>NW_026596034.1:11082567-11110067 GCF_907164565.1 Psammomys obesus
TTTCTTTCTTTCTTTCTTTCTTTCTTTCTTTCTTTCTTTCTTTCTTTTTTTCTTTCTTTCTTTCTCTGTTAAATCCTGGGCCTCAAGCATGTACTATGCTCCTGACTGGCACCCCTGGCTCTCTTTTTGATGTTTTGTTTTGAGACATTGTCTGAGTTGCTCAGACTGGCTTTGAACTCATTCTGTAGCCCAGGCAGGTTTAATAATCCTCCTGCCTCAGCCTCTTTAGTAATTAGTAGCAGGTTTTCTCCACCGAAGAAATAAGCCAATTCAAGCCAAATTAAAAGTGAAAAAGCAGGTTTATTTGGGGGCTGTGCTCAGGTGGGTTCGCTGGTCTCAGAGAACAAGGTCAGGTAAATAGCGAGGCAGATGGTGGGGCAGAGAGAGAGAGCGTGCACATTCAGGAAGAGAAATGCAGAAAGAGAGAAAGAGAGAGCACTAAGTGTCTCTAGGAGAGGAGAAGCCCAGTCCCTGGACTAGAAATTTCAGGGTACAAGGTGGGGTATGCCAGCCATACCCTGTAACACATAAGGACTGAGGGCTGCTGGGAGAACCTGGAGGCCAGGTATGATTTGATATATAGGCACCTCAGCCAATAACATCTTAGATTCAGTGTCTACATTGTAGTTTTAAAATTGGAGGCAGCGTGGGGCTGGAGAGATAGCTAAGCAGTTAAGAGCACTTGCTGCTCTGGTAGAAGACACAGGTTTGGTCCCCATTATCCACAGAAAGCAGCTCATGGGGATCTGATGTTCTCTTCTTGCCTCAGCAGGCAGCTAGCATACTCATGCAGACTCTTAAACATAAAATAAAGTAAGTAAGTCTTTGAAAATAATCAAGAAGTTGGGCACATGCGCAGAAAGATAGGATCCCGTAGTCCTATGTTCCCTCAGAGTGAGGATGGGGGTTGGGAGTGGGAATTAGAGCCTGCGCATCAGGTGACCTTTATACTTCAACCTTCTACCACTCTCACTGGCTCCACCAGTTGTCATCTGTCTTCATCATCTTCTTGGTTTTCTGTGGTAAGGATTTTTTTAAATAATTTATTTATTTTTATTTTATGTGCATTGGTGTTTTGCCTGCATGTATGTCCATGTTAGGGTGTCAGATCTTGGAGTTACAGACAGTTGTGAGCTACCATGTGGGTACTGGGAATTGAACCCTGGTCCTCTGGAAGAGCAGTCAGTAACTCTTAACCGCTGAGCCATCTTCAGCCCCGTAAGGATATTTTTCTTGGTGGGGCTCCCTCGTCTCTATCAAAAACACATCAAGGAAAGGCAGACGATGATTTCATTTCCCTCACTTCTGGGGCCTCTCGCCTCTCAACAACCCTGTTGTTTCCTGCTGGTTTGCATCAGGAGCAGGTCTGAGGACAAAGGCTGCCTCCCCATACCCTTGCAAGTTGCAGTCAGCTCTCCCTCTGTGATGGGAGCTCTTCAGACCTGCATCCTCCTGACCTGGTTCCCACCTCCACGAAGGAAGCACCACAGCCTCCCAGGCTCTTGCCACCCGAAGGATGTGGCTCCAGGGGCTTTCAGCTGCCGTTGCTGGAGGTTCGGGTAACATCTGAGGCGGGTTCAGGAAGAGGAAGGGGGTGGGAAACCTGGATCCCGGTTCAGGCCTCCCCAGGGACTTTGCAGTGCAGTGACCTCTTATTTTCTCTTTCAGTTAGCAAGCTAGACTTAGCCAAGGCAATTGCTACCACTAATGCCAAGTTTGAAAGGGCACTTATTCTGAAACTCCATGCAATCATGCTGATAATAGCCACTCTTTCTTCATGGTTTCCACGTGCCAGGCTATGTGCCAAACTCTTCCGGCAGTGAGCTTTACCATGAAAGGAAAGTTTGCAAAGGATGTGTGAACTCAGGCTCAGGGCACAGCTCAGTGGCAGAGCATCTGGCCCTTTCCCAGTGTGAGATCTGAAGATGTGTGTGGCTCACTCCAGAGCTGACACATGACGGAGCCTTTCTCCAGAGTTCAAATCCTTTGTGTGTGTGTGTGTGTGTGTGTGTGTGTGTGTGTGTGTGTGCTTTTTTTTGAGACAGGGTTTCTCTGTGTAGCCTTGGCTGTCCTGGATTCATTTTGTAGACCAGACTGGCCTTGAACTCACAGAGATCTGCGTGCCCCTGCCTCCCAGAGTGCTGGGATTCCAGGCCTGAATCATGCCTGGCTCAGAGTTCAAGTCTTAAGGAATGTGTCATTGGGCTTGTGGGGAGAAGGGTGTTTCGTTTTGCTTTTTGAAACCAGCTCTCCCTGTGTGGCCCAGGCTGGCTTTGATGCTGTCTCCCTGACCTCTTTTTACTTACTACAATGCAAGGAGTCCAACAGGCAGAGAGGGGCAGAGAGCAACCTGCCAAAACCTTGATGGTCTACCTCCCACCTCACCCTTCCAAGTGCCAGGATGTATGCCACCATGCCCAGCTTGGCACTGTTTCTGAAAGCACTAGCCATGGACCCTTAAATGTGTAGTCTCCTGAACTCCCTCAGACCTCCTGCACTCTGCCCCTAGGAGTGTAGGCCTAGGACTTGTGTGACATTAAGCCACAGCCCCTCTTCCTCTCCGTTTGTCAGAGTTTTAGGGTCCACTGCAGCAGGTACACCCCTTTCCCTAGGTCATCAGGGACCTCAGGCAGCAGCCAGCTTCAGCCCTCCCACGTTAGGCCCTTCGCGCCTAGATCCCTTTCCGTCTGGGTTCCATTGTGCATTCCCCAGAAGGGCAAGGCCAGACAGAAAAACACACAAATGAATGGCTGGGAATTTCCAGCTTTGAGTCGAAATAATACATGTTTTGGAGGAAAGAGAGAGAAAGAGAGAGAGAGAGAGAGAGAGAGAGAGAGAGAGAGAGAGAGAGAAAGTTGCATGTAGTATATATGTTCCAGCATGGTATGTGAGTACCCACAGCTGCTGTGAGGGGATAGGGAGGAGACCTCAGGGGCCTCAAAGGCCCATGCATATGTGCTCAGTAAATGATGACTCAACTTCCAGGACTTGAAACAAAACCTAGTTCCAAAACAAAAGCCAGTAGGCTGGCTTGCCTGAAGCAGCAGCCAGGCTCAGGGGCTAGGACCCCTGAGAGACCTCTGTAATGTCAATACACTGTAGTCATGCCTCCGAGGCCAGGAGAATTTCAGAGCAGATGCTCTTTCTTAGCCTCCAGGGGACCCTGCTGCCCCTAGGGGGGCAGAATAGGACTGTTCAAGATGAGTACCTTGTCTCTAGCACTCATACAAATAAAAACACAATAAAACATGGGGCTTGCTGGCTGTGTGACTTTAGCCCAGTTACTTAACCTCCCTGGACCTTGTTTTTCTCTTGCATAAAAGAGAAATATAAATACTAATCTCAGGGGTAAAGAAGTCACTAAATAACCCTCAGTGAACACTCAAGACAAATGATATGCCCAGTGGGGTTCCCCATAATCCATATTTCCAAATGGTTTGAAACTGCCCCCCTCCCCCTGCTTTTGAAACTTGACATTGGGGGCTGAAGAAAAGGCTCTCCCACCCAGAAGACCTGAGTTCAGCTCTCTGCACCCACAGCAGGCAGCTCAGAACTGCTTGTAACAATAGTTCTTGGAAATCTGATGCCCTTTTCCGGCTTCCAAAGGTACCATATAATGTACACATACACAGAAATACATATAACACACATAAATTAACAATAAAAGAAATTATCAAAAAAGAAAAAAAAAAGACAAGGCCTCATAAGGGTGGGGCTGGCCATGAAATTAGCATGTTGTCAAGGGCAACCATGCATTCATAATCTTCCTGCCTCTTCCTCCCATTCCTGATGGGGGAGTGTGGAGCAGGATATCACATGTTGCTGACCTCAAATTGTTGGGCAGAGGATCCTCTCAGCCTCAGACTCCCAAGGGTCTGGGAATACAGGGTTTTGTTATTGGGTATTCAAACAAGAGTATATATAGAATTACAGGGTGACCATAAATAAATATAGTCTTCCTGGTCTTCAGGAAAGTAAAAAAAATACCGTGGTCTCCAAGCCAGACAGTGTTCATGTTTGCCCGTGGCTGTAATCCCAGCACCAGAGAGGTGGAGGCAGGAAGATTGCTGAGAGTTCAAGGCCAGCCAGACCTAAAGTGGACTGTTCAAAAGAAGGAAGAAAAAGGAAGAGGAGGCAGAGGGAGGGAAGAAGATGGGAGAAATAAAAAAATTAAACAGATAAGAATAATCTGTAAGTTGGAGCTGGAGAAATGGCTTAGTGGTTACGAGCTCTGGTCGCTCTTCCAGAGGACCCTGGATGCAGTTCCCAGCAACCGTATGGCAGTTCATCACCAACTCTGCTCCAGTCCCAGATTCCCAGGGAACCTGACGCCATCTTCTGACCGCCTTAGGTACTGCAGGCACATGGAACACAAATATACATCCTTACACAAAACAAAAATACGTAAAATCTCAAAAATGAATAGTCTGTAATTTTCACTGTTTCCCCCTAAGATAATACTTGCTGTTTGCATTAATAAACGTTTTCTCCCCTCTGTTGTTTTGAACTTGATAAAGTAAAAATTATTGAATCACAAATAATTCAAACCAGACTATTAAGATGCTTGGACAGAAAGAGAAGTTGCGGCTTTGCTTTGTTTTTTTGAAGTTTTCAAGTCCTTGGAGACTGGGGTTGTTTTGACATGTCTGGCTTGCTGCCTCTCAGGCATATGACCTGACACTCCTCTCGGGCTGGTGGGGCTGAGCCAGCAGCTCTGGTGAGTGAGAGGGGAAGCAGTGTGTGAACTTGGCGGGAGTTTGCAGTAGCTAATCAGACAGGCACTCATCAAAGCTCTCCGCACTGTAGGCAGCAAGAGGAGTCTTAAGTGTTGAAGTGGCCCTGTCAAGGACCAAGGCCTCAGCTGCATGGGCGTGGCAAAGCCGTCCCCAGGCAAGACTCAGACCTTGCTTGAGTCCGCATTCAAGTGTTGACAGTGTGCAGAAAATGTCACTAAGGTTTCTCTCCCCCAAAACCCACGTTTATGGCCTAAGGACTGCAGAGCCCCTGAGGAGCCTGCTCCTACTGAGATTAGCTGGCTCCTTGTTCAGCTGTATGCAATAACCCTGCCTCTTCATTTATCTGTAACAACCCCACCTCCTTGTTCAACTGTATATCCACTAAGATACAGAGTTTCTTGGGTGCTGGGGCTTCTCCATCCGATGTTTCTGTCATTTCTTCATCACCTCCAGTCAGGGTTCTGGGACAGACGCCATGCAGAGAGAGGCACGGTACCACTGGCCCAGCCTCTGCAGTATTTCAGGAAGTACCTGGGTCCCAGAGCAGGAGCGACATGGGGCTTCCGGCTGTGGAAATGGCCCAACTGATTAACATAGACATGAAGGGTTAGAACAAATAAACTTTGTGGTTTTAACCTGCGAGGGCTGGAGGGTTCTCATGATTCAGCATAACCAGCGCATCCGGTTAGCTCTGACACCATCAAGAAAAGACAGGCTCTGCTTGGAGGGTGACTGGGCATGATGCCATTCAAAGGCTGGCACCTTTCTGATCGG
Organism: Psammomys obesus; assembly: GCF_907164565.1. NCBI lineage: Eukaryota > Metazoa > Chordata > Mammalia > Rodentia > Muridae > Psammomys > Psammomys obesus. Next base: position 11,088,078 of record NW_026596034.1, read on the forward strand.
GACACGGGTCTTGTATCGAAGGCACTGCAGGCTGGCCTTGAATTTGCTACTTAGCAGGGGATGAAGACCTTGAACTCCCACTCTTTCTATCTCCAGGGTTCCAAGTGCCAGGAACCTGGCATATACCTGCTTAAGAGGTATCCCTTCGCTGGGTAGTCTCTCAACCTCAAGCAGATGTTGGACCTCAACCCGCACCTCTTGAGGGAATCAATCTTTCACTGTCTGCTACCCCTGAAGGAAATGCCAGGCAAGATAGCACTGTTATCCCTCAGGGCCCTCCAACAGTTGCCTCTAGACCTATAACCAGACTTAAGGCAAAACAGGCTCCCTGAGGGGTGCAGAAAGAAAGTATAGTCCATGAGGAGTCCACTAAAGAGCCTAATGAGTTGCTGATACAAGCAGAAATCTGGGGAGTTTGTATGGGGATGAATGTTGAGAGTGTCGGATAACGGTGGAGGGAACATGAACCTGGATCAGGCTGAGTTTCTTGATATGGGTCGCTGAGTGGAGATTCTGGGCTTGATATGGAAACATGAACTTAATCACGGTGGTAAACGTTTGTTTGATTACTTGCCTGAATCATTTGTCAAAAACTGGCCTATTGTGCTGGACTCGGTGGCACATACCGTAATCCCAGCACTGAGGGAGGCAGAAGCGGGTTGATCTCTGTGAGTTTAAGGACAGCCTGGTCTACAAAGTGAGTCCAGACAGCCAAGGCTCCACAGAAAAACCCTGTCTTGAAAAACAAACAAGCAAAAAGATGGCTTACAGGAAAAAAAAAGTAACAATGACTTACAGCCCTTGTTTTAGTGTTGACTGTAAAAGGGCCACAGACAGAGTAGGCCTCCAGCCCTTAGCACAACTGACTCCATGATGGAAGTGCCATCCAGGCTGTAAAACTCAGCACATAGGCAGCACCATCTGCCAAAACTACACAAAGGCCTAATCCATCAAAGTCTATAGTTCTGGGAAAGTCTCTAAATGTACTGACCTTGCTCTTTGGCTTCTGTAGTTCTACTTCTGGCTAACTGCTTCTGTTAACTGAGTATGGCAACCCAGTTTTTAATGCCTGAAAGCTCACCCTGAGAAAGGTGATCCTGAGTCCTAGCAGCCCTCTGTTGAATACCCGACAACACTGATGAAAGGATTTTAAGGCTCAGGGAAACCATAATGCTAGAGTGAGTACTCTTTGTAAAACCTAATCCTCCACAATGGGACGGCCCGGAAGACACGCCCTTCACTAATCCTGTAAGACACAAAATGGTGAGAGGACACCAGCACATTTGAAGAGCTCTGTAGTTAGTTGCCCTTTTCCTTGGGTCAGAGATGCTATTGGGTGAATTAAATGCAATGAGTTTAATTGGAACCCGGAGTAGCAGGGACCAAGTGGCAGCTCTGAATTGCCAAAGGCAAGGTGATCATAGTTCTCATAATGGTCAGCATGGGCAAAGCAGTGTCCATAATGGCCTGACCTGTGATGGGTAGCACAGGTAAAATGATTTATATAGTAGCATGACTGGTATGGACCTTTAGCACTGGCTAATCAGCCATGGTATTTCCAGGCATGAAATATATAAGAAGCCTACTGCATTTTTGCTTATATAAACAGAAAAAAGTCTCAAACAAAATTAAAGAAAGGATACAGTGGATTGTGGCAAAAGGGAATCTAAGCCTGTGGTTGACTTTTCAGATGAGTCAGTTTTCAGACCCAGAACCCCTTGAATGAAGGGACAGCCAGGTTCCCCTGAAGAAGAACCTTGACAAAATACCCAAAAGTTTTACTGCCAGCTTTTCCCCAGTCTTTCAGGCTCTATGGCCTTTTACAAGGGTAAGTTGTAAGAGGGGGAAAAGAAACAATCAGACTTTCTGGGTCTACTGAATACTGGTTCTGAGTTGACTCTAATTCCAGAATGCGCCAAGAAACATTGTGGCCCTCCAGTCAAAGTAGGAGCTGTGGAGGTCAGGTGATTAGTGGAGTTTTAGCTGAAGTTCGACTCATAGTAGGTTTGCTGCATCACTGACCTCATCCTGTGGTCGTTTCCCCCGTTCCAGAAGATCTAATTGGGACAGATATACTTAGAAATTAGAGCAGCTCCCACACTGGCTCTCTGACCTGTGGCGTAGGGGCTATTATAGAACAGTGAAATGGAGCCTTTGGAGTTCCTTTACCAGGGAAAACAGTGAAGCAAAGAGAGTCTTGCATCCCTGAAGGAGCTGCAGAAATTAGTGCCACCATCAAGGACTCGGAAGGTGCAGGGGTGGAGTCTGCAGCACACCTCCCTCAGACTTTCCTGCTGGACCTGAACAGAAGGCAAATGGATCATGGAGGATGATAGCTGACTGTCCCAAACTTAATCAAGGGTGGAGATGGAACCGGTTCCACTCACTGTCACCCCTAGTGACCCACCAGGAAATTGTTTGCTTCCTGCTCCAGGGATTTTAAATTCTGCTAAGTGTTGGTTCCAAGTCGGGAGTGCTTCTGCCTGAAAAGAAAACAAACAGTTCACAGAACTGGAAGCTCTGACTCCCCACCCCCTCACCCCCAGCCACTTTGGGCTTCTGATGCCCTGAAGCCAACAGTCTAAGAAAAGAATAGCAGTGTTAAGAGGGGTGATTGATCCAGACTTCCAGGGGGAAAAAAATCAGACTGCTTCTCCAGAATGGAGATAAGGGAACTTTCATCTGGAGTGCAGGAGATGGCTTAGGGCCATCTTGAAGTTATTACGTTCTCCTGATTAAAGTCACCAGGAAACTACAGTGGCTCAATACAGTCAGAAAGACAAAGGGCACAGGCACTTCAGGAGTGAAGACGTGGGTCTCTCCTCAGAGGGAAGAACTGAGGCATGTTGAGGTGCTTGCTGAAGGAAGGAAAATACAGATGAGTGGCAGAGGAAGATAGTTATGAATACCAGCTTAGGCCTCATGACCAGCTGCAGAAACGAGGAGCAAATTGACAGGAATGCTTCCGGCCTCCTTTGTTATGAATGTGTCTGTCCAGATGTCTGTTCTCTTTCCTCGATTTTATAACATCAGTCGAGGTACTATCAGTGGTTATCGTATTTACATTCATTACGAGATACTAAAAGAATGTCCCTCAAGCAACATTGTTGTTACCTTTTCTAAAATGCATAAAGTGGTTGAGGTTGTACACGCGATAGCTATGTCGTGTGAGGTGAAATTACGGTGTGGTTATTGCATTATTTGGGAATCAAGCATGACATAAGGAGATATGAGTGTGTGTCAAGGTGAGAGGGGGTGGCCCTCCACCCCCTGTAGAGGGGGTGGCTATTCTTGTTGTCACCCACACAGCTGGGCACATCTGTGAGGGATTTTTCTTGATGGGATCATTTGAGGCAGGAAGACACACCCTAAATCCGGGACACACCTTCTCATGGAAGCCCGTATATAGGACAAGGAAGAGGGAAACACTTGCGCTTTGCCTGCTTGCCCTCACGCTCTCTAGCAAGTTCATTCCTTCACTGGCATTAGAGCCTACTTCTTTGGGATTGCAACGTATACTGAAGACCAGCTGAGACATCCAGCCTTTTGGACTGAACAACTACTGGATTCTTGGACTTTCTGTGGAGAGACAGCCATTGTCGGACTAGCTGGACCACAGCCTGTAAGTCATTCTAATGAAGCCCCTTTGTATACACATAGAGCATTCCATCAGTTCTGTTACTCTAGAGAACCCCAACTGATACAGCCACCACCCCTTTGGTCGCACACTTTGTAGATCCTCTTGCCTGGGATACACTTATCCATCTTTGTTCCCCTGCCAACTCCCAGTCACCTGTGAGCTGAGCTTGGGTGTCACTTCTCTGGAAGGCCTTTCTTGACTTCGTTTAATGACAGCCTTCTGTGTTTCCATCTGTAGCTGCTGCCTCCCTGTGCTTCTGTAAGCTCCCCGGAGGAGCAGTTGCTGCTCCTCTCTCTGTGGTAGTGTCTCCGAGGATACTGGAAGTAGTGACAGGGAAAGGGACAGTCGCCTGTGTCCTTTGGCACTCCCTAACCTGGTCTGTGCTGTACCTCATCTAGCCCATCTGCCTGTGGAGAGCTGCATGTATAGTGGATTTACCTAATTGCCTCCATGAGGCATGAGAAGGCAATGGCCACCAGGGCAATTAATTCACTCAAGTCCCTGTTGAACTGAATGAGCCTTCACCTACCATCGTATCCTGTCAGGATATTACTTCCCAGGCCAGGCCAGAACTCCCAGGAAGCCTGGGCTGGGACAATGCCCTGCGTGTCCTCCAGCTTCCTTAGACAAGTGGCTAGTAAAGGAATCTAGCAGGCCTGAGCTCTGGGCAGCCCGAAAACCTAAGCTCATTCCCAGCCAAACAATTTCCTGGTTCATATTTCTCTTTGCTCTATGCATGGGACCTCTTTCCAGTGGCCCCTGTAGCATCATGGTCACCACCAGATAGATAGGATTGGAGTGCAAGCCATATGGCCCAGGGGTGAGGGAAAGAGCCATTGTCAGTGGCCAGAGGTTCTTCTCTCTCATTGGCACCTTCCTGAGAGGTCCATTTAAACAAAAAGCCATGAGCTTTGTTATTGTTGTTGTTGTTGTTGTTGTGGTGGTGGTGGTGGTGGTGGTGTGTGTGTGTGTGTGTGTGTTATTGCTGGTGGTAAGGGCAACCAGAGCCTCATGCATGTAACCAAGCCAGATCTTCATCCCTACTTTGAGCCTTTAGACCAATGGTCTCACATAACTCCTGCCAACACTCACATTGAAAAGAGCTACCTTTTATGGATGGGTATACAAAGACACATATATAGTTAGGGAACATCCAAAGTCACAAAGGTAGTAAGTGACTGAGCCAAACAGTCGGACTCTAGAAAGCTCAGCTGCTTTCCATCCTTTGTGCTGTACTTATTGTGTAGAATAACATACAGTAATGGGAAGATGTCGGCTCCCATCAACAAAGGTTAACGAGCAATACGAGGCATGTGAAACACAAACATACTGTGATCCTGCTAGTGCAAAACTACAGTATGTTTTCAGGATTCAGGGTTCACAACGCAAAACTAAGCAACCATTTACAACTAGGTGTGGTGGCACTCACCTTGAATCCCAACACTAGAGAGGCAGAGTCAGGTGGAGCTCTGTGAGATCAAGGCCAGCCTCATCTACACAATGAGTTCCAGGCCAGCTAGGATTACTCAGTCAGACCCAGTCTGAAAGAAAGAACAAACAAACAAAACAAGGGCTGAGGATGTAGCTCAGGGGTAGAGTGCTTGTCTGCAATGTACAAGGCTCTGTTCTGTCCCCATGAAAACTTATATGTCTGTTGAACACATATTGACTTTTTAAGTTATCATTTATCATTCCCCAGCAGTCCTGGGTAGATGCCATTCACACAGTGCTTATGTAATGGCAGACAATATAAGCGATTGTCTAGACATGAGTATGTAGGATGACGATCCGACAGTCATTTCACAGGAGGGACTTGAGCATCCTTAGATGTTGGAATCCTCAGCGAGCCCTTGATCCGTTCCCCCTGGGTACCGAGAAACAACTGTCTATTAAGGGTGCACACACTCCTTACAAAAGCACAAAGAAACGTGGGGCCAGCATATGCCCAACTCTGCTCTTCCTCATACGTGGGGATGTGACAGGAGAAGCACCTGAACACTGAGGGATGTGGCTAACACATCAAGTGCCTGGGCAGGACACATGGGCGTGGCTCGCTGAGGCCTGTCTGGCCTGGCTCCCCTCGGATGGTCTGACTTCTAACTCATACTCCTGAACAACCTGGGCAGCGTGTTAAAGTCACCCTTCTGCCTTTTAAGTTACTCTGCCACTGCCTTCTTCCCTGATTCCCTCAACACCTCCTTCCCCGCTGAATGCTATGTTGTCTTGTTTTGTTTACACTTGAAAATGAACCCAGGGACTCACACGCATCCAGACAAAGGCTAGCCCACCCATACACATCCCCACCTCTATTTACACATATTTTACTTGTTTATGTTATTTTATGTGTGTGGGTATTTTGCCTGCATGCCTGTCTGTGTACCACTTGTGGCTGGTGCCTGCAGAGGCCAGCAGAGGGCATTAAATCCCTTGGAATTGGAGTTACAGACAGCTGGGAGCCCCAACAAGGGTGTGGGGCCTTGAATTCAGGTCTTCTGAAGAAGCAGCTGGTCCTCTTAACCACCGAGCCATCTCCTCAGCAGCAGCACCTCAGTCTTACTTTTACTTTTGTATTTTGAAACAAAGCCTCATTAAGTAACCCAGGCTGGCCTTAAACTTGTGATCCTCCTGCCTCAGCCTCCCAAGTATCTAAATTATAGGGCCAGCAAAACCTGCCTGCACACCCCTAAAGACCTTCCTAAGAGCCAGCCAGTGTCAGCTCAGGCTTCCAATCCCAGCACTCAAGAGGCAGAGGCAGGCAGATCTCTGAGTTCGAGGCCAGCCTGGTCTACAGAGTGAGTTCCAGAACAGCAAGGGCTGCACAGAGAAACCCTGTCTCAAAAAACCAACCAACCAACCAAACAAACAAACAAACAAACAAACAAACAAAAAATGACCCACCAAGGGAAAGGAGCCCCACATCTGTCTGGGGAGGGATATAGGGAATAGAAAGGATGAATGGGACAGATGTCCATCTCTCCCTAAGTAATCTGTAAAGTCAATGCAACTCCAGTTATCTGTGGAGGATTAAGCTCCGTTAGTTTCATTTAAAAATAGAAGCAGCAGCTGAGAGCTGGAAGGAGCCCAGGCATGGCAGGAAGGTGGGGTTGTATGTGCAGCAAGCAGCAAGGAAGGCAGGGAGGAAGTTGCTGCTCCTTCTGGCTGGGGTAGACGCTATGGGGTGCCAGCTTTTCTCTGGGATGGGGACTGCAAGGGTCATGTTTTCTGGGTTTGGACCCACCTCAGAAGGAGCCACACCCCTCCCCAATCCTGCCTGCTAGGGAAAGGTATGAAGCGGTTGGGAGGTCAAATCACCAAGCGTTGATGGGGCTTGACCTCTCACTGATGGCTTTATGGCTCTGGCTGGGATTGGATGAGGTTACAGGAGGATCCCAACACAAGCCTTTCAACAAGGCCAGATCCCGTAGGCTTAGAGGTAAGTTTTTGATGCCACTTCCTGTGCCTGGCGCTGGCCCTGGTGCTGAACCAAGAGGGTTCAAAGAGGCCTTAGCAATGCAAACAAGCTGCCACCCTAGCAACAGCATATTGCTGCCTTCTCAATGGCTTCTTTCATTGCATTGAGTGAGCCTTGAACTGTCCCAGGGCTATTGGAGAATCAAGGACCTGCCTTCTGAAATAACCTGGGAACTGGAATTATTCCCCGGGAAGAGCTGGCCCTTATCAATGGGCAAAATGAACTGACTTATGCACTAGAGGTGGGGGAGCTCAGTGCCCTGAGGCCCAGACATCAGAGACATGGAGATGGGCTCATTATTATGAGAGAGCTCGTACAAAGGCTTATACACTCTGCCTCAGGAATGACACCAGGACGGCTGGCTCTCTCCTCCTCCCCTCCTCTCTCTCTCTCTCTCTCTCTCTCTCTCTCTCTCAGCTGACTGTGGGCCAGGAGACAAACTGCACTGAGAAAAAGACACATTTTGACCCAACGGGCATGTGGTCAGGGTGCAGCTGGGGAACAGGCCGCACACCTGAATGAGTCTGCAGCAGAATGTCAACAGAAAAGGAAAACGCGGTGCCAAGGAGGTGCAGGATGCCAGCTGAAACAGGGGCACCTCACGGAACATCCAAAGAAGGATCTTGGGGGCGTGCAGATGTCTGCAGACTGTTCTTCCAGGAGAGAGTGTGCAGGGACATGTGAGGTCAGTGCAGCGGCCAGACTTGGGAAGAATCAAGAAGGCTGGGAGTGGCCCAGGAGGGCTGTGGGCTTACTCCCTGAGTGAACACAGACCCTCGGGGAACCTCTAAGCACAGAAGAGCTGTGACTTTGGGGCTACTGTGCTGCAGACAGAGTGCAGAACAAGTGTGGCAGAAGTGGCCAGGAGCTGGATGAAGGAATCCAGGGGAGAAAGGATGGTTTCTGAGGCTCTGAAGGCCTCACTGAGCGCTCCAGCAGATGGAATGTAGGGAGAGGGGAAGAGGCGGTAAGATAGCACCCAGGTTTCTGAGCCCGTTCAACCGGAAGGAAGGGGCTGGTGGAGGATGGGGGCGGAATGAGAGCGGGGGCGCGGGAATCAGGAACTCAGCTTTGGACCTGGGGGTTGGAGATGCCTATTTGGTGTGTTGTGTAGGAAGCTGAATGTGTGAGTCTGCAGTTTGTGAAAGTCGGAGTCACCAGAACATAGATGGCTCCACCCCCCATAGTCACCAAAGGCACAGCAGACTTCTGATGTCATTACTATTATTACTTTCATCTTGCAGATGTAGAAACTAAGGCTCAGAGGGGGGTGACTTTGAACTCAAAGTTCCACCACCCATTCACGGGAGACTGGAATCCCAAGCCTTTAGCTCCTAACTCCGGTGCTTCAAGGAGCCCTGGCCTTGTGCCTTTCAGAGCATGATGCTCAAGGGGTAGACAGATTTGGAGGCATCCCCCAGGACTGAAAGGGACAGTCCCAGCCACGCAGAGCTGGAAGGACACGGGGAGCCTGTGCTGTCAGCTTTTCTAACCGTGTCACTTTAAAGGAGGAAGGACTCAGTGTGGCTTAGGTTTTCAGTGTGCACGCCCAGGTCTGTGTGAGTCAGAAAAGCAAGGCAGAGGGATGTGGTGGAACAGGGCTGCTTGCATCAAGGAAGTCAGGATACAGTGGAAGTGGACCCACGCCAGTGATCTACTTCCTTAATGCAGGCTTCGTTTTCTCATAGCCCGTTTAGTATGAATTCATTAGTGGACAGACCAAAGAATGAAGCTAGCACCTTGTGAGCCAATCGCCTTTTTCTTTAAATGTTTTTTAATTACTGTAAAAAAAAATTGTGTGTGTGTGTGTGTGTGTGTGTGTGTGTGTGTGTGTGTGTGTGTGGCATGTGCCACCACGTTCCTGTGTAAGTCAGAGGACAACTTGCTGAAGTTGGTTCTCACCTTCTACCATGTGGGTTCCCAGGTTCAAACTCGGGTCGTCAGGCTTGACAGCAAGCACCTTCAAGCCACAGAGCCAAACTGCCAAGTTTATTTATTTTATGTGTATGAGTGTTTGTGTGTGTGTGTGTGTGTGTGTGTGTGTGTGTGTGTGTGTACACGCATGCACACACATGCCACATGTGGCCTGGTGCCCAGGAGGACATGTCAGGTCCCCTGGAACTGGAGTTACAGGTGGTAGTTGTGATCTACCACCTGTATATGGATGCTGGGAACCAACCTGAGTCCTCTGGAAGAGCAGTAAATGCTCTGCGCCGCTGAGCCATCTGTCAGTACCAACATATAAGCCTTTCGGGAGACGCTTCATATATCCAAACCATACATTCATGGCTATTTTATTTTTGAGAAAGGATTTCTCTATTTAGCCCTGGCTGTCCTGGAAAACACTACATAGACCAAGCTAGCCTTGAACGCACAAATATCCTCCTGCCTTTTCTTCCTGGATGCTACCACCCGAAGCGATGGTTAGTTTTCGAGAGTGTAGATAGCATCTCAGTGTGTAGTCCAGGCTGGTCCCAAGCTTCAACCCTCCTTCCTCAGCCTCCTGGATACTGGGATAGCAGTTGTGCAGAGCCATCCCTGTGCCACTGGTGAGTCTTAGTGAGCCATCCCATGGTCAAAGTGACCTTGTGCAAGAGTTTCCAGGGGTAGGTGTGCAGCCTAGATGGCACTAGGAGACATTTCCCAGGAGGAAGTAGGCCCCGTGGGTTGGATTGTGTGGGTGGAAACAAAGAGATTGGGGCGGTGGAATGAGGAGGAGGTGAGGAACAGTGACAGAGGAGCAGCCTCTGTCTGATGAGGTGTGGGGGCTGAAGGCCAGGAATGAGTCAAGAGCAAAGCTTCAGCCTGAGGGGATGATGGTAGGGAGGTGAGAATGATGCTGGTCCTGAGGCTGAGTGGATGCAGAAAGGATGATTCCCTGCCTTCCAGGAATGTATTCATTATTGGGGCAGGCTTCATAGAGCTGACAGACTGCAGGGCAAAGGGCTGAGGGGATTCACAGAGAGACAGGTGCGTGAGTGAGAAACAGGGCCCCAGTGGTCAGAGGCTTGAAGAAAGTGACATAAGTAGGGGCAGCGAGCTGCTTTCGGGCAAAAGCAAAGTCTACAACAGAAACCTGGGCATGCTCCTGCCACTTGCTGGCCCCGTGCCCTGGGATAAGTTTGTAAACTTCTCTGAAGAGTTCCGTTTTCTCATCCGAGAATACAAAGGATGCTATGGCTGACCCAAGACAACTTAACCTGGAGCTGAGTGCCTACTGGCCCAGTGTGGGGACACAGGGATGCTCCTGAGGAAGGAGCCCCAGGGAGCCCAGGGGAAGAGTCCCACCCAACATCCCAGAGGGATGGAGTATCAGGAAAGGAGTGGGCTTCCAGCAGTGACAGCAGGGTACAAGAAACACACTCACCTCAGCTGGTTCACCTACATCTCCATGACGGTGTGCCCAGCATTGTGCCCACTGCGAAGAGAGAAAGGTGAGGGTCACAAAACTGACCTTGGCTATACCAACATGGACAGACGGAAGAGGGGCAGGACAGGAATTGTTGCGCCCGGGGTGTCTGCTGGGTGGCCGCACATCCTGGGTGGCGTAGCCTTGCAGGATTCAGAGGCTCACATAGACGGATTCTCCCTCCAACCACTGAAGGCAGTGTGCCATCAGTGAAAGAGGAAGTGAGAAGGCAGCGAGAAGGGTGTGGGTCAAGCAGGGTTTATGAAGCAGTAGCCAGGTGGAGAGGGCTCCTGGGGTCCCGACCGTGGGTGTCATGCCAGGATCCTCACAGGTAGTAACTGTTGCTATTATTATCAGTCATTTTTGTGGCCGTTGCTTATTTCCCCTCACCTGCTTCCGGCATGTTTCTCTGTCAGAAACTGAGTTGATGCTAAAGGTGTGGGTCGGAGGCAGGCTGCGTGACCCCAGCTACCACAGAAGCAATCCAAGAGTGTCAGCCATGACCACAGCCCACAGGAAGCTGTGAACTAGATAAAGGGTCATGTCTGCACACTAACCCTGGCTATGTCCGGTCTCCTCACATGAAGGGCTTTTAGCTCAGTTCTCTGCCTCGTTCAAGACAGAGGGACTCCCGAGAGGCCCGTGAGCAGCGGGACACACTGAAGCAGTAAGTTGGACTCCGTATGGAGGCGTACACCCAGAATCCCAATACTTGGGAAGCTGAGGAAGGGGAACTGTGACTTCAAGGCCTCCTGGGCTGCATTAGTAAAACTCTGTCTCAAAAGAATGACAACCAACAATAACAATAATAATTTGTTAAACTAGGCATGACGCAGCACCCTTCTGATCCCAGCACTCAGGAAGCTAAGGCTAGAGGTTTATGAGTTCAAGACAGCCTGCGCCACACAGGAAAATAGATATTAAAGTAAAATGAACCAATAATCGTTCTGAAATGAAGGAGCCGAGCATGAACACGCCTGTGGCTCAGAAACTGCTAAGTGGCCACGCATGTGTGCACACATGTACCTATATGCCTTTCAATCCACCTGCACACCCACTCATCCGCTCATTGGCCATTCACCCATCCACCCACCCACACACCTCTTCCATTCCTTAGCGGATGCATTTTATTGAGCACCTGTTATGTTCTCTGGGTGCTATGGGGCTTTTTTTTTTTTTTTTTTTTGTGGATTCCACGGTCTTTTAGGTGTGACACAGCATACAGTGCAATGTGAAGGCAGGCATAATAGTGACCTCTGAACACACAATAGGTTGTCGGTGAAAGACCAGCTGTGATCAAGAAGACTAGAGTGGCAGGAAGAGGGAGAGGTGGACACAGATGCTTTGAACGGGGGGCGGGAGGGGCAGCCCTGGGTGTTGGTAAAATGAAAGTCCAGCGGGGAGAGGTGGCAGCTGTAGAGAAGGCTGAGGCTGGGAAGTAGAGGGGAGGTGACTGTACTGAGGGTATTGGGGAGCGGGGAGTAGCCTTCCTTCCATGATGTGGGAAAAGGTTGCTGGGTGTTAAAATTGAGGGCCCACTAGACAAAGCCATGACATTTCCGAGCTACCCTTTCGCTCCTGCTGGGTGACAAGTATCACAAACCATTGAAGGTGATGAAGCGCTTCCAGCCCAGCTACCTGCTCTGTGACCTAGGGCATCCTACTTCTACCTCAAACCTTAGGATCCAAGCCTAGGAAGAGTCTAGGATAGGAACAGGGACATCTCATACCTTTCAGGATCAACGACCCAGAGTCCCACCGGTCCAGCTCCTTCTGGTCAAAGTAGAGAGGGGTCCCCATGCCTCTAGCAGCTAGGGTCTAGCTGGTTTTCCCTCAAGTACTCCCTTGAAGCAGGAGTTCAGAGGCGGGGGTAGGAGACGGAGCCAGAGTCTGGGCTAGGTCGCGAGTCTGGCTGCCTTTAGTTGGAGGGATCTGGCCCTGCCATGGCCAAAGATTCTAGAGCATTCCATTTGGAAGGTCCCCAGGGAATCCACTTCATTGCTGGGATAATGGACTAGGTATGGTGTGTTTAATCCCTGGTGAGGAAAGTCCCTCACAAATGTCCCTTCAAGATGCTTCCCCATTAGCTCTGGACTGTAGCCTGGCCCTATTTTCACCTCTTCCTCCCTGTCCCGCCTTCATCATCCGAGGAGTGTCAGGCTGGACAGTTCTGGCTTGGTGATTGGGTTGTGCATGTGCTCCCTTCTCTACCTCCGTCTATTCCATGCCCTGGGTGTGAATGTCCCTTCCCGCTGCTCTGGGTAGGTAGGAATTCTACCTGCAGAGACCTGTGAGTTGTCACCTCCTTTTACACAGCCTATCTCATCTGTAGCTCCCTCCCCACTTCCTAGGGGATCTCCCCAAAAGCAGAGGATGTGTGAGCTGCATGGACCTGAGGGCACACCTAGGCAACTGGCTCTGCTGCCCTGCCAGCCTCAAGTCAAGAGATAGCCCGTTCTGAGCCTCCTGTTCCTGCTTCCTGGCTGCTTCCCTAGAAGGACGGGGGATTTGGGTCCTTCTGGAGAAAAAAGATCTGAGTGTCCAGTCAAACAGAGCCCTTGAAACCCACGCGGGGAGTTTCCAAATCAGTTCTCAGGCTGTCCCCGGCGACACAGTTGTTCATTGCAGCACAATCACCCATTACTGTGCTCAAGCACGGAGCAGCATGTGCTGGCCTCTGCCACAAGAGGCTGGGCAGGAACCACTGGAAAGAGGGTCCCAGTGAGCAGGAGAAGGCGGGGGTGGGGCACAGTGAGGTTAAGAGACACCACAGAAGGAGCAGATCAGCAGACAGCTCCCTCCCACCTCTTCCTCAAGCACAGGGCTCCTGCCCGCAGGCTAGAGCCTCCTGCCTCCTGGTTCTCAGCCCATCCTTAACTGGGACTCGGCTAGGCATAGACACTTGTCTCTGTGGCCATAGGGTCGTCCACCCTCCCTTGCCATCCTCTCTGAAGCACTGGAAGCCTGGCCTGGGGAGCAGGGGCCCAGCCTGACGAGCTAAAGTCCAAGAGCCTACTCAGCTGTGGCTGTAGGAAGGGCAGAGAATATGGCAGCTGTGGGACTCCAAGGAAAGCACAGAATTGGTAGGATGAGGCCCATCCAGGCAGACACCATCTTTGCCAGTTCCACCATCTTAAGTAGGTTCCTGGGAACTGTCTGGACTTCCCTCTACAGGGGATGGAATTGAGGTCCAGACAGTGTTCGTAAGATGCCCTAGGTCACACAGTGAAGCAGTGGGGATCTTGCCCACAAGGAAGTTTTACCAAAGCAGGGGAAAGCCCAGGCCTCAGGACCTGCAGCAGCCAGCCTCCTGCAGGGGAAGAAGGATGCTTGGACTTTCTCCATCTCAAGAGTGTCCCAGGGGCTGATGGGCTTATCCTCTGAACACTGTTCTCAGGAGTCTGGTCTCAATAGACAATGGCTGCCATCCTTACCATCACTCCCTCTCCCCATCCCACCCCCGCCAAAGACAGGGTTTCTCTGTGTACACCTCGCTGTCCTGGAACTCACTCTGTAGACCAGTCTGTCCTCCAACTCACAGAGATCCGACAGCCTCTGCCTCCCTACCTAATGCTGGGATCACAGGCATGTGCCACCACCACTGGGCCCTTACTACCACTTCTAGTGAAAACCAGACCTGACAGCGTTGGATTGGGATGGGGGTGGATAGGGTGTTATTGCAAACTGCCTCTGGTCACTTGTGGGCAGTGAGAAGCCAGGTCCGGAACTCCAGTGTCAGAATCAGAGCCCAGGCACCTACAGGCCTCCATCCCCCTGCCTGCCAGAACGCTGCACACCTGGGGTGGGTAGTTTGAGAATGGGGGCGGGGAGAGCTTTGACCTGGGAAGGCCTTTTAGTCTGGGAGACTGAGCATATTTTCAAATCTTCAGTGATGCTGTGTTCTTGGGGCAGGGCAGAAAGCAAATGGAGATATGGGAAGGGAAAGGGTCCCCTCATCCTGGGTTTAACTTTCTCGCAGGCTGAGAGCCAAGAGTTCTAACACAAATCACTGGGTGGAGCTGGGATGTGGCTCCGTTGGTAGAGGGCCTGCTAGCACATACATGCAAAAACACCCATACACATAAATGTAATAAATATATAAAATAAATAAAAATTTAAAGAGCGAGACGAAACGAAACACCCAAACTGGGCATGCTGGCGCATGCCTCATCTGCGAGATGCCCTGGGCTACACAGCAAAGCAGTGACATTCCCTTTTATTTTGTGATAGCACCTCACTAACACCCATGAACTCTGGTAGCTGAGGCTGGCCTCGAGCTTGAGACCTCCCTGTCTCACCCTCCCCAGTAGCTGGGATGCCAGGCTTAACTAAGCCACTAGGCCTGTTCTTTTTTCTCAATAAACCCTGACTTTGATTCCTAGTGACTAGTCCTGAGATTCTTTTCTGGGCACTGGTATGACAGTCTTGGGCTATGCTGAAAGTTCCACATAGGTTTTTGAGAAGTGTGCTTGGGACCTGGAAATGCCAATCAGGCTTCCAGGGCAGCCTCTGCCATGCTGCAACTATGGAGGTGGGCATCCCTGCTTCTCACTCTATCCATTCCACTCATAGTGGAGGTGAGGGGCCCCTTTGCTGAGAACTGGGCTTTCCAACCCACTAAAGCACATATGTAGATACACAGTGATTAAAGACCCCACTGGCCTTAGCCTCCCGGGGTCAGGGCCAGCCTGGGGACGGATGAGGACAATCTCTCAGCCTCATGTGAGCCTCTGGTTTCCTCAGGGTAGAGCTAGGTCTACAGAACAGCCCTCTAGCCTGCTCAGCATCATGCAGCCCTTCTGGACCACAGAGCCCTGACTGACATAATCCCTGAGCTGTTTGGCCCTCCACTTTCCCTCCACAGGGCACCTGATATGAAGGAAGTTCACCAGCACCAGGATAGGGCATGAAATGGGTTGAGCCTGAGGCCCTGGGTCCTGTTAATAGAGGAACCAAGAAATGTTTCCCCTTGAAAAGAGAAGTATGTCATTGTCATGGCCCCAGACACACAGACTCCCACCTATGTTCTGAGTGTCCTTTCTCTGGAAAGCCACAAACATTCCCAAGCAGGACTTCTCCTGAATTATCTCAAATTCTTTGAATTTCTCTGGTCTGGAAGGATTGAAGGAGGGGACAGGAGGCGTGGAATGGCCCTCCAAAGAGGTTAAATAGGTCACTTCAACGCTGAACACCAAGACAAGCAGAGCACCCATGAAGATCTTCACCTGGGCTTCTGGCACCATGACATCACTTCAGATGCTGCTCCTCACTGCCCTGCTTCTGGGGACTTCCCTGCAGCACGCCAGTGCTGGTAAGAGCTGGGCACAGACAGGGCAGGGGTGGAGCCCCTCAGCCACACAGACCACAGCAGAAACACAAGCTGTGTGACTAGTGCCCTGTCTGTTCTTAGGGAGGTCACGAGGGCTGGCGGTAAGAGCTCTGGGTGAAGAATGATGGAGCTGGGGTGGTGGGGTGGTGTTGACGGTGTTGGACACCTGACCTGGACACCTGCCTAGTGACACCACGAGCAGCACATCTCATCCTGAGATGTTAGGACATAGTGGCCTGGACTGTGGGCTTCTGACGCAGGATGACCGGTTCTCAGAATTGCTGCCATTTGTTTCATTAATGGGCTTCATGTGTCCTCAGGGAACAGCATGAAGATGGAGAATTGGTTCCAAGAATGTATGAAAAGAGATTTTTATATTTAGTTTCGAAAGGGGAGTTGAAATAAGGTCCCTAGATACAGACAGCTGCACATGCAGACACACACAGATGAATATGCAGACATGCAGGCACAAGGAGAGCGCACACACACTCACACACACTCACAGACACTCTGCCTCCATGGTTACATACACACCAGGAACAAACAGAATTCAAAGAGAGGTACACGAAGCTATCACCCATAGGTGCACGCAGGCACACATGGGGACACTTCACAGGTCCTCAGGCATCTGTCCAGACCCTCAGGACACCTGCTTCCTATTGCTCTTCTAGCTCGAGCCACCAATGTAGGCCGAGAGTGCTGCCTGGAGTACTTCAAGGGGGCCATTCCCCTCCGGAGGCTGGTGGCGTGGTACAGGACCTCAGCTGAGTGCTCCAGGGATGCCATTGTGTGAGTTTCTCCCCGCCCCCATCCCAAACCTATACCTGGGACCCAGAGTGGTAAGTGGGAAGGACTTGGAGTCCCCAGGCAGGCGGCTGGGAAAGAGGGAAGAACACAGCTTCTTCCCCTGGGCCAGCTCACAGATGACAGGGGTTCATCCTCTTCATTTAGTTATTGTCCAAGGGAGGCCCCAAGATGGATAGGACGTTCCGGGTAGCAGAGCCAGTAGGCAGCAATGCAGTCCCCTCCCCCTCTGGGTCTGAGCTGAAGAGAGGATAACACAGCCCAGGGCTCCTTGTGTCACTTCAGCTGGAGCTGCCCTGAGGGACCAGGCATAAAGTCCTGCAGCCCGGCCCTAGGGAAGCTGGGATGGAGTCAGAACCCCAGCAGGGAAGAATCACTAGTGACGTGTGACTTCATCCAGTTCTTGCCTAGGGACCTCAGCGTCCAGGTCAATGCAGGGGTGGCTGGCTGCGGAGCTCTGCAAGGCCTTGCTGTCCTCATACCCATTGCTTTCTCCTGTGTAGGTTTGTAACAGTCCAGGACAGGCTCATATGTTCAGACCCCAAAGACAAGCATGTGAAGAAGGCCATCAGGTACTTGAGGAGCCTAAGGCAGTAGCCTGTCATCAACCTCTCAGCCTGGAGCATTTGAGGACTTCAGTATTGGTGCCCATGATCCCAACCTGTGTCTGGTGGAGGCCTGGAGAGCCCAAGAGAAGCCGCAGAGTGGGAGTCCCTGTCCCCCCTTTTATGGACTCAAGCTACAGGTGCACGCGTGCACGCAAACACTGATTAAAGCTCTTCTCCTTCAGTCTGGGTCAGTGTGTTCTGTCCCCACAGTGCAGAGCTCCTTCCGCTTTGGCCAGTCACACTGGACAGCTGGTCCTACTCTGCCCAGGTCCTGCTTGCCAGGGCTAACTGAGGCTGAGAGGGAGACACGGCCCCATACAAGTGACAGGTGGAACCTGGGAGACATGGGGGAAGGACAGGGCAGAGGTGGGCAAGGATCACAGGAGGATCTTCACCAGTGCCCTTCCTCCCTCTGTACTCGGGGAAAGTGTCTGAAGGAGTCCCAAGGAGGGCCTGTCTTCTCTACACCCCAAGTCTCCCAGTCACCCCAAGACCAGCCCCTATCATTGCCCCACATGAAGTCGAGGTCATCCTTCCTGCATCGGACTCCACCGCAGATATGTTCAGACCCTTCTGCATTTGTCCCTCTTCCTGTAGGCCCTGTCTCGCCTCCATTTCCGAGTCCCCTCACTGCAGCCTGTCTGGCTCTGGGAAACTGTCAACCACCCCCTTCCCATGCTTTGGCTGCCTCTCCATAGGCAGCTTAGCTAAGCTGGCTTTATGGAGACCCGGTCTCTCTGGCTGTTCAGAAGAGCCATCACCTAAGCCTCCCTGGCCTCCTTCTGCCCCCAGGCTCCAGCTGGTCCCTGACCCACAATTCCTCCTCAGTCACCTCTGTACATGTCCTTTGCTGCCAACCTCACAGGCCTTGGTCTCCTCCCAATAGGGGCTGCCTGGCCACAGGCCTCTGGTGTTGTTGGTTCACCAAAGCACACCTGTGTGTGCTTGTAGGCCTGGCTCTACCATGCCACTGGGGCTCTGTGGGCACTCTGGGACCACCGTGAGCCACAGAAGGATCGGCACAAGGTCTATGAGGCCCCTCTCTCCAAGCCTCGCTCAGAGCTGGAGCCACAGCTGAAGGCTGTGGGGAGTTAGGGTCTTGGTATTGCACGTCATCTTTGCCCACCCAGCATGCCTCTTTTTCCAGCTCAGGCTGCAGCACAGGCAAAGGTCTGCCTCTTCCCAGCGCTCTGTCAGGCTGGAGGTAGTCTGCGCTGCAGTATTTTTCCTGGGGAAGATTTTTATCCCGTTGCTGCCACCTTGTGGCCAGTTTTTGCCTTGCAGAACAAATGTCAAGTGTCTTGGTAGGGGTGGAAATAAGACCAACACATTAACAAACAGAAGGCTGGTGGCCCTCAACTGGCGTCTCTGTGAACCCAGGATTCCTTCTACCGCAGGAGGATTCTCTTCCCTGAGGCCCAAGGGCGTCACTCCAACAGCTGCTTAAGATTCTGAGTCCTGAGGCAGCTTTGGCTGAGTCTTTGTGAAGGAAAAAGCCTCCTATCGATCGCAGGGCCTAGAGAAAGAATGATTAGTGAGGAGGGAGAGGGGAGCCCCTGTTGAAGGAGGAAGAGCAAGGGCTGGGGCCTGAAGGCCTGCACCTTGCATTCCAGAACCAGGGAGCCCTTGGAGTGTGCTCAGCTGTCTTAGCTGTTGAAGTCTTCCAGAGATCCCTTTGGGTAAACTCAGAGAAGCAGAGACCTAAGAGAAGTGGGAGGCTTCCTGTGGGCCCTGGAGAGTAGAAGGGTTGTTTCAAGTCCACCGGGAGAGGAAAGTGTGGGGCCACAAGTGGCAACAAAATGCAGGGTTCTGAGCCCGAGTGGTTGGGAGGAGGAGGGTGTAAGGTGAGTGTGCCAGCTCTCATTGTTAATAGAGTTCCAAGACTGATGGGGCGCACAGACTCTCTAGCCTCAGCTGTTGAAGCTACAAAAGACCATAGACAGAGGTGTCTGTAGCTGGTCGGGTGACTCTCTGGGGGATCTGAAGTCAGGAAATTATTAAATACACTACCAGAGTTATCAGATGGTGGGGGGGGATTACAAGGACTTGCAGGGCCACCAACACCAGGAGGAGCTTGGGTTGGACAAACTCCAAGACCACCGGGCAAGAAGTACCCAGACTTCCATTTCCTTCACCCGTAATTGTCTTTTTGACATTCACTTACCACAAGGGCACAAATGCCAACTGGTGTTTATCTATCTGTGATCCAACTTTTCTGACTTTTTAAAAATTATTATAAGCTGGGAGGTGGGGTTGCTCACCTTTAATCCCAGCCTTTGGAAGGCAGAGGCAGGCAGATTTCTGTAAGTTTGAGGCAGCCTGGTCTACAGAGTGAGTTCTAGGACAGCCAGGGCTACACAGAGAAACCCTGTTTCTAAAAACAAACAAATTAGAAACTAGGCATGCTGGCTCCCAACACCTGTGAGGTGGAGGCAAGAGGACCAGGACTTCAAGGTCAGCTTCTGTAACATAGAAAGTGTGAGGATAGCCTGGAGTGTATGAGAGCCTTTCTCCAAAACAAAACAGACACTACAAAGCCATAGGCATTGCAGCACACTGTAATTCCAGCTACTTGGTAGACAGAAGCAGGAGGATTACTTATACCCAAGAGCAGCCTGGGAAACATTCTGAGGACCCCTGTGTCTTACTACTTTTTTACTGCTCTGATAAAAACACAATGACTAATGAAATGTGTAAGAGCTCACATCTTTTTTGTTTGTTTTTCAAGACAGGGTTTCTCTGTGTAGCCTGGTTGTCCTGGAACTTGCTCTGTAGATCAAGCTGGCCTTGAACTCAAAGATCCGCCTGCCTCTGCCTCTCAAGAGCTAGGATTCAAAGGCACCACCAGGCTCAAATTTTTCTCAAGACCTCCGTTGGGGTTCTTAACTTTTCCACCCAAAAAACTTTCAGGACAAGTCAGTATGAAGCAGATTTGGTATTTGCTAAGAAGTGGCTTGGCGGTCAGCCCTTGGTGCTCTTCGTGGGGACCATAGTTTGATTCCCAACACCTACGTGGCCACTCATAGCTGTCTGTAACTCCAGTCCCAGGGGATAGGATGCCTTCTTCCAGCTTTCCAAAGGTGCCATCCATGCACATGGTACACAGACATATATGCAGATGAAACACCCATACAGATAAAATAAAATTTTAGAAGTAGTTTAACATAGACTTAAGCATGGGCATTAAGGAGGAAAGAAAGGCACTTGGGAATGGGCAGAAGGCATCTCAAGATGTAGTATGTGCACCTCCAGAGTTAGCAAGAGCCACGCAGGCACTGCTCTGGAGACTTCTGAAGCCAAACCCTCAAGGGGTTTCTAGGGTTCTTCCCCTCTACTTCTCTCCCTCTCTTTCTAGACTGGCTCTTACTGTGTAGCCGTGGCTGGCCTAGAACTCAGAGATCTACTTGCCTCTGCCTCTGGAGTGTTAAAGGCATGTGCCACCATGTTCATCAAGGAAAATTTTAAAATGAGATCATAGGGTGGTTTCCAGGGCACTGGAAAGGACAACTGAGGAGATAAAGCCATAGACCCCAAGGATTAAAGAAATCCTTACTATCCTAGGTAACAAGGGAGTTAAGACATGTTTCGACTACAAAACAAAACAAACCCCACAGTTGTGTTTGTGAGATTCTCAAAGAAGTTACTCCTTTGCCAGTTGTAAACCTGTTTGAGTTTAAAGGTCACACACACTCAGGCCTTCAGCACGAGTCACAGCTACTTTAACATCCTTATTTGCATTATCTCTATGTAGGCAATTTTTGTAAGCCCTGCTGAAATTCTGGATTCTCAGTTGGGCAAAGTCTTCAGCCAGACTCTGGTGAGGGGCTCCTTTTCCTTGCCACCTTCCCTCAGCGTGCTCTACCCCTCTCCTGCCTCCAGTCTGCCACTGCCTGCCTGGCTGTGGGCTCTCACACATTGGTTTCCCTTCCCTCACACTTCTCCACCAACAACCAACTTAGGCCTCCATGGATTGAGGGTGGGCTCAGTTAAGTCGCTGCTTTTCTGCCTCTCACGCAGAAACTCTGCTGTGGCCTTGAGGTCCCATTGCCATGATGTGGGCATTCCCCACCTGTATTGGTTGGGTGTTTTGTCACCTTGACACAAGCTAGAGTTATCTGAGAAAACTCAATTGAGATGCCTACAGGGAGGTTTATAGGGCATTTTGATGAACGGTTGATGTGGGAAAGTCCAGCCCACTGTGTGCAGTGCTACCCTTGGGCAGAAGGTCCTGGGTTGTAGAAGGCTGAGCAAGCCATCAGGTGTGAGGCTGTAAGCGTTCTTCTATGGCCTCTGTTTCAGTTTCTGCCTTGGTTTCTCTCCATGGTAGACTATGGTTTGAGATAGGTAGGCCAAATAAATCCTCTTTCCTCCAGGCTGTTTTTGTGTTTTTATCACAGCAACAGAAGTTCCTTTCTTCAAAGCCCACACAGTGACTGCAGGGATAAAATACGCAGGCAAGTGAAGGAACCAGAACTTTGTCAAGAAGTGAGAGCTGCTGGCATGCTGAAGCTAGGAAGACTGCACGTTTGAGGGCAGCCCAGACTACACTAAGACTTCAATGGGCTCGGTCACATGCATGTGCACACTTGTTTATCCGTCCACACTGAACCTCAGTGTGGTTTCTGGATGTCATGGCATCTGCAGAACTCATTTATGCTAGATGGCGGGCTGCAGCCCATCAGGCAGGCCACTAGAAAGAAGCACAGCAAATGAAGCCAGAAGTCCGAG
>NW_026596034.1:11115067-11178141 GCF_907164565.1 Psammomys obesus
ATATAGACACAAATAGACATATGAACACATGCATACACATGCATGCACACGCACACACACACCCACAGAGACAATAAAAGGGATACATAGAAACATGGAAGTTTAATACCTATTTAACAGAAATGACAACAGGACACAGATACACTACAGCACAATGGAGCGAGGTGAGAAAGGCAGAGATGGATCACAGCAACTGGGGGAGTGACTTCTTTGGTGACCCTGAGGCCCTTTGACAGCTGACCCATGGCTCCAAGAATTATAAACTGAGGAGAATCAGAGGGCAGGGGGCACCATCACTGAGTGGAGCCTGGCGCTTATACAGCATGAGTATTCAAGGATGTCTAGACCCAAGGTAGAGAAGATCAGCACTGTAACACCAGGAGCAGAGTTCCTTAGGGTACACCCTCTTCTCCTAACACTGTTAAGAGGCAGATCCCCTCATACCTTGGTCTTCATAGCAGCACCACACCCCACTGCACAACAGCAGCTTCACTCTGCTACAAGCCTCTTCCTGCGAATGTTTTCAGAGTGATTGAACCCAGAGGTGGGAGGAGGCAGTGGCGGGAGCTGAGGGACAGGGGTTGGCTGGAGGAGGAGGTGTGCGTGCTTGGGCTCCTCCTAGGCGTCCTGGAGATTGCTGGTGCTCAGGAGCACCTGCTCTCCAGGTTTGAAGGCTGGCGTCCCAAGGTAGGGGCAGCTGGCGCAGCGGAAGGCATCACCCAGGTAGCACTGTGGAGAGAACAATCACATAGACGGGCTAAAGGTCAAAGGAAAGGGCACCTCAGTATACCCACAGGTCTGTTTTACGAAAAGACAGTCAGTAAGGGTTCCAGCCAGGAGAGGTGATACACTCCTGTCATCACTGTGCTTTGGAGGCTGAGGCAGGTTTACAGCCGGCCTGAGCTACCTGGAGAGCCCTGTCAGTAGGAGACAGAGCCCATCAGAAAGGGCTCATAGCTCAAGACAGCCTCTGTTACAGAACCACAGCAAGGTCAGTCAAATGGCTGAGTAAACTGCACTCCCACACCAAGACAGAAACCAACAGCTAAGAAAAATAAAAGATGACAGCTACCCCTCATCTTGGGCATGAAAATGCTGATGCCCTCTCAGGACAATCTCTTCTCAGTACAGCTACATACATGGCCTCACAGTGGCCCACTGTAAGAATACTTGATGAGAAATTCCTTAAGTTCAGCTAGTCTGTGTCCAGTTTAGAGTACCAGGAGCTGGCTAGTGTTGACAGTGTGTGAGGTGAAGACACGTACATTTCCACAGGCTGACTTGGGCTGAGCACTCTGTTCCTTTGACTTCTCTTTTTCCAGTTCTTCTGCAAGCCCGCAGGTGCTAGGGGGAAACCAATGGCTGATGAATGAGACTTGCCACCCCCCAGGAACTTCCAATTCCTCACAGCATAACACACACTTAAGACTTCTCCATTCTTACCAAGTGTCAAGTTAAATGCTATGGAAGAAGCAGGCTAGGGGTGAGGCTGCTAAGGAACACAGCAGAATGGAGAGGGATAGAGAGCCATGCTGCTGACTTCTGCAAGAAGCAGATGCAGTGCTGTCACATTTTCCAAATTCAAGCACAGAAGGAGCTGAAATGCAGCTCAGTGGGAGAGCACTGGCCTTGTATGTGTATCTCCAGCACCACAAACATACAAAAATAAAAATACAATAAAATAAAATCCAGAATAGAATCTGGATTTTTAACTTGAAATCCTCTCATTTGTAAATGTTGGGAAACTGAAATACCTAAAGACTGATGAGGGCTTCACATGGTGGTACAGGCCTGAAACCCCAGCAAGCACTGGGAAGGCAGACAAAAAAGAACTCCAAGTATGGTCAGCCTAAACTATACTGTGACCCTATTTCAAAAAACAAAACAAATACAATAAAAACATCCAGTGGATAAATAAGCAAGCCAAGCCTGTCTGACACTAGTACAAATAGCAATGCAAGGCTTCCACTTTAGAACATAATGACAGAGGAACCTAAAATTTCACTTTCTCTCAAATCCCCACCAATACTACAAAAACAACAGCAATACACTGTGGAAACAAAAAGAGAATCAGCTTAACAGATAAACTACCTGCTACCTCCTGACACCTGTGTGCTGAAGGCTGATAGCACACATAGGAAGATTTACTCTCAGCAACCCGACCCCAGCTGAAGACACAGGGCTCCAGAATCTGGAACCTCCCCACCCCCAACATCTGCCTGAGTTCCCTTCAATATAAGGGAACAAATAAATCCAGCTAACTGCTCAGTTATATGAACAGCTTGTTTTTATTTTACAGTTTTTGAGACAGTCTTTTTATATAGTGCAAGCTGGTTTTGAACTTATAACCCTGCCTCACTCCTGCATGCTGGAACTCTCTATGTAGACCAGGCTAGCCTCCAACTCAGAGAGATCTGCCTGCTTCTGTTTCCAGAGTGCTGGGATGCCCAGCCAGGATACTTCCATTTCTTAATATAGACTATAGTGTGTGGGTCTTTGCTATTCTTTAAGGTTTACCTCTTTAGTTTATTCTTCTATTTGCCTCACATCTTACAGGAAAACCATTTTCAAGAGAATAAGGCACAGAGAGATGACTTGACAACTGGAGAAGCATCCAACAGACCACACCTGCTCACCCAGCACTTACCAGTTCTTACAGGCCTTCCTCTTTTTCCCTTCCCCACATGAAGGAGCCCTCAGGGAGGCTGGATCTGGCTTCTTCAAATCTTCTGGATCTAGCAGTTCATCTGAGTCAATGAGATCCTGGAACATGATCAACAAATTAGCAACACAACCATGGTCCCTCTGATGAAAAGCTGAGGTAATCACAGACTGTGAGTGCAAGCACACACAGTGCAAAGTACAAGCAACATCACTGTGAACTAGGCCACGGGCCGAAGAGGCCAGGGATCCATGGGAGACTGCATGAGGCCAAACTGGCTGGTACCATATAGAGAATATGCGTGTGTTCACAGGGAGTGTGGGAGCAGGTGTTATGAAGAGAAGTACTGTATTTATCTCATACATACTGTATTTATTCCCATACTCATGGGAATAAAATAAAATCAAAGGAAGTAAAACACTGTCTATAAAATTCCAGAGAAAAAAAAAGCAAATAATTATACATATATATTTTTGTAAATGTGAAGACAGTCATGTCTATTAAGTTCAGAGAACGTGAACAATATTTTGATGGCATATTTTACTCATCACTCTCGTCGCAATAGTAAAGGCGTAGAAACAAAACAAATTCTTTCTGTTTTTTTCAAGACAAGGTTTTGCTGTGTAGCCCTAGCTATCTTGGAATTTGCTCTGTATGCTGCACTGATGCAGAGCTCAGATTGTGAGTTGCCTCTGGCTCCCAATAATTTTCTTAATGATAGGGCAGATCAAAGGTGCAAACACCAAGTTTAAGAATAGTGAGCATTCAATGACTTGCCTAGACAGAGGCCATAAAATAACTTCCACATTCTTTCCTAGTTTTTATGTCTACAAGAATCTTTACTATTTCACGTAAAGGAAAAACAAGAAAATCTACAGGAAAAAGAAATACTTTAAAAAGCACATGCTATTCTTGCAGAGGACATGGGTTTGGTTCCAAGTACCCACAACAGCAGCTAACAACTACCTGTAACTCAATTCCAGTTCCAGGGGATCCAGCACGCTCTTTTGGCCTGAGGATGCCAGGTGTGCATATAGTGCACATGTATACAGACAGACAGACAAACACTCATACATATGAAATTAAAACAAAAACAAAACAAACCTTAAAGTCACTTTTTGCTATAGCTGCTCACACTTGATCCAAGACCTGGGGGGTAAGGGCATTCAAGTGACTATAGGGCCAACTCACCACGCTGTCATCCTCCATGTCATTGGCTGAGAGGGTCCAGAGCCTGGCAGCATCAGGATCCACAACAGGCTTCACTGAAGAAGAAAAAGAACTTTTTAAATAGTCAAAAGCAAACAAGCAAGCACCAGCACCTGTGGAGACTAGCAGAGAGAGACTGGACAGACTGAGTGGGGAGGGCAGGCTGGGCACTCAGTTCCGCTAGGAACTGAAGGCACAGCCTTCATGCAGTTATAGAAGTCTGCATTCATTACACGCTTCTTTAAGGTAGGCCCTCCGCCAGTGCTTCTGTCATCTCACCTAACCACACTAAGAACCTTGGGAGGAGAAGGCCACCCTAGTTTTAAAGCTGTGGGTCTGTTTTAGGAGGCTACAACCCTCTCTCTACATGCTGCCTTTTCTCTTTACCTGAGCTCATAGTCCTATAACATGGGTTGTAGCACTCCCCCTGCCAACTGTAGCTATCTAGAGAATCAAGTGAGATAAGTATCAACAACTTCCATAAATAGCTAAGATTTTGCCTTACTTAAGCCTATTACAGAAAACAGACTCTAGTGCTGCTGGTGGCCAGGTAACAGTCAATGATAGAACACTTTCCACCTAGGTGAGGACCAGAAAGAATCTATGAGCCTCAGGGCTGGGGCTTGAGAGGGGAAAATCCTCAGCGAGGCCTTTCGGGTAAGCACACCACCAGGACCACCACTGCCACAGCTGGATGCTCAGAACACCCACAAGATCAATTGCTCAGCTAAGCTGTCACAGAAGCATGAAATCAATGGTCCAAGTGGTTCCTGTGGCCAGGTTTGAGAACACAGGCTTGTGATTCCTGCCATTCAAGAGGGCAAAGGAGTGAGGAGCATGCACTGAGGTCAAAGTACTTCATAAAGATTAAGGCTAGACAGCCAAAGAGTGCAGTATAAACATACCACAGACATCTGTTAAATCCAGCATTCCTCACAGCCTAGACACAACTAAGAAATGAGAAAACAGTAATAGCCAGGATGAGGAATGAGCAAAGTGTGCACGCACACAAACATGCACACAATTTTTGAGCAAAAGAAACACAGATTTTGTTTTTAAGCATTTAAACAGGATGAATCCTGTAGGGTGTTCCATCAAAATCAGACCAACAAAGTCCTGTGATTACAGCTCTGAGAAAAACATTAAAATAATAGCTACAGAGGATGGTAGTGAAGGAACAAACAGGAGCAAGGTACAAAGATGTATAAAAAAATGTCACGACGAAAACCATTTTTCTGTATGAATGTGTTGTGTATTAAACTGTTAATTTAAAAAGGCATATTAAAATGGCTGTTGTAAGGGGCCTATGACTGAGATGTAAACTGGATAAATGAATTTTTAAAAATGGCTGTTGTACATATAAAAATTATATTAGATTTTAAAAATTCTGAAATATATAAAACATGCACAAATCATGTTTTAGGAGTTGTAAAGATAGCAAGGAATCTTTACAAATAAGTCTGTGATTTTACAAACATAAAGCTGTGGAGCCAGGCAGCGGTGGCACATGCTTTTAATCCCAGCACTCAGGAGGCAAAGGCAGGCAGATCTCTGAGTGAGTTGTAGGCCAGCCTGGTCTACAGAGTGAGTTTCAGGACAGCCAGGGATACACAAAGAACCCTGCCTCAAAATAAATAAATAAAATAAAAATAAAATAGAGGGTCAAAAAGGAGAAGGGAGGGGAGAGAAGAGACAAGAGAAAGAAAAAAAGAAAAAGCCTGGAAACTGAACAAGAGTGCTGTCCACCATTGTCACCATGTGAGGTCTCCAGAGGATAAACCTACCCTCCTGAAGAGACTTCATCAATCAAACAAGTGACTCAGGCCTCCAAATGAGGTGGTCTCAGTGCTCCCTAGCACAGAAGGGGCTGCTTTAGGAAATATCTATGTTTGCTTCAGGTTTGGGTATTAATATGTCCAAGATAAGAGCACAGAAAGCATCCTGCACTTGGCAAATGACAGAAATCGAAGGACTGATGTAAAGTGTTTTTGTCTGGCCCACACACACAGAAGGAAGCCCCCAGGCTAGTGTTACCTGAAGACGACTTCTTGTTGGTGAGAAGCGTTAGCTGGCTAGAAGAGCCCACTTCAAAGTTTGGCTTCTTGCCAGTGACATGCAAGGAGAGCAGGCTGTCACTGTGGTAGCCCAGGTGCTCCTGGACAGACTGTATCTCCTCGGGGCTTAAGGATTCCCGCTGCAACTGCAATTGAAGATATCCCACGTATAAGTTCACTCTTCTCTATTCACTGTTTTGCCAAGCTGGCCATGTGGCCAGTTTGAGCAACATCCAATAGTGATTCTGTCTCAAAAAAGAATTTAAGGCCCTGAATCACAAAAAAAAATCAGAAACTAACAGTAACAGCTATCACGGAACAACACCTCTCTCAAACAAAAGAAATACTAATGTTTTAAAATTTAATTTTTGGAGAATACAGAACTATAAATGCCTCTGCTCAACTTGAACATCTCTACTTAACTGTCATAAATGCACATGCCCCATCCTTAGTCTTGACTCTACCAAAAGGTCTAATTGACAATACTGCATCCAGGCCTAAGAGTTGTACAGACTGAGATGGACAGAAGCAGCAAAGCCCCACTCTCCCTGCAGCACAGCCACCACTGTTAAACAGCTCTAGGAAGACAAGTCCGAGCTACCTAGAGTCTTCAGAAGGGATCTGCTCCCAAGGGCTCCTTTTTCAAGGTATCTAGAATCCATCTCTCAGGCAGCAAGTTTCAAGTTACTTCTTATTTCTGTACAGTACCTATCACCTCACTTGCTCCTGCTATACTGACAAACACTGTAGGCTTGGTCATCCAAGGCTTACATACCTAACAAGGAAGGCTATCTACACACCTACCTCTTTTATTTCCACAAGGCCAGAAAGAGTCAGGGCTGAACACAGCTTAGAGGCCGTCTTCAATTTGTCATTGTTAACTGTCAAGGAAAACCCCTATTAATGGCTCCATATGTAGAAGTTGGGAAAAACTATAAAAATTCTAACCTATTTGCATCATCAGGCTCTCAAACAGGAAAAACCTACTTTGTTTAATTTAGTAATAGCATTCTGACATGAAAAATCTTTTAATCATCCAAGTATTCTTTCTTAGGCAAATACAGGTCATAATTCCATTATTATTTATCATTCTGCTTCTTGAAAACCCCTCCCAAAGAATGGTGGATGATGAATAAAGTTATAAACTGGTGCACACAGAAACTTAATCCAAAGTTTAAATTTCCAGGAAGAAGCTGAAGAGATGGCTCAGTGGTTACAAGCATATACTGCCCTTGCAGAGGATGAAATTCGGCTTCAGCACCCACATCGGCAGGCTCACTACTTTAACTCTAGCTCTGGCAGGGTGTGGGGGGGGAGTTGTTCCCAACTCCTGCACTCATTTTTATATACTCATGTATATAAACATGACACAGACACATACTCTTAAAAATAATAAAATCATAAAAACCAGTTTCCAGAAAAAAAGCTGGTGCCTGCCAAAGACATCACAAGGTCACGGCTGCAGATACACAATACATCTTTATTCACCCCAAAATACTTTAATTTCTACTAATTTACTTTATTTGATGGAATATATTTACATCTCTTGATTGAATTTAGTAAAAAGATGCTAAATACCCAGACTTAACAATTCTGACAGCTACACTACTGAGCCAAAAGGGTTTTAATTATTGGAAATTGGTTTTAGCGTCTCACACATTACTCTTTACTCCCAGAATTGCACCATTACTTTAAACTCTTTATTCTGGAATAACCACAGATTCACAAGAAGTTGCTGTGTGCTCTCCTTCTTGCTGCAATGTTCTCTGTGTCAGAAACATAACAAAGATGAACCTTACAGATTCAGATTCAGCCACTTTAGGTGGTAATTTCTTTCTACTTATGACCAAAGATCACTTTTCAGCTCTGTTGCCTCAGAGTCTAACATCTTTCCCTGACAAGGCATTACTACACAGATACTCATCTCCAAGTGTTGCTCAGGAGATGGCATGCACACGCAAAGACTGGCGCTGTTAAATGTTCATCTTCTGAGTAGCAAGTGATATTCTCACCTACAGTTGTCTCCACTGGTTCTTTCAGAAAAAGACAACCGCCTGGCCGAAGTATGCGGGCCATCTCCACCAGAACCTCAGCACTGTGCAGAGAGGTGCTCCCTGGGACTACACCCGACAGAATGACATCGAAGCTTGATTCCTTATGGGCAGCTGAAAAGAGTATTCAACAGTTGTCAAAGCTGAGGAGCAATCTCTCAGTTCTCCCACAGAGCTCCCACAGAGGACCCAGCCATCATCCAGGACAATGACCTTACACAGCACACAGTAAGTCTACATAGCAAAAGACTGCTGAATCTCTATTCTGCTCTGTTATCTTACTAATTCTTAACCTTAATAAGACCAGGGGAAGAAAGGGAAAAGAAGCTTTTTACAACAAAAAACAGCCTCCAAAGAACAAGAGCATGCAGAGATTACCAAATACATGCCCAAGTCCACTATATTTCATCTGAAAAGCAAAAAGATTACCCCACACAAAACTCAAGTGTCAGGAACTAAAACAGTTCTAGCAAAACTCTTCTAGCCCTATGAGAAGAAAAGGGTACTTACACTGCAACAGCTGGTTGATGTTTTCCATGAATACTTGGCCCTCGCTGCCAGTTAACCCTTGAAGTCTATCCACCAATTTTTTCAGGGCCTCCTCAGGAGATGACTTGTCCCAGAACACTGCCACAAACTGGCCAGGGGAGATCCCAAACTCTGCCATTTCTGTAAGGCCGCTGGACCTAAATGCTACTGGCAAAAGAAATCAAGACAACAGTGCAATTTAATCCACGGATTATTACCAAGTATGATTAGAATCATAGCCTACTTCCAACAACCTCCCACTAAGGTTATTACAAAAATTGGTGTTGACCCTAAGAGTCTGGACTAATGAACCTAAAGCCTAAAGGCTTCACAATCCAACATTCCCTGACAGAACAAGTAGACAGATAGATAGAGGATTAGAGTCAAGGAAGCAGGTTGGAGACAGAAAGATTATTTCATCTTTGAGATAATTCAGTTTGAGCAGACTATAAACAAATAGGGCATTCATCAGGCAGAAGTGAGTCAGCGAGGAAGGCAATAAACTGACAGATATAGCTAAAACCTAATATAGCTAGCCTTTTTAAAAGATACTTAAAATTTGTACACCAAACACTATTTTCATTACTTACAAAATTTCAGCTCCACGGAATCTGCAGTAACCAACAATGCCTTCAACATTTAACATTGGCCAGACTCCTTACAGCACCTTATACATACACCAAATCAACTGACCCTCAAAAAAGCCTGATATTAGGTCATTCCCAATGTACTGGTAAAGAACTAGGCCAGCCAGCCCAGTATACAACCAATATTATGTAGTGTAAAACAGCTGGGATTAGAATCCAAACCTATGGTTTTTTGTTTTGTTCTGTTTTTGGAGACAGGGTTTCTCTATGTAGCCTTGGCTGTCCTGGAAATCGCTTTGTAGACTAGGCTGCCTGGTCTCCCAAGTTCTGGGATTAAGTGTGTGTGACACCACCGCCTGGCTTTCAAAACTGTGTTTCAAGCATGAAAACTTCCCACCCGGGACCAACTTTCTCTTCCACTCAATATGCAAGCCTGTATACAAGATGCTCACTGTGAAGGTGGTCAAGGGATACCTCTGTTCAGCTCCTCCATCCTTAAACATTAATGCTACCAAGTTTCTAGCTTCAAGTAAGGGAAACAAAGAAGCGGTGGCAGGAGGCTCATACTGAACACTTCTGACTTCTGCAGAGATGTCCAACTCTGACACAGTGACACCATCACGCTCCCAGGCTGAATTTAAGTCACATGCATTATACTTTGCTTCTATAAAAAGTCACTTCAGCAGCCAGCATGATGGATCAGCAGGTAAGGACACTTATTGCCAAGCTTGATGAGCTGAGTTTAATCTTCATGAATGCACATGGAGAGAACTGACTTCTACACGCTTTCCTACGACCTCTACATGTGTAGGTATGGCACAGGTGGGCACACACATACAAATAAAATGTAATTTTAAAAATTCATTTCATTTCGGTTACTTTTTTGGAAGAAGGGGTTAGGGTCTCATATAGCCCAGGCTGGCCTTGAACTTCTGATCCTCCTTCTTCTAATTCCCAAGTACTAGGATTACTATTTTTTTAGTATCTAAAAACCATGACCTTTAACCAGTTACCCTTGATTACACAGTGCTTTGTCATTTCAGAACTAAGTTACTAATGGTTTTAATTTCTACAGCAAAATTGAACTCTGCAGTTGGCTAGATTGAAATCTGGTTTCCAGTCCAAAGTGTCTCTCCCCTTATTGCATTTTCTCTCAATCATACCTTTTTATTTAGTTTTTTGTTGTTGTTGTTGTTTTCATGTGAACAGCAGGTCTGGGCTACCCTGACTCAGCAGAAAGCCCAAGTAAAAGGATGACCCATGGTCATCAGACAAACAGGATTTCTTGGTTGTTTAGTTTTGGATTTTAAATCCCTAAAAAGTAGAGCATCAAGAATGAACACTTTTAAGCTTTTAATTGACACATAATGTTGAGAAAGAATCCTTGTAAATCTTTAGGTTGGGTAACTTGGAATCAATCTCACATTTAAGACCTGCCCGGGGAAGGCAAGAGTACTTACTGCTGGGTCGTAAGTTATTAAAAAAGCAACCTGTAGATCTATCTACTATGGCAAAGTCAGCTTTTCTGAGTTTCTTTTCCTGTCAATAAACAGGAACATTAAGTAACCTCATATTTTTAAGACTGATTAAGAAACTCTTAAGTAAGTTATGTAAAGCACTCAGCAGATGCCTGGACATAGGGCTCAATGAGATAATGTTCTGAAAAGACTGGGCCTCCACGTCTCTGCAGCCAGTTCTAACAGTCTTGGTTAAAGATGCTTGTAAGGAAGGTATGCAAAGCTTCTCTTTCATCTTTAGAACCTCACAGGAGAGCCTGGACTTTTTCATGCCAGGACCAGTAGGACTGTGTCAATAAATTACAGAATGTAAATAAAGCATTCTGCTTCCCATAAGAGGGACCTCATGAGTAGATCAACCTCAAACCTCCCCCTCCACCAAAACACACACCTACAAGCCTTCAATCAGCATTTCCTAAACAGACAATGTTCTTTTAAGCTTTAGGAGCAGAGGTGTGACAATTCCCATTTGTTTTGTGGTTGTTACTGTGGCAAATCTGTTTAAAACAAACAAACAAACAAACTATCAAAAAAACAACAAAAAACCAGTGCCTAAGCCTGAGGACTTAGGAGCTGTGACTCAGGGCTGTTTCACAACTATAAAGAGGTGAAGAAGTCAATATCACATAACTGACCTTGCTTGTTAGATGCTTCTGCAACTGACAACATCTACCAATGGCTTTTCAAAAATGTTACTAGCACACAGGCATTTGCCTTTAACACCAATACTCGCCCAAGACAAAGACAGGCAGATCTCTGGGAGTTTGAGGCCAGTCTGCTCTACAGATCAAGTTCCAAAGCTACATAGTGAGACCCCATTTCAAAGAAAAAAAAAAAAATAAGTTACCAGCAGGCAGTAAGAGCAGATGTCTGAAAATAACTTGTGGAGATAGGCTTATTTATCTTTAAGGCACCTAACAGGCTTGTGGTCCCATGGAAGGTGGCTGAGGGGCTGGAGATGACAGTGTTGCAGGTGTGGCTGATTAGGGATAGGGATACAGTTCAGTGGTGTGTGCTTACCTAGCAAGTGCCAGTGGGCTCAATACCACAAAGCCAAACAAATACCAACAGCCAAGAATGGCGGAGCTTGCCTGTTCTCCCTAGCTCTCTTTTGAGACTGAAGAAGGATCATGAGTTGTGAGGCTTGGGCTCCTCAGTGAAAAC
Source organism: Psammomys obesus (assembly GCF_907164565.1). Taxonomy (NCBI): domain Eukaryota; kingdom Metazoa; phylum Chordata; class Mammalia; order Rodentia; family Muridae; genus Psammomys; species Psammomys obesus. The sequence continues at coordinate 11,126,840 of NW_026596034.1, forward strand.
TCTTCTCTCAAAAAACCATTAACAGGTTCCAGGGATGGCTCGGCGGGAAAAGCCTGTGTTTTGCAAGCACAAGGACTTGAGTGTGACCCCAGAACGCACACAGAAAACCTAGGTGTGGGGGCCATAAAGATGAGTCGGTGGGTGGGGTGCTTGCTACACAAGCCTGACAACTGACTTTAACCTTCAGAACCCCAACTCCTGAAAGTTGTCAGCTGAGTTCCACTGTGCACATGCCGCCACCGCCCCCTCCCCACAATAACACAAAATAGAACACATGTACTTTTTAAAGGCGCGTGCGGCCGGGTTTGTAATCCAGCACTGGGGAGATGGAGGAGGGCAGACTGGCCAGCCAGCCCACCCAGCCTTAACTGGTGAGCTTCAGGCCAAAGAGAGGTCTTGTCACCAAGGAGATGAAAACAGTTTGATGAAAAACAAAGTTGTCTTCTGGCCTCCATATATGTGCATATGAACCAACACGAGTTTCCTCCATGACCATGAAAACAAAAACACTTCGTTTACTTCTTTCTAACAAACACCAAGTCTTCCCTGGTGGAGGCAAGGCAGACACTAAGAAGCAAGCCTCTCCCAAACTGGCTTGTTAATGCTAGATCCCTGGACCACACCCTGGCACAGGGGCAACTCTCCAGGACAATGGCCTGGGTGGTTCATTTTATGAACAAGCATCTTAGATAAGTCGGTCCTACATGGGATAGAAGTACCAGGCTCAAATGGACAACCTGTGGCTCCAGGTTCTCCTCAGCTTTCGAGCTTTCCGCCAAGTGCCCTGAAGGAGACTCAAGGTCACCGCAGACGGCTACGAGTAAACTGGCGATCCGGAGGCCAGCTCCGGGTTTCACGCGGAAAGAGGCGGCAGATGAGCCCCGGGGTCGGGCACGCCGCCGCACGCTGGGCCCCGGCCGCCGCGGCCCCTCACGCCGGCTTTCCCAGGCACGCCAATGACGGCACAGGGGCCGAAGCGAGAGAGCGGAAGATGAGAGAGGCCCCGAACAGGGCCGTTAAGCCCGGTCTGGTCCTCGAGCCGCACCGCACGCTCTCACCTTCCTCCCAGCCGGAATACCCGCTCCGCAGACGCCGGCTTCTCGTCCCTGGTCTCTCGCGAGAAGAGGAGGCAAACAGCACCTAGTACAAGAAGGTAGACGCGGCCCCGGTGACGTCATGTCGCTGCCCAGCGCGTCGCCGCCGTCAGCGTGCGTGCCCACTTCCAAGATGGCGGCGGCGGCAGCAGTGTCTGGCGTCCTCGGCCGGGTGGGCTGGAGGCTCCTGCAGCTGCGGTGCCTGCCCGGTGAGGTGACAGCCGAGCCGAGGCGCGGGGGGAAAGCGGGGAAGGAGGCGCGGGACGGATCTGGGCTTGGCGTGGGGCGACAGAAGCCTTGGTGGGGAGTTAGCAAGGTGAAGGGCATCAGCGTGGAGCCGCTTGAGTCTCGAGCTGGAAAAAGCCACTTAGTGGGGTTTCCGTCTCCTAGACTAGAGCGGGGAGGGGCAAAAGCCGCGAGCAGGCCTATGACCCTGGTTCTCCAGAGGTAGTGGAGCTTCAGAGAGAGCTCGGTGTGCCCAAGGTCACAGAGCTCGCCTGTTGCAGATGCGTTCTCAACTCTGTTGCCTTGGGCAGTGGGCCAGCCTTGCTGGAGGGACAGACGGAACCGCCACAGAGAGCGTCCGTTCTTTCCCCAGGGTCAGTCATTGCCACACCGCGTCACTAAATTGGTGTCGTTCGTTATTGTTGCCACGTGACCAGCATTTTTATTTCCACATAAATAATAGACGTTTACTTTAAAAACTTTGTACACTGTCATTAAGTGGAAAAGCAAAAATCACTGTCCATAAATAGAATATTTCTACACTAATACATTAACTTAAATATGCAACTAAAATCTCTGTGATTTCACAGCCGTACTTTAGGGACCCTTCACTTTAAATTTTGTAGGTATTTGCTCCATTTTCTCTGCATATACTAAAATGCTGATGTTAATATGCATGGTGTTCTGTGTTTCTTTCTACAATGTTGTTCCCAGTTAATTTTGTCATTTTTTTTATCTAAAGTTTCAGACAAAAATATGTTTAGTAAAAGTTATGCCCCATGTCCCAACAAATCCAGTGTTGGGTATTTGCCCAGGAAACTGTCCACAAAAAGTTCACAAAAACTTTATAATGGCTGGACTCCGAAAAGCCAAACATTCATCTTTGTCAGTACTATGCAAGCCCTCTGTAACAGGTACCTCCAAAGCACCCCTCCTCTTTCTAAAAATTTTTGAGACAGACTCTCTATATCCCTGACTGACCTGGAATGTGCTCTATATGACCCGACTGAGCTTGAACTCACAGATACTGGCCCACCCCTCTCTCCTGAGTGCTTAAAAGAGTGTGCCATCATGCTTTTCCTTTTTTTTTTTTTTTTTTTTTTGAACTTGTGTAGTACTGTCTCAGCCTGAGTTATATAGAAATACCTCAAAATACTATGGGCTGATCATTTAGTTTTGTGTGTGTGTGTATGTGTGTGTTTAAAACAGTCCAAGTTTAACAAAGAGATTTTAATGTAGTCTTAAGCACAAGGGTTAAAGAGAGAGAGAGAGAGAGGCACTCACAAGAAAGTAAGGCAGACCCAGGTGCATGGCTTTTCAGCGTCTTCTCAGAAACTAACACATTCCCCGGTGTTATAATAGACTCCTCAAAGAGTTACCTACGGTGATCTTTTAGAAATATACTAATTGGGGAAGCCAGAGAGATGGCTGAGCAGTTAGGAGTACATGCTGTTCTTGTGGAGGACCCTAGTTGGATTTCCAGAACACATGTTGGGCTCTTCACAACCACTTGTAACTCCAGCTCCAGGGGATCTGATGCCTTCTTCATACCCACACACAGACTGACGCCAATATACATAATTACGAACTAAGTCATGGACTGGACAGATGGCTCAGTGGTTAAGAGCACTGGCTCTTCTTCCAGAGGGCCCGGGTTCATTTCCTACCAGTCACATAGATACAGGGCCTTCACTTGTAGCACAAGCATACATATAGGCAAAACACCTATACACTAAATAAATAAATAATTAAAAACATAAACTAAGCAGGGCTTCAGAAATGGCTTATCAGTTAAGTGCTCTTGCTGTTTTTGCAGGTGCCCTGGATTCAGTTCCCAGCTTCCTCTTCTGACCTGTGAGAGTATCAAGCAGGCATGTAGTGCACATGAGTACATGAAGGCAAAACACTCAGACGCATAAATAAATCTTGCTAGACAGTGGTGCTGCACACCATTAAAAAGCCTTTAATCCTGGCACTGTAGGAGTCAGAGGCAGGCAAATCTCTGAGTTCGAGGCCAGTCTGGTTTACAGAATGAGTTCCTGGACAGCCAAGGCTACACAGAGAAACCTTGTCATGAAAAACCAACCAAATAAATAATATATACAAAACAAAAGAAACTTTAGATTATAAAGAAAAACAGATAAAGTCCAAGGACAAGCAAAAACTAACCTAGGGTATAAGTTTCAGAACAAGTATGGTCGTTGACTGAAAGGGTTTCTGGGGTGGTAGTAATATCTGTCTACACAGGGTTCACGTTACACAAGTGTATGTGCTTGCGTTGCTCACAGGACGATTTACTTAAGATCTGTATTTAAGACTTGTTAATTTCGTTGTATATAAACAGTTCATAAAGGAACAATAAAAAGTGAACTCTAATGCCACATACACTAAGATGTTGGAGATGAGCAACACTGAGATGCACAATAAATAATCAGTAGATTAATGAAGAATGTGATAAATATGTAGCAGCTAGAGTGTTCACAATTCCTTCAGCCTATCTACATATTTGCAAATTTTGATGAGAAAATGTTGGGAAGGAGGAAAGGCGTATGAAAGACTACTGATCTTTCCTGAAGTAATGGGGCTGCAAAGGCTAGGGATATAGCTCAGAGGTTAGAGTGCTTGAGTGTGAGAACCAGAGTTGAAATGTAGGATGCTGTGGCACACGCCTTTAATCCCAGCAACTTAGAGGCAGAGAAGCAGATTTCTGGGAGTTTGAGGCCAGCCAGGACTACGTAGTGAGACCTTGATCAAAAAAAGAAGCCCAAAGATGGAGATTAAGGCTCTGTAGTGCAGGCTGGCCAGCAAGACTAACCATATGTTCTGGGTTTGATTGAGAGACCCCACCCGTGGAAGAACAGATGCTTTTAGGATGATTCCCCAAATTCTCCACGTCCTTGTGCATGCTTACCCACCCACATGCATGCAAACATACACATGCACACCCATCCACACAAACATGAAAAAGGAAAATAAATGCCATGTAAACACTTTGTAGGCACTGGTTTTTACTATGTGTATAGGTATGCCATTCCACATTTGGGGGTTACTTTAACATTGTCATTGAACAAGTAGAGATTAATACTCTTCATTTGTGGGGTTTTTAAAAGCTGCATATTATGAGGCCAGCAATATGGTTCAGTGAGTAAAGGTGTTTGACACATAAACCTGGCTACCTGAGAACCGCCTCCACAAAGGTGTCCTCTGAGCCATGACAGAAACACCAAGAGGACAGCCAGGTCTTCTCGTAACTGGATGACGTGTCTCAAGGTTTCTGTTTTACTCGAAGTGTCTACGGGGCACTCAGCACCGGAATGAGGGGCTGCAGAGGCATCCCTGCTGTGCATTTCCTCCTCACTCTCATCACTCTGGGTCTCAAAGGGTCATCATGGTGCATGTCCCTGACAGCAGTCCTGTTTCTGTTTCAGTGGCCCGCTGCCGATCGCCTCTGATGCCACGTGCCTTCCACACTTCCGTGGCATTCAGGTTCTCAGAAGAGCAGAAGCAGCAGCCTCCCCACTCTTTTTCTCAGCAGCATTCTGAGACACAGGAGCCAGAGAGGCCGGGCTCAGAGATTCCTCGTCCACCCCCCAGGTCAGTATTGGTGTCCAGATCTACCCATTGCTGGCCACTTCACATGCATCAGAACGTACCTTTTCCTTACTGCCCCTCTTGCCTTCAGACAGTTTTCTTCTTTTCCTTCCTTCTATTTCCTTCCCTTCTTTCCTCCCTCCCTTTTCCTCCTCTCCCATCTTTTCTTTCTGATAGGGTCTTGTTATTTATCGATTGTAGGGTTTTTTGGGAGGAGGGGGGTGTCTGGTTTTGAGACATGATTTCTCTGTGTAGCCCTGTATGTCCTAGACGCACTCTGTAAACCAAGCTGGCCTCAAACTCACAGAGATCCGCCTGCCTGTGTCTCCCCAAGTACTGGGATTATAAGTATATGCCGCTGTAGCTGGCTGTAATTGTGTTTTTTGCTTTTTGTTTTTTTGAAATAGGGTTTCTCTGTGTAGTCGGGCTGTCCTAGAACTCACTCTGCAGACCAGGCTGGCCTTGAACTCAGAAATCTGCCTGCCTCTGCCTCTCAAGTGCTGGGATAAAGGTGTCACCACCACTGCCTGGCTTTGTATTTGCTCTTTGAGTGGGTATGTTTATTATATACCCTTGAACTCTTGGAATCTTCCAGCTTCAGTTTCCAAAAGGCCTGGGATTACAGTATGAGCTGCTTTGTGCAGCTACTTGCAGGCATTTCTAAAGCTAAAAACAGTACCTTTCCATTTTAGAAGATCTAAGCATTCTGGAAAACTTGAAATCATAACAGAGATAACTTGGCTGACATGAAAATGCCTTTTAGATATATCTATGTTTTTTTTTGGGGGGGGTTGTTTTGTTTTTAAGTTGAGAACTCACTCTATCTTAGGCAGAATTTGAACTTGGCAATCCTTCTGACTTGGCCTTCCAAGTTGCTAGGATTATAGATATATACTATAGCCAGCTCAAGAGTAGATTCTTAATGTCTTTTCACAGTTTGTATCTTTTTAGTAGTGGTATAACATTCTAGTAATGAATGAGCCAAAGTGTATTAACCTGTCTTATTGATAACTATTTATATTTCATTGTTTGATAAAGTTAAGCATATTGTGTCTGTCTCTTTAGGTATGGGCACTACTAAGGTGTCCTAGTTAGGGCTTTTATTGCTATGATGAAACACCATGACTAAAAGCAAGTTGGGGAGGAAAGGGTTTATTTGGCTTACACTTCCACATTGTAGTCAATCATTGAAGGAAGTCAGGACAGGAACTCAAACAGGGCAGGAGCCTGGAGGCAGAAGCTGATGCAGAGGCCATGGAGGGGTGCTGCTTTCTGGCTTGCTCACCATGGCTTGCTCAGCCTATTATAGAATCCAGGACCACCAGCCCAGGGATGGCACCACCCACAATGCACTGAGCCCTCCGCCAACAATCACTAATTAAGAAAATTCCCTACTGCTGGAACTTACTGAGGCATTTTTTCAATTAATGATCCCCCCTCCCAGATAACTTCAGCCTGCATCAAGTTGACATAAAACTATTATTCAGCACATAGACATGTAAGAAGGAGAATCACAGGTTCAAGGCCAGCCTGGGCTACAGTGCTGTTTAGAGCATAGAGGCAAAAGATAAACACATTTAAAGTTTCATTGCCTGTATGGGACAAACTTGGTTTGCACAAGGAAATAATAATTTACGTTTTCATTAGATCTTTTTTTCTTGTTAATCCTGCCACTGGACATTGAACTTTTCTCAATGAAAACTGAGAGCATTCATCAGTTTTTCTACAGTTTTGTTTGTTTTGAGAAAGGTCTCATATGTAGCCCTGGCGGGAGCTGGCCTAACACTTACAGAAACCTGCCTATCTCTTCCTCCCAAGTGATGGGTTATGTGCTTCCATGCCCAGCCCAGTTGTTCTAGTTTTTAAAAAATGTGTATGTGTCCATGTCCATCCGTTCATGTGTTGTGGTACACATGGGTGCTGGATTCCCTAGAGCTTAAGTTACCAACATCTGTGAGCTGCCCGGGGTAGGTGCTGGGAATTGAGCTCAGATCCTCTGCTCTTAACTGCTGAGATATTCTCCAGCCCCAGTTGTTTTTTTGTTTGTTTGTTTGTTTGTTTGTTTAAGATATCTTTTTCATGTGTCTGAGACTGGTCTCTTAACTCCTGAACTTCCACTTGTCTCAGTGGTCCATATGCTGGGATTCCCACCATATACCCAGCTAAAATGCTTTACAATTCAACCAAAAAAAAATTTATTTTTTTTTTTTAAGATTTATACCTGTGACTAGAATAACCATTTTTCTTGCTCTCTTGGAGTTAGAGCCTGATGCAGACATAAGAAAAACCTTTAAACACCATGTGCTAACAGGAGTGTCCAACCTGTGACTGCAACATGACAAATGTATTGAGCCATATCCGTAGCTCTCCCAGGGCACCTGAAGCCCATGGACCTCAGGTTGTCTAAGGATGATAAGCAGGAACCCAGGCTGCTACAGGACTACTGTCTTCATATTGTAAGAACTCAAGTCCTGGGGGCTGGAAAGATGGCTCAGAGGTTAAGAGCCTGTCTACTCTTCCAGAGGATCTGAGTTCAATTCCCCACAACCACATGGTGACTTATAACCACCTATAATGAGATCTGGTGCCCTCTTCTGGGGTGCAGGCATACATCTAGTCAACACTGTATACATAGTAAATAAACAAAATCCTTTTTAAAAAATAACAAAAAAAAAAACAAAAACAAAAACAAAACAAAACCCAAAAACAGAAAGCCAGGCTTTGATCCCAGTACTTAGGATGCAGATCTAAGAGGTAGATCTCTGTAAGTTAGAGACCAGCCTGGCCTACTGAGCGAATTCCAGGACAGCCAGAGCTACACAGAGAAACCGTGCCTCAAAAAACATACAAACAAACAAACAAACAAAAGAACTCAAGTGTGGGATGAGGGGAAGGATGATAGGATTTGAACCTTGTTGGTATTAAAACATTCATAGAGATGCAGGAGGGAGGCCCCTCTTACTTAACATGTTTAAAGGAGACCCAGGACCTCTGCTTCTGGTTGGGCTCATTCTGCATGTCAGGCTGTAGACAGTGAGGTGTGATGTATGCTCTGTATCTCAGGTACACAGACCAGAGTGGAGAGGAGGAAGAAGACTATGAGAGTGAGGAGCAGCTGCAGCACCGCATCTTGACAGCAGCCCTAGAGTTTGTGCCTGCCCATGGCTGGACTGCAGAAGCCATTGCTGAAGGAGCCCAGGTAGGCAGAGGTGATGGGTGGGGCAGCAGACCCAAATGAACCCAGAGTCAGAACCACACAGGGCCTCATGCTTCCTTCCAACCTAGGTCATAACTTCACAGCTACAGGATTGTCTAGGTTTTCTTTTTCTTTCTTTTCTTCTCCATAGGATGGAGATGTTTCTTCCTTCTTTCCTTCCTTCCTATTTATTTTATTTTATTTATAGACAGTCCCTGTCTATTTAAGTTCTAGTGCTGGCTATCCTGGAACTTACTATGTAAACCAGGCTGGCCTCGGACTCACAGAGAGATCCTTCTGCCTCTGCCTTCTAAGTGCTAGGACTAAAGGCATTTGTCTGGTTTAAGAAACACTGGGTTTTTGTTTGGTTGGTTGATTGGTTGCGGATTTTTTTGTTTGGTGTTTGTTTGTTTGTTTGTTTGAGACAGGATTTCTCTGTGTAGCCTTAGCTGTCCTGGACTTGCTGTGTAGTCCAGGCTGGCCTCGAACTCAGATATGTCTGCCTCTGCCTCCCTGAGTGCTGTCACCACACCTGCTATTTAAGAAAAACTGTTTTTGGTGCATTGATTTTTTTTTTTTTTTAATGCAGGGCTAGGCATTTGGCTATGATACAGTGCCTTTGTAGCATGCATGAAACCCTGGGTTTAATCTCTAGCAGCACATAAAACCAAGTGACCCAGTCGGTCAGTCATGGCTCAGTACCCTTGAGTTCAAGGCCAGCCTGGTCTACAGAGTGAGTTTCAGGAGAGCCAGAGTTACAAAGAGAAACCCTATCCAAAATAACAACAACAACAACAACAATAATAATAATAATAATAATAATAATAATAAAAATAAAACAAAAAAACCCAGGTGTGGTGTTGCACATCTGTACTTCCAGCATGCAGAAGCTGAAGATAGATCAGAGGTTGAAGGTCATCTATGTGGTACAAAGTGAATTCAAAGCCAGCCTGTACTACATCCTCCCTGACATAAAAAAAGCAAAAAAAGAAAGATGTTGCCTGTTCAGCTGTGATATGTCACCAATTCTGAGAAGCACACTGATTTTTTAAAATTATACTCATTTGTGTGTGTGCACATATATGGAAGTTAGAGGAGGAGGGTCTCATTTGCTGTCGTCTGGGTCTCAAGGATTGAATTCAGGTGGTCCAGCTTGCCTTGGCGAACTTGGGGCTTTTCTCTCCTGAACCATCTTGATGGCCTCTGCTGGGTTTTTTGTTTTGTTTTTCTTTAATTTGGAGACGGGATCTCATTTTGCACCCTGGGCTGTCCTGGACCTCACTATGTAGAACAAGGCTGCCCTCAAACTTGTCCTGCTGACTCTGTCAGGCATGTAGTACCATGCGCACCTTTCGATGCTTATTCTTTTAACACGAAAAAAATTTATGAATCTGTTAGTATATTCTTTAAATATTTATTGAGCAATGATGTGTACCAGTCACTGTGCCGGGGACAGTGACAGTGAACACATGACCAAGTCCCTTCTCTTGTTAAGCCCAGTCTAGCAATATTTTTCTTTAAATGTAAGGATTTATTTATTTTTATTTTATGTGTGCATTTTTCCTGCATGTATGTGTATGCACCACGTGTGTGGCTGTGCCTGAGGAGGCCAGAAGAGGGTGTTGAATCTCTTGGAAGAGATGGTTACAGGTAATTGTGAGCTGCCTCGTAGGTGCTAGGAACTGAACCCAGATTGTCTGTCAGAGAAGCAAGTGTTCTTAACTGCTGAGCACTCTCTCTAGGCCCTCAAGTCTAGCATCATTTATGTAAGTATTGCTGAGACTGAACTAGAGCCTCATGCATGTTAGCTAAGCGCCCTTTGTCACTGAACAATGACCCAAAGTTTCTTTCTTACACTCAGTTTTTATTTAAAAAGTTACTTTTGTCTCCAGTGTATGGAGTTATGGGTATGTGACCGCACGCCACATGCATGTCTGGGACGTGCTGTACCAGAGGCTGAAAGAAGGTGTCAGATCCCCTGGATGTGAGCTGCCGTGCGGGTCGGGGGGATTGAGCCCTCTGTCCTCTGGAAGAGCAGCCAGTGCTCACTTTCTCTCTCTCTCTCTCTCTCTCTCTCTCTCTCTCTAATTTATTTAAACACTTTACAGACTGATCAGCCAGTGCTCTTAACCACTAAACTATCTCTTCAGTTCCTACCCTTTATTGTTGTTAATTTACCCAGACTGCCTCAAACTTACTGCCTCAAACTTACTCCAGCAAAGTGTTTTGCTTATTGTATATTGAGAATGGAAACTTAGTCTAAGGCATACTAAGCAAATGTTCTGCAGCTGAGTTTTTACCCATTAAATCTTGGGGCTAGCATAATGAAATGGGTTTCATTATGACATTCCAAACCTATGTATTATTATACTCATATTCATGAGTCCCTACCCCCTCTTCTGTCTTCTCTCTTGTTGAGCTCCTTTCTTTTTCCACCTCAAATAATTTTCCAACTGCTTTCATGACATAGATTTGATTATATTCCCTTGTTCCCCCTCCATTTTTAGTCATTTTCTTCCCTCACAGTCCCCTTTCTTTCATGTCACATGCACACACAGACACTTAATCTAAATTCTACCTGTGAAAGAAAATATTCAAGTATATTTTCTTCTGACTCTAGCTTATTTCAGTTAACAATGATACCCAGAGTCATCAGTTTTCCTGTGAATGCCTTTACTTCTTTACATTTAAATACAATTTTCTTATGTATATTTACCACATTTTCTTTATCCATTCATCTGTTAATTGCCAGATCATGACTGGATTCCTATCTTGACTATCGAGAGTAGAATAGCAATAAGCACAAACGTATAAATATCTTTGTAAATGATTTACGTACACATCAAGGTGTGGTGTAGCTAGAGCACATAGTAGCTCTTTCTCAGTCTTTTGAGAACCTTCATACTGATTTCCATAATGCCTATACTTACCACCAGTAGTCTCTGAAGTCCCTACCTTCTGTATTGACAGGCACAGTGGCTCATGCCTGTAATCCCAGTACTTGAGAGGCAGAGGCAGGAATATCACTACAGGTTTGAGGCCAGTGAACCAAATTCTTCTTTTCTCGTATCCTTGACATCATTTCTTGTCACTTGTTTTCTTAAAGGTAGCCATTCTGACTCACAAGTAATTTTTGTTTGTTTGTTTTAAGATAGTCTCGTGTTAGTTAGACTGGCTTCAGGTTTGCTATATATCTAAGGTTGGCCTTGAACTTCAAATTACTGATCTTCCTGCTTCTGCCTTCCAAAACTTGGTTTGTGCCACCATGCCCAGCCCTCAAAGCAGTTTTGTTTTAAATAAAAATTATTATTATTATTATGAGTATGTGCAAGTATGTGTGTGCATCACTCAGAGGGTATTGGACTAATTCCCTGGAGCCAGAGTTAGAGGCGGTGTGAGCCTCCCAGTGTGGGTGCTGGAAACTGAACTAGAGAAGAGAACGGCAACATCCTTAACTAACATTTTTTCAAATATTTATTGATTGTCTCTTGTGTGTTTGTGAGGATTTTGTTTTGTTTTAATGTTTTTGAAACAGGGTCTCTCTGTGTAGCCTTGGCAGTCTCAGAACTCCTGTAGACCAGGCTGATCTGAGATCTGCCTGCCTCTGCCTTCAGGAGCTGGGATTAAAGGCGTGTGCCACCATGGTTCAGGGCATGAGTTGTTTTTGTTTAATTTTTGGAAGTGGTCTATTTTGTTTTGGGTTGTTCCGGCTCTGTGTTTGTTGCCAAAGCCTCACTCAGGCCTTGCTGAGGGGCTTCTGTGGAAGTGCTGCCTGTCTCCAGCTTCTTGTGCTTGGAAGCCTTGGCAAGGCACATATCTTGTTCCAGCTTCTGGCCTGTGAGAGCCTCAGGGCACAAAGTGTGGTGAATATCTTCTTCAGTCCAGGTCCAGGGGCTTGCCCTTGTAGAATTTCTTGACATTTTCTTTCTCCTCTGCCTTGAGTGATGGAATTGAAGGTCTGTGCTACCACAGCCAGCTCATTCTGACTATAGTTAATGACTGTGAAAACATGGGTGATAGATCTGCAGACAACTTGGAGCTTGAAGAGCCAGGGTTTTGTGCCATTTAGTTTGTACAGCTCCACTTTCAGATGTTCTAGCCCTTTCATCAGTTCTTCCTTGCCAAAAAGGTCCCAGTCCTTCTTCTTAGCCTTGGCTGAATTTGGTGATAGTGATTCTGCCTGCTCTGAGTGAAAGAGCTGGAGTTCTTTAGAGACGCCAAATGTTGATTATCTGTCTTGAGTAGTTAGCAAAGATTTCCTACCAGACTGTTTCTTCACGCTGGTGATTGTTTCCTTTGCTATGTAAAGGCTTTTTGACTTGTTATAATCCTCTCTGTCAATTCTTTGATTGTTTCCTTTACTATTGGTTCCTTTCAGAAAGTCCTTGTCTGTGTCTAAACCTTGAAGTGCTTTGTCTGTGCCTTCAATACCCAGTAAACATTACTCAGTGTACGGGACAGATGAAACTGTGTAGTAGTGACCTTAAGGCACATAAATAGCTCCAGAGGTTGGTCCGTCAACTGACCTTAGGTGGCTAAGCTGGAGAGCTGTTCTCATTGATTCTCTCCTCCCAGAAACTAAGGGTGGGGCTGTGTTTTTCCACGTGCTTCACTCTCTGGACCTAAGCATTTTGCCTTCTGTACTTTTAATTTGTTAACATCTGGCTCTCCTCCAAGCTGGAGTTGTCAAGCATATATATGGGTCTAAACCTGAGGAGCTAGCAGGACTCCAGATGGCAATTTGAATAGCCATCTGGAGTACTGTAGCATGTGTCTGGGTGTGAGTATATGGCAAGAGTATAAAGTGCAGAGAGAAAACTCCAGTATTATGTGGTGGTTCACACCTGTAATCCCAACACTGGGAATCTGAGGCAGGAGGACTGTAACAAGTTTGAGGGCAGCCTGGGTTACATATTGAGAGCCCATCAAGAGAAGGGCTGGGAAGGAGGATAGTAAGGGTAGGTCTGGGTTAGAATATACTGGTAGACGATAAAAAACAAAAGATATCTTCCACAGCTAGCTATTGGTTATCAGAGCGATAGTTATACGGTCCTGGATCAGAAGTCAGAGGAAGGGGGCTGTGGCATGGAAGTAGAGGAAGTAGAGAACCGTTAGACTGAAAATGCTGTGCCAAGCAGGGGAAGCAGGATGGAAGTTGAGCATGGTTAAATACTTGTGGGAAGAGGATGGAAACACAAGTGAGGATGAAAATAAGAAGGCAGGCAAAACCAAAACCATGAGATTCCTAAGTTGCAAGATCTGGAAAACAGGTAGAAGGACTAGCCTTAGTTTGGGGTTTTGTGTTTTGTTTGTTTGTTTGTTTTGAGACAGTGTCTCTCTACGTAGCCCCTGTTGTCCTGGAATTTACTATGCAGACCAGACTGGCCTCAAACTCACCAGGTTTAGTTTCTAAACTTCTGAACATTAGGGAAATTCCCGTGGAATGACTTTTGTTTTCTTTGTTGTGTGAATGTAATAGCCCAGGGAACCTAAGGTTAGGAAGGAATAAGAGGAAACAGAAATTTGAAGGGGAGGGAAGAAATCGATGAAACAAATGTGAGAGAAATTAATAGGATTTTTGGGGAAAATCAGATGAAACGGAATTCTGTGGTAACCAGCTTTCCTCACCTGCTTATCTTCTTTCATACTGAGTACATGACACCTGTAGACTCTGCCAACCCAGTTTGTGGGTAAGAGCTGTAAGCCTCAGTTTCCTGCTTTGTAAAGTACAGCCAGGACATACCCACTGAATAGAGCTGGTATGCGGTGCAGTGAGATGCTGTGTGGAATGTGCATAGCAGCTGGAGTAATGGTGCAGCTGCCATTCATGTCAGTGCTGCGGCACTCTCCTAATGGCCATGTCCTACAAAAGAGAGGCAGTTCCCCTGCCCAGCAGGAGGAAGTCATACTAACGTATTTTTGTCCCTTTCCAGCCGTCTGTTCCTGTGGCCATCAAGCTTCTGCCTCCAGTAGATGCACAACAATCAATATGGATCAGGAAAGCAAAGGATGTCTCTTGGTTGTTTAGCTGCTCGATGGCTCTAATGAAAAAATTGTGTCTTAAACAACTGGCAGAAGCTTGGGATGTAGCTCATTAGTAGAATACTTGCAGCAGATCCTAGGTTTGACCCCACACTGCAACAGTAGTTGAATGAATGAAAGACACACACCTAGCAGGCTCATTTTGCTGGAGCTCTAGGTGAAAGGAGTGTGTCATGAAGGGAGTGTTCTCTCTGTAGCCCCTGCAGTGTTAGTTAAGGCCCAGTTTCAGTACTGGAACTCTGCTCTAACTGGCCTATGTTAGAAAGGGTTTTTTTCGACCCATTTAGTGAAGGACCATCTTGAAGGAGCCTGGTTCAGTGTCTTGGTCAGTGTTGCTAGAATGAGTTCACTGTGAGGATCCTAGAATGGTTCTCTTCAAGATCCTTTGCAGCAGTCTTCCATGTGAGCTGAAGTGGAGGTGCAGCCCAGCAGAAGGAGGACTATCTTTTCCTAAGATGGTTAGTTTTTAATTGCCAACTTGCCACAACCGAGAGTCACCTAAGCACCCTTGATTGATAAATTCTCTAAATCAGATTGGCCTGTGGTCATGCCTCTGGGGTTGTCTTCATTGTTTACTGAGGTGAATGTAGGTAGCATTATTTCAAGTGATGAGCTCCTGACTGTGTAAGAACAGAGACAGCTGTCAGCACTGAGCAGAAGAAACAAGCAGCTAACATGGGTGCACTTGTTTCTCTGTGCTCTTGACTATGGATATTAAAGGACTAGCTGCTTGAGTTCTAGCGTTGGCTTCTCCAAAATGATAGTATATGAAATCTAGTATTGAAAGCCGAACAGTGATGACAATCGTCTTTGATCCCAGCACTTGGGAGGCAGAGGAAGGCAAATCTCTTGAGTTTGAGGCCAGCCTGCTCTACAGATCATGTTCCAGGATGGCCAGGGCTACACAGAGAAACCCTGTCTCTGTGCACCACCACCACAGCCTTGTGTTGCTGTCTATAGGGGTATTGTCACAGAAACAGAAAAAAAGTAGAACCTTTCCATACTAAGCAAGATTCCTAAGGTTGATTTCTGAGTTCCTGAGCTGCTAACCCCAACATGTACACCTGGAGTCATGCTTTGCACAAACTAAGGGGCTCACTCAGTAGACCAATCACAGGAGTTCAGAGTGAAGGGTCAGGGGTCTCTACTGACAATCTAGCCCCTGTTAGGGAAGAGGTATTCATGATAAGCAGGCTTTTAACCCTAGTCTGCTTAGCCACCATGTTGCTGCCTTCTCTCCTGTAGTCCTTGGGTCTCTCCAGCGCAGCAGCCAGCATGTTTGGGAGCGATGGCAGTGAACTGATTCTGCACTTTGTGACCCAGTGCAATGCTCGCCTCAGTCACGTGTTGGAAGAGGAGCAGAAACGAGTGCAACTGGGCCAGGCCGAGTAAGTTTTATTATAGCTCAGGGTGGCAGCAAGGGATCGGCGGCTTGCCCCATCAGCTGTCCCCTGGAAGCTGATGCAAGAAGTGCCAAGAGAGTAGTGCTACCAGCCTGCAGCTTGGATGGGTCTGAACTCCAGCAGCCTGTTCTGACAGTTGTCCTCAGCAGCTGGGGGCACATTCCTCCTGGGACTGAGGAGGCAGTGTGGCCCCTGCTTTTGAACTAGAGACACTCTGTTTTCTTTTCCCTCCTCCAGGAAGAGGAAGACAGACCAGTTCCTGAGGGATGCAGTGGAAACCAGACTGAGAATGCTGATCCCCTACATTGAGCACTGGCCCCGGGTACAGAGACTATAGTAAAGCTGCAGAGCAACAGTAGTAATGCCTCGTCCTTAGCACTGTGGCCCTGGAGGACTTAGCACACTGTTGAGACATTAGCTCATGAGTGTTCACCATGGGGCCTGGAAAGCCTCTCCCAAGTACTTGGCAGAGGGAGTGTCATAGGGAACAACTTAAGCCACCTGAGTCCAAGCTCATGGGCCTGTGAGTAGCCCTGCATACTAGTTCATACCGTGGGCGGACTCAGTACCCTGAGTGTGCTACCAGGTCTTTAAGGAGGAACAGTCAGAAGTTGGTATCGGCAGTCTTTCCTCAGTGAATGCCCTGCTGCTTTTCAGCTCTCAAGGACTGTAATGTTGTTTGGCCAGATGATGAACTTTGATCACCCTGTGGTGAATAAAGTCCAGGCAGTGCCTTACTGGGTTTCAGTTGACTGGGTCAGCACAGTGCTGCCTTCTGGACTGCTTTCCAGCTGGTAAAGGAACTCTCTGCCAGTCCCACAGCCAAGATTATAGAATTGGTAAAGTGTCAAGAGCATGTTCAATCAGGCCTGGAGAAGCTGGTATTTTCTAAAGGAGGCTCTCAGATTAGTGCTGGTATCAACTAGTATCAACTGGGAGAATTTTGCCTATTAGGAATAGGAGTCAACCTGAGTTAAGCAAGGCAGCAGAATTTATTGTGACAGAATGGGGTGCTCTTCTTATCCTTGCTCTAGGACTCTTAGGAATGACCCCTTCAGCTGTCAGTATTCCCATTTCAGCTGTTGGCCTGGAGAATCTGATTAGGGCATCTTAGGACAAAACTGTGTCCCTGGCTGCATCACTGCTAGTCAGGGTTTCTTGGTGCTATATCTACCCATGCTGGCTTTCAAAGAGCAGGAACTAGGCTGACTACTGTGACCCACCCCCACCCCCCAGCCACCTCATGTGATCCCTGTGTTTGCTGCTCTTACCTGCATGTGGTACCTCCTCTGTCATTTGTTCTTCAGGCCCTCAGCATCCTCCTGCTCCCTCACAATATCCCGCCCAGCCTGAGCTTGCTCACCAGCATGGTGGATGACATGTGGCATTACGCTGGGGACCAGTCCACTGATGTGAGTGTTTTCAATAGGCCCATAGGTTGCTAGCAAAGGCTTGGCTCAGACATTTCTTGAAGTTTGTGAAATTTCTTTGATCAAAAGTCTGGAAGGTCTGCAATGCCATTTCCCTCTCAGGAGGAAAGGTCCTTGATGAGCCAGAGTGCCATCTGGGTCATTGTCATTTAGGGAGCAGCACTGGGGCATGAGCCAGTGACTATCCTTCCCACCTGTAGAGGTGGCACCGTCCTTGGGGACTTAAGATGGTACTGCTTTAGCCATTTCCCCTCAGTCTCCTAAGACAGGATTCTGCAGCAGAATTCCCCCATGTGTGCTTTTGCTGAAACTGACTCTGAGAGAAAAAACAGAAATACATGGAGACACCCATTGCTTTAAAAAGAAACTTCTCTCCATCTTGACCTGTTTTGCTGGGAGATCAGTAAGCCCCTTTAAGCAGGCACCAGAGAGAATATGACTTGTTAATGCTACCATATTTCTGGTGGGGTATTTAAAAAAAAAAACAAAATATACCTTCATAAAGGAAATTAAAATGTAATGGCACTTTGTAGCCTTAGGATGGGAAGGTAGATACACACTCCCACCATACTTATAACAAAGTGCTTTAATAAACTTGCTCTGTGTGGAAATAGACCACCAACAGAGATGGTAGGAAAACAAAATTAGAAAGCAAAGAAATGAAAGGAATAAAACACTGAGTAGCTGAGCTGGTCCTCTGAAGAGCCATTACTAGGGCTGACAGAAATCACCAGGGACTCAGACTTTCAGCTTTGTCCAGTGTCCCTGATTTTGCCTCAGCCCTCCCCGTGTGGTAGACCATGCTAAGGTTTAGTCATGACTGTTGGATCGTAGAACCTCCCTAGGACTCAGGGGGCTGGGCATTTCACCAGTCAAATCACTATGGCTGCTCGTTAAACCTCCCCCTTCCTGGTGTTTAATTCTGACCCTCTGACCCCAGCCTAAAAGATTGGAACAGGAGCTTATAGTTTTAATCTCACAGGCAGTTTTGATGTCCAGCCAGGATCGGGGCAACAGTGGTATCCAGAGGGCCATATGTGTCAGTGAGAGAGGAGTGAGGAAGGAGCCTGGGAGTCTCTGAGCTTTTGAATGGGAAGAACCCAAGACTCCCTTAACCCACAGAGCAGTGATTCCCCACCTGCCGGGTGGGTCTCTCTGCAGTTCAACTGGTACACCCGCCGTGCAGTGCTAGCTGGCATCTACAACACAACAGAGCTGGTGATGATGCAGGATTCCTCCCCAGACTACGAAGACACTTGGCGTTTCCTGGAAAACCGGATTAATGATGCAATGAACATGGGCCACACGGCAAAGCAGGTAGTTGGGGACTGGTCATTTGGAAACCCTTTTCAATAGTAGGCACACCTGTCTGTCTCAAACACGTGATCACCTGGCTATTCTCTTGCTTCCTGTTGTCCTGAACTGACTCTCCTAAAGGCCTTCCCAAGGAGGCTGGCTGTTTTTCCTCATGCTAGCCCTTCCTTAAAAGTCTGCTCTGTCTGTCTGTGATTGTGTTGTCCCTAGGCTCTTTCCCAGTACATTAAACCACCTTGACTCCACTGTGAGACTCATAGGCTTCGTGAATTGTCCTACCTGTTTCCCCTTTGAGCTCACTCTTGGGGCTTAAGAGAATCTGACCCAGACTCCTCTTAGGTGAAGTCCACTGGAGAGGCACTGGTGCAAGGACTGATGGGCGCAGCGGTCACGGTGAGTACTGCCCAGTTGGTCACCGCCTGTCTCCCATTCCACTCTGGTCCTGTGCTATTTGTAACATATCACCACCCATATAGCTATGGAGCCTTAAACTGAAGCTGAATAAAACTGACCTTGGTTTAGCCTCAGCATCTTATTCTCCAATGCTCCACCCATTCTTTGTTGGCATCAAGAAACAATTCCCAGAGCTGAGGGAGGAGGTGCAGTGCATACCTGTATTCTATCACTCATTATGCTAATGCACTGTGCAGGAGGGTAAAAAGTTCCAGGCCAGCTCATCCATATGGCAAGCTCCTCCCTGCAAAAAGAAGACCACTTCTGCCTCTGGGCCTCCAGTATACTTGAATCTGTATCTTAGCTATAACCTACTGCCTTCAATACCCCAGGATTTCCCATTGTAGTCCTAAGAGGTAAAGCAAGCCTCACCATTCTCTCTGCTTCTATTCCTGTGTTGTTAGCTCAAGAACCTGACAGGTCTAAACCAGCGCCGGTGAGAGAAAGGGAGAGCCTATGTGCCTGGAAGGAGCAGCTGTAGATATGAAGAGCTTTGACAAGATGCACCATCCATTTAACAGGATGTTAAAGAGAACACACTGAAGAACTTGGAGTCACGGACAGCCATAGGCTGGAGATCACAGTACACTTGTTACTGTTTGACCTGGAATTGGGCCACTTCTACCAGGCCTGGCCTACTGATGTTCTGCATTGCAGCTGTATGATTGAAAATGAGACTTACATCCATGCTTTTAAACCACAGAAATTTGGCATGACTCTGCATGGTCTCAGAGGCACCTTGGTCAGGTCTTGACCTTAGAACTGCTCTCTGGACATTGGGCATGGTGACATATACCTATATTCTCAGCACTCAGGAGACTGCTACAGCAGGATTGAGAGTTCCTATGTAGAGAATTACAAGGCTGCTTGAGCTGCATAGTGTGATCCCATCCAACAAAATCCTCTGAGAAATATTCGTAGGGGCTCATAACCAAGATCTGAAGCCAGCACACAGTGGCAGCTCCTCCCCAGCACAGGGAAGACAGTGTGCTCACAAAGGTATTTGCCACTGGATCTCCTCAGAAAGCTGCCTCCCATAGACAGGTGCCTTCTGAACAGCCATGCTAAGCTGACCACAAGTGTGATCCCAGGCCTGGCCTCACAGACACCAGCATGCATTGCAGGATCACTAGTGTATTTGGAATCTGTAAAAATAATAAATATGTTTGAGACAATTTCCCGTTGTACAGTTTCCATCTAAACAATGTCAAGTATCTACGATCCCAGCAGACAGTAGTATATGGAAGAGATCTGAGGTCTGGCCTTGGCACTGCTCAAACCTACAGGACCACTCTGACTGCTCTGCATCTCCGGGCACTAGTCTCTGGCTACTTGAGGGCAGTCCCCCAGCCTCTACACTGGCTGGGCTTCCCTTGTGCCCATGGATAGCACTGTTTTTCTCCTGATGGGCAAAGTTGAGTTTCAGATCTTGTGGGCTTTTTGTAGAACTCTTTCTGTACCTCTCTGATTTTTTTTTTATGCCTCTTGACATCCCATAAAGTTACTGCCATATAATTACATTTCATCTCTTCTCTGTCCTTTAGAACATCCCTCTCTTACTCTGCAGGCTAGTGTGGTTCATAATTCATGGCATGTGCAGTGGAGGAGGCCCCCCTCTGTCAATGCCTTCCTCTATCAGGAAGAAATGTTCTTGTTATAACTCCTTGTTATAGCATCTCTTTATTCTCTGGTAACTTCTGCCCTCTAAATGTAGTTCCTTCAGGGTTCTGTTAAAGGGCCTTTTTTCTCTGTGTGAGCAGCTGCCACTTTTTTGAGGCCCATTTAAACTCTTCAGTTGCAACTACACAGCTCTGTGGAAGTGGAGAGCATTGTACCTTTACTTCAGAAGTACATCATATAATGGAGAGTAGAAAGGAAAATGTGTATCATCTAATACATAGGGGCGTTGTTGAAGTATACTGTGGGGATTTTTGAGGCAGGCAGCTCAGTAGATAAGAGTACTTGTAGTCAGGTCTGGCAAATTCAATCCCTGGGACCCACATGGTGAAGGAGAGAATTGAGTCTCACATCCATTGCCTTCCACTCAGATGATGTGTTGTTACCATCACATACATATACACATATATAATAAAAATACATGTGTTTTGTTTTTCATGTGTATGCATAATGCATTACAGCACTCTTGCTAAACCTTAGCTCAGGGCTGGGTCTTTCTTTGATTCCTTCTTTATACATTATCTAACGGGCCTGAGAACTTCTAGGGGATTCTCTCTCCTCCTTCCAACTCAAAGGAGCGTTGTGATTACAGGCTTTTGCATTAACATGTCCTGCTTTACAGTGTGTTCTGATGATTTGAACTAGAATACTCACTCTTGTACATCAATCGTTTTACATACTGAGTCACCTTCCAGCCATTTTGTTTATGTACAGGCTTGTTCTTTTAAAAAGGCTTCATTGTATTCCTATGTATTTTAAAAATTATTTATATATGTGTGTGTGTGTGTGTGTGTGTGTGTGTGTTTAACCAAGTGTCCACCCATCTTTGCCTAATAAGTTATTTTTAGCAATTACAAATAACATTAGCCTGAATGACCCTGTACATGTATTTCTGTGCTCTGTGTCTTGGGGATTTCAGTAGCATTGGACCTGACGCATTTTGGCGCCAGTGTGCTTAGAAAACGCAGATCCGGAGAGTTCCGACCTCCGGTCGGCAGGTGGAGCTGCGCGCACGTCTAGCCGGAAGCGCCGGGTACGCCGCCGACAAACTGCTGGTGGCGGCGTAGGCGTGCTGAGGGTCTGACACAGGAGGCTGGTTGCGGGTCGCGATGCCATACGCCAACCAGCCAACCGTGCGGATCACGGAGCTCACCGAGGAGAACGTCAAGTTCATTATCGAGAACACGGACCTGGCGTAAGGCGGCGAGGGGAAGGGCGGGCGGCCGGCCCCTGGGGACCCTGCTCCCGGGGCTGTGGCTTCGGGGCCGCTCACACCGCCTGCCTTTCCTCCTGTAGGGTGGCCAATTCCATTCGGAGGGTCTTCATCGCTGAGGTGCCCATAATAGGTACGCGACCCTCCGCTCCGGGCAGGGGGCTGAGAACACTGAGGTGCTGCGCCCTGGGCCGGGGCTGCTCAGGCCCGCCTTGGTGCTTGGTTTCCAGCGCTGTCCGTCTACCCAAAAACCACAGAAATAAGACTAAACATCATTAAACTCCCGAGAGCTTTAGCATCCTCGTCCGTAAAGGAATCGTTAGCAGGTGATCTCAGCAGTTACCGAAGTCGTGTAGATTAGGCGCCTTTGCTACTATTAAGTCAGTGTTTGGTGCTGGTGGGTGTCTTTTGAAAGTGTATGTTAATTTTACAAAATAATGGGCTTCGTTATGACATTTTCATACACACGCTCACACATGGTTCGATTTGGATTGTATTCATTGATTTCATTCATAATCTCTTCCTTTTCTTCCCCTCGCACAGGTCTCTCTGGTCCTTCCAGATAGTACCCTATACTTCTTGTCCCTTTCTCTTTAAAACATTGTATTTATTTACATATATGTGCTTATCTCTGGGCTCAAGGGTATCATAGTGTATGTGTGGAGGTCAGAGTACAGCTTGTGGGAGGGATTCACTTCTTCCATCATATGGGTCCCAGGGATTGAATTTGAGTATTAAGGCTTGACAACAAATAAGTACCTTTACCCTACTGAACCATCTTGAAGGTCCTGACCTCTCCCTTAAAAAAATTAGATTCCGCATGAAAGAGCATATTTGTTATTAGGACTTCTACAAACGAAAAACTTTTGCTCTTTATAGTTGAACTGTGTGTGTGTGAGAGAGAGAGGGAGGCTGAGAGAGAGACTGAGACGATCACATTTTCTTTATCCATTCTGGGAGGTGTCTTAAGTGAAACTCTTATTTCTTCTGCATGTATAAATCATGGAAATTTTCAGGTGCAAATATGACAGGTGTCTAAAGGGAGTCTGAACCATTTTTGTTTTGTGTTGGTTTTGTTTTTTGAGAGAGGAAGGAACTCAGAAGGAGGGGGTGGAACCATCTGTAGACATACACACACGGTTGTTTTTAGAGACTGGGGCTTTTCACCTGTGGGGCAGGCTTTGGGAGGATTAGACTGTTGGGAAGTAGAGCAATGGCACTGGAGAGTAAGGCCTGGAAGCACAGAGTCAGGAAAGCTTGGATGTGGTCCTTGCTTGGGTTGAGGAGGTACTGCAGGCAGAGCCGTTTGGGCCTATCATTGTCTAATCTTCTGACTTCTTTCCCCTGTGTCCATGCCCGTTATTTGAGAATTGGGCTCTAGCACCATTTGATTTCTGAATTTCATTGTACATGCAGGTGTTTGCTGACGAATGGCGAGGTACATGTTTTCAAGTGAAACCTCTAAGCGTACAGTCCTGTGCTCCCAGGAATGAACTGGGAGGGATTGGGTTTTATTTTCCGTGTACTTTCTCTGTTGAAAACATCCAGTGAACGTCTGTTGATGGGAGTAACACTGACATTCTAAACGGGTTATCTGGTTATATCAGAAACTCTTGATTTTTAAAAATTATTTTTAACTGCGTCTCTGTGTGTGGGTTTTTACAGATGAATGTAGGTACTGGAGGAAGCCAGAGGTCTCAGATCCCCCTAGAACTGGAATTACGGGCAGCTGTGAGCCGCCTGACATGGGTGCCAGGAACCTCTTAACCTCTGAACCATCCCTCCAATCCGTATTTTCCCCCAATTTCTAAGTGCCCAAATAACTTTTGTTCTTGGGTTTGGTATTGACACAGGAAACACATTTAAAGTGCTCTTTAAGAAAATATTCAACTCCCTAAATACCCCACCACCACAATATTCTCTAAGTGAGTGTTTTTGTTGGTGTTTTGTGGCACCACCAAGCCCCATATCCATTTCACTGGATCAGCAAAGTGTTGGGTATGGTGTGTATGGTTTATTAAAACTAGATGCCTAAACTTGAACTGTCACTTTGGAGTTGGAACCTCTGGCAGCCTGGCCTGGGCTCCAACGTTGTAAGCACTGACTGGTTCATTCTTTCTTTCTTTTGTTTTTTGACATAGGGTTTCTCTGTGTAGCTCTGGCTGTCCTGGAACTCACTTTGTAGACCAGGCTGGCTTCGAACTCACAGAGATCCACCTGCCTCTGTCACTCGAGTGCTGGGCACTCAGTGATTGAAAACAATGCTTTAGGTCTGTACAGGAATCTGGTGGCTAGTCCTCACTCATGCTGTTTTGCCTTTTCCAGCCATCGACTGGGTTCAGATTGATGCTAATTCCTCGGTCCTTCACGATGAATTCATTGCCCACAGGCTTGGTGAGTGCTGCTGTTGAGGTGGAAGGGATCAAAGTAGCATGCTCCCTGTCCCCAGCCCCCATGACCTACTTGAGGTTCCTGCTGTTGGCTATTCTGCAGAGCATTTCCCTGTGTCTTACAGGTTTAATCCCCCTCACTAGTGATGACATTGTGGACAAGCTGCAGTACTCTCGGGTATGTGTGTTGGTGGGTAGACTGGGGGCACAGGAAGATGGGAGTGGGGCTGGGGCTGGTTCTCCCAAGAATCTTTCTGGATGGCTCCTTCCAGCTGACTGTAGCATAATCATTGTGGAGATGATGTCCTAATACTGTGGCCCTCGGTTCTGATGGGGCTTCAGATTGATTCTGCTCTCAGCACATCCAGGTAGGGAATCCGTGAGCCTCCCAAGAGGGGACACACAGCCGGGAGTGGTGGCACACACCTGTAATCCCAGCACCAGGGAGGCAGAGGCAGGTGGATCTCCATGAATTCTAGGCCAGCCTGGTGTACAAAGCAAGTTTTAGGACAGCCAGGACTACACAGAGAAACTCTGTCTCAAAAAACCCCAAAATGCTTTTTTTCTTTTAAGATTTTTTTTCACTTTTATTTATGTACTTACATATATGTGTGCTTCTTTGTATGTACAGGTGGGATGGAATGCTGGAAAAAGTCAAAAGAGAGCATCAGAGCCCTAGAGCTAGATTGCAGGCAATCTACATCCCAGATGTAGATTCTGGGAATTGAACTCGGGTCCTCTGCTAGAGCAGCAGGTACTCTTAGCAGCTGAACTACCACCACCACCTCCACCCTACTTATTCTTTTTGTTTTTGTTTATCTTTAAAGAGAGTATCACTGTGTAGCTCTGGCTAGCCTTAAACTGAAATCCACCTCCTTTTCCTCCTGAGTGCTGCCGTTAAAGGCGTGTGTCACTCAGTATGCCTGGCTGAGAAACATTAATAAGACAGCCGTTTATTTTTTTTCTCTGTGCTTACCAGGTGTTAATATTTTACTGCATTTGATTTATTTTTCATAAGCTGTTATTTTCCCCCAACCTTTTAGAAAATAAGTTACAAACCTCCTGACCCTTCTCTTGTAAATACTTGAGCACCCACCAGTATGCTGTAATGCTGTATGCCTGTACCCCCCATTTAGGAGGCCACCTGATGAGATATACCCTGTCCCAACACACAAAACACCCACAAAGAATGGCAAATGTTGAAAATTAAGAAAGCTGGAAGATGGGTGTATGCTAGGTGGCAGTCCGTCCTCCCTGTTTCTGAGTACGGGTGAAATTTTCCATAAGAGGTTCTGAAGTAAAGATTGGGTAGATGCTGCAGCACCTGTCTACAATACTACCATGTGGGAAGTAGTAACAGGAAGAGCAGTAGTTAAGATAAGTAGTTAAGTTCATCTTCAGCTGCCTCGTGACCCGCCCCAAGTAATCTAGAACTTGAAAGGCGTTTGTATCTGTTCTTTGCTTGTTGTATCTGCAGTAATTCCCAAGCTGGTCTGCGTTGGCAGAACTGTAGTCCCACTACAGCCTTGGTCCCTTGAGGCAGGCCTTTCTGGACACTGCTATAGCAGCAGTGTGCCCCCTAGTGGTAGCCTGCAGCAATGGCCTCGGGAAGGAAGTGTAGTTGCCAGCCGGGATCCAAGCTGTTATGAAGATGGTCACAGCCCAGAAGAGCCCAGGAATGTGGTCATCTTCTTGTCACAAGAAGAAACTAAAAGGAGCTGGCAGTAGAAGCAGGGAGTCTGGTCTACTCGTACCTTCTGCCCTTTCTGCCTCAGGACTGCACGTGTGAAGAGTTCTGCCCCGAGTGTTCTGTGGAGTTCACTCTTGACGTGAGGTGCAACGAAGACCAGACGCGCCATGTCACCTCTCGAGATCTCATCTCCAACAGCCCCCGGGTTATTCCGGTTAGTGCCCTGGCTCGCTCTTCTCTGCATGGCTCCAAGTGGGACAGATGGGAGTGGATCTTTGTGTTCGCCTGCCCCGTGGCCATCTGTAACTGCCACCTAGAAGTGCTGGCCCTGAGTTCAACAGAGCGTGTGCCACTGTCAGAAGACCCTTTCAAAGGCCATTGGCTGTTTGGACAACACTGCCACCTCCTCAGGCCTCCCTTCCCTGGCTTGACATATTATAGGCTGGATTTACTGGGAGGCAGTTGCCAGGGGTGACTGACAGGTGAGAGGCTAACACATGCTTGTTTGGGCTTCCTACAGGTGACTTCCCGGAACCGTGATAACGACCCCAATGACTATGTGGAGCAGGATGGTAAGGGGGAGGGGGGCAAACATGCTGGTGGTTAGACGCTGTGGAGATCAGGTGTACCTACCTCTTGAGCTGCCTTGTCACTCCTCTTTAGACCGTTTTGTCCAGGTGTGGGTTGTGCCTTCATTCAGTAGTTTAGGTTAGAGGTTGAGCACTGGCCTCTTGGTTCCTGGCTCACTCTCACCTCTCCCTGCAGACATCCTTATCGTCAAGCTAAGAAAGGGCCAGGAGCTGAGACTTCGAGCTTATGCCAAGAAGGGCTTTGGCAAGGAACATGCCAAATGGAACCCTACTGCGGGGGTAGCTTTTGAATATGATCCGGACAACGCACTTAGGCACACGGTGTATCCCAAGCCCGAGGAATGGTATGTTGAGTGGGGGAAAAGGGCACTAGCCATGGCTGTGGGGTGGATAGGCGCTCTGAGAGCCTGGCTAAGAGCAGAAGTAGTCACATTTGTGCTTCACCCGTGCTTGCCCTCAGGCCAAAGAGTGAGTACTCTGAGCTGGATGAAGATGAATCACAGGCTCCCTATGACCCCAACGGCAAGCCAGAGAGGTAAGGCCCAGGCCCTCTCAGGACTGTAACTGTAAGAATATAGGTATGGGAGGCTGTTAGGCAAGCTCACCACACCATACCCCATATCCCACCATGTGACAGGAGAGCTAACTGCCAAACATGTACATATCCTGAGTTGGTCTTCATCCCTTTCTGGTCACCATGATGAAAGAGGCGTTCTTGTTGCCCCGTGCTGTTTCTGGCCTGTCTGTTTAGCCTCAAGCCACAGCAGAACTAATCATAGCCCTACCTTAAAAAACTGCAGCCAGCATCATGTTTGATTTTTTTTTTTTTTTTTTTTTTTCTCTCTCCAGTGCAAAAATGCATATACAGTGGTTTTGGGTTTTTTACAACAACGCCCTTTTAAAGTACTATGGCCTCCTTGAAGAACTGCAGAGTGGGTCTGACCCCTGTGTAAATGGTTTTAGGGAAATTGTGGTCAGCTCTGTCCCAAGACCAGTGCCTTGTGGGAATAAAGTCAAGTCTCACAGGAGAGAAGGGAAGTCTAGCCAAAGCCCGAGCCATGCCTCATGAGAGCTCTCACCCGTCTCTTGTCTCTCAGGTTTTACTACAATGTGGAGTCCTGTGGCTCACTGCGCCCTGAAACCATTGTCCTCTCAGCCCTCTCTGGGTTGAAGAAGAAGCTGAGTGACTTACAGACTCAGCTCAGCCATGAGATCCAGAGTGACGTGCTCACCATAAACTAGCCACAGCTCACCTGCTGCAGAAGACTAGGTTCAGGGTGGCTGGGTTTCAGGTCTTGTGAGTGCTTCTGGTTTCTGGGCTCCGGACTGCACCTGCTCACGCTGCCTCCTAGAAGGTCATCAGAGAGATTGCCAGGGGCTCCACTGGTATTAGACAGGTTTTTACTAGGCGGTTAGCATCGCTGGCCCAACCTTGTTTATCATTGATTTACCTCAGAACCCCAGGCACCCCTTCCATCCTGTTTCCTAGCTCACTAGTAGGGTCTCCTCTTGCTTCTTAGTCGAGAGTCACTGAGCCAGACATCTGGTCACTCCAGCTTTTTAAATCTTTTCTACCCAAGGAAAGGAGTTTTCGCAGTCTTACCTTAGGCTTCTGGTAGGGCCGAGTGCTAGAACCTTTGTTGAAGCAGCCTGTAACTTCTCAGGTCCTCTACCCAGGGTCAGGGCCAACTGTCACCCTGGGACTAGTATTAGGCTCTGGTTACCCTCCCTGTCCACAGGTGAACTTGGTGTTTTATACTCTGCCATGACCTTTTTTTGTTGGGGCAGAGCGCCACAGGCCCCTCCCACATTTCTTTTCTCTTTAGTGACATTCAGGCCCTGCCTTTCGCATGTATCCAGATATGACAGGCCTGCGCATAGTGGTTTTTGGGCAGCGTGGAGGAAAGCACACACCAGCACAGAAGGAAAGGGTATTTATTGATCAACAGTACTTGTCTTTTTAAAAGTTTTTATTTTTGGCAATAAAGAGCACAACATAATCTCCTTCATGCGTCATCGTGCGGCTAACTGAGCCAGCTCTGCCTCCCTCCCGACAGTTTTGGGCCCATTTCTTCTACAGACTAGCTGACCTCTGGACGGTCATTTCCTGGGTCGAAGTCAGAGCTGGGCTGGCTGTGCCACCTCTCTGGCTCTAGGGGCCCTCTGGGAGGCTGGCTCCCTTGTCATCATCCTGCCACAAATGTGAACAGTGGTTATTTACAAGGTCTGTTCCCACAAATCAGAACCCTAAAGTATTAAAAAAACAGAAACACGCAACAAAAGGTTTGATGTGAATAGAAAGATAGCCCTTCTGCACGGTAGTCAATAAATACCAGCACTAGAAAATCAATTGCTTTAATTGCGTTTCAGCAGGGAACCTCAGCACCTTGTGGGGAGATGGAAAGCTCTTGCTTTTGGAATCTGGCCTGAGGTGGCTGGCCCAGGGCAAGGGACTATACCCCTGGTCAGTAAAAGGGAGCAGAAAGGTGCTCCCCACAGCAGTCCTGCCGCAGACTTCGGGCTGGCTCCAGCCATCCTCTACTGCTGAGGTAATGGGCACCACATCCGAAGACATCTTCAGCCTATTGAGCAGGAAGGAGCCAGTGCAGAAAGTGCATTTTAAAACCAGGTGGCACCTCTGCTTAAAACTCCCAAGTGCAAGGCTACCACGTGGTACAAGAAGTTTAGGTCCTTCCTGTGTCACTGTAGGCCCAGAGGACGTACATTACCTGCTATCTTGGCCCTTAGGCTACTGAGGAAGAGCCAGCAGACAGCAGTCTGATTGTCCCCCTCCTCTGACCCTGGCAGCTCAAGCAGTCTTGGCAGCAGGAGAGTTTTATCACTGAGGACAAGAACTGCTGCTCTCATACTCAAAAACAGTCTTGACCATGCCTGGTCATGGAATTAAAAACTGGTATGTGTTGGTGGAGAGGGATGGAGGGAAGCCTCATTTATACAGGATATGTCATAAGCCATATATATTAAAACCATTAACAGTATATAGTCCCATGGTGGCTCTAGCCCCTCATGCTCAGGTGGTGGGGCCAGCCATGTGCTGAGGTCCAGCCTCACCCTTGAGGGCAAGGAGGGACAGCTTGCTCTCCTCTGGCTCTTGGCCAACAGCTCCTTGAGGCTGTCCATGGGCTGCTGCAGCTAGCCTTCCAACAGGTGGCCCAGCAGTCATCAGTTTTCACCAGTCCAGCTGTCACTGGGAAGGGGTCTTGGTCTCACTACTGTCCTCCTGCCTGGGCTTTGGCTTAAGCAGGATGAATCTGTTCAGGAGGTCTGTTTCTGAGCTGGCCTGGGCTGCCCCATACCCTTCACCTGTGGACAGAGATGCAAGCTCAAAATTTGATGCCGACACCAAAGGCCCTTGTCCAGAAGGCCTTCCCAGGGATGGGCCTCAGGAGTGACTCACCGTAGCTGGAAGCTTCAGCAATGTTCTGAGAACCTGTGATGTGGTGCCAGTACGCGCTACGGGGCAGCATGGCAGTGGGCGTGCAGGGGTATGAGTAGTGCTCGGTGCCCTTGTTCAGCAGCTATGGCACAGAGAAGGGGTCCCCTCTGTTAGTTCTGGGGACACTACTGCCAGCACAGTAACACACCTGTCAACACGCTGGTGGAGACTTCCCAGTGCCCTGGAACAACACCCACTGCCTTACCCTCACGTTCTTCTCCATTTCCAGCAGGACCCGCTTGTGCTGCTCGGCGATGGCCAGGGTGGCACTGTGAACCCGCTGGTAAATCTGCTCCCCCTCCTGTGTCTGAAAGGTGTAGAGTCCTTCTCCAGCGTCACACATCCTAAGGACACAGGTAGCAAGGTTTCAGGAGTTCTGGTTGTGTGTGTGTGTGTGTGTGTGTGTGTGTAAATTCCAAATGCCAGCTGTGGTTGAGTTCTACCGTGTGCCTGTATCTTGTCTGTCTGTGTTCCAAATACCAGCTATGGTTGTACCAAGGCCTTTGGGAACAGGACAGTCTTGGTCTGGGTGCTTGGCCATAGTGTACATGGGCTGAGTGGTTACCACATACCCAGTGGCAGTTTGAAAGCTTCACACAAATTACCCGACTCTGCTTTTCCACCACCCTCTGGCTTACACACTGAACAATTTCCTCACACATTTTAGAGGAGGAAACTAACGTATCCAGGAAGAGTAGCTCAGCTAGGGTTACACAGAGGGTGCAGAGCTGAAGACTAAGCAAGCAGGGAGAGTCCCAGTCAAGTGCCTTCCCTAGCCATACCATCATTCTGTCGGGCTAGGTGCTTCCTTATTCCCCCGTAAGAAACTGGTACTGAGGCCACAGTTGAAAGCTGCCGGCAGTGGCTGAGCCAGAGAGCCGGGCTTTGGTGTCCAGCTTCACCAGCCCTGCCTGCCCTAAGCTAATTACTTGAGGCCTTGAGTTCCTCATCTGTAAAACTGAAGCATTATGTCCCCCCTGGGTTGCCATGCTGGTGAATGAATGTGCCTGATGCCATGCAGAGAGCAGGCTCCCTAAATGGCCATGGAGGGACAGGGTGGGAGGAAAGAGGGTACTACCTGCCCGCCTCAAAGGTGAAGCGTGTGGCATCTCGGCCATAACGGCGCAAGGAGCAGAGGGGCCACGAGACGAGCTTCACGCGGGGGTTGTGTATGTCCCAGAGGTAGATGTTCTCGTGGGTGATCTGCAGCTTGCACTCGCCATACACGTCCAGGTTGGGGCAGGGCAACAGGAAGACATTGAAGCGATCTGCGGCAGCAGAGGGTGACAGCTGGGCTAACTGCGGCCCCACCTGCCCCGGCCCCACCTCGAGACCCAGCGCTAGCCTCACCTGTCTGCTCACATTGTACTCCTGGGGCCAGGAGGTCAGGTTCCCCCAGACTGATGTCATTGAGCCTTGACCCCAGACATTCCACTGACAGTGTCTTGTACCACTCCTCTGCCTCCAGCTCTAGAGAAAAATAGCACTTCATAGTTCCACCAGCTCAGACAGCCCACCCAGTCTGCCCTGGCTTGAGTCACTGCACCTTACAGGGAAGGCAAGGCTCCCTGCCTGCCCACCTCCACCTGGGGACCCACCCCTCCAGGGCACACCTCTCCCACCCTTCCCACCAGGGGTGGCCTGCTCTGTTATCCCCGGCCTGGACCACACTGTTACCAGGCTAAGGAGACCAGTTGGAGCCTGCAGCCCTGGGGCCTCACCTGAGTCACAGGTGAAAGTACGAGCCGAATCATCAGTGAATATGATGGCCACCGCCTGCCTCTTGGTCTCCTTGGGGAGCCGTGTGACACACTTGACGTTGCTGATCTCAGTCACCTGGGGGGACAACCCAAGAGCCTCAGCCAGGCAGGGGCACTCCACCCTACCTCCCATAGCTGTGCTCCCCAAGGAGGGTACTCTCAGACCTCAGGACTGCGAGAGTCATCTTTGCTCACAGGTGGGGGGAGCTAGGGCCCAGGCCCCTAACCTTGGGGCAGCCTCGGAGGCACACTGACTTCTCATCAGGATACTTCTCCAGCCGCTGGGGGCCCTTGCTGGAAGATTTCCGAAACACCAGCCAGCACCTCCGGTAGATCTGTGGATCAAGAAGCTGATAGTCAGGCTATTGTTGGACCATGACCCCCAACAATGCTGCCCTGAAGTTACCCCAGCCCCCTGAGGGAGCAGTACCACACCCTTCCCTGGGCCCTAGAGTAGAGAAAAACTGGGGATGGTAGCTGAGATAGCAGCCACTGGAGGGACAGCCCTCCCCAAATGGCCAAGGTTGGTGTTCACGATCAGCTCTGTCGAGCCATTCTAGGATCCTCCATGTGCAGAACATGGCTCTGTGTAATGGAGCATTTGTGGAGCGCTTCCTAGCCATACGCTGGGTGCTGGGACTATTCCATGTCAGGGTCAATCCTGAGGCGAGTTCCACTATTGCTTCCATTTCAGAGACAAGTGAGCTATGAAGAAGGCAAGTAGGAAGGACCTAACAAATGGTGGGGCTGGAGTTAAGACAGGATTGACAGAGACATACCCATTACCGTAGGACAGAACCCTCTGGCCTACAGAACCCTGGTCTCCCAGGGACAAGAAGTGGCCCCTTGCACTCAGCCAGCTTATGCATCATCGCGGCCCTGTTCTTGGGCCCAGGCAAAGCTCTAATGTGAAGGGCATCACTCTTCCCCACAGGGATTCCCCTCATCACTTAACCAACAGTGTACCACGGGTTTTTCATGGGGATCGGAGGCCCAGGAGGGTAAGGGGACAGAGCTAAGAACCAGCTGGGTCCTACAGCACAGTATCTTCCCTTTGTGGTATCTTGACCATCCCAACCACTAATGTGCTATGCTCTATGCCACTGAGATTCTTCAGAGACAGACACCATGAAAGGCTGTCACAGCACCACCATATATTGCCATATGACCTCTCACAGAGCTTCTCCCTCCTGCAGGCTCCCTTTAGCTAGGCTGTGATGGATTTACCAACTCCTGCCAGCAAGCTTCAAGTCTGTCGGGCCTATTTCCCAGGCATCTCTGTGCTGCTGTCATTGCAAATAGGAGGGTCCTGAAGGGTGCCTGGGCTGAGCAGAGAAAGGGAGGAGACCACTAGTCACTGGCCAGCCCAGCTACCTTTTCTGCCCATGCCAAAGGCGCACCAGACCTTAGGCAGGCAGATCACAGAGCAAAACGGACCTAGATAGTCCTTGTCTCTGCAAGTCCCTAGAACTGGGTCACGTAAAGCTCCCGTCTAGGACCCTGGGAAATGTGTCTGCACCTGCACCTCTGTGGCTTTTGGGCCACAGTCCCAAGGGCTCACAGCCATCTTAACTACTTTCTCTGCCTGTGCCAAAGGTGCACCAGGCCTTTGGCAGGCAAATCAGAGCAAAGTGGACTTAGATAGTTCTTGTCCCTAGGGCTGGGCCACTTTTAGCTTCTGTCTGAGACCCTGTGAAACATGTCTGCTCTTGCACCCCTGTCCCTGGCTCAGCCCTGATCTGCCCACCTGAGCCTTTTTAAAGCAGAGACCATGTATTCCATCGTCTCACACCCCTTACTTATATCAGCTAGCGATTACTGACAGTGACGCTGACCGAGTGAATGTGAAGGACAGGCAGGTGGACAGCCGGATGAATGGATAAATGAATGGGTGAGAGCTGTCCGAGCGCCCCACCCCAGGTCCTCAGCAGGCAGCAACATGGGAGGCCTGGGGACCTGAGCACCCGGGTTGCCTGGTTACTGGATACACACTCACACAACCCCAGGGAGCCATGCACTTAAGAGCTCTCTTCACTTGTCACAGGTCTTTGATCAGCACTCTGCCAGGCTCTACTCTGCTGAGGGAGGGAGGGAGGGAGGGAGGCTCTGACAGGTAGGAAGAGAGCTACATCTCTTTTCCATTCCTTTCAGCATACCCCTAACCCTGATCTCTGGAGACTGCACACTGCCTGGAGCAACTGCAAAGCCCATCCTCTCACATGATGGCAGGGTAAGCTCAGGTTTGAAGAGAGTAGAACTCCCTGGATAGAGCAGACACTGGTCTGGGCCACTGGCCACACCCTACCTGGCAGTTCCTCCCCCCTGGTCTGTCCACCTCTCCACTTGGGGTCGGGGAATCCTCCTGGAAGAGGTTTGACACTGATGCCACATGACTACCCTGTAGCCAGTGCTTTCCTGGTAAGCCCTGCTCTGGACAGAGCCTTGGCTCTACTGGCCTCTGGGGACTTGCTGGAACTAAGCGTGAGAATAAGGAATGGTGGCAGGAATGAGGCCCCCATTCCCGGGCCTCTTGGCCTAGCCTTTGCCTTGCTCTTTGTTCTGTCTTGCAAAGAGCAGGGTCTCTGCCAGGCTTGGGCCAGTGAGACCCCAAACATGCCCAGCAGCCCTGCCTCAATCCACTGATAGCCCAGCTGATGGCAGTGGGACTGCTGGCCCTTGCCTAGACACAAGGCAGCTCCAGAAGCGCCCCAGAAGGCCAGGAGGAACAAGAACTACCCACCTCCAAGGTGGCTCTGAAGAAGACAAGTGTCCCTGGGCATCTCATCTGCAGGCCAGCCCAGGGAGGGAGCCTTAAACCTAACCCGTCAAGATAGGAGTCTTCAGTAAAAGAGACTTGGGTCACCTGTCACCAGGGCTTTCTTTCCTGCTGGGAAAAGCCCCTCATTGGAGGTAGGGGAACATAGCTTCAGAGGGATCCTGGGGCCCTACTCATGCCTCGGAGGGATTTTCCTCAGCTGGAAACCTCTATGGGGTGGTGAGAAGGGGTATGTGCCCCTCCAAGCCCCAGCTCAGGACTGCCACCACCAACTCTGAGGAAAGCAGCGTGTCCCAGAGCAACAGCAACGGCCATTCCACCTATACAGCTGGGAAGTGTGAGCCTCTCCAGCCTCTGCCCCTGATGCCCCTACCCCTACCTCCCAACAAGCCACTCTTCCTTCCAAAACAATTCTTCACCATCCCAAACAACCGCCTAAAATATGAGTGCAGGCTCAGAACACACTGAGAAGCAGGCGTATGTTGGGGGGGTCACCTTAAAGAAAAGAGAACAAGAGAGGTAGGGAGCAAGGCAAGGAAGGCAGGAAAAGGGGGTTGGGGAGCAAGGGGAGGAGGCCCAGGAGCCAAAGCTGCTCTCTCTGACAGCTTCGCTCCCTAGTCACTCCCGCTACCCTGCTACCCCGCTACCCCGTGGTGGCTGCTGCCTCCACTGCTGCCAGCGGCCACAACTTCAACAATAGCAGGGATGCCTCTGCCAGCCTGTCAGCTACCACTACTGGTCCAGTGGCTGGGATGCCAGCCAGCCCAGCTGGGGCAAGAGATGCAGTAGACAGAGGCTTGGCCAGCCACATGCCAGCCAGCCAGTGTTGAAAAAGCCTCAGACCACAATCGCACAGTACCCAGTGCTGGCGGGCAGCATGCCCCCACACACCATGCCTCCAGACCCGTCCTCAGTACTGTTTATTGACAAGGGCCCCCCCGCCACGGGTGGCTCACCCCGAGCTTCCTGCTCTTCATCTTCACATAGCCTTGCTTGATGATGTCGTTGAAATTGGTCGCCATGGTTGCCCCACTGTCTTTGGGGTGCCGGCTGGGCTGAGTCCGGGGAGGGGTACCCAGGTGGTGAGCCCAGGTGGCTTGGTCTCCCCGGATCACCTGTTTGAGATACTCCTCACCTCCCCCGCCTCAGCATTGTTCTAGCAGCTCCTTCGCCCAGCTCCTGCTGGAAACCCAAATGACAGGGAGATTAGAGCCAGTGACATCTTTCTCTCCCCCTGGCTGTCTCGTTCTTTTTTTCCTTCCTATTCCCACACTCCTCCCTCCCTCTGCTCGCCCGCCCTTCCTCCTTCCCTTCCTCCCCACCCCAGGACGGCAGAACCATTCAGGAAAAGCGAGGTGGAGGCAGAGCAGGAAAATGGTCCAGCCCAGTCCCCTCCCTCAAGGCTGGGGCTGGCAGTTAACCCCTTCGTGGGATGGCTTGCTCCCGTTCTGCTTGCTGTCCAAGTGAAGGCAAAAGAGAGGAAGGAAGGGAAGTAACAGGCTCTAGTAGCCTGGCCCCTCAGCTTTGTAGCACTTGGCTATCATTTTACTACTTTGGGGCAGACTTAGAGCAGCTTGCCAAAGCACCCCCGCTCCTGGGTACTGGGGTCCCAGAGGAGAACTTCCAGGAAATGGTGAGGGGTCAGGAGATGGCCCAGGGTCCTCCATCTACAGAAGCCAGCACTTCCAGGTTAAAGACAATGCACTCTGTTGGTCTCACAGACCCCCAGGCTCTCTGCCTGCCACACTACACCTTGTTCTCTCCAGCCCTGGTGAGAGGCTGGGAGTCACCACTCAAGCCATTCAGATCCTGTTCCTGACCCCTGGACTCTTAGGCAGCTCTTCTGGGTACTGGGGTTTCCTGGGCAGAGTCCAGGGGGTGGGGCTCTGGGTAAGTCTGAGGAATGTGTGGGACTGAGTTGTGGCCTCTGAGGAAGTAGACACTTACCCTGGCCTTGGATCTGGGAGGAGGCCAGCATGAGGGTGGGGACAGAGTCCCAACAGGCCACTTGGTCTGGCCAAACCAAGCAGTGTTATGTCCTGAGCATGGGCAGGCATTAATTATAAAAAAAATGATCCAGGACATGGGACATAGCCTAAGCAGTTCAGAAAAAAATGGGAGTAGCAGGGGGAGAATTGGGTTCACATAACAGACCCAGGCAGTCTTGGCCGTGACTCAATCTAACATATGTTGGAAAAGAAAATTGCCCAGAGAGAGTAAGCCACCAAGCTTAGGTCACACAGCAAGCCCAGGACACAACCAAAGATGAATGAAAAGCTCTCCGAGTGGACCATTGTCCAGCCCCCTTTGGCTTCCCGCCACCATCTAAGTGTTCTCTGCCATGAAGCCTCCGTAGTTAGGGTTGTGATCCCCATATGACTCCCCACATCTCCAGGGTCACTGGACGATGCAGCAGCATTTCTGGGGTCAGCTGGGCATCTGTGATGCCAGGATGGGGCCCTAAGGCAGGCGTGCATTTCAATCTGCCAGCAACTTGGCATTAGTTAATCTCCTGGAGGCCTGTCTATTGAGTCCCTAACAAGGAACAGATGGGGTGCCCCATTGGGTACATGCAAACAAGAGGTGGGGCAGAGGGGTTCCCTCTCTTTTCCGCCTAATCCCCTTAGCTATCCCAGCTCCCAGGTCCAGGATGCTCCCACAGGGAGTGCTCTGCCTCTTCCAGGTCTAATCCTCCACAGCCCTGTTGCACCTGGGCTCTGGCAGCCAGAGAGGGGTCAGTTTTCCCAGCTCTGTCTCCACCACCTGCCTCTGGGGTTGTTTTGTCCCCAGAACAAGTCCTGAAATTCCCTCCAAAGATGACTAGCAAGGTAGCCAATGGCAGTCAGTCCCTAGCACTGAAGGCTAGAATCTGCCTACAAGAAGCCACCAGACCCTGAGTTCACCTAAGGTGGCCCAGACAGCAGGGAGTATGATTCTAGTAGGCTGTGTGTAGTCCCTTAGTTTTCACATTAGTTTTTTTTTTCTCCCTCTCTCTAAAGGATGTAATGATAAATGTCTGTAATCCCAACACTAGGGAAGTAGAAGCATGAGGCTTGCCACAAGTTCCAGGCCAGTCTTTTTACTTTAAAGGAGGAAGTGAAGCCAAAAGATAGCTCCATGCCCCAGACCCTCCTGCCCAGTCCATGCTATAAGCCCACTACAAACCAGCCTCCAGAGGCCCAATGCAGGCCACTTCTTGCTGGCTCCATCGGCCATCTCCCTTGTACAACCCATGGGCCAATGGGCCAGCAAAGTTTCAGAGCTTGCTTCCTGCTGTGTCTGTCCAAAAAATACCCAGCCCTAGAACCACCGAAAAGCGACATTTTGGGGGAACCTAAGACCTGGCAGCCTTCTCTGGCCTCTGGTCTCATTCAGTTCCCAGTTAGGTTGTAGGTTCAAATACAGGCCCAGGGCACAAAATGGGCCTGGAAAGGAGCACCAAGAGAGGGATCCATAGTTTTGACAGAGCCATGCCCACCTCCTCCCCCAGCCAAGAAGGAGTACATGGTCTTAAACAGAACGCAATTCCCAGCCTGCCCTAAGAAGGTCCTTCAAAGGTTCATTAGGCAAGAACTAAGGGCAATGAAAACACCCCTGCCCATCCATGACCACCACTAACCTCTCACAGGCCTGCAGAGGGACAGATCCCTCCAAATGTGAGAGGACCTGAGGTGTGGTACCCTTACCTTTGGGCATGAAGCCCTTGAGTACTGTATGCTAGATGGGCTAAGCTGAGTTTCCAGTAGCCATTCTGATGGTTCTTGGGGATAAGCTCCCCTACAACACCTCTTCTCTAGTCCTAGAGGGACAGTAGCTGCCCTGGGCCAGGCCACCACAAACAACCAGGCTGGACAAAGCACTGCTGCCTGAGGCCTCCTGGGGCCCTCCCTACCCACCTGCCCCATGGGCAACAATGAGTGCTCCCTCCCAGAATCCTGCCTGGAGGCTTTGGCTCTAGAACAAACACCACTGGCTGAGCCTGAGTCCTGCCTGCCTAGCCAGGCTGCCCCACCCCTGACAGACCAGATCTTATCAAGGCTGCAAATCAGCCCCACCTGGACACCAGCTCATAGGCATCTGTCTGTTTTCACCTCACAGCAGAGATTTGATTGGAGGTGAGTTGTCTCCTGCATAGAGGACTTTCCCCATTATCTACCCAAGTGGCCCTCTGTGGTTGCCACCAGGGGCCAGCAGGGTGCGCTTCCACAGACTCCCATGCCCCAGAAGGTACGTCCAGGGAGAGCCCCAAAGACCAAATACTAAACTGGACAGAGGACCATCAGGGGTCAGGACATCTGAACACTCATGGTCCCCAGCAACACGGTCCAATGCCAGACAAATGCTGTCTGTCCCTCCCAGGTACTCTGCCACCTCTCAATATATAAATACCTTCTTGGGAAAGCTCACTACACTTGCTTTTTCCTGCCTCTAACACAATTCCCTCCCTTCCCAAGTATATTCCACTGCCTCGTCCTGATCTCAGCTGAAAGTCTGCCTCCTCCCAAAGGCCCTCCTGACACCCCAGCCTTGCTAATTAGCTGTCTTGCAACATCCAGTCTGTCACACATCACTATGAGATTTTCTTTCCTGTTCCTTCATCTGTCAGTTGGCCATGTAGAGACACCCACAATGACAGCTCCCAAGCCCCTTCTATGTAGCTATAGCTCCATCCCAGTGACCAGGACACTGGGAGAAGACAGAGTAGGAGCCCAGTCTAAGGAGGGACACTAATTTTATCTAGGATTGTCTCCATCCTTTCCCCTCACCACCAGTATCTAGCTCTGCTTCCTGAGTGTGTGAGTAGCAGCAGGCTCCTACTTCCCTGCCAACTGGAGGGACCAGCAAAGTCCAAAAGACCAGGAGAAACAGCCCAGTTCACGATCCACAGTTTCGTTCAAAGCTGCCTCAGGGGACTTATGCTGCTGCTGACACTGTGTCTGAGCCTGGCTAGGGGCCCCACCTTGGCTGGGGTTGTTGGATGAGATCACACCCAGCCTGTTGCCCTGCCCAGGAGTACCCAGCACCCAGGCACAGAGACAAACAGAGCAAGAGGGACACAGCTCCCGGGGACTCACCTGGGATGCCTACATAGCAGTCACATTTCTCTGAAAAGGGCCAGCAAAGACTGTGCAAGAAGCACAGCCCCTGTGGCCTGCTGGAATGTGCTGGAGCTGACACCCGGCCCCTGGCTGCCCTGTCTTATCAAAGCCCTCCACCCAACCCTTCATCCAAGTGCCTGGCAACAGTTATGCTCCCACGGCTCCATGCAAGCAAGCTGCACAGAACCCCTGTCTGAGAAAGGCTCCGCTCCCATCCGTCCTTTTGCAGTGACAGAAATCAGTTAGCTGTTTCGGAGGGAAGAAAGGTGTACAAGACTCCCAGGGCCGGAGGAGAAAGGTTTTAGGGCAGAAGGCTGCTGGCCCGGAAGACTGCAGGCCGTGTAGGCAGTAGGGAGAAAGTGTCTCTTGGAATTTGGGGAGCAGGAAGGCGAGGAAAGCTGCTTCCGGGGAGAGGCTCAGGGAGCCGGGGATCTGGGTTTCTCTGATGGGATACGTGGAGGGTGCAGGTGAGGTACGGTCTTCCCTGGGCTTCCCAGAGATGGGAGCTGGGTGGGGACGGCTCAGTAAGTTTCAGGATCCCTCTGGTTTCGAGGGGCGCGTCTGAGTCCTCCTCCCTTAAAATAGGTCGCTCCCATGGCTGGGAGAGCCCGCAGGTTCCGGAGGTGACCGAGGGCGCCCCAGGATGAGAGTCGCAGGAGTCTCACGGCTCGGTGAGGCCTAGGGACCCCTTCCCCGCTTCGCACTCCTCTATTTACCTGGGCGCCGAGGCCCGGGCCGGACACGGGACACGGGGCGGGCTCATGCCCGCGTCTCGGCGCGGCCCGGCAGGGAAGGTGGGGTGGCGGCGCGCGGAATCGGCTGTCGACTGGAGTGAGGCGCAGCCGCCAGCTCGGGATCCAGCGGAGACCTCGGAGGTAGCTGCTTCTGCTGTTCCACGACGCCACGCCCCTTGAGGCCCCGCCCCGAGCCGCCCTGGCGCCACGCCACGCCCCATCGACACGCCCCCCGCCCATCCCTGGCGTCTGTGCCACGCCCCGACGGGAGACACGCCCTGTCGCGGAGTCCCGCCAACGCCGTATTACTCCAAACTGCAGGACAGAAGTTTCCCCGCCGGCTGCCTAGTTCTCTACTCACTGCTAGTACCCACCTCAGTGGCACCAGCTCCTCCCTGTGCTCCAAAACCCAAACCCACGTTGCCTCGCGTCTGCTGAAGGCTGAACCCCGCATCAACTCCCAGTCTTTGAACCTCACCTCCCAACTTCAAGAGTCAATACTCTTCTACCTTCTTGTCTAGTGACTCCCTTTGCTACCGCCCAGGCTTGCCCAGGACCTGCTCACTCACCTGCTTTCCCCTCTTTATTTTTTGCTTACATCACACTTTATTTTTTACTTTATTTAATTAAATTTTTTGAGACTAGGTTGTGTGTGTGTGTGTGTGTGTGTGTGTTTCCAGATAACTAATTCTTCATCTTGTATTTTGAGACAGAGAGTTCTACAATTTAAGTGACATTGGTTGGCCATAGGCTTTAGGATCTGTCTGTCTCAGCCCCACATACTGGGATTACAAAGCATACACCCATCTGTACCTGGCTTTGACACGGATGCTGGGAACTCACACTGACCCGTCTCCCCAGCCCAGGGTCTTTGTAGCCCAGGCTGTTCTTGAACTTACTGTGATCCTTCTGCCTCTGAATGCTGGGTGGATTCAAAAGCATGGTCTTGAAACCAGAACTTTGGGTGTTATCATAAGTCCCATGCCCCACTCCAGACATGTGAAATCAGAATTTATGGCAGAAATCTGTTCAACATTTCTCCAGGTGTTTCTGTCAAATACTGACATGGGAAGACCCCTACTTTAGGCCATAAATACAAAGCAAAGCAAGAGGCTGTAACTGAGGGCCTGAAATCCTGGGAAATGACAATGCACAAATCTAACCTGTGAAATATTAGCCTGGTGCTCCAAGGAGCTAGCTCCCAGGACCCACACACAGTCTAACCCCCGCCTTTGAAGCACCAGAGACTCAGCCCTGTCCAGTGAGGCAAAGGGTTTATTTATTTTTTTTGTCCCCTTAAAATGTTCCAGGATTGTCACTGACGTGTGTGTTACCTGGAAGCTATTGGGGCTACAGGACAAGGAGGTGGCTTTTGTCTTCCTCACTGCTAAGCTGAACCTCCTGACCTTTTCATGACCTCGTGACCTTCCCATGCATCTTCCAAACTTGACCCCCTGCTTTACTTCAAACAGCAGCTCATAAAGTCCTCAGAGCCTGAGTCATCACCGGGAACTGCTTTCATCCCCAGACCCTGTTGGAAAAGTTGAATGGCCACAAAGAGAAAATGAGTTTCTTTAAAAAAGAGGCTTCTTGGGAGGAGGGCCTCCCCTATCAGTGGACTTAGAGAGGGGCAGGGAGGAGATGAGGGAGGAAGGGTGGGATTGGGAGGAAATGAGGGAGGGGGCTACAGCTGGGTGACAAAGTAAATAAACTATAACTAATATAAAAAAATAAAAATTTAATTAAAAAAAAAAGAAAGAAAGAGGCTTCTTAGCCTGGCCTGGTGGCACAAGGCTAGAATCTCAACTGAGGCAGGAGGCTGGTGAGTTCAAGGCCAGTCTTACTTAGATCCGGCTGGGGGCGGGGGGGGGGGGGTTGAGGGTATAGCTCATTAGTCCATCCCCTGAGCTTCAAAATTAATCATCATAAGAATATAATGAAATTTAAGAAGCAACTTCTCTAAGTGGGATCCCTAAAATTCATTCTCTCACTCTTAAATTTTTTATTGAATATCTATCCTCTACCCAACTGTGCTACCTAATTTCTTTCTTTCTTTCTTTCTTTCTTTCTTTCTTTCTTTCTTTCTTTCTTTCTTTCTTTCTTTTTCAATCAGGATTTCTCTAGCTGTCCTGGAACTGATTGTGTAGACCAGGCTGGCTTTGAACTCACAGACATCTGCCTTCTTTTATCTCCCAAGTGCCACCACCCAGATTTTAATCTAATTTTTGAATTCATACTCATATGGCTGTTTGTAGGCCCACATGCGGATGGATGGTTTAATACGGAGACAGTCTGAGCCCCTGTACCCTCTACCTTTCAAAGCCACAGTACAGGATATTGGCAACCATAGGGAGAATTCCTATCTCTGCAAAGGTGTCCCCCTACCTGCTTCCCTTCTCTAGTCATACTGACTTCCCTCCCCTCCTGTGTAACCCCTGGCAGACACCTCCATGTTTCCCATTTCTGCACTTGGTAGAAAGCTTCGTGGTTAGAATCATAAAAAGTATAGTCCTTGGCAATTTTTCACTCAGTAACTTTTTTTTTTTTTTTCCCACGGAGGCTTTTTATTTATGCTTTACATCTCTAGAAAAAAAAATCCCAGGATTTTGCCTCCTGTGTGTTTTTGTCTTGCTTCTTCATGGTCCATGATGCCAGCTGAGATTGTCAGTACAATGAAGCCAAACTGACGGGATGGGAGCAGATTGTTCTGCCATTTTTCTAGGTCTTTAAGTTGCACATCAAATCTAGGGCTGATCACTCCACACTTGTTCAACCTGCCTGTGAGGTTCACAACAATTTTCCCAGCTCTGTGATCATCAATGATCTCAAATTCACCAATGTAACCGTGCTTCATCATCACAGTTAGGAACCGAACGATGACTTTGGAGCATGGCCTGATGAGGACCTGGCGTTTGCCTCTCTTCTCAGCATTGTTGATACTCTTGAGAGCATCTGCCAGGAGATTCATGCGCACCATGGTGACGGCAAGGAAAGATGGCGGAAAGAGCCAGTAACTTTTTTTAACGGTGACTTAAACCCAGGGCCTCTCACACGGCAGGCAAGTGTTCTACCGCTGAGCAATGTCCCAGCCCTATTTTACTTTTCATTTCAAGATAGGCTCTCAGTAAGTTACCAAGACTGGCCTTGAACTTACTATGTACAGCCCAGATTAACCTTAAATTTGTGGTTTTCCCCTCATCCTTCAGAGTAGCTGGATTTATCAGTTAGGGGCCCAAAAATCCCACCCTGCTCAGTTAGTAATGCTTGGCAGTTCATCCAAATCATAGCATGAATCAATAGTTTGTTCCTTTGGTGGTTGTATAGTTGCTAGCGTTCTGCTGTGGGGCATACCACCATCTGTTTATTCATGCACCCATTCGAGGATATCTGGGTTGCTTCTAGGTCTTCTCAATCTTGTGTATAGGTTTCTGAGTAAACTCATGTCATCATTCTCTCTAGGGTAAATGCTACAGATATAATGCTGAGCTGTGTAGTTGCAGGTTGTCACTATGTCTTTATTTATTTATTTGCTTGTTTGTTTGTTTATGGCTTTTCAAGATGGTTTCTCTGTGTACCCCTGGCTGTCCTGGAACTTACTTTTCTAGACCAGGCTGGTCTCAGACTCAGAGATCTGCCTGCCTCTGCCTCCCAAGAGTCTGCCATGGCCCATGTCTCTACTCTTTCGTTGTTGTTTTGTTTTCCAAGACAGGGTTTCTTTGTGTAGCCTTGACTGTCCTGGAACTCGCTCTGTGGACCAGGCTGGCCTTGATCTCACAGGGATCCACCTGCCTCTACCTCCCACGTGCTGGGATTAAAGGCCTGTGTCACCGCTGCCTGGCCCATGTCGCCACTTTCTAGTTGCCAATATAATGGCTATATTCTTTAATTTTCCCCACAGCAATGAAGG
Organism: Psammomys obesus; assembly: GCF_907164565.1. Lineage (NCBI taxonomy): Eukaryota > Metazoa > Chordata > Mammalia > Rodentia > Muridae > Psammomys > Psammomys obesus. Next base: position 11,170,881 of record NW_026596034.1, read on the forward strand.
GATGATTTTCCCATGCTCTCTAGCATTTGATGTCATCACTACTTTTCAGTTTGGGGAACTTTTTGACAAATGAAAAGTTATATCTCATTGTGGTTTTAATTTGTAGCTCCCTAAAGGCTGTGGTACTGAATGCATTTTCATGTGATAATTGCTGTTTGTATTCTTTCTTTGGTGAAATATTTCTAGCTGTTTTTTTCCAAGTTCTAGTTTGATTATTTACTTTTTGTTGTTGATTTTTTGAGAGTTCTTAGCATATTTTAAGTATTGGACCTCTTTTGAATATGTGGTTTGCAACTATTTTCTTGGTGTCTGCAGTTTCTCTTAATGTATACTTAATGTATTCTCTTCCTTACTTTCCTGGGTTTTTTTTTTTAAGGATTTGTTATTTTTTTATGTGTGTATGTGTCTGTGTAAATGAATGGCACATGTGTGTGGGAGCCTACAGAGGCCAGAAGAGGGGTTGGATCCCTTGAAGTTGGAGTTGCAGGTGGTTGTGAGTCACGTGTTGAGGGTGGAAACCAAATTCAGGTCCTCCAGAGGAGCAACCCTCTTAACCACTGGGGGTACCTCAGCCTCCTCCTTCTTTTCATTCCTTCCTTCCTTGCTTCCTTCCTTCTTCCCTCCTTCCCTCCTTCCAAAGGAACCAAACCCAGGGAGCGCTCTACCACTGAGCCACCTCCCCAGCTCACCGGACACTCTTATAAAACAAAACCTTTTACAAGGGGCACATTAATGATTTTTCCTTTAGAAGCCAGTCGATAAACTGCATTTTCTTCTATGTTTTATTTCACAGATTTCATAATTTTAGGTTTTACATTTAGATCTCTGATCCTAAGGACAGCATGGCAGCACCTGCCCATGATTTCAGCATGTATGTGGCTAAAGGAGATGGATTACTATGACTTACACGCCAGCCTAGACTAGACAGGAAGTCCCAGGCCAGCTAGTACTACATAGACTCTCAAAAAACAAAACAAAAAAGTAAATAAATAACTGATTGATCCTTTGGTGGAGGTTTAGGTTGGGTGAGGGAAAGCTGTGGGTTTGGTTTAGGTTTTTTGAGACAAAGTTCTGTGTACTCTCAAACTTATTATAAAGTTGAGGTTGGCCTTGAACACTTGATCCCTCTAACCACCACCCCTACCAGGTGCTAGGATTATAGTCACTCACCACTATACTAGCTAGTGTTGAGTGTCAGCTTGACACAAGCTAGAGTCATCAGAGAGGAAGGAGCCTCAGCTGAGGAAATGCTTGAGATCCAGCATTTTTTCAATTGGTGGTCAATGAAGGATGCTCCAGCCTATGGTGGGTGGTGCCATCCCTTGGGGGGGTGGTCCTGGGCTGAGCAAGAAAGCAGGCTGAGCAAGCCACAAGCAGCACCCCTCCTTAGCCTCTGTATCAGCTCCTGCCCCAGGATCCTGCACTGCTTGAGTTCCTGTCTTGACTTCCTTCAGTGATGAGCAGCAATATGGAAGTGTAAGCTGAAAAAAGCCTTTCCTCCCCAGCTTTCGTTTTGGGTCATGGTGTTTTCACCACAGCAATAGAAACCCTAACTAAGACAGACACCATGCCTGGCTGTGTGTTTTGCTTGTGAATATCCGCTTGTTGGGAAGGTTCTCTTTCTTGCACTTAATTGTTTTTATAACTTTCTCAACAAAACAAAAACCACTTAGGACTATTTCCGAATTTCCTGTTCTGATACATTAAAATATGTCTCCATTTGCCTGCTAAAAGCACACTGTTTTGGTGGCTCAGCTGGCAAAGTGTCTGTTGTGCAGACCTGAGGACCTGAGTTCATATCCCCAGCTTATGTAACTGGAGACAGATGACTCCGCAGAGTTCACTGGCCACTGACTCTGGCCTCTCAGTGAACCCTGGGTTCAGCAAGAAAGAGATCCCATCTTAAAAGAGAAGATGGGATAAGTGAGCTCCCACACTGTGGAGTACCTGCTCACACGCAGAAGCACACACACAAAACTGACTCCTCCAGCTCCCTGCCTCCTCTGGAAATCAGGTAGGAATTCTCTCCCCTTCACTCATCTCTGCAGCTGTGGCAACTGGCCTATGTCCTCTGCCTCTTCATAGAAATTTTAGAATCCTCTCGTGGACCTGGAAAGACAATCTTTTTTGAGATTCCTTTTTGTGTTAAGCCTGTCTATGGTCTGAAGACAGCTAACTCTACGATGTGTTCACTCTTCCAACTCAAGACACAATAAGTTTTTCTTGTTTTTTTTTTTTTGTTGTTGTTGTTTTGTTTTGTTGTTGTTTTTATGCCTTCTTTGATTTTCCCATCAAATGAGAGATAAGGGGGTTTCATTTAGCCAAGCCTAGTCTCAAACCCGCTACATAGCCAAGGCTGGCCTTGAACTCCTGATCCTTCTACCTCCACTTTCCAAATGCTGTGACTATAGGCATGTGCAACTATACTCAGTTTTCTAATTTTCTTTTGATAGTATGTATTTTTTTTCACTCGATTCTTTTACAGTACTTATTTTGTGTATATGCATGCCACAGCATGTGTGTGTGTGTGTGTGTGTGTGTGTGTGTGTGTGTGTGTCTGTCTGTCTATGTCTATGCATGTCTGTGTATCTGTATGCAGGTCAGAGAACAACTTTTAGGAGCTTGTTCTCTCCTTCCACCCTCCAGAGCTCATCCTCAAGCTTGACAGCAAACATCTCTACCTGCTGAGCCCCTTGTTAACTCCATCTTTCAATTTGACACTACCTACATGGTTATATTTGAGGGGATGGGGAGGTGCCTCAGTGGTTAAGAGCACTTGGGACTGGAGTTCAGTTCCTAGCATCCACATGGAGTCTTACAGCTATCACTCCAGTTCCAGGAGACCCAACAACCTCTTCTGGCTTCTGAAGGGCACTTCATACACATGCTGTACATACACATGTGTAGGTTAAACATCCATATACATGAAACAAAAATAAATTAAACATTCATACACATAAAACAAAAATACATTAGCCTTTAAAAACAACCATATTGTAAATGAGTCTTTTGGTGATACATATAGTTTCATCATATTTTTAATCTGAATATGGAATATGCCAGTATCTTTTTTTTTTTTTTCTGAGACAGGGTTTCTCTGTGTGTCGTTGGCTGTCCCAGAACTAGCTCTGTAGACCAGGCTGACCTTGAACTCTCAGAGATTTGCCTGCCTCTGCCTCCTAAGTATTGGGTTAAAGGCATATGCCACCACCCGGACTGTCTCTATCTTTTAATTGGCACATTTAAAAAATTTGTAATTAATGCAATTATTGTATATAATTAATGTAATTATTGATATGTGAGGGCCTTAGTAAATTGTTTTTAATAAACTGTTGTATTTTTTGTTGTTTTTTTTTTTGTCTATGATTTTCATTTCTGTATTTCCTTTTATTGCCTTCCTGTGGGTTTCTGAAACTTTTTTCTATTTGATTTACCTATTATTTCCTTCTTGTTTTTAATGCTGAGAACCTAACCCAGAGCCTTGTGGAGTCTAGGAAGGTACTCTGTGTTAGAGTTATAGCCCTAGTCTTAATTTTATGTGTGTGGTGTGTATCTGTGTGTATGTGTATTCATGTGTGTTTGTGCATGCTATGGAAGCCTGAGGTCTATGTTTCATGTCTTCCTTAGTCACTCTCTACCTTTTGTGTTAAGACAGGACTCCCCTTCCCACCTGGCTGTCTTCAAGATTTTCTTCCTTGGCTTTCAGTCATTTAATTCTGGTGAGTGTTAGATTTTGCACTGTCCTATGTGGCCTCTTGAATCTGGAGGTCTATAATTCCAAGGTTTGCCATCAATTGTCCTGTTTTTGCATTTTTCGAGTTCTTATTGTTTTCCTCTTTCAAGGGACTCTGATGACACAGATGATGGATCTTTGCTCTCCTAAAGATCTCTGAAACTGTGTTCACTTTTATTTTATTTTACTTTATTTTTTAAATTTTATTTATTTTATGTATATGAGTGTTTTGTTTTCATGAATACCAGAAGAGGGAATCAGATTCCATTAAAGATGGTTGTGAGCCACCATGTGGTTGCTGGGAATTGAACTCAGGACCTCTGGGAGAGTTGCCAGTGCTCTTAACCTCTGAGCCATCTCTCCAGCCTTATTTTACTTTATTTTATGGCAAGTCCTACTGTCCTGTAGTCTACCTCAGAGAGTTTTCTCTTTCTGTCCTGGTTTCTGCTGCTGAGCCACCCACAGAGCTGTCGATTGCAGCTTCTGTGTCTTTTCAGTTCTAAAATTTCCATTTGGATCACTTTGTTTTTTCTGTTCCCTTAAAAGATTTTTTTTAAAATGTATATGGGTGTTTTGCCTGCATCTATGTCTATGTACTACCTGTGTGCCTGATGCTTGCAGAGGCCAAAAGAGGGCATCAGATACCCTGGAGGCTGGAGTTAGAGTTGTGAGCCAGCATGTGGGTGCTGGGAACTGAACCCATGTCCTCTGGAAGAGCAGCCAGTGCCCTTAACCACTGAGTCATACTTCCAGCTCTCTCCTGCTCCTTGCTGAGACTTTCTACCTTTGCATTTGTTTCCAGCACCTCTGTAGTTGCTCACTGGTGCATTTTATGATGATTACTTCAGCTCCCTTACTACAAAATTCAGGCAATTCTACCATTTTGGTATTGGAAATTATTGATTGCATTTTAAATATCTCAGTTTGGGGTCTTTGATTCTCTATATAGGTACTTTGGGGGAGCCTGAATTTTTTTTTTTTTTAAGATGAGATTCCAGGTCTCACGGAAGCTTTTGGAGTCAGCTGACATTTCCTGCTGTGCTCCAGCAGGGCAAAAATGATCCTGGTGGAGCGGAAGGTGGAAGCAGGGTAAAAAGTCCTTCACTCGCCTCTGCGGACACTGTAGACTGCAGGGCAGTGTGGCCGTAGTTCCACTGACACCACTGTGGGAAATGCCTTCTGATCCCTGGGTGACGTTAAAGTCTCCGTCAGCCACTGTGCTTCCTCTGATGACCACCCCAGAGCGGGAGGAATCGGGGCAGCTCATAACCGCCAGGTTGGAAGGCTCCACACACAAGGACCCCCCTGTTTCTGCAGCAGGAAAACCTCATTAATAGCTGGTAAAAAGTTGGGATGCCTCACAATAGCCTAGCAAATATAGAAAACTATAGGGTCTCCACTCTAATAAGGGTGGAGATTCAACTACAGATTTTTCTGTGCTTTTGGTCTAGAGTAAGGTGGTCTTAAGTAAGGTGTTTCCTCTAGGGAGGAAGGCTCTTTCCTGGTACTTAGGTTAGAGACAGGCTTTATGTGTTTGCTTTCTGTTTGTTGTTGCTCTTATCTGTGCCCACAGCACCATGGGGCCGTTGGTATCTTTAGCTCCATGTACTGTATAGAAGACAGAACAAAAAGCAGGGAATTCCCTGCTGTGCTGTTCCCCAGCCTGCAAGCCTCCTAGCTCTGCCTTTTAGCGTCTTCTTGCGTTTGTTCACATATCACTTCTGGTGTTATTAGTTGCACTTAGTGGAAGGCATAATGGAAACACTGGCCTGTTCCACCTTCCCAGAAACAGCTCACTCAGGAGAGGGAGAAAAAGGGAGGGAGAGGGAGAGGGAGAGGGAGAAAGCTAACGCAAACTCCATTCCTGACGTGCCCTTGAATCAAGCAATTAGTGTCTATTAAATCGTGGCTGTAATGGCGCTAGACTGAGTGTACGTGAGTGCGTGCGCACGTGCAGCAGTCGTGGTCATTGCTGTGTAACTGACATGTAATAAACTCCACATATTTCAAATGTGTTGAATTCTGACATAGGAACACACTCATGAAACCGTCAACACAGTGAATGTCTTACCTTCCTCAGGTCCCTACGCCAGCACTCCCCTGGCCTTGCCAAGCCCCAAGTACCCCAAGTTAGTTTGTGATATTGAAAAACCGGAGTGGCGGTGCGTGATTTTAATCCCAGCACTCAGGAGGTAGAGGCCAGCCTCACCTGTGTAGCAAGGTCAGGGTCAATCTCGGCTTCTGGTGAATTCAACAACACAGGTGACTATTTCTAAATAATCATACCACCGTGAACATGAAAGAAGCTAGAAAAGAAGAAGCAGAGAAGGGAAGCTTCTTCTGGCTGCAGGGCATCAACAGGACAGCCAGAAAGATGTCCCCAAAGCAGCAGCCAATGCTATATATTTGTGGAGAGTTTCACACCAAAAATGAAATAAAATCTAGCGATCCAATCAGAGGCAAAGGAAGCAGATACAGAATAATGAGCAAGGAAAGAACTAAAAGATGGGTGGGTTCTGATGCTCAATGAAATGGGGGGGGGGAACTTAGGAGTGTCTTCATTTATACACTTGACCCATTGATGTTTCTCTTTATTGTATAGCTTCTGACTTAGCTTACTTAGTGGCTACAACTGTATACCTATGATTTCATTTTAGAAATGCGATGGTGTTTTAATACTTTGTATAAAGGAATTTTGGGTTCAACATATGGCTTTTAATTTATTGTTCTTGTCATCTCACACACAAAGAAGATTAAAATTGTCCCCCCCCAAAAAAAAACAAAAAAATCCCATAAACTGAATAATTCTGTACACATGCATACACACAGGCACACACAAACACAATGCATATGTACATATGTGTAACAGTATAACCTATATGGTATATACATATACATAGCATGTCTCTATATGGAGCTGTTTCATTCCTATACCATCTAATATTAAGTATTCACAAACAGCTATTCTGGATAATCTTCCCAGAGGGCAGATGAGGAGGCTCAGCAGGAAAAGGCACTTGTCAAGGCTGATGAGTTGAGTTCTCACCCCAGGACCCATGTAGTAGAAGGAGAAAATGATCCTGCAAATTGTTCTCTGATAAATACATAGATAAATAATTGTAAAAATTAAAAAAAAAAATCTTGTCCAGACATGGCAGTGCACACCTTTAATACTAGCACTGGGGAAGCAGAGGCAGGTTCATGTCTGTGAATCCAGGCCAGTGAGACCCTGTCTCAAAAGGAAAAAAAAAAAAAATCTCCCCAAGGCCTACTGTCAGAATTTGAGCTCTGAAATTGTACACCCTAAATGGTCTTTCAACTCTTAGGGAAGGGAGAGGGTCAGAGGATGAATAAGGAAAGACTTCAAAGGAGACTAGAAGGTGTGGCCCAGCCTCAGCCTGATACTCCTCTGTTTACAAGGCTATTGGCAAGTCTTTTCCTGTCCCAGAGCCCTAGGCCCTCTTGTTTACAAATGAAACCAGGGCTGGCTCCTAATCCAGGGATGCACTTACCAACAGCCCCCCCCCC
>NW_026596034.1:11178541-11352612 GCF_907164565.1 Psammomys obesus
GAGGATGGTGCCTGCTCACAGGTAGGGTAGTCAGTGTTAGTTTCAGTCCAGTGTCAGTGCTGGACTGGGGCAGCTAGCAGAGTGCTGAGCTAAAGGACTGGGTCCTGGGAAGCTCATGGAGCTCCTTAGCCCCCAATGCTCCTTTATGGGGTTCTGCCAGCCACACAGACTGACCAACTGACTTTGGCTGGAAGAGACCCTAGAGCCTAGAGTTAGAAAACAGTGCCTAGGGGGACTGAGGCGATGAACACAGTGTATCCACTTTGTGCCTTTATTTCCCTGTGGGTTCTTGGACAGCGAGCTCTTGTGGTCCGATGAGAAGCCAGGAGAACCCAAGAAGAGAAGGCTTGTGCTCAAGCCCATGGGCTGAGTCAGGCTATGGCTCCACCCCTGGGAGGCTACTCTGCACCTCTGTCTGCCATCTGTGAAGCAGAGGGTTGGTGACTCCGACGATGCTGCCGAGGCCCACAACAGCAATAATGATAAGGATGGAGTATTTCCCCCATTAGAATGTGGGAGAAAGGCCTTGGGTGGGACCTGGTACCCGTGAAGGACTCCCCTAGTGAGGGACTCGCCCACATACTTACTATTTTTACTTATGTGTGAGTGAATGCCATGTGTACACAGGGGTCCACAGAAGATGGCATCAGCTCTCTTGGAGATAGAGTTACAGGCGCTGTGTACTGTCTGGTATGGACGTTGGGCACTGAACTTGGGAACTGAACTTCTAAAACAGCAAGGCTCTTAACCTCTGGGCCATCTCTGTAGCTTGTGTTACTTTTTAAATATTCTTTAAAGATTTACTTTACTTCTTAATGATGCGCACGCGTGTGTTTGTGTGTGTGTGTAAGAGAGAGAGAGTGTGTAGGAATTGGATCCCCTGGAGCTGGAGTAATAGGTGTTGTGAGACGCCATGAGGGTGTGGGGTGCTGAAGTCTAGTCCTCTGGAAGGGAAGAAAACAGCTCTTACCCAGGCAATGGGGGCGCACGCCTTTAATCCCAGCACTCATGGGGCAGAGGTAGGCAGATCTCTATGAGTTTGAGACCAGCCTGGTTTACAGGAAAGAGAAAAAGAAAAGAGAAGAAAGCTCTTGATCTTTGGTCCATTTCCCCATTCCCTTTGTTTTTAGTTTTGTTTTGTTTGAAACAGTCTCATTATGTAACCCTAATGGGATTTAGACCAGGTTGGCTTTGAACTTGTGTCAGTCACTTGCCTTTGCTGAGTGCTGGGATTACAGGTATGTACCACCAGGTCCCGCTGAAATGCACACTTTCCCCCTAACATATACAATTATCCTCCTGCTCTCTGTCATGAACTGTTTGGAGATGGGGTGGGGATGGTGCCCAGGGAGAGATATTCCATACCAGATTCTGACCAGCTCCGTGTGCACAGTAGGCAGTCCACACCAGGGCCTGAGCCAGGCATTGAGCTGGGAGAGGGTGGGAAGAGGCATCAGCCCTGGGCACTTGGGAGTGTCCCTGAGGACAGGAGGAGGCATCCAGGGCCAATTGAGCCCTGTCTTAGAATGGACACTGCTGGGTGCTCAGAAGGGAGCTCTTGCCCGCTGTGGCAGTGCTGATGTCAACAATGTCTGTTAGAGTGTGTGGTGCCGGTGTGAGCTGAGGACGGTCACTTTATCGTTTGCAATTCTCGCCGGCCTTTTGTGATTTCCCCTTCTCCCACCCCTCGGGAGCTGGAAGCCTCTCTCTGAAGCTGACCCTTCAGCTCCCTGACCTCACTCACATTCGTACCTCTCTTTCGGCTACTGCAGAACCTTCGCACACCTCACGGCAGCAGGTATTCCCCAAGCTCCAGACACTCTGGCCGTGAACGGTTTTGCCGATTCAAGCAGCTCCCATTATTTGCTCAGCTTCTTCCTTACTTCTGCTGCTTCCTCTTCCCTCCACCACCCTCCTCCTTTTCCCCTTCTCTCCTCCCTTTCCCCCCTCCCCCTTCCTCCCCCTTCCTTTCCTCCCTCCTCTTCTTTCAGAACTCTGATAAGCATTCTGCCTTGGAGAGGGATCCCCAGTGTCTTTGTTTTGCTATCCAAAACCAATGTTTCTCTCTATGTCCTTTCCCCTTCCTCTTTTATCTTTTCCTTTTTCTCTTCCTCCTCTTCCACTTAAAAAATATTTATCTTGTTTGTTGTTGAGACAGGATCTCTCTGTGTAGCCTTGGCTCTCTTGGAACTCACTCTGTAGCCTGAGCAGCTCTTGAACTTGCAAAAATCCTCCCTAGTAACTGGAAGATAGACATGCGTCACCAAGCCCAGTTTATTCATTCCTTCTCCTCATCCTTTTATTTTTACTTTTTGTTTTGTTGAGACAGGGTTTCACTCTGTGCAGCTCTGGCTGTCCTGGGACTCTGTAGATCAGGCTGGCCTAGAATTCGGAAATCAGTTAATCAGCCTGCATTAAAGGTGTGCACCACCACTGTCTTGCTCTTTTTCTTTTTAAACATTTTAAATTTTATTGATACATTTTTGTGTGTGTCTCTCTGTGTGTACCCATGTGTCACAGCATATGTGTGGAGGTCAGAAGACAACTTGTAGGATTCAGTTCTCTCTTTCCTCCATGTGGGTTCTGGGGTCTTCAGGCTTGATGACAAGCCCCTTCATCCACTGAGCCATGAGCTGGTCCCATACTCAGTTCATTCTATTTGTATTTTGTGTTGTTAAAGGATTTTTTAAAAAAAGATTTATTTGTTTATTATGTATACAATGATCTATCTGCATGTACAGAGAGTTACTTTAAGATAGGACACGGCCAGGCATAGTGGTACGCACCTTTAATCCCAGCCTTCCCTCCCCTTCCCTTGCATGCAAGGACAGCCCATCAGATCTCATTAGAGATGGTTGTGAGCTCATTAGATGTGGTTGCTGGGAATTGAACCTTTGGAAGAGCAGCAAGTGATTTTAACCTCTGAGCCATCTCTCCAGCCCCTTGTTAAAGGATTTTATTTATTTTAAGTTTTATGTGTTTGGGTGTTTCGCCTGCATATATGTAAGTGTATTGTGTGTGCACAGTGTTTGAGAAGGCCAGAAGGGAGCATAGACCTCTGGGAACTGGAGTCTCAGAGTATTCAAATGGCACCTGCAACCATGTATAACTTCAATTTCAGAGGATCTGACCCCTCTTCTGCCCCCCATCAGTCCCAGACATGCCTGAGGTGTATATACATACATACATACATACATACATGCATGCATGCATACATACATCATACATACATGCATGCATGCATGCAAAATACTCACACATAAAAAAAAAAAAGACTACAGCAAGAGCTAGAAAATTCTGAAATTTATGGTCCATCTTCCCAAGACTTTCTCCTTGGAAACAGTCAGGAGATGGTGGGAAGAGGAAGCTAAAAAACCAGGTGTGACGGTGAAGGCCTGTAACCCCTGCTAACAGGGAGGCTGATGCAGGAGAATTATGAACTTGAGGTCAGTCTAAGCTACATAAAGAACTGAAGGCAAGCTTGTACAACTTATCCCAGACCATGTCTGTCTGTCTGTCTGTCTGTCTGTCTCTTTCCTTCCTTTCTTCTTTTAAAAACTCACTATATAGGCTCATCTTGAACTCACAGAGATCTGACTGCCTCTGTCTTCTGAAGGCTGGGATTAAAGGTGCGTACCACTATGCCTGGCCACGTCCTATCTTAAAGTAACTCTCTGTTTTTGAAGGGCTGGGGCTTATAGCACAGTGAGAGCACGTGCCAAAAAACAAGGTCCTGGATTCAAGCTCCGGTACTGCAAGGGGAAAAAGAAGAGAGCAGTAAGTATCTTTTCTGTACCCTGACCTAGTGCTGGGTGGGCCATTCAGCAGCCTGAGATGAGTGTTGTGCTTCCCAAAGCAAGGTGAGTTCACCATGGAAACATGGTCCTGGCTTCCGGGGCCTCCCAGCCTCCATCCAGAAGAGGCAGCACTGGTCCCATTTCACATAGAGAAACTGAGGCCCAAGAGAAGAAGAATCTACCCAAAGGGAGATGGCTCAGTCAGTAAAATGCTTAGTGTTCAAGCATGAGAACTGGTGTGTGATCTCTAGAACCCACATTAAAACAAAACAAAACAAAAAAAACGGCTGGGTGTGGTGGCACATGCTTGTAATCTTGGTGCTGGAGAGGCAAAGACAGGCAGCTCCCTGGGGCAGGGTGGCCAGCCAACCTAGACTGCTTACTGAGCTCCTGGCACACCTGAATTTGACTTCTGGGCTACACATATGCTCTCACACATTTACACCCCCATGCATGAACACACGCACACATACACACACATGAATATGCCCAAGATAATCATACAGTTGCTCAGAATGTGAATTGGTGACCATGGAAACTGTTTGTTGGAGCCTCAACATAATCTGGAAGTATAGGGGTCCTTGCCCATGTCACTCCCACACACTGGGGCCTCCTGCAAGGCCCTTACTGGCAGTGTTACACCCAAGAGATAAAGCTGGGAGCCACGGGGAATATCCAGCTCTCAGCCACCCACCACAGCCACCAGCATGGTGAGTTCCTTTGAGTGGAGCTGGTGAGCATGGAGAGTGGTCAGTGAGTGTCTCTGAGATCCCAGGCTCCTCTGCACAGGAACGCTGTGCACTGCACATTCCTTTCCTTGGCCAGTTAAGATGAATCCTCTTGTGTTTCCCACCCCCAGTGACAGTGACACAAGCCAGTCTCCCCAGGAAACTTTACATCAAAGGAGACAGGGGATCCAGCAGGGGTGGAGAGGAAAGACGTGGGCCCCTAGCTGCTCTGCTTCCTTCCTCCAGGGATGCTGGTGAGGGGCCCGCTTCCTATTTCTGATAGGCCAGGGGAGCACTCCTCAGAAAGGAGTCTCAAAACAACAGCCCATCCCTCCTCCAGCCCAGAGCACTCATGACCAGTCTCCCAAGGTCACTGTCTCATGTGTGAACAGAACAGCAGGTCAGACAAACTGTTCCCCTGGGGCAAACATCCCCATCAGCAGCAAGAGAGGCTCCTTGTCCTCCTGGACTCACTGATTCAGTCAATGAACAATGAATACCCATTGTAGGCTAAGTGCTGGGCACTAGGGCCACTGTGGTCTACAAGCACAGACCATGTTCTTTGTTCTTTCAGAGCCCACAGTCTAGTACAAGAAACAAGCCTTGATCTCAGCACCTACTAGTTGCAGGCATGACTGGAAGAAGGGCAGAGAAGAAGAACAAAGGACTGTGGTGTTGACAGAGATCTAGGGAGGCTGGACTTAGAGTGGAAGAGTCTGTCAATGGGAAAGGAAAGCAGTTGGTGACCCACTCGAAAAAAGTGCTCTGTCTCGAAGGCTCGGCAGGTGCAAAGGCCCCGTGACAGATGCAAGCATGGCCTTCCCCAGAGCATGGGAGGAAGCCAGAGCAAAGCATGGAGCTCAGTGAGCCTGGCCACACAGGATCTCAAAGGACAGTTTAGGGATCAGTCTCCATCTGAAGAGTGAGACTGAGAATCAAGGTGCTCCATAGAGAAGAGGGAGAGACTCCATTAGCATCTTGAAAGACATCTCCGTGGCTGCTGGTAGAGAATACAGCACGGGGGCCAGGGTACGACTGGAGAGTAAGACAGGAAGTGAGGGCAAGTCTGCGGGAAACGGTGTTGGGCAGGCACCGCAGGAAGATCGCAGACTCTTCAGGAAGACCAGTGTCCCTGACCATGGAGATGAGCTCCCGGGGGCTAGGAGATTAAAAAACAGGTTAGAAGAGCAATGAGCTCAACACTCCACTGAGTGTTGAATCCTCCCTCTCCCTCTAGGCCTGTTTCTCTCCCTCTCTCTCCCTTCCCCCCTCTCTCTGTCTCTTTGTCTCTTGTCTCTCTATCTCTCTCTCTCTTCCCTCCCTTCCTCTTCCTCTCTCAGTTGTATGCTTTCTCAAGTCTGACTTGTCTCTCTGGCCTCCCTCTCCTTCCTCCTCCTTCAAAGGAAGGCTTTGTGAGTGTCCGAGTGCCCCCGAGGACACTCACAGCCATTTCGCCACCGCGTTGCCGTCTTTTTGCTTTTGTAAACAATGCTACAGTGAGTGCTTGTGAGGCTGAATATTTGCACCCACGTTTACTGAGATCGCATGTGCTCACACAGGTCCTGCGGCCATCCACCCAAAAGCGAATGGTCCTTGCTCCTGCTGCATTGTTGCCATATAAGGATGGGCATCACCAATGACGGAAACCTTCCCAAGGCCTATGGAGGTAAAATGATGTGTGTTCTGTTCACAGGTGAGTCTTAGGAATACAGGGATCTGGGAGCACCTGCGGAGGTCTGTCCCCACTAAGTAGCAATTACATGGGGACTCAGAGGGTGAAGTGTGTGTGTGATCCCGATGGGATCTGGCAGGACGTGGTGGGACCTGGACACAAGTGAGGAGAAGGTGGGGGGTATACCAGCCTTCAGTGGGGACAGTCTATGGTCAAGAAGCAGGGAACTGCCTTTGGGACTCAGCCTTCGGCCATTTTCTGAAACATGGCCATGGGTCATGGGTCACTCAGTGAAGAATAAGCCAAGGTTGGTTCAGCCTGGCCCGGCCCAGCCCTGGACCACTGCTGCCAGGTCAGGGTGATAGAGTAAATGTGTGGTGGTGGTGGGAGTGGTAGACAAAACCAAAGTGGGGCTAGAGACCTGGAAGATGAGTGTGTGTAGAACAAGGCTGAGAAGTATATATAGAGAGACTGATTGGTTGACTGCTTCACTAGAGACCCTCTGCAGAGCCAGCAGAAGGATGCTGGGATCAACCCAAAGCCATTTCGCACACTGATGTTTACCAGGCTCTGGGTTCAGTCCTCAGAGCCAACCCACTCTCGGAACTAGAGCAGTGTTACTCACTGGACATGCAAGAAACCCAGGTCCAGAGGGGATGCTCTGCCTCTCATTAACTTGCTCTCTTCTTTCACCTCTTAGCCCACTAGCCAGGGATGGCAGGGGACGGGAGCAGGAGCCTAGAGTGGGTGAGGCCCTGGCCATCAGGGTGGCTGGGGAAGATCCAGGGTCCCCATTCAACCCATTTCACAGGACCTTCTGCTTCTCCTGCCTTCAGAAAGCTTGGCTAGGTGTGGGAGGGCATGTCAGAGCAGTGTCCTGGACACACAAGGGCCTTCCCACCTTCTTTGAGGGAGTCAGCTCCAGCCGGCTAGCATCCATGGCCATGGCCCCCAGCTGTGCACCCCTGGCGCCTCGGCTGCTGTTTCTGAATCACTGTGTGGCAGCCTTTCCACTCTACCAGGGTGTGTTCATCCATAAAAAAAAAAAAAAAAAAAAAAAAAAAAAATTAATGGTCCCTGCGAATAAAGAGGTACAACAGCAGAGGAAGGCTTTTTAGACAATCAATTAAAAGCCTAGGAGAGAGATTATCTCATTGAAATATCAATTTTTAATAGCCCTGCATCTTTGAGTTTCCTCTAAAAAAACTTTGCCCAGGCCATTAGCCTGCTTGCTCCTGACTTTGACTCCTGCTGCCTTGACGGAGTGGGCACTCCCTATAGCTGGGTGCGAGCAGAACACAAGTGCTGGCTCACTTGTTCACTCGCTCGCTTGCTGGCTCACCGGCTCATCCTGTGCAGTAAAATTCTATGCTGGTGTAACCTGGTGAGCCAAGGGGAGGAATGGCAGGTGAGTGAGGGACCAGAAGGTCTGCACGAGCCAGGTAACCATGTCAACAGTCACAGAAAACAAAGTAAGCTGGAAATATAATTATCAAGGAACAGAGCAGGAGGGGCCATGGAAGAAAGGAGTCCCTAGCTGGAGGAGCCAGGGAAACACTTGTCACCTTCTCGTCCTTCATCCTTTGGAAGTGGCACTTGAAATGAGACTAGAAGCATATGAGGAAGGAAAGAAGGCAGAAAGAGGCTCTGAGGCCGGAAGGGGTTGGAGTGCAACAGGCGACAGACAGGGGTGGCAGGGAACAGGAAACCTGGGAAGGAACGTCATGGCTCTGCAGGCCTAAGACGGGGTGTGTGGTCCATTCAAATGCCCCATGTGCTTCTGGGACAGTGTGTGTGCGCACCTGCTCTGAAGAGTAGTAGCCCCAGTTTAAGTTGTGCTCCTGAGTGGATAAGGCACCTCAGGAGGCCGCTAAAGGCCTTGACCCGGGTTTCTCACCCACAAGGTGGAAGAACTACTTTGACTGTCCCCCTGGGCAGTCAGGGGTGTGGCCCCACCCAGCATCTCCTCCTCCTTCTCTTCCCTTCTGCCCATCTCTTTGGCAGCCTCTTCCGTTTACCCCTCAGGGACTTTGGGATCAGATAAGCTCTATGTGATGAAGGGTTCCCACCAGCCAAGTTCCCAAGGAGAGAGCTACACCCCCAAGCTCCAGTGCCCCAGCCTGCAAAAGGGGCCCAGGAACAGTGAAAGCTGACTGCTCTCTGCGGTCACTCCACTCCATCCCCTCATGGAACTAACCATCAGACACCCAAGTAACCATCAGGTTGGGACTCTGAGACTGCTCTGAGTAGGAGAGCGTGGGAGGGGCTGGCTGGGGTGGTCTGTCTTTGCCCCTGGACAAACCCCAACATGGACACATGAAAGTCTGCTTTCCACCCAAACAGGACAAAGGTTGAGAAGTGACACACTGCTGGCGACTTGACACGTGTGTCTCCTCATTTCCCATAGGCTATCCCCAAGGTGCATATGTGGAAACCAAGGCTCAGAGACATGGTGTTCTTCCTGCTTAGTTAGAAGGGTAGGCAATCTTCACCTGCTTGGTTGCTGTCTTTCCAGTTTTATTCTTTTATTCTCCTCTTCTCTCCCGCCCCGTGTGTGTGTGTGTGTGTGTGTGTGTGTGTGTGTGTGTGTGTGTGTGTACATGAAAGCTGTCATCCTCAGTCACTCTCCATCTTATTTTTGGAGACAGGGTCTTTCACTGACTGAGGAGTTCACTGGTTTAACTAGACTGGCTGGCCAGCAAGCCACTATTGGATATTCTGCCATGCTGGGCTGGGAATATAAATAATGCCGTTATACCTGTTTTGTGTGTGTGCGTGTGTGCATGTGTGTGTGTGTGTGGCTGTTTGCTCGTTTGTTTGTTTAAATACAGGGTCTGATTATCTGGCTCAGGCTCGTCTTAAATTTTTAGCATAAGCTCTTGGCCTTAGCTCTGGAGTACAGCAACTACACACGTGAACCTCCACACTTAACTCACACTCTGTCCCTGCCCTGGATGGTTTTATCTCAACTTGACACATGCTAGAGTCATCAGAGAGGAAGGAGCCTCAGTTGAGGAAATGCCTCCATGAGATCAGGCTGTAAGGCATTTTCTAAGTTAGTGATCGGTGGGGGAGGGCCCAGCCCACAGTGAGTGGTGTCATCCCTGGGCTGGTGGTCCTGGGTTCTATAAGAAAGCAGGCTGAGCAAGCCATGGGAAACAGGCCATCCACCAGTACTCCTCCATGGCCTCTGCATCAGTGCCTACCTCCAGGACCTGCCCTGTTTGAGTTCCTGTCCTGACTTCCTTTGGTGATGGGCAGTGATATGGAAGTGTAGCCAAATAAAGAGTTGCTTTGGTCGTGGTGCTTTGTCACAGCAATAGTAACCCTTCCTTTTTTGCAGTGCTGGGGTAGAACCCAGAGCCTTGCACAAGCCAAGCAAGTGCTCTACCATTGAGCCCCGTCCTCTGGAATTACTTAAATGTAGGAGCAGGAGTCAGGGAGCGGGAGCTATTGGAAGGATCTGTGATTCCCAGGATAGAGCCACAGGGTCAGGGATAACCTCTCCAGACCTCAGCTGTACCTAAATGACAGGATGGAGCGAGGCTGGAGATAAGAAAGGGCTCTGCAGAGGATCCAAAGCCTGGTGATGGCTGTGGTGGCACCCTTAGTTCAAACCCCCTCCCCTCCTAGCCTCGCCTCCTTTCACCAACAAGCTAACCAGCAACTAGTCAGCATCCATGGAACCCTAGTCTTGACCTTGTCACTACTGGCTGTCGCCTCCCCTCTGTGGTCTCAGTTTTCCTATTTTAGCCGTCTCCCAGGCAGTTGTGAAAACTAACATTCAACAGCACAGGTAGGAAGGAGCATGATTCCAAAGCCTTCGGCTCCTCTGCCGGGGTTGATCAGCTGCCCTTCCTCAGAGGTTGAAGTCCAGTCCAGCTAGGGACAGATAGGTAGCTCTAAAGCCCTCATGGTGCAGTCTGGAATCCAATATCCAGGCTGACCTGCTTCAGGGGTGCTCTGGCCACAAGGCAAGTTCAGAGATGGTGTTTGGGAAGTGAGCAGGGGAGAGGGAGAGAGGGATCCCCAGAAGGTCTGTCTGGACTGCGGCCGAGTGCCAGGATGCTAGGAACACTCGGAGGGTGTCCTCAAGGCTAGAGCGGGTCCCCCGGTGTGTGTGGATGGAAGCTTGTGCAGTGGGGGACAGCCGTGGCTATTTCTTGGGTTGGGAGGGAAACCTGTATGTGGGAGCCAGAGGCCTCTGTTCACGCCTCTCCAGGCTCCTCCTTTCAGAGATTATCAAGGGCAGTAGCAGTTGGCTGTGGACTGCAAGAGGGCTGGAAGGTCTTTCCAAGGAGCCCCTGCTCCTTTCAGAGGCACCTGCCTGGGGCCAGGGAGGCAGCTGGCACCTCACAACCTGTAATTAGTGGGTAGAGTCAGCAGTCTTCTGCTGCTGATGGCAGTGGGGGCAGTGGGCTGAGCTGCAGCTGGCTCCCGGGTGCTTCCTCTGTCTCCAGTCCCCACCCGATGCCCCAAAAGGTCTGGCTGGAATAGCTTTCAGCCTCCTAAGTGGGCAAGCTCTAGGGTCTGGGTGGCTGTGCAGAGCAGTGGAGGAAGGCAGAAAAAGCATGGACAGTGGTCTCACAGGAGGTGGGCTTGGCTAGTCCGTATTTGAGCTTCCCTTTGTACTGAGAAACCAAAGTGGATTAGAAGACACATAGTTGGTGGGAAAGCGGGACGGGCCATACGTTATGCAAATCTGGGGGGTTCCAGGGAGGTTTCAGGGAGAGTGGCTTTCCTGGAGAGACAGCCTGATAAAGTCTGCTTGGATAAAGAACAAGGGCAGACTCTGGGGGTCCCCAGTCCTCCGTCACAATGTAGGGGGAGGAGCCAGACCTGGGACGCAAACCCAGCCTATCTGGGAACTCTAGCGCCTGGGATGAGAGGCAATAAGAGGCTGCTGCACTGGATTCCCTGGAATGCCTGCTCTCTTCAGAACCTATCCCCCACCCCAAGCCCCAAGGACAAGTAGCTGGAGTGGGCCAGGCTCTGGCTTCAGCTCTCTATCACCCAGTTCTCCATCCTTCCTCCACTCCTCTGTAATACCAATCCCCCCTACCTTTTTTCAAGGTAAGGTCTCACAATGTAGCTCTGGCTATCCTGGAATTCACTATGTAGACCAGGCTTGCCTTGAACTCATAGAGGTCTGCCTGCCTCTGCCTCCCTAGTGTTAG
The DNA here is from genome assembly GCF_907164565.1 of Psammomys obesus. NCBI lineage: Eukaryota > Metazoa > Chordata > Mammalia > Rodentia > Muridae > Psammomys > Psammomys obesus. The sequence goes on from NW_026596034.1 coordinate 11,189,916, forward strand.
GATTAAAGGCTTATGACACTACACCCAGTTTATCTGACCTTTCTCTCCCATTGACCCAGGACACTGTGCTGGGGGCAGTTAGTGGGATGGGGGTGGTGGTGGGGTAGTAGACAACCATTCACACTAAGAGAGAAATGGGTAAGCTGAGGCTGTGGAGGGCTGTTGGGGGAAGGGAATTGCGGGTGCTAGTGGGGATCCAGCTTGGAAAGGCTGGATATGCAAGAAGTGGGTAAGGCCATAGGCTCCTTACCCTGGAAGGGTAGCATGGGCAGGCTCTGCACTCAGACTGCCTACAGGGATGGGACCACCACTACTCAGCTGTGTGGTTGTGGGACCAGTTATTTGCTCCCTCTGAGCCCCTGGATTCTGGCATAAATGGGACCATGATAACGGTAACTTGTCTCACTGGCTGTGGGAAAGACTGGTGAGAGCCGCTTGTGAAACTTTTGGCACTCACCCTCCCAGTGACCAAAGCCTGTAGACAAGTGGCATGGCTGTACCCCATACTGCCTGCCTTCTGGCTTCCCCTTCCACTATTCAAAGGGGATCCTGCCCTCAAGCGCCTCCCTAAGTGGGCACAAGATAAGGCTGCAGGGGCTGCTGGGACTGGGGTGCAGTGTGCCTCTTTCCTCCTGAGAGCAGCTGTGGCCACGTGAGAGCAGGGGCTGTGTGGTCAAAGGTGCTGACAGCTCAGGAGAGGGAAACCCACATTTGGACGGGCAGACTTCCCATGACTAATATTAGCAGCGCATTAAAGATTTTCCTTAAGGCACCATGTGAGCCAAAGCTAATGCTTCTGCCGGCCATGACCCCTGGATGACTTTCACTGAAAGTAGCAGTGACCCATGAAGGGCTGTGAGCAGGGCCCAACCCCCACATTCTACACTCCCTACATTCCCCTAGCCTTGCTCCTGAGACTTCCCTTTCCCAGGCCAGAGCTTCTGACCACAGCCACTCTCTAAGCGGCATGGTAGGGAGATAGTCGCCGTGAGGAGGCCTCTACTCTATGCTATCTCTCTGGAGGTGCCAGGGAGTCTGGGGGAGCCAGGGCTCTGCTTTGTGTCTGGGAATGGCAGCTGTCAGTGAGGGCCTGGCTTATAGCTCCTGGGGGTCAAAGGGCAGCCCTCTCAAGTCTTTCCTCTGGCCCATTTCCTGTTTGAGAGAGGAAGAAGAAAGATGCCTGGCAGGAGATGGTCCTTTCCTGCTGGGATGACTCCTGGGGACAGTGTCCTGGGGACACTGACAGACTGATGGACAAGGGGGCTGCCTTTTTCTCCCTTCTTCCTTCACCTGGACTCCCACGAGGGGCCTGGAGCCTCTGACAACCCACCAACACCAGCTCTGGCTCCCAATTGGGGCCCCTCGGCAGCCTCATCCCTTCCTTAGTCCCTGGGACTCATGGCACCTCTGGATCCCAGCAGTGTGGCCTCCAGGGACCTTCCTGACCAGATCACACAGAGATAACGTCTTTACTGCAGCTCTCTACTCGAACCGGGAGCCTTTTATGAGCTCAGTTTAATTTCTCTTTGTGCTAGGCTGAGCCTCTTGTACATCCCTGAGTAAAGGAAGTTCACCAACTGCCTATTGGAACAAACCTCACATCTACGGAGCCTGACAAGAGGGGAAGATCCATGAATTTCCCTGTTTCTCTGTTTAACCCTGGCTGTCCTGAAACTCACTCCTTAGATTAGGGTGGCCTGGAATTCAAGCGATCTGCTTCCTCTGCCTCCCAAGTGCTGGGATTAAAGGCATGCACTGCTACCTGGCTGACTTAAGGAAATTTAAGTGTCTGTTGCTGTGACTCCAATACCCATTTCCTTCAAAGTCTATGTAAATCTTCTAATGAAGTTTGGAAATTAGATATCAAAAATAAAATTACTATCTGGGTGTGGTGGTGCATGCCTGCAATCCCATACTTGGAGACTGAGGGAGGAGGACTGCGTTGAAGGCCTATCTGTCTGTGCTGCAGTTTCGGGCTAGCCAGAAATGCCTACGACCCTACCTCACATCAACAACCAAAGATGGGGGTTTCCTATTTCGTGTGAGTAAATTTCCATCCATCACCTAATCCTACAGCAATCAGCTCTTTCTTCACCCTGTGGGCAAATCCTCCTGCCTAGGGTACATCTCCAGGAATTGTGACGTAGTTTTTTTTTAGTTACAAAATGTATTACTATTATTGTTGGTGTGTGCACCTGTGGAGGTCAGAGGACTTCATGGAATTCATTCTCTCCTTCCACCTTTATGCCAGTTCTGAGGATCGAACCCAGGCCATCAGGCTTGCGTGGCAAGGGCTTTGCCCAATGAGCCCCGGAACACTGACTTCCAGGTCAAAAGCCAGAGGCTCAGAGAAGGGGAGGGATGTCCCTGAGGTTGCACAGTCAGTAAAGGACAGAGCAGAAATTTGAGGGTCTCCTCTCATCCAGACCAGATGGACACCATACTTTCTTTCATGACAGGCTGGACACCAGGTCCTGCAGCCACACTGGTACCCAATTGTTCACTCACCAATCCTGAACTCGAGTTCAATGTTAGGTGCATGCTAATGCCACCACCACGCCTCCTCCCAGAGTCTCCCGAACCTTCAGGACTCGGCCCTGAGAGCTTGAACTCCATTTATTACAAAAGTCTGTCTTCATGGCATCTTATTATGAACAGCCCCTGCCGGGCCACCAAGCCTCCCTCGGCATACTCCATCCCTGCATGGAACCCTATGCAGGTGGGAGTCTTGAGAGCTGCTGTCCTGTGTTTATAAAATGGAATAGGTCCAGGCAACCCTGGACATATATACAATATACATATCCAACAGGCTCCCTCTCCCTGGGGTGCCGGTAGGTGAAATTGCTATCTTCCTGGGAGGGAAGGAAGCGGTCCGAAGCAGGGGGATGGAACCCAGGAGGGTGCAGAGAGTAAGGACAGCTGCCCGGTTTGAGTGGATGCTCGGCTGGGCACCTGTGGCTTCGGGTCAGTCCTGTTCCGCCCCTGGATGCTCTAGGCCACCTGGATTTGCAGGTCCTCGTCTTCATCTAGGTCGCTGGCTCCATCTCCGGCTTCCTCCGTGCTAAATCGGGTACTACGAATCTTCCCGAAAAGGGGTGCATTTTGCTGCTGCCTTCGGAGCCTGAGGGGTGGGGCGACAGGTCAGAGCCGGAGTCATAGTGCATCTGTGGGGGCTGCAATGTACTCTGAGGCGCCTGTTCTCAAATGGGGGAAATGCTTTGGTCACCCCAATTTATATAAAAGGAAACAAGCATAAGGAAATTGAGTGACCTGCCTAAAGTCACTTGGGAGACAGCAGGGTTGGGCTCTGAGCTGCAGGGCCAGCGCTGCTGTAGATGATGGACTTGGAGAAGTGACTGAGATGGGCCTGGTGCCTCATAGGGGAGCCAAGTGACCAAGTGTGGGGCACACTACGTTCCTGGCTTCTGCTCGGCCCTAGTTCCTCACAGTGCAATTTCCAAAGCCAAAGTGTGCCCCTACGAGGAGGAGTGAGCACAGTGCCCCCAACAAGGGAGTCACTCCATGCATCTTACTGGAAGGCATGAATTATTAACGCGGCAGGGAGGGGCGAGAGTGCGGCTCCATTACTGCGCGGTGATTTAGTGCGCTGTCCCGGAACATTAAAGCAAGAAAAGTTACAAACTAAAATGAGGCAGCAATCCTGGGTGGCCCTGCCCGCCCCCGGCAGAGGTGCTGGCGAGGCTGAGCAGAGCCAACCTGCCCATTTTGAGAGTTTATGGTTCCCCAGGAATGTGGCTGAGCCTTCTGGAAAGCCCCAGGCTCAGCGAGCAGCCCGTTGATGGGGGTGAGGTACAGGGTTGGACAGTGAGGAGCTGGGTATGTAACAAACCTGACTCAGAGCCATGCCTGGACCCTGTACGGATTTCAGGCGTCATTCCAGGCTATGGGGAAACCGAGACCCACGTCGATTAGGCCACACAACTGTGAGGCCTGGCTCCAAAGCCCGTCCTACCCACAAGCACTCAGCACACAGCAGTACTAAGCAGATGCTCAATAAACCCATTGCTGATGAATGACCAGGAGATCCCACCAGGCCACCCACTGTTGGGTGGTCATCGAAGGACTTTCCCTTGTCTTCCAGTCCTCAGGGAAAAGATCACCCCCCTTCTTTGCCTCACAGCAGGCACTTGACATAGTATCTAGCCCCTCTCTTAGTCCCTTCCCAGAGGATGCAATGAAAGTGGCCAAAACAGTGCAAATGGTGGCTCAGCAAATGGTCCAGTGATTCCCAAAAAATTTCTAGCTCGGGCTAGCCTCCAAATCCCTTATGTACCTGGGAATGACCTTGAACTTCTGATCTGCCACTAACTCTTGAGTGCTGGGATTACAGGCGTGCAACCCAAAAAAATGCTCATTTTATGTGGTGCTGGGGATCAAATCCAGGTCTTGGACTACTGAGCTACATCACCAAGTTAGGTGCAATGACGCCACAGCATCTGTTGGTTCAGGTGCTCTTTTAAAGATGCAATGTCCTCTCTTCACTTTACAGTGATTGACCTCCATTTTACAGACGGGGGAGCTGACCAGGGGGAGTTCAGTGTCCTAGTAGGTCACCCAGCCTCTCCCCTACCCAAAAAGTCTGGCTGTAGGCCCCGGGTCCCTCCACCCGCAGGTAAGATTGCAGGAAGGGGTGTGGCCACACTGGTCACATGCTTTGGGGGCTGCCCAGCTTCAGTCTGGGGGGCTCTGACAGACATGCTCTGATATGCCCAGCTGGTCTTGGAAGCGTAAAGTGTATGGAGGAGGCAGGATATAGAGTTGGGACAGTGGGGTGCGGACAGGAGAGGTGGCAGTGTGCCAGGTGGGTGGATCTAAGCCCCTCTCCGCTTCTTTAGCGGCTGAGGGTCCCTGCCATAGCTGAGGGGCTTGGCCTGTCGCTCTCCGCCACTCTCTACCCTTCAACCTTTCAGACTGCTGCTGTCCCTGGGGCCAACCAGCCCCAAGACCCCAGGGGTTAGTACTGCTTCTTGACAAGGACTCCCAGCGTCACTGGCCTGTCCAGAGCCTGGCCCCCCTGGCAGCTGGCCCTGAGCCCAGCCTCCTTGGCAGCCCTCCACGTGCTCACACCACCAGCAGCCCGCCCACCTGAAGGAGACAATTCCAGAGCCCACAGCTGGGCCGTCTTCCTGCAGCCACTCCCCAGCAGCTTCCTGGCCCTGGCCCTTCCTGTTTGGAAGGGCCAGGATTCTGGCCCCAGGAGCTCTTCCTTCTCGGTCTTCCCCTCTGGCTCTCTCGAGGGTTGCAGCCCCTGCCTTGTGCACTCGGGACCCTCCCGAGGCAGGGCACCCCGCCTACCTGGACTGCAGGTGCTCCAATTGAACCTGTAGGTTCTCACTCTGCTCTGTCTGCTCATCCAGTGACCGCTGCAGCTTCCGAACCTGGTTGTGGGCCTCATCCAGCTGGGGCGAGCAGGACAGACAGCATGAGGTTCAGTTTGGCCAGAGGCTGCCTGGCTCGGCCACTTCCCTTGTTCTGGAACTGTGTCCAACCCAGCTCTTGTTCCTGAGGCCTTGCCCTAGGACCACTTCTATCCGATTCTCCCTCCCTGAGGGCCATCAGTCTCCAAATCTACCCAGCAGGCATCACTCTAACCAGTACCCACACCCACCTGCTGCTCATCAGATGCCCTTCCTCTCCTGTCCATAGACCCACCCAGCTATCGATCTGTTTGTACACCCACACCCATCAGCCACCTGCTCCCCTGGCTCATTCATGCATTCCGCTCTCCATCCATCTGTCTACCAAGTCTTCTTGGTGGGGGAATCCTCCTGCCTTCTACCTAACTCCTGACACCTCCATTCATCCACTCGCACATTCATCTCATCCACTCTCCTCCCTCTCCAGCTGCCCTCAAGAGCTCACTGTCTCGGGTGCCTGGCTCCGGCATACAGTATGCAGCACAGATGGGCCCACGGCCCACTCCTGTCGGGCCAGGGGATACTTGCCTCATCCTCGGCCTGGGCCAGCTCTTTCTTGAGCTCTTCCACCCGCAGCCGCAGCTTCTTCACCTCCGTCTCGTGCTGCTCCACGCGCCGATTGGCGTGCGCCAGCTCTGCCACCTTTTCCTGGAACTGTTTCTTGAGCTTGCCATGCACGTGCTTCAGATCTGCCAGCTCCTGCAGGGGTGGGGAGGCTCGGGTCACATGCTCACCCAGAGGGGCTCATGGGGGGCAGTCAGCCAGGAGAGCCTGGCGTCTCCTCTGCAGACATGTCCCGCCTGTCTGAAGGTCAAGGCTTGGTGGGGGCTGGCAAGGCCACCTAGTGAGGTGAGAGGGCTGGGTGCGTGACCCAGTGGGGCTCCGCTTGGGTGGATGACGTAATGAGCCCGGAAGGTTGTCCAGCGGGCTGTGGCGCTTCAGGTCAGGACTTGGGGGAGGAAGCAACAAGGACTACAGTCTTGGTGACGAGCGTGTTAAACTCCCGGGTCTGAGGATGAGCTAGGCTGGAGAATATGTGGCACAGGAGGAGGGCAGAGGTCAAAGTGGGTCGGCCAGGAAAAGAGTTGATCACCTGAGTCCGTCTTCACGTTGTCCTCCCCCAACCCCAGGTTGTTGTCTGTCATCCCCTGCAGCCTTGGGAACCACAGCGGCCTCCCCGCCCTCTGTCCTATCACTGTCCTCCACCTGGTAGCTGCCCACCCCGCCTGTGCCTGCTGCTCTCACAGCACAGCCCGAGGTCCCTGCCTCTTACACCTGGGCGCCCCTGTGGTAACTACCCATCAGAGTCCTCACTTCTTCTGTGACTCCCCAGTTCTCACTCTACTCTCTGGAAAGTTTACCATCAGTTACCTTCTGCCTTTCCTGCACACCTCAGCCCAAAGTCGCTGCCCCCCCCCAAAAAAAAGCCTTTACAGGGCCAGGCCTAACCATATGTGACGGAGACAGCACCTCGTCCCTTTAAGCCGCCATTTGTGGACTAGGCAGACACACCTGTCTGTTCCTTGCTGTCACGATCACACAGTAGGTGCTCAATACATGTCGCTACTATAATCACCAACTGCTTTATCCTGTAGTAGCTGTTTAGTAAACGCAACCACAGGTCGAGTATCTTTTCCTGGAAGTGCCTAGGCTCAAAAGTGTATTGGTTTTCAGTTAAAAAAAAAAAATTCTCAGGTAGCTCAGGGTGGTATTGAATTTCTTTCTGCAGCCAAGGGATAGCTCTGAACTTTTGATCCTCCTGCCTCTCTCCACCTCTCAGGTTTGGGGACCATGGCTGTGAGATGTCACACTACCTTCTGTGGTGCTGAGGGTGGGACCCAGGGCTTGGTGTATGATTGGTAGGTACACTACCAAACCTTATCTTCGGCCTAGAATCCAGAATTTTTGGACTTTGGGGGTATACATACACATACACACACACACACACACACACACACACACACACACCATGAGGTCTCTTGGGAACAGGACCTGGGTCTAAACAGAACCCATTAGTTTCATGTATACGTCATCAGGGGCCTGAGGGCAATTTTATTGCCCTCACATTTTGACTGGGACCCACCACACCAAGTTATGAAATTTTCTGCTCTTTAAAGGCATCATGTTGATGCTCAAATTGGGGGTTTGGGAGCCTTTTGGATGTCTGGTTTGGGGCTCGAAGAGGCTCAGTCTATATCTTAGTTGTCCACATGCAGGACGAACAGCTGGCTAGCTGGATGGGGGTCCTAGGCGTCAGTCCCTGTCCCCACCTTGTTCTTCTCGAAGAGGGCAGCCTGGCTGGCCCTCAGGTCACAGTCCAGGGCACTGGCGTTCTGCCGCCGCCTGCGGGCCAGGGCCTCCTCCAGGTCTCCAACCTGCGCACGCAGCTTCTTGTTCTCCCGTTCCAGGCCCAGCTTCTCCGTCTCCAGCCGCTCTCTGCGGCCCCACTCGGCTGCATTCTCTGCCTGGAGCCTTTCCATCTGCAACAGCAAGGGAGGCAGTGAGGCTCCTGGGGGACAGGGGTGTGGAGACAAGCTAGATGCACCCCCCTCTCCTGAAGCCAAAAATGGCACCAGGAAGCAGATCCAGCTGCAGCAGCTATAATTATGCTGGGCTTTTTTTTTTTTTCACGGTGTGCAGGATGTGGGGGCGCTTCTGGGTTTTGTGTGGGAAGGGGGGTGCCTCCTGCAGGCTAGGCCCCTGGCGTGGGCTCCTCACAGCACAGCCCTGGCTTCTGTCTTTTTCCCACTGACTGCTCCATTGAACCCCTGAGGCCCAGGCATTGCCCTTCCTCCTGATGGCCACTCACCTCACCCCTCAGCTCAGCCATCTTGCGATCCATGCTAGAGCGTGCGCCCAGTTCATCTTCCAGGTCTTCAGACATGCGGCCCAATTCATCCTGGTGCGTCTCCTTTAGGATGCTGAGCTGCAAGGACATCACCCAGCCTGGTCATGAGGACCATCAGTGCTGAAGATGAGCACCAGCCAGGGTGATGGAGCACCAGGGATCAGGTTGAATCTGATCACTCTGGGCTTCGGATGTCTGCCACCTCCCTCACAATCCTCCCTCCACCCACACCAAAGCCCCTATGAGGGTTTCTTGGTGCCCTGAGATAGAACCCAACTCCTACATTATCAGAAAGTCCTACAACATCATGCTCCCACTTGCTCACAAGACTGCAAGTCTTGAAGGCAGAGAGTGCTCAACCCTGGTAGCTCTCAACAAGAGTGTACATGTACGGGCCTAAGAACCACTTGTGGGAACTTCTCCCAAGCTGCTGCTCCACACAAGTGCACAGCAAACCTCTAGGACAATACCGTGGAAGGAAGCCAGGCACAAGAGGATTTTCTGCTCAACTGCACACTGGCGCTCCATTAGTGTCCTTCCAGCAACTATACTTGGCAGTCTGAATAATGTGGGGCCAGGTTTTTGGGACCCAAAAGAAGAAGGGAGATTCAAGGGGCCTGGGGTTCTTTTATGAGCTTGAAGAGATTCCCAGGGAAAAGCCAGGTCTGGCAATTATCCTGCGCAAATCTCTGAGCTTTGACCTCTCTGATCCCAGAGGCTCCAGCAAGGCTTTCCCAGGATGGCTGCGCCCCCTGGTGGCCAAATCCAATCTGTACAGGAGATAGAAGGGGCAGCCAGCCTGCTTTGAGCGCCTTCTGCAAGGTTCCTCCTCCCAACCTCAGTTGCCTCACAGCTAAGATGGGACTGTGAAGATGCAGCTCCTTTGACCACGATGAAGCTTCAGTTTCACTTGGCACACGTTAAATGTCACATCTGATGCCTCCATTCTGGTCACATAATCTCAGAAATTTAGCCCCTAAATCACACCTCTGACAGGATTCTCCAGCCAACACTAGCCATGCCCAGCACTCCAGGTGTCTGCCTACTCCAGAATTGCCGCTGTGAGCACCCAGATCCCCTACCTTCTCAAGAACAGCTTCATCTAACACCCTTTAGGTCTCTATTCAAACAGCATCTTGTAGGGAGTGGAAGAGGGATGTTGAGTCAGGGTCTCACTCTGTATCCAAGTTGGCCTTAAACTCAAGGCAATCCTCCTGTCTCAGCCTCCTGAATGCTGTGATTACAGGTGTGACCCACCTGTCACACCTGTAGGTCATCTTACAGAGGCCCTCCTTGGCCTCCTGCCCCATTTCCTTCATGCTGTTTTGATGTCTTTGTAACTCATAGATCTTACCTGCTGGGCTGCTATCATCTCCCTGCCCGCCCTACTTGTCCCCAAGGCTGGAACTCTCCCGCATGCAACCACCACCGCCGGAAAGTTCCACATCCCCCCACCCCTGCCGTCACTGCCACCTCCTCCTCACCTGCTTGAGCATCTCCTGCTTGGTCTTGCTCAGCTCCTCGTATTTGATCTTCCACTGGCTAAGCTCCCCCTCCAGTTTCTCGATGTTCCTGCTCAGAGCCAGCTTATCCCTGGGGATTGGGACAGGCAAGCACACGGGCTTTGTTAGACAGCTTTCGTTTGACTTCATATTTCAGGGAGTGTATTAGCTTGATGGTGCCGTCATCATTTAAACAGTAGGCTGCGTTCTCCTGTGTTCTGTAGCTAGAAGTCTGCGATGAGGTGTGGGTAGGGAAGGGGGTCAGGAGGAACCTATGTCATCCTCTCCCCAGCTACTGACCCCTTTGGCTTTTAATTGTCATCACAGGGTGTGTTTTCTTCGTTCCCCCCTTCTGCCCTCCTTCCTTCTTCCATCTCCCACCCCCTGCCCACGGAACCCAGGACTTTATTCATGCTAGGCAAGCACTCTTCCACTGAGCTAATTAATCTCCTCTTCCCAAGCCCTTGTGTTGGTTATTTTTAAAAAGTAAAATCATATATGTGAACCAAGTATCTAATCTATATGCTCCTTTCCTGGACACCAGAGCGGCAGACTATTCATGAACACGAGGCCATGCCCTCTCATTGCCCTCATCAAGGCCACCGATGACCTCCGTGCTCTAACACTGTCGCTGTCCGGTCACCTAAGTGCTCAGTCCAGCTGCCCACCCTCCTGTTAAACAGTCTCTCTTGGTTCCTTCTCCCTGCAACTGGCTCTTTCCTCTTCACCCCACCTCCCTCTAGCCAGCTTCTGAGCTTACCAGAGCCAGGACTGCATCCCATAGCCTTCTCCTTGCCCATCCATCCACTTCTCTAACTCTCAGATTCCTGGCTTTCAAGGCCACCTGTTCACTGATGACTCCCGCCTTTTCACCTCTAGCCCAGACTTGTCTGGGCCTCCAGACCCCATCCACTCACAAACCGTTACCTCGCTGTGACAAACACAACTCCTCTAAACCTAAACTTCCCAACTTGCTCTCCCATCCTGGCTTTCCCTGAGCCTGCTATCCTCTCTGTCACCAGAAGTAAGCTTGAGGCCACCACAGGCTACACACTGAGCTCAAGGTCAGCCTGAGTTCATGTACTGAGGTCCTACTTTAAAAACAAAGGATGAGGGATAGAGATGTCTCAGAGGTAAAAGTACTTGCTGTTTTTCATGGTGGACCAAGGGTTGGTTCCCAGCATCCAAAATGACAGTTTACAAACACATGTAATTCAATTTACAGGGGCTCCAATACCCTCTTGTGGCCCCTATGGGCACAGACACTCACATGGTACACACACACACACACACACACACACACACACACACACACACTCACTCAACATACATAAAATTAAAAAAAAATTAAAAATCTTTATAAAAAGTGAAAAAGACACTGCAATGGGTTCACTGCTAGAATGCTTCTCTAGAACGCAGAAATTCCTGGGTTCAGTCCTGAATGGGGGAGGAGAGGAAGCTGTAGGAGGAAGGGAGAAAATGAAAAAGACTAAAACAAACAAACAAAAACCAACAAATGCACCCCAAGGTAAGTAATCAGAGATTGTGCCTCAACAGCAATCATTCGTGTGCCATCACCTGGGATTCTGGGGATGCCCAGCCCCAGGCCCCACCTTCCCTGACAGGACTCACTCTCGCTCCTTGAGCAGAACCTTCTGAGACTCATCTAGCCGTAGGCGCAGGGCAGTCAACTTGGAGGCGTCCTCCTCTGTACTGGCTATGTCCTCCCAGGGCAGACGGTTTCGATCCTGGCGGCCCGAGCTCACCCGAGAGCCCCCAGCGGCTACACTGCAGGCATCCCAGCAGCCCTCAGGCTCCTCTGGTCTGTTCTTCAGCAGGCTCTCTACCAGGTCCAGCTCCTGTGGGGAACAAGGTAAGGAACTGCACCTGGCCCAGGGCCTTGCCCTGGCCACTATCCTCACCGCCATCTCAGGCCCTGCTCTGAACCGAGCTTGCTGAGTGACCTGGGGCAAGTGACACAGTGCCTCTCGGCCCTGGTTTCCTCTTTTGTTGCTTGCTTCATTCTCCTTCTCTGCCCTGAGCCCCTTCACATCCTGGAAGCACACTGCTAGCTACCAGGGTTTCCTGTGTCCTGGAACATCCCCCAGGAGAGGCCCCTGTCACCCCAAGTATGCAAACACTGGGTGGACTAGTTGGAACAGATGGTGAAGCAGAGATCACTACCCATGGCTGAGGCAAACATGGGCACAGGAAGATTGGTGGCTCTTGTGGAGGGCTGACCTCCCATCCTCCTGACCTCAGATGGTCCTGTGGGGAACTCTGGTTGCCACCTGGGACAGTTGGAAATAACAGAAAGGGGGCTCACAGAATAGAGTGTCTGGGCTGGGGTACAAACTCAGACTGCAGCCTCCTAAACTGTCCCTGGGACTCTGGGGCTGTGATGACACGGATCTCTCCTGTGCTTGGCACGGAAAAGTCATTGAATTTGAGGACTTCTAAGAGGTGTGTGTGTGTGTGTGTGTGTGTGTGTGTGTGTGTGTGTGTCCGACCTCCAGAACTTGGGAATCCCCAAAGCAAAGTGTTCCTTCCCTGCCTCCCTTCATTACCACCACGCGGGGCTGACACACACCTCACTGGAAACCAGATCCTTACTAGCTCCTTCCCTTCCTCCCTCCCACCGGGGCCCCTGTGCAAGGCTGGCCGGAATGGCTGCCTTCTTCCAAGCCTCGCAGCTGGGCGCACCTGGCTGCCAGGCGGCCTCTCTGCCCCGTTGTCGCGCACCGGCTCCTGCTCGCGCTCGGGTTCCGGGCCGTCGTGCGTCTTGTCCACGGCACCGCGCGCTCCCCGCAGCCGGGCCAGCTCGCGGCCGCGCGCCTCGCACTCGCCCTGGGCCTCCTGGCGCTCGCGGCGCGCGCCGGCCAACTCCTTGGTGAGCGTGTCGAGGCGCTGGCGGAGCTGGCGCACCTCTTCCCGCGCCCGGTTGCGCTCGGCGCGCACCTTGCTCCACTTCTCGCGCCAGTTCGCCGTGCAGTCCGACCACCAGCGCATCGTCTTCTCCATCTGCGCGGCTCGCGCGCGCGCCTCCTCCAGCTCCCGCAGCCGCAGCTCCTCGCGGCTCTCCCAGTCCCCGTCGGCCAGCAGGGCGGGCGTGGGCAGGGGTAGGGCAGGGGGCGGCCCGGGCGACGGCGTGCCGCTGGGCGGCGTGGGTGGCAACGAGTCGGTCGGGCCCATGCGCTCGGGGGACGGGCTGCCCAGGATGGTAAGCAGGCTGCTCTTGGAAAGCTGCGGGGAATCGGCCAGCCGCGGGCTCGGACCGTGACTCATAGTGAGGCTGGGCGGGCCCTGGGTGCGAATTCGCAGCTAGGCTAAAGGACGAGAGACCTACATGATACCATCGCCTCGACCCGCGCGGCCCACTAGGATACCCGTCTGGGACGCTTCTTCAGACCTGCAGGAGAACACAACCTTTATTGGGCTGTTCCCATCACCGACAGTCACCCGACCAGCCCTGCGCGTGCTCAGGGAACTAAGCAGGCAGTACTGGCTGAAGAAGGAGGAGGAAGCTGTGTTCCAGAGTGGCCCCAAGGAGGGGCGCTCTGCCACTTTCCTGACTCCCCACGGGACCTTACTGGGCTTCCGATTCTCCATCCGTACACTGGGGACAGGGTAGGGAAGCCCAATCAGGGTGTGCTTCCAGTTCACCTGGACCCTCACTTCATTAACAATCAGCAGATCCATAGGCCCGAGGTGTTTGGCAGGCATGCAACAGAGACTACATTTCAGGACTCCGTGTTTGGGGACATGTGGCATATTCAAGTCACCTCGGTGCGATCTCAAGTCTCTCAGCCTCCCCACCCCCTCCATGCAAAGTCACCAACAGGCCTTCTACCCTAAGCCAGAGTCACCCTCATTATTTACAGTTCCATGGGCATCTCAACCCCAAGACGCTTGTGCGGACAGCCACAGGGACCCAGGCCCTAGCTCCTAACAGACAGTGTGCCCTCTGTGACTCAGTGTCTCGGCCTGTGTGATGAGTTGGTAGCTTTGGCACCCACAGCATCTAGACGTTTCTGCACACAGACACATCTGGGTTACATACAAGCAAACCCTCCCACACAAGACAGGGATAAATAACACAGTCAGAGACGGACCTATGGGCACACAGCTATACAAAGAGCTATAGATCCGCTTGTTATCCATGCACCAGCATACGAATGGAACCCCGACATATACTAAGAGAACTCTGAAAACACACACTCCTTCCCCGTTTTCCTGGCACAGTTCCATCAGAACAGCCCTAAAAACAACACTAGCGTCTGCAGGGGGATGGCAGGAAGCCCAAGTCCCAGTCCTGAAGGCAGCAGGTCTTCTCAGCGCCCTGAAGGAGAAGTGAGGCAGTAGGGGCTGCTGCCCCATCAGCTGCCTCGGGGCTGCCAGGCCTGGCAGAGGGCTCTGCTTGGCTTCCAGGAGACACAAACTGGCTCCTAGAAAGTCTAAGCCCATGGAACAGAAGCAGGGCAGACATCATCCAAGCTCCTAACGGCTTCCGGGATAGAGCTTCCAAAGTCAGTCCTGGCTCCTCCGTGGAGCACGGTGGGGGAAAGGCGGGAACGGCAGAGCAGGGAGGCTGTGAAGACCTTCTGCCTTTCTCCCCAGGCCCAGGACAGGTATGCACATGCATGGGAGAAGAGATGGGGCACGCTTACCCCACCCCCACCAGCACACCTGTGCAGACCCCAGTACAGCTGGCCTCTCTACCTAGCAACGCTCCCCCACTCCCACCCCTACTCCCACAACAGCCTTGGAAAACTCCAGCAGCTGTGGTTACCCAGGTACACACAGGCCCGGCTCACGCCTCACACCACAGCTGCCAGTCACTCGCCCCTTCCTCCCCAGCTTTAGTGACCTCTTCGTTTGGTGACATTATTGGGGGGGGGTCTCCTGCTTCCCTAAAGCTGCCACTGCTCAAGGTGGGGGCCAGGGCCCAGAGAGCTCCTTTTCGTCTTCACCCTTCCTAAAGCCAGCCAGCCCATCCTTCCAACTCGGGCACCACTATTAGGAAATGCCCTGATTTGCCCTGTCCCATGCCATAGCCAGCCATAAGTGGCCGGTGGCCTTTCTTACAGCATCGCCTTCCACTCAGTAGGGGCAGTTGTGCCACTCACAGCTCATAAGACAGGCCTTGCATGCGGAACTTGCTCAAAGTCGGCTAGTGGTGCAGAGGCTGCAGAGCTGGGCTGTGTAGCCTTGCATCCGAGTTGAGCAGGTCTCTGCTCCTGAACCTCATAACTGCCGCTGCCTGTTCCCGGAAACGAGGATGCTTTAATTGGACACTCACTGCACACCACAGATTCAGTGCTGCCCGCAGAAAGTGGCCAGTGTCTCCTTTTGTTCAGACTCACCTGGAGTGCCTCTTCCTCTTGCTCCCTACGTCTGTAAACTCCCACATACCCTGCAAGACCCACCTGCACTATCCTCTCACCTGAGAAGACTTTCCTAGTCTCTGGGTAGTTCATGCCAGTTTTCCTAAACACCAGAACCTCCTTGGTTTAGGGCAGTAGTTCTCAACCTGTGGGTTGAGACCCCTTTGGGGCGCACATATCAGATACCCTGCATAGCAGATATTTGCGTTATGATTTGTAGTAGTAGCAGGATTGAGAATAATTTTATGGTAGGGGTCACCACAGCACGAGGAAGCGTAGCATTAAAGGTGTGCAGCGTTAGGGAGGTTGAGAACCATCGCTCTAGGGAATGAACAGGCTATGAAGCTCTCAAAGGCTTCCTGGTCTTGCTGGCTATCTAAACAGGGCTGAACCCGAGTAGATGCTGTGTGTTTCCTGAGCCTACGGAAGGTGGACAACGCTCCTTGTGACCAGACAGGAGTTTGGGAGAGTGGTGTCATCCTAAAAGGCAGTTTTCAGCCAGGTGCTGATACAGATAGGTGTCTAAGCTCATCTGTGGTCAAGGTGAGGGTCAGGTGTCTGAGCTACTGTCTGAGAAAGTCTCTCTGACTGGGGGGAGGAAGAAGATACTCACTTTGCAGGCTGCCCTCGATGTTTGGTTGGGTCTCTCAGGGTCTCTTAGTAGAGAGGAATGGGCAACCCTGAGACCTGGATGGGGGCCAGCGGAGGGAATGGGGGACCCAGCACCTCCACAGTTCAAAACTCTCCCATACCCTCTTAGAATCTTTCAGGTGGACTCTGGGGTACAGCCAGGGCCACAGGCCTAGCTGTGGGTAGGGATTAGAGCCCAGCAGGAAACCGCAAGGGGACTGCCTGATTGGATAAGTGCAGGGCCCAAGACTGGTCAGCCCACAGACTGTGGGAGGTTGTCCCTCTGACCATGGATAGTGAGAGAGCCCAGCTTACGGCTGCTGGGCCTCCAGGAGAGAAAGGAAAGCTAGGTCTCCATGCTGGAACAGAGCCCAGGCATCCCAGTCTTGAACTGAGGAGCCACAAAAATACCCTAAGTCACAGATTCCAATCCTTTTTCCTTACAGCTGGGTCAGCCACTTGTCTACCACAGCACAGCATGCTAGCAGTAAACAGAGCCTGAGGAGTGGAACCGGATGCCTCTGTGGCTAGGTCATGACTACCTGAAGAGCACCATGGCCCTGGAGAGATCTTGAGACACTAGGCCCACCTGACAAATGTGGCTTGGCTAAGGGAAGGCGGAAACCTTCGTGGGCACCTACTCCAGCCCCAGGACTCTTAGCGACTCTTGGAATTGCACATTCATACAGAACAGACATTAATCTTAGCTTTGTTATTGATACTATTAATCCTAGCTATTATTATAGGTTTTCTCCGACAATAAAATAAGCCAATTCAAGCTGAATTAAGAGTATGAAAGCAGGTTTATTGGCGACAGCTCTCTGGCGAGTTCTCCAGTCCCAAGGAATGGGGCTAGGAAAATCGCCATGCAGACAGACAGACAGACAGACAGGGAAACAGGGTAATTGGGAGGCGGGGATATGTGCAGGTCCCTGGCCTCGCTAGGCCTCAGTTTCCCCAGGTAAAGAATTGAGAGGCACCAACAAGATTCTTAATACCTCCAGCAGACGGGCAGACTCTGTGCCAATAAGAACCAACCACACTCCTACACAAGCTCAGGTTTCCGGGCCGAAGAAGAGACAGTTCACTTACACAAACTGAAGCCGCGGGCTGGGGAAGAGGCTTGCAGACTTCACCGGTCGGTACCACCAGGGCAGCGGGCCACTGAGTCCTCTGCCTTCCCTTAGCACCGAGCTCCACCTGCCCCCATTCCTTCCCGTATAAGTTAGTTTTCTGCTTTCCAGGGCCCAGTGCAGCCTCAGTCCCAACTTAGTAGCCCCCTTCGCCGGCCACCAGCCCCGCTCCCCCTAGCGGCTGGCGGGGGCGCGGGGGTCCGGTCCTGAAAGGCGCAGTCCCGCCCACTCCACCGCGTGGCTTCCATTGGCAGCACAGCGGGTCCGGGCGTGAAGCCGTGCTCTGATAGGCCCGCGCAACCCGTCCGTCCGGCCTTCGCCATGGTGACCACGTCGGGTCCCCCGGGAGAGTTCCACATTCCGCCCCCGCCCGCCGCCCCTCCCGGGCCCGCCGGCATTCCACGGGCGCCCCCTCCCCCACCGTCCCGCCGCGGGACCTAGCCTCCACCGGGGCGGAGGCGGACCGGGGGACCCCAAGAGGGGACTGAAAAGTTGGCCTCAGAGTTTGGGGTGCGGCGGGCCCCGCCCCGGCTCCCGTCCCTCCCGCAGCAAAGCTCTTCCCGCGCTCGAGAGGCTCCGGGCCTCAGCGAGTCCCCGGCCGCGGGGACCTCATGCCCCGCCGTCCCCGCTCACCTCGGACCGGGGCCGGGATTCCGGACGTCCGAGCTGCTGCGCAGGGTGGAGGGGCGCGGGGCTGGCTGCGGCGGCCGTCCGGAGGCCGGGGGAGGGCCGCCGAGTCTCCTCCTCCCTCCGGGGGAGGGGAAGGGGAGCAGGCGGGGGCCCCGCGTGGGGCGCGGCCTGCCGCGGGCTGGGGCCGGGCCGCAGGACCCCCGCCGGCCCACCAGAGCCTGGGACCTCCCACGCAGGTTCTCGGACCTCGGCTTTCCAGCCAACCACAGATTAGGTGCCCGGCGACAGGAATGGGCACCTTCGCGCCCAGGTGGAACTTCACCAAATTCTCACGGCATTCCTCCCAGTGCCAGCGCTGTCACCGACTGGACCCGGGCCATGTCCTCACCGGGCCTCAGTTTCCCTTATTTGTACAACCAAAGCGACTTCAGGCCTATAAAGGAGCGTGATGGGGACCTACCCCCACTGTGGAGTTTTTTCCTCTGCCAGGCCATGATGCTTTGGCAGAGCCCTCCGACCCCTTGTGCACAGCCGCTTTGAGGCTACCTCTCTCAGGGGTCAGGGTGGCTGTAGTCTTGTCTGGGAAGAGGAAAGTCAGGATGGTGTCTCCCCACCACATCCTGCTGCAAGGTTGATCTTTCTTACAGACAGGACCGAAAGTCACAGAACTGTGTGGGCAGCTAGGCTGGGTTGGACTGTTGTCCAGAAGACATAAAGAATGAATGTTTCAATTCTAATCTATGGCCACGTGCATAGTAGTTTGTGAAGAATGAATCAATTACTGAGTGTTGACCTATTTGTGTGTGCCTGTGTGTGTGTTTTCTCACGAGGTTGAGTACTTGGATCCTTCCAGCCGATTTGCTCTAAGAGGTTGGTTTTTAAAAAAATACCAGGGCTGTCTAGGTATGGTGGTGCACACCTTTAATCCCAACAGTTGGGAGTTTGAGGCCAGCCTGGTCTACTACATAGTGAATTCCAGGACAGCAAGGGCTGTTGTAGCGAAACCCTGTCTTACAAAAACAAAACAAACTAAACCAGGGCTTCATTAAAAACAAGGATCACTTTGAACCCTGCCCACCGTCCTTAAGAGCACTGTGTGTGTATCTGGTGGCCTTTGAGGGGACTCGGATCCCTTGAAACGAGTTCTGGATGGTTGTGAGCCGCCGAGTCGGTGCTGGGAACCAAACCGGGGCCCTCTGAAACAGCACCAAGTGCTCTTAAGCTCTGAGTCACCTCCTCAGCCCCCACTGTGGATCGTCTGTGGGCTGGGTACTTCTTTTTGAAGTCAGTCACTTCCCTCACAGAGTCCTTCTCTGTGGTCTTCGGTCTGCTTCTCTGCCTTGCCTCCACCAACCTCGTGAAATCCCACGGGTTTTGCAACTTTTGTAGTTTCACTTGTCAGCTCATTTGCTGTGTGGGTAAGGCTCGGTGGATGCTGGCCAGCCTCGCGGACCTGCAGGAGAACAGTTGGGTGCCAATGCTTGTACTCTGGTTAGCACCTACAGATGACTAGCCTGCAGAGCTCCAGTGGCTGTCCCCTGCTTCATGTACAGGTGGAACCTGTGAGATGCCCACATGGTGAACTCAGGACAAAAAAAAAAAAAAAAAAAAAAATCTTTCTTTTAGAGTTGGGGAAATGAAAGTTCAGATTGGCTTTTGGCTTGGATGGGATCTCACACCAGTGAGATCTCCCAGGAAGACAGGATGTCTCAACAGTGAAAGCTCTGAACCAACATCCGGGAGCTCTTTCCCTAGTGCGTGGTGATGGAGGTCGGGCTGATGGTATACCTAGCCTCTGGTATCGCCTCTACTTCATCACAACTGAGCCCTTTCTCTTTGGAGAGGAAGTGAATACTGCCTTGGTGTGTACATATGTTTTACATAGGGTGGGTGAGGGGAGCTACTCACTCTTGGAACTCAGTACATGCTGGCCAGAGGCTAGACAGCTCCCTCAGGTTACCAAGCTGCACAGCTACTCTGTGTACTGGTGTCATCGCCACCATGTCCTGGTGAGCCCAGGGAATATCGGAAACCCACTGGGTGCCTTAAACTCACTCTGGGAAGTTGCAGAGCCTGTATCTCTCAAGTCTGTCTCTACGGACCTCTAGTGAAATGCTAATCTGGTTTTAGCCTCCCTCATCAGTGAATGGACAAGGAGTTTTGTCTTCAGACTCATGACACTGGAGATTGAGCCTGTGTTAGTCCTTCTATATGTCAGTTCTATACCTCTGCTGTTACGTTTACCATCAACACATTGGAATTAAAAAAAAAAAAAAACTTTGTAGAAGGTAAGTATATTTTAAGGGAATGCTTCATATTGTAAGACCTGGGGTCTCACAGCTCAGGAGTTCAAGATTGTGCCCTTCCCAGAAACTCTCACAGACCACGACTTGTTGCAAAAGCAAAAGGTTTAATTTAACCATTGCGCAATGGGGTCACCCCTGCCGGTCAGCAAAGAGTGGCCCTGGGAGACAAAGACTTTAGGTTTTTAAAAGAAAAATTGCTGGAAATTTGAAGTTGCAGCTTTGGCAATTTAGGATTGGATGAGGAAGCTATAAAGTAAGATAATTGGTTGGTCTTAGGTGCTCAAGCTTGGCCAGTCCTGCCAAGTGTGGATGCAGCTGCAATTGAAGGTGGGGTGGTTAGCTCATCCTTGAAGATTTGGCTGGAGGTCAGGAGCTACTCAGAAGAAGGATTGAGGCCATCTGGGTTCATTGCTAAGAAACACTATCTTGAAGACAAGAGTCTGGTCGTTCTTTTTGCTGAGTGAAGATCATTGCTTGCTTGCTTTTTTTTATATCTGTCCTCACAGATAGGGTCACATTCCTCCATTCTCTGGAAAGGTACTAAGAGGCTTTAGCTTAACCTGGACCTAAAACTCAAAACTATAGGCTTTAGAAGACATATAGGTTACAAAGTTAGCCTAACCCTTTCAATATTACTTGATTAAATAGGAGGTCTGTGTATAAGGTGCTGTTAATAGAAGAAGATCACAAAATTAATAGCATTAAATTAAAACAGTGCTATGAAAACTTGAGCTAGAAAGCTAGGTGTGATGGCCTGCGCCTTTAATCCCAACACTCAGGAGGCAGAGTCAGGCAGGTCTCTGAGAAACAAGTTTAGTCTATACGGTGAGTTCCAGGCAGCCAAGGGTTACACAGTAAGACCCTATCTCAACAAAACAAAATAAATAAAATTTATCTAGAAACTTTCTTTTTATCAAAAAAGATTGTTTGCATACCCCCATGCACACTGGGGGTATTAAGAGCAGTGGGAAAGTAGCAGGGGCCCCGGCTCATCAACAGGCAAATGGAGAGAAAAGAAAAATGGGATGCACATACATGGCGAATACTATAATATATTTTAAAAGGACACTCCTTCCCCTCCCTCTTGAGACGAGGTTATGTAACGCAGGCTGGCTTGGAACCTTCGACCCTCCTGCCTTTTCCTCCCGAGTACAGGAAACAGATTCTGGTGTTTGTCGGAGGTAAGCATGACTCTGAACTCCCCGTCCTTCTGCCTCAGCTTCCCCGTTGCTGGGATCATAGGCATGTGACATCACATCGGTCTGGAAGGACAGTCTGACCTATGTATAGCATGACTGAATCTTGCATTGTGGAATTAGCCGGTCAGAAAAGGACACATGCTGTATGATCCCGGTTATGAGTTGCCTACAGTTGTTACATTGGTAGAGACAAATTAGAGGAGCGGTTGCCAGGACTTCTGGTGGGTGGGTGTTATGTTTGAGAAAATCAAAAAGGCTTGGTGATAGATGCTGATAGGCGATGGTGACGGTTGCAGAACGGTGTCTGCACTTCACTTTGCAGAACTCAATACCTACAAGTGGATAAAATAGTAAATTTTGTGATATATGAATATGTTAACACAATAAAAATTTTAAAGTTTTTTGTTGTTGTTTTTTTGTTTTTGTTTTGGAACACGATCTCACTATGTAGACAAGGCTGGCCTTGGATTGAAGGGCCTTTTGCAGAGTCATGAATTCTGGGTTTCACCATGCTTGGCTCAGGCATCATGTTTTTTGTGTTTAAAAAAAGAGTGAAGAATGGAGGGGAGGCAGGAAGAAAAGGGACATAATAAGTCTGGGTTGGAAAGAGGCAAAAGCCTGCCAGGCTCAAAGGTAGTCCCAGCTACTCTAAAGGATGCTGGAGCCCAGAACTTCTGCACTGAGGTGTGCTGTGCTGATTGGAGGTCCCCACTAAGTACTGCATCAACATGGCGACCAACAGGTTGCTTCAGGAAGAAAGACTGGCCCAGATCAGCAACACAACAGGTCAGAACCTCTATGCTCATCAAAAAGAGGTGAAAGACATTTTTGTCTCTCGTTGGAGGCTTCCAATTGCCATCAAGACTGGAGAAGATTTGGAGGATAAATGACTCTTTGGTGGTGTCACACACCTGTTCTAATGTCTGGTCAGGTTCATAGTCCTTCACAGATCCCCCATGTTGGGAGACCCTTGTTACTGGATGACAAGGACATCATCACATCCGAGGGACTGTGGAGGGTACTGATTTGTCTCTTCATGCTGCGGACTCCATCTTGTTTTTTGAAGAGCAGGATTGGGGCTGAGCCCTGAGGATGGAGTGAAGTTGGGGGACTGCCTAAGTCCATGTGTATCCCAACTGGCACATGGCCCAAATGTGGCTGGCATGTACAGAGCTGGGCAGGAGTAGAAATTGATTGGAGGGTAGACCATGAAGATAATAGGGAGCCATGTCGGGCTTCTGAGCATCAGAATGTCTGAAAGTGAGTTCTAAGGTGTTGTATACAGAGAAAACTAGCATCCCAAGCTGAGGCAAAAACAGTGAGGTAGGAAACAGAGAGGCTGTGGAGGCCTGGGATCAGAGCTCTACCTGGGCCTTCATCTGCTCATTACGGATGAGTTGGCAGTTCAGTCCTGGAGGCAGCCAGGAGAGCCCTAATGTGAAAGGCCAGGAGGTGAATGTCTGGTTATAATGGTGAAAGTCAAGTAAAGCCTGGGGTGTGGGGCGTGGTCCATTGTGCAGACAGACGCCTGCCATGCCTGGGGTTGAGGCCAAGCACCACAACAGACAATGGCGAGGGAAACAAAGCATACAAAAAGGGCAAAGGCTTATCTCAGTCACCTAGCGGGAATATGGCCAAGGAGCTGAGTCCCTGTTTTACAAGGAGTCCCTGTAAAAAATTTGATGGCATCTGAGGTGGGGGTCCCCTTTCTCTCTGAGCCCCTTGCACCCACTGCGAGCTGTGCTGAGCTGGCTCTGAAGAGGCTGGCTTGGGGAGAGGGGAGGAACACTGTGCTGGGACCCGCCTGTTTTGTTTTTTCTCCTCTTTGGCTGCATTTCTAAACCCCCACCCCACGCCAGGAGTAGAAGGGCATGTTGTTGGGTTATGGTTTCCCCCAGAGAACAGGGGGACAAGATGGGATAGGCAAGGGACAGCAGCTGTGCTCCCACTCCCTGAATCACTTCCTCATTCTCTTTAGGGCTCTGTAGAGAGCATGCCTGGTATTATAGCCTGTGGGGCTGCTGGCTAAAGGAGAGGCTGGTCTGCTTTGTCTCCCCTGATGTTCTGGCCATACTTTCTGAGCTCTGTCCTGGGCCACCTGGAGCTGGGCATTGTCCACTCTACACTATCTGCTCAGCATCTATGGCACTTGCCAGTCTTAGTGCTAATATAAATGGGGAAATATACATATATATTAAAATATAAATTTCCCCTTTATATAAATGGGGAGCCTGAGACTTGGGGAAGATCCATCTCTCGCTTTCCCAGAGCTGCCCCACCTTGAACACCCACCATGGTACCATGCTGCCCTTCCTGGCACCTCTTTGGAGGTTCAGCCCACTCTCAGGAAGTGCAGCAGAGACTCCGGAGTGAGATTAAAGAGACATTGATCTTGATCTGGCCAACAGCTCAGAGGAAACAGGCTGCTACCACGAAAGAAGAAGTGAGGCAGGAGCATAGGGCGACGTGAGGCCAGAAAAGCCAGGGGGCAAATGGCCTGAGGTGAACAGAGAAGCCGCAGCTTTAGACTCCTCCCAACTTCCTTTTCTCCCTGCAGAAGCTGGAGGACTGAACTGAGGCAGCAGTGAGAACGTGGCTGCAGCAGCGTTGCAGGTTAGTCCTTCGGACCCCTCCATCCTCCATCGGTCCCCATCTGCAGGTATACAGGCCTCATGACATCCCAGGAATAGCAAGCTAGGGACCTGCTCCTTCCAACTCCAAAAGAAAGCCCTGCTTTCAGAAGTGGTTGCTGAAGTTAAGGCATGATTATGTATTTTTTTGGGGGGGGGACTTAGCTTTCCTGTTTCTCATATGTAAAATGAGAGGAGTCCTGTACCCCAAGTCTGACAGAGGATAGACTAAGATGCTCTGGCACGAGGTCTAGTGCCAAGCCTGTGCCCAGCAAATGGGAGCTGAGCAGCTTGGAGACACAGGGTCTCAGGGAAAGGGCCTTCAGACAAGCTGGGTCAGACACCTTGATAGCTTTTCTGTGGCCTTCTTTGCCTGCCTGTAAAAAAGACTGGTAGTAGCACCTCCCTGGGCTGTGGCTTGCTAATTCACTGGTCCATTCTTCACCCAGGCCACGAGCGACTAGAGGAAGCCAGAGGCAGGCCCCAGCCTGTACCCAGCACGGGTAGCTGTTTGTGGAAGCCATGAATAGATATGAGCACTGTGCTGCACAGGGCCTGCTGCTGCTGGGGTACATCTGTGCTGGGGAGAAAGCAGGGACTCCCAAGCCTCATGCACTGATGATGTATTCCTGCCTAAGGCCTTTGGTTAGAGGACTAGACCCGGGAGCTGATTCCCACAAGTAAGGATCCTGGGAATGGTTGAGTTCTTCTCCCTGGGGAATAGTTCTCTTTGGCCCAATTTTACACATGAGGAAATTAGAGGGTCAGTGAGGCCCATTTTTTAACCCAGTGCCACACAGCCTAGGCACTGAATAAATGGAGTTGGCTATTAAATCCACACTTCCTACTGCCCTTTCCTTTGGCCACATATCTCTTAACGTCCCTGTTAACCTAAAATAGAGTCTTACTTGGCTATCACCACTTGGCTTTCCAACCACCTTTGAGAAGCTGCTACCAGCGCTGGCTTTGAATCTGGAGCCCAGGTTTGGATCCTAGCTTGGCTTCAGGAATGCTGCTGAACCCAAGCAAACCCTTTGCTTTCATGTATTATGTTGTCTTGTCTCCTGGAACCATCTGGAAAGTCAGGAAAGGGATTCCTGTTTCCCAGGGGCCCTCTGGTGATGAACTGTAGAGACAAAACACGATGGCTGAGGGTACAGGGTGATGGCGGGCGGGTCCTGCTCAGCAGTGACAGGGAGGGTAACTGGAGGTTGCAAGCAAAAGTAAAGGGAGTTGATTAGCCTTGGGAGTGAAATGGAAACCACAGCTTCGGTCTGAGGTGTTGGGGTGGAGGGGGGGTGGGAAACCTGCTCCCGCCTTGATTTTTATCGCTATATGTAGGGTCAGGCTGTTCTTCTCTCTGTCTGCTTGGGAGCAGCTTTAGCCATGCTACTGACAGAAGTCAGGCCTTCGGGCCCAGACCATGAAGGTCAAATTCTTCTGCCCACTGGTTTTCAGTTTTTCCCACTAATAGCTCCATCAGCTGAGGTTTTCTGCACTACGGAGTCCTCACTACCATACCCCTGTCACCTCACTGGAATCAGTTCATGTTGTGTCTTCTAAATCTTCCCAAGCCTTCCCAAACCTTGCCTAGCATCCTTTTCTGATTTCCCAGGAAGGTAAGTGAATCATGCAGTCTAGCATCCCAGCTCTAGTCTTAAGACTGGTTTATTTGTTAATACATGGTGTTAAGAACAATGGTGGAAACCTGGCGTGGTGGTGCATGCATAAAATCTCGGCATTCAGGGAGGCAGAGGCAGGCGCATCTCTGTGAGTTTGAGGCCAGCTTGGTCTACAAAGCGAGTCCAGGACAGCCAAGGTTACACAAAGAAAACCTGTCTCGGAAAACCAAAAAGAAAAAAGAAAGAAAGAAAAGAAAAGAAAAACTGGTGGAGATATGGTTCAGTTTGTAGAGTGCTTGCTTTGCTTAGCACACACAAAGCCCTAGGTTTGGTCCCCAGCATCCCATAAGATGAGGTGTAGCATGCCTGTAATCTCAGAACTTGGCAAGTAAAGGCAGAAAGATACTAAGTCTGAGACGCCTCAGTTACATAGTGAGTTTGAGGCTAGCCCAGGTTACACAGTGTGACCTGGCCTCGAAACCCAAGCCAAACCAAATCAGAGGATTAAAAATGATGCCTCTACATCACAAATAAAAAATCATGGGGTGTTAAAAAGAAATGTCAAACTAGAAACTATTTGTGCTCATGGGATAGACAGGGGCTGATTTTTCTATCAGGGAAACTTCCTAGAAAGTGATAGGAGGAAGTGACAGGTACATTGTACAAATGGTGAACCTGCAAAGGCTGGAAGTGCCGCACATACAGCGCACCCCTGGGGACAGAACCCAGGACCTGGTCATGCTTGGCGAGTGTTCTACCCCTGTGCGACATCCTAGCCTGGCTGGATGTAAGAGCAAAGGACTGGAACCGGCCGGAGGACATTAGAATCCCTGGACTGTTCATGCTATTACCAGAGGACTGTGAAACAAATCCTGACTCATCCCTAAGATGACATTCGCACAAGCAGTTGAAGAGGTGGCATCCTAGGATACAGTTAGAGCAGACTCTCCCAGATGTGCATTCAAGGAAGAACAGAATGGTCCAGGCTCTGCTCTGCATATTAAATGGCAGAAGTCTCGCTTGTCTGTATTTGCGTAAAGAAACATTAGAAGTGAGCTTGAGCAGACTCCAAGGAAGGGAGTATCCTGCAGTGTAACCTCACTGACCCAGGACTGAGCAGCCATCCTTGCAGATGGAAGGCTGCTCTGCTTTTCACAGCCTTTTGTATTTATCCCTTTACTTAGTGCTAAGTTTTGAAAGATGTAGATGTCCAAACTGGCCAAAAAGTAAATAGAAACAGAGATGTTTCCATGGGCAAACCTTAGAAACATAGACGAGGCCAACAGAGAACTGACGCCGCTCCCACACAGATGCACAGCTTCCTGCTTTTGCACATATAAGAAATGCGACCTGTTTTTGCCAGGATGGGATTATAGTTGGTTATGAGCTGCCATGTGTGTGTTGGAAATCAAACCCAGGTCCTCCGGAACAACAACCAGTGCTCTTAATTGCCCGAGCTGCCTCTCCAGCCCTCACTTTTTTTAAAAAAAAGACATCAAAACATTTTTTTTTTTTCTCCTCTGGTGCTGGAGATCAAACTCAGGGCTTTGTATGTGCTAGGCAAGTTCTCTGCCGCTGAGCCCGCCTCAGCAGCATCTGTGCGCGTAACTTTCAGAATTTCTTTCACTCAAGATGCTATGTTGTGCTCATTTTTAACTTTAAGAAGTATAATTCTCTGTATTCTCTTAACGCTGGCAGTCAAACCTAAGCCTGTACTTGCTAAGCAATTGCCACTGAGCTACATCCCTGATTTTCCTTGTTTTAAACTGTTCATTTTGGAAAAAGTTTCAGGCTCACAGTTGCTTAAAAACTCATGCAGGAAAGTTCTGTGCGTTGTTCACCCAGCTTTCTCTATAGTGACGCCTTACACACCTGTAGCGATGGTTTCTACACCTATAGCGTAATCTCAGGTGTAAGAATTTCACTTTGGTGCAATTCACAGATATCATCGGCTCAATGTGTGTTCACTTACACATCAGCACAGAGTGGGTAAGGACTGAATTCTGTGCAGTTTATGACATGTAAACTCCTGGAACAGCGAACACAGTCATAACACAAATTGCTCTGTCACCACACGGGTCCTCACGCTCCCCCTTCCTAGACACACAGGAGCCCTCGCTTGCCTGTGGCAACCGCTGTTCCCATCCGTGTCTCTGTAATTTTCATTTCAGGCATATTCTGCTAGTCACATCACACTGTTGTAACATATGTAGATTTATTTATTTATTTTTTGTTTGCTCAGTAGACATCCCTTGAGGCCAATCTAAGTATATAGTTTGTTGTTGTTGCCTTTTCCTCCTCTTTTTCCTTCTCCTTCTTCTCCTCCTCCTTCTTCCTCTTGAGACAGGGCTCACTATGTAGCCCTGACTGGCCTGGACCTCGCAGAGATCCACCTAGCTCTGCCTCCTAAGTGCTGAGATTAATATCATGTGCCACCACACCTGGAAAGCATATAGATTTAAAAAATATATATATTTCTCTAAATTGCTGAGTTACATCTCATGGCATGGCTGTCCTGTGGCTTATTTAACCATTTATCAGCCAGAACATTGGGGCTGATCCTTATTTTGGCCCTCATCATCATTATTGTTGTTACTGTTACTAATTGACATGTATGATGTGTGTATGAGTGTGATGCTCATGTGCCATTGAAATAATGCTGATGTCAAAGGTCAACTTCCTGGATTCGCTTCTCTCCAATCTTTGCAATGGGCTGTAGGCATGGAACTCAGGGCACCAGGCTTTTGTGGCAAGTGCCCTTACCCACTGAAACCATCTTGCCAGTCCCCCAACGTTGGGATGTTATTAATAAAGCTAATGTCATTATTTCTGTACAGATTCTTTTTTCAGATAAACAATTAAGAGCTATTTCAGGTGCATATGGTAGACGCTTCCTTAGGGGGCATGTTTAGTTTTACTTTCAGTTTCTGTTTGTGCCGCTGCCATGGAAAGGATGAGGCGAACACTACCGCGGGGCTGCACCCGTGCTCACATGATCCCTCCCTCTCTCTGGCTCTCTCTCCCTCTCACATACACACACACCCACGCACACAATTGCCAAGCTGTTCTCCAGGAGTCATTGAACCCTGTCTTATCCAGTTATCCTTCTATTGATAGACATTTTTTTAAAGTTTTTCTTTAAAAAAAAAAACATTTGTTTGTAATTTTTTTATTTTATGAGTGTTTCGCCTGCATGTGTATATGTACACCATATGTGTGCTCATTGCCTGCAGAGGCTATAAAAAGAGAGGGCATTAGGTCCCCTGAAACTAGAATGACGGATGGTTGTGAGCTGCCGTGTAGGTGCTGGGACCTGAACTCAAGTCCTTTGCCAGGAACAAGTGCTTTTCACTGCTAAGCCATCTCTCCAGACCTTCAGCTTTCCTTCTGTAAATTAATTAAAAAAATACAAGGTCTCACTACGTATCCCTGGTTGTTTTGGGACACCCTAGGTAGACCAGGATTGCCCAGACCTCACAGGGATCTGCTTGCCTCTGCCTCTGCCTCTGCCTCCCTCAGTGCTGAGGTTACAGGAGTGTGCCCCACACACTTATCCTCCATGCCTTTTACCTGTTCCTCTTAAGCAGGGTCTCTTGAACCTGGGGTTTATGCCTTTACTAGGCTGGAAGCCTTAGACCCCCAAAATTCTCCCGACTCTATCCATTTCACTGGGACTACAGGTGCTTGTAGGGAACATTGGCTTGTTATGGGTGTTGGGATCTGGATTCCAGACCTCGTGAGTGCCGGGCAAGCACTGTGAACTGTGCAGCCATCTCTCCAGCTCCACGCTAGCTCTCTTTCTTTCTTTCTCTCTCTCTCTCTCTCTCTCTCTTTCTTTTTGAGACAGGGTTTCTCTGCATTGCCCTGGCTGTCCTGGAACTTGCTCTGTAGACAAGGCTGGCCTCCATCTCAGAGAGATCCACCTGCTTCTGCCTCCCAAGTGCTCGGATTAAAGGCATCCACTACCGCAACTGGGCTTTCTTTCCTTCCTTCCTTCCTTCCTTCCTTCCTTCCTTCCTTCCTTCCTTCCTCCCTTCCTTCCTCCTTCCCTCCCTCTCTCACTCCCTCCCTCCCTCTCTCCCTCCCTCCCTCCTTCCTTCCTTCCTTCCCTCCTCCCTTCCTTTCTCCTCTCTCTTTTTCTGAGGTTTGAACCTAAGGCCTCACATATGCTAGGTGAATGCTCTGCCACTGAGCTACCTCCTTAGCCCTTTGTATTTTTATACTCTTTAGACTTTATTTTATTTATTGTCTTATTTTTTGCTGTGATAGAACATCATGACCAAAACCAACCCGAGGGGGGAAGGGTTTATATCAGCTTATATCTTACGATCTATCATGAAAGGAAGTCAGGGCAAGGACTCAAGGCAGGGACATGGAAGTAGGGAACAAAAGCAAAGGCCATGGAGGACTGTTGCTCAGTGGCTTGTTCTTCACGGTTGCTTGTTTTCTTTGTTTCTAAACTAAACTTTAAAAAAAATTTAAAAGTTATGCATATTGAAGTTTTGCTTGCACGTATGTCTATCCACCATGTATGTGCCTGATGCCTACGGAGACCAGAAACCATGGAATTTGAATTACAAATAATTGTTAGCCATCATGTGGGTGCTGGGAATTGAACTGAGGTTTTCTGGAGGAACACTCATTACTCTTAACTGCTGAGCCATATCTCCAGTTCTCAGCCTATTTTCTTAAAGCACCTAGGACTACCAACTCAGGGGTGGCATCTCCCACAATGATCTGGAGACTCTCCCATCAATCATCAAATGCCCAGTCTGGTAGAGTGATTTTTCTCAGTTGAGGTTCCCTCTTCCCAAAGAACTCTAGCTTGTATCATAAAGCTAGCCAGCACGTTACCTGATTATTGTGCTGGGCATGAGTATGCACGCACCTGTGTGAGTGCAGACACATATGTGGCTTATTTTTTTGTTTTACTTTGTGGTCATGTTCCTGCGCAGTGTGTATGCGGAGGTCAGGGGCCAGCCTTTGGGAGTGGGCTCTCTCCTTCCACTGTGAGTTCTGAAGAAGGAACTCGAGAAGTCCAGCCTGCACAGACTGCTGATGAGTTAGTTAGTTTGTTTTTGTCAACTTGATATAAGCTAAGGTCATCTTAGGAAAAGGAAATGTTTGTTGAGGGATTGCCTCCATCAGGTTGTCCTGTGGGATGTTGTCTTGGTTAACGGTGATGTAGTGGTACCACTGCCGGACCGGTGGTCCTG
Source organism: Psammomys obesus (assembly GCF_907164565.1). Lineage (NCBI taxonomy): Eukaryota > Metazoa > Chordata > Mammalia > Rodentia > Muridae > Psammomys > Psammomys obesus. The sequence continues at coordinate 11,220,454 of NW_026596034.1, forward strand.
GGAATCTATAAGAAAGCAGGCTGATCAAGCCACAAGGAGCAAGCCAGCAAGCATGTTCCTTCCTGGCTTCTGCTTCCTTTCCTGCCCTGACTTCCCTTCATGATGGAATGTAAGCAGTAAACAGAAACAACCCCCCCACCACCACCAAATGCTTTGGTCATGATGTTTATCATGCAGAAAGACCTCTTACCCTCTGAGCCATCTCACTGGCCCTATTTTTACAAATTCTTTCCTTAGTAGCTTTAATTCGTTCCTGAAAGCCGTTTAATGAAAAGAAAGCCCCACCGATCAGGGTAGGCACATTTAAAGCCATGATTACATAAACAGACTGTACACTGCATGCAATGGCGTGAGGAACCGTTTTGCCCATTTCTGACAAACCGCTTTTCCCTTCCAAATTTTTATCCCTCACAGCTCATGGTTGCATTTTACTGAATAAAGTCCAACACAGAAATACAATTTGGAAAACATTAAGGTCTGATGCTGTGATATGTCAAAAGAAGGGGGAAAAAAGCACACATGGCCAACAGTCATGGATATCTTCATCCTGCTTTCTTGGCAAAAGGACTAAACAAAATTCTTCAGGTTCATTCAGACACAGTGTACATGGAGTGTACATGGAGTTTCTTCTGTATTGTTTTATCCTTCTATGAAGATTTTTGTATCAAATAGATTGGCTATCTTGTCTTTGTCTAAAGGAATAATGTTGCTATAGCACAAAAAAAAAAAAAGTTGTAAGGCCAGGCATGGTAATCGGAGGAGTTGGAGAAGCAGAGAAGACACTAACGATCCTGGGTTAGATGCTGATGATCCCGGGTCAGGGATGTAGCTCAGTTGGTAGAGTATTTACCTAGCATGCATGGGTTCCTGGGAGGAAGCAGATCAGAAGTTCAAGGGCGCCCTCAGCTACATAGCAAGTTTGAGGCCAGCCTGTGCTACAGAAGACGATATCTCAACAACAAACAAACAAAACAAAACAAAACAAAAAAGAAGAAGAAAAAGCTGGGGGAATACACAATTGTCTAGAAGGCAGAGGCAGCACCCTCACAGCAGTGACCGTGGTATCCCCTCTCCAAGGCCAGGAGAACAACAGCTGAGGACATGGATGCCAACAGGTCCCTTTTCTTCTGCCTGTGCCTTCTGGCTGTTCCAGGTGTCCTAGTAGGTAGGTGATGGCTCCATGGGGGAGGAGGCTGAGAAGCTGGGTCAAGGTCTGAGTCCCACTGTCCACAGAAACACTGCCGGACATACTGAACATGATGAAGCGCCTTGAGAAGCCCGTAGGCCGGTCCGGGTCTTACGGAGTGAGGTGAGTCAGGTGTGCGTACCCTCAGCCACCATCCATATACAGCAGGAAGTGACTGAGTACTCACAGCGTGCCTGCTACCAGGATCTGGAGTTGCAGGAGAGGCTTGACACAGCCTCTCACAGTTTATTGCCTACTGGGGCCCTTCAAGGTAGTGTTCTAAACCGAAAGGGTCCCTGCAGGGGTGCTAAGGCTTGGGCGGAACAGAAGATCTGATGGTGGGAGGGCTGAGTGGGGTGGGGGTCAGAAGCCCCACCCCTAGGCTGTCTCAGCTCTTCTTACCGCACCGCTACCGGTTCCTAGGCATATCCACCAACTGGAGCAGAAGCTGCTCAATGCCAGCTTCTTCGGGTACAACCTGACCCTGCAGACAAACTCCATCCAGTCTCTGGTCTTCAAGCTGAGCTGTGACTTTCCCGGTCTCTCCCTGTCCAGTGTCACCATGAGGAACATCTCCAAGGTCAGAGACAGCCAGGGAAGTCCTGCTCTGGGAGCAGTCTCCTCTGCTTTGCTGTGGGGAAGAACAGAAAGAGGGGGTGCTCTATGACTCCTCGTGGTCAGGGTCTTCATCCCGGTTTTGCCTGGAGGTGGGTGGGTGGCAGGTCCCTGGGACTGGTAACAGCCAGGGCCACCTGTGTCAGAAGATCGAGGCTCAGGCAGGGCCTGGTGAGGTTCAATGGGGAGGGAACATGAAGGTATTGGGACTGGATCCGTGGTCTTCATCCTGTCTGCTGCTATCCGCAGGCCTGGGCACCGCATGCCATGCAGTTCCCAGCTGAGCTGACCAAGGGTGCCTGTGCGACCTCCCGGCCTGCCGAGCTTAGGCTCATCTGCATCTACTTCTTCACCAGTCACCTCTTCCAGGTCAGCAGAGGGTGGCCAGGGAAGCTTCTGTGTCACGGGTTGGCCTGGAGATGCGGACCAGCTCACCGTGCAACTGTAGCTGCTCACTGCCTCCCTTTCCTTTCCTCCCACTTTCCTTACCTGCTTTAGGGAGAGACAAAAGCAACTTAAAGAAGAAAGGGTTGGTTCTTGCTCACAGTTTCAGGGTGCAGTGCATCATGGTGGGAGTCGTGCAGGGGTGCACAGGTCTAATCCTGTCTCGATAACCCCTCACAGGCCCCAGAACCTTGACTCAGGGCGATTTGAGATCTTGTCAAACTGGCAATATGCATTAGGGCTGCAACCTACAAATGAGACCCAAGACCTTCGGCTGTCAACATCTGTTCTGAGATGGGAGACAGACAGACAGAAAGCAATGGGGAGGACTGGCTGGGAGGAGAATTCTCATCTCACCCAGGGTTTCTCTGGCTCCCCTCTACATAGCCCCTTTTCAACTTCTAGGATGGTCATAACTCAACCCTGCTCAATAATTACATTCTGGGGGCCCAGCTGGATCACAGTCCCCTGAACAACCTTCCAAAGCCAGTCAACATCAGCTTCTGGCACAACCAAAGTCTGGTAACGTTGGGCTTGCCTCCACCTTGGCCTCAGACACTTTCCCTTTCAGCCCTTGTTTAGCCAAACCGAAAGTCGTGGCACCGTCCTGGAAACAACTTTAAATCTCTTCTTTGAAAGTTCCTGCAAAGAAGTCAGAAAGAAGTTTTTCACAATTTTATTTTTTTAGGTTGCTAGGGCTAGAGTGCCAGCTTAAGCACGAAAGGGGATGTAGGTGTTCCTATCAGCGGATGTTCAGGCAAGTTCTACCTTCAGGTCTGGCTGGATCCAGGCATGGATCTAATGCTGTTAGAGTTCAGTCTTCTCTAGTCTTAGTCTTTTCCTGCCTTGGTTTCATTTCTATGGTAAGGTGGACACTGAAGACACCATGTTTCCTTCTGTTCTCAGAAGGCTCCCCGCCCCCTGTGCAAACCAGAGCTGACTCATGTCTATGGCTGAACCAGGCTGTGTCCAGAACGACGAGATGTGTGGATTTGCTAGGCTGGGTCACGTGGGGTGAGGGTGATCTTGGTGCTGATTCTGGAACACAGAAGGGTACCCAGAATACACAAGTCCTGAACTGCTGCTTCTGGGTCCCCAGCCTGTCTGCATCCTGTGAGGAAGTCCACAGTGCTGTTTTCTGGCTCCATACACCTCCAGACCAGGCAGGAAGGCTTGCATGCCCAACTTCACAGTGACCTCTCCTTGCACCTTCTGAGCTCTGTCACTGCCCTTCCTTTTGGAATGAGTGTCCTGTTTCCCTTCCATTCAATCCATGTACCCCTAATCCATGTACTTCTGTCCCTCCTTTGCTGCCTTCCATGCAGCCACCCCAGGACTTGGCTGCTAATGAGTTTCTCATGGTGGGTCTGAGCCTGGGAGGGGGCGGCAAGCAGCGGGTTATAGAAGACCCTTGGCACAAAGGACCAGCACTGCACCCCACCCCGAATACTGAAAAATGGTCTTTCGTGCTTCTGCCAACCTGTCACGTGGATATGTATGGTCCATTTCACAGATGAATAAACCCAGGCTCAGAAAGATTGCCCTCTTGTCCAGGACACTGAGAACTTGTGGTGAAGGTGGGGCTGGTGTCTGGGATTGTCAAAACCCAGCCAGCTCCCACAAAAGGCTGACAGTGGTACAGTTGAATCTCTCTTGGGACCCAGGGCCCCCAGCCCCGAACACGAGATCTTGTCCTGCACCTCTGGACTGAACCCCACGTCTCATTTCAGGAAGGGTACACAGTAACCTGTGTCTTCTGGAAGGAGGGAGCCAGCAAGCGCAGCTGGGGTTCCTGGAGCCCTGAGGGCTGTTACACAGAGCAGCCCTCACCCTCTCAGGTGCTCTGCCACTGCAACCATCTCACCTACTTCGCTGTGCTCATGGTACGTGGACATTCGCCTTGAGTGAGGGAGACAAGAGCTGCAGGAGCCCCTGATATGTGGTGTAGGAGCAGGGCTGAGGACAGCATAAGGACAGTGAACCCAACCTCTCAGGCTTAAGTCACACAAGTAGGGACTTGCGTTCTTTAAAAGTCTGTTAGGATGCAGGTATGGCTTGATCCAGGGGCTAAATCACACTAAGATAGGATTCCATCTCCAGCCCTCAGTATGCTTGCTCTGTCCTGGTTTGGCCCTCAGCTAGAATGCCCCATGGGATACTAATGCCTTGCTGGCTTTCAGACAAATGGAATTCAAGAGGTTCCCTTATCCAGCCCCAGTCCTGTATCAAATCAGGGTGGAGGCTCTTGAGGCAATCAGATAGACCAGGATTGGGATACCTGTCTGTACAGCGGGAGAAGTGGTTCCCCAACCTGTGTGCACGAAATGTGATGAGAGTATTTTCAAGGAGGAACAGGGATAAGAGTTGCAAAAACCATAGTGTTATGGCTTCATTCAAGGCAGGACTGGGCTGAAGGGAAGAGATTTGGAGCTGAGGTCTGGGAGGCCTCTCCGATGTAGTGCAGAGAGAGCTGGGCATTCTATCTTCAGATCCTCCCCCTCTTTGGCCCTACAGCAGCTCTCTGGAGACCCGGTGCCTGCTGAACTGCAGGTGCCTCTTGAGTACATCTCCTTTGTGGGTTGCATCATCTCCATCGTGGCCTCGCTGCTCATCATACTGCTTTATGCCCATTCTAGGTAACCCTGGCCCTGCCCAGCCCGCCTGCCCTACTGCTACTCTGTGCCTTTCTTCTTACCCTAGCTTCCCCGGGCAGGTGGGATTGCTCAGAGGGAAGGGCCACAGGGCATGAGCCAGCCTGACGGTGTGGCAGCCGTTGGGTCCCTCCCCGTTTGCTTCAGTTTCCCCATCACTGTGCATCTGTGAGCCACACAGGAAGCAAAGTGACTCTGTCCCACACATCCACATGAACCTGAACGGCTCTGTCCTGCTGCTGAACGTCGCCTTCCTTCTGAGCTCCCAGATGGCCCCGCCCATGGTGCCCACCTCAGTCTGCGTGGTGCTGGCCGCCCTCTTACACTACGCGCTGCTCAGCTGCCTTACCTGGATGGCCATCGAAGGCTTCAACCTCTACCTTCTGCTGGGGCGTGTCTACAACGTCTACATCCGTCGATACTTGCTCAAGCTCTGCGTGCTGGGCTGGGGTAAGGGACAGCCGTCTCACTTGCCCCTGGAAGTGTCCAAGGTGCTGACCCCAAGTCCCCCTGCCTTCACAGTGGCCGCCGCATGGCCATGAGCCGCCATGGCCATCAACATCCACCACTACTGGCCGTGTTACTAAGTCCTCGCTATCATGTCCAACTCCACCCCCATCAGTGATATCAGCTCCACCATCACCTCCACTCCCAACGCCACCATCAAGCTTGCCCTCACCTCCATATCTACTTCTGCTTTCAGCACTATCATTATGACTATCGGTGGCTGTTCCCGCTGTCACTACCACCGCGGCCCTGCCTCTGCCACCCATGCCTGCCTTTACTCTCATTTCCACCCCCCCCGCTTGTCATTCTCATCGCCTTCCTTACCTTCACCACATCCCACCACCATCCCTGTACTCATCTTTGCCACATCAGCACCATCGCAGACACTCCCACCACCACTGTAGGCCATCTTTCTATTGTCTCTGTTTCCCCTCAAGCTCCCCAACCAACGCCACCTCCTGTTAGCTCCCTGCCACCTCGCAGGTGGCCACCACCACTGCTGCCACTCGGCCCTGGAATCTCACTAACAACATATTGGAGATGAGCCTCTTCCAAGACCAAGTTCCATACTCTAAAGCTGGACCTTGTGTGAGGCTACAGCTTAGCACAGCGTGTGTGTGCCCCTCCTCTGTCAGCGGGCTCAAGGACCAGAGCCAGCTCACCTTGGGGCCTCCTGAGTCTGTGTCTCACCCCCTCAGGCTCGCCAGCCCTCTTGGTGCTTCTTCTTCTGGCGGTCAAGAGCTCAGTGTATGGACCCTGCGTGATCTCTTTCTCCAAAAGCCAGGAAAACGGTACAGGCTTCCAGAATGTGTCCATGTGAGTGCCCGGTGAGACAGAAGGGCCACCCAGGCTGGGGATCCCTGTGGTGAAGTGATGGCTGAGGGGCAAAGAGGAGCAATGGTGTAAATGGAGGGGTTCAGTTTAGCTCTTCCTTTCTTGCACAGAGCACAGACATTGCCATCCAATGCCTATGCTGCTGTTTTGGGACCTGGGGGAGGAAAATGCTGGTTGAGGGTGGGGGTCAGGGTGAGCTCAGCCTCTGTAGGGCCTGGAGGAAGCATCAGAGGAGGGACAAACCCTGACTGGATTTCTACATGAAAGGACATCGAGCTTATCATTACAAACCACTTCCAACATCTGGATACAATACAGTTGAGTAAGAGATGCTTGGGGAGGGTGAGTGAGATGGATCGTGGGTAAAGGCACAAACCTTAGAACCCCAGTTCTATCCCTGGAACCCGTGGTGGAAGGAGAGAAGCCAACTCCTGAGAGCCGTCCTCTGACCACCACATCTGTGCATGCTATGGCATGCTATGATGCCTGAACACATCATATACATACAACAACAAATGAAATAATAATAAGACCCTCATGAAGCCATCTGGAGAGCTGACAGGCGGCCTAGCCCCCATGGCTCTGCCTGGCAGCTCAGGATGGCTGACGGCTCAGGCAGTATGCTTGGTGGATAAATTCATGTACACTGCTCACAGTGAGGGCTCAGCCCCACTGCCAGCCCCATGCCACAATAGGGCCACCGAGGCACAGGCAGCTCAAGAACCCATCCACAAGGGATCCCAGGATGTCAACAACCAAGAGTTAGGACTCAGCCCACCAACAGCTCCAGCGTGGTCTCCCAGACATTGCCCATCTGTAGCTTCTGGCTGCCACCGGGAGTTTGGGGAAGAGTGAGGAGTGGCATAGATATTGCTGAAGGCGAGCTCCTTTAGAGATGTATTTAATTTCATTACACGCAAAAGAGCTTAACTGACAGGTCCCCAGGATAAAAACACAGCAGTGTACAAATGGAAACCTCCGAACCAACTTCCCTGCATTTCTCTCACCCTTTCCTGTTCTTTTTTTTGTTTGTTTGTTTTTGATGGCTGCTAGCAGTTTATTTTCTGCTTGGTGCAAGGAACAGTTATGGAGTCAGTGCTGTGAACCAAGAGGGGCTCTCTCCAGCTCCTGCTGGTGTCCATTGCTTCCTGCAGCCTTCCTAGTTTACAGGGTAGAGTGGGTAGGTGGGTCTCTGGCCTAGCACCACTTAGGCTGGGGCTGGCTGGTGATTCTGCCAAATCAGGACTGGGCCCTGGTGTTAGTCTGGCCAGGATGGATGACTGGCTGCTTCTTCATGGTTTCAGGAGCCTGGTCATGGGTGATCAGGCTTTTGGGGATCTGGGAGGACTCTGCTAAGTGCTCGGGAGACTCCAACACTGTGGCCATGAGTGGGAGGGTGGGCTTCCCGAAAAAGAAGCTGGCCCACCAGTGGCCGGAATCGGCCTTGGGGAGACCCGGGGACTGGGGCACAGCATCTCCCGGGTACTCGGCATTTCTGCAGGAGCTGTTGCTGTATGAGGAGCTCAGGCGTTGCCAATAGTAGTCATGGGTTGCCATGAGCGAGCCGCTGGAAGGGATGGAAGCCATGCTTCAGGGCAGGGGTGCTGCTGTGACCTGAGCAGAATGTAGGCCTGGTCATCGCACACCAGAGTGGGTCCCAAGTCCCCCAGGCCCTTCAACACAGAGTGGCTCCAACCAGCTCCAGCCGGCTCAGGGGCGACCCCTCCTCACCGGCCTCGCTTTGATGACTTTATCTCCTGTTAAAAACCCATAGCTCTCTACCATCTGCCTGTCATCTGTCTATCATCTCTCTAGTGTGTATGTATGTGTCTATCTATCTATGTATCATCTATCTGTCTGTCTACCTACCTCCCTAATCGACCTATCTATTTACCTATCATCTACTTTCTGGTCTTCTCACCTTTCATCTATCTGCTTCTGAAATGATGTTTTAAAAACTGAAATGACGTTTTAAAAAGCACCCCTCAAACACAGTCCGGCCATGCAGCGGGGCTGCTGGAGTAGCGAGCAACGGTAGTGTCTTTGTGCTAGAATGTTCTGTAGCAGCAAAAGCAAAGGACGCTCAATGCACCAATGTGGATGCCTCTTGCAAATGATGCTCATGGACACCGGGACTCCAATGTCAGAGCCCCAGGGGAAGGGGGGCTCTAGATACATGATTGTGACAGGAACGGGGGCTCAGGGCCCAGAGCAAAGGGCTTCCAGGCCCACCATTGCTCCTAACTAATGTGTGCTCCCGAGCAGAAACCCCAGTTTTCTTAACTGTAGGATGGAGAAGTTTAGATGCCTGGCCCTGGACTGCCAGGAAGATTGCCTGGGATAACCCATGCTGGCCATGGGGCCTGGTATCTGACCTGAGCAAAGAACAGCACCTGTCTTGAGAGGAGGCATGTGCCATTGTATAAAGGTGGTGACAAGATGGTGATAATGGTGGGGTAGGGTGGAAGAGGAAGCTTCCCAGAACGAGAGCCCAGGCCACTGGGATGTTTCTCAGGCTGGCATGGGAGAGGTGAGACAGCAGAAGGAGGGGAGGAGGTTCTGTTGGGTCAGAGTCGAGGCTTGAGGAACTATGGCTGAAAGGAGGTACCTCAGGGAGTGGGTGGAGGTGCCGGGTGATCCTGCTGTGGTGACCGATGCTGTGGGGCTTTGGTATATGAACTACCAGGCTGTTACAACCACTGGAACAGCAAGACCAGTGAGGGACAAGAGCTGGTCCCAAGGCTCAGGTGCACTTGGCCTCCTGCAGGTCTGTGCTAATCCTGGCCTTCTCCCCTTTCCTGCAGGTGCTGGGTATGCAGTCCCATAGTGCACCGTGTCCTGGTCATGGGCTACGGTGGCCTCACATCTCTGTTCAACCTGGTGGTGCTGGCCTGGGCTCTGTGGATCTTGTGCAAGCTCCGGGCACGGGAGAAGGCTCTGAGTCCCGGGGCCTACCGAGACACTATCATGGTGCTGGGCCTCACTGTGCTACTGGGCACCACCTGGGCTCTGGCCCTCTTCTCCTTCGGTGTGTTTCTGCTGCCTCAGCTCTTCCTCTTCACCATCTTCAACTCGCTCTATGGTAAGGCTGCAGGAACTCACGGGATGGCGGGCACTCAGATGGGGGTAGTCCCTGAGGGCCTCTAGCCCAAAGGGTGGATGATGACTGAGCCACAGGTCAGTGATTTAAGGTGGTCTAGGGGCAGTTCTACCCAGAGGAGAAGCTTGCCTCCAGACTTCACGGAGGTGCTCTCTGGATCTGTTCCTTTGTCTCCCAACAATGGGAGGCTGTTGGATTCTAGTGACATACTCACTGACCAGCCCGTCTTGCAGGTTTCTTCCTCTTCCTGTGGTTCTGCTCACAAAGGCGTTACTCAGACGCCGAAGCCAAGGCAGAGATGGAGGCAGTCAGCTCCTCTCAGGTGACACACTAACCCAGCTCCTGGCCTGCAGCCTCCGCTTTTCCCACTACCAGCAATCTGTGGCCTTGGCTCATCCAGGGAAGGTGGTAGTCTGGCGGTGGGACAACAGAGTCCACAGTGACCTGGTAACCCGCAGGGATGGTTTCCACCTCTAGACCACACCTTGCCCCTTGCTCAGCACTTACAGATACTTACAGTACTGTGGCCTCTGGCTGGAGTCACTCTTTCTTTTACCAGTCTGACGTGATGATCGCTCCAACCTTCTATCTTTCCAAAGGTCAGGAAATCCAGCCCTTCCTCCTTCAAATCCTCACAGATGGTTAGACCAGAAGCCGAGGCCAGGCCTCTGTCTCTTTCCCTGAAGCTGAGCCAACTGGGCTTGAGGGATCTAGATGCTAGACCACTTTGTTGGACTGGATTTTCCTGATAGACGCAAGGGTGTGTGTTGAGCATTTAGATACTTTTCTGCCCACAGTGGGAGACCATCTGCTCATTAAGTCAGTGCTTTCCCAAGGATGGACAGCAGGGGGCGCTGTTGGCTTGTGACCCAAGGCATTGGTGCCAAACCTGCCCCTGGAAATGCAGCTGTTACCTGTCTGAAGCTCCACTGACCAGTAGAAGCCTAGGACGTCCAGGGCTTTACCTTTCACACATCCATTGTCTCTTTCTCTGTGCAGCGGACTGAGGTCGCTTTGGGGGCTTTTGGAATGTGCCCAGGCATTCCTGGCACTAGAGCAGCTGGTTGGGGTAGACCCTCAGGGCCCACACCAGCCATCAGACACACGCTGTACTTGAACTTCAGTAAGGGAATCAGAGGAGGACTCCATCCTCCCATGGGGTCCTCCGCCTTTCTGGGTGTTTCTGGGTAATCATGTTCTCAGCCTCTCACTGGCTGGTGAGTGTGGTACAAGCTCTGGGCTCCCTGCCTGGGCTCAGATGCCAGCTCTGTGGCTGTGGACAAGTCGCCCAGCCTCTCTGTGCCTTAGTTTCCCCATCTACAGCAGGGACAACTCTTTGTAGTAAATCTTTGGAAGCTTCAGTAAAAGAAAGAATCCGCTTCAGTCTTACTGCAGTGAGCCCTCAGTGCGTGGTGACTGCTTGCACTAGGTTTGTATTAGTATTTTTATCCCTATTATTTGTGTACTCGTGTGTATGTGTGTGGCGTATGTGCGCAGTCGCAGCACCCCTGCACATGTGTACTAAGTCAGAGAATGCTGACTTACCCCCTTGAGATGGGGTTTCTCATCAATACGGAGCCAGACTGAGGGCCGGAAAGCCCAGCAATCCTCTAGTAATGAGAGTCTAGTTTCATGCCCCTGTTCCCATCCCCCCAACACACACCAGTGCTGGGGTGACAGGTTCATGTGGCCAATCTTGGCTTTGTACATAGGCACGGGGGTCTGAACTCAGGTCCCCCTGCCTGTGTATAAATGCTCTTATAACTAGCTCTTCAGCCCCTGTTGTTCAATTGAGTCAAGTTGTTCGGGTCCCAGGCCTGGTGCTGTTTGACCTCAGAGCTCCTCCTCAGACTTACCTTTTCATTCCTGTTTTAGGGCCTCCTCCCCCACGTTTCTTGGAGGAGAACCTTGCTCAGTCCTTCTGGCCCCTGGGGTGCCAGTGGCTTCACAGTGCCACTGCAGGCTAGCCCATGCCCCCATGCCCAGTTCCTCTGGCCCATTTATCACAGCCTTCACAAAACCTCCACATTCGCACCACAGGGAAGGCTTCATTTCCACTCTGGTCCCGGGCAGAATCTTCCATCAGATCCTCATGGTTAGTCCAGCACGGAGATCCTTGGTCTGGCTTATCCATGCTAATGAGGGTGCTGAAGGATCATGGGAGTTTGAATGACTGGGTGGGAGGGTGGGAGAGGTGACCCAGGTGAAGCAGGGCCAGGCCTTTCAAAATTAAGTCCAGAGCTACCCAAAGGATAATGTGGTCATAGTGACAGCCTTAGGCCCCAGGCTCTGAGCCCCACTGGGGCCCAGGCTCTGGGGTAGCACTTCATGTAAATACTCCAGAGGGGGTGGGGAGTGGGGGTAGCCAAGGGAGGTATGGGGTCCCCGCTTGGCTCTAGCTGTCCTTCAGTCTTCCCAACAGACTCAACCTAGGTGATGGACCAGCTCCTGAGCTTCCAGACTGGCAGGAGGGCACAGGAGTCTGGGAGGGAGTTTGAGGGCGCTGCTCAGAGAAGGGCTCTGAGAAGCCCATGGTGAAGAGCTGACGGTGGGTGTGAGGTCAGGAAGACCCTGGGGTCTGTTGAAAAGAGGACTCCAGATAATGCAAATGAATTCCACTTTTGAAGACATGCTTCCGTTAAGAAGTTACTCGTTTATTTGAAATTCAAATTCAGCCTCGTGGCCCATATATCTATCTTTATTGTTGCTAAATCCAACCCAAATTAAAGAGTATTGGCTCAGGAATCTGGGTGTGGGCTCTTCATCTTTCAGATCACCCCACCCAATACCAATTGAGCAGCCCCTCTGCCCATGAGATGAGCTCACTCAGTTCTTCCTATTGCCAGCACTAGCCACCAGCACAGATCCCAAGGGCCCCCCTTCTGGACCTCCTTACCGGCCTCTTTGCCTTCCATGGAAGCAGAGGGAACCCCTATCCTGCAGCCTGAGTCTGTTGTTGCTGCAGCTGAAATCATCCCACATCCTCCTCCTCCTCACTGCCAAACTGCCAGCGGATCTTGGGAGCACAGGGTGCCTAACACGTGACCTTTCTCTAGCCCAGTTCCCCTTTCTCAGTCTTACCACACCAAACAACTTTCATTTCCCTAGACAGCATACTTCTCATATTTTTTTTCGAAATCCCCCCCCCCCCCGCTGCACCGATGCCTTTTATTTGTGAAATGATGGCTACACGTCCCCCCAGCTAGGTATATCCCCAACTCCCTCCAGCCTGGACAGAGACATCCCTGACCTCCGGTCTGGATGGAGCTTCCTTTCAGCTCCCTTTCCCCATTGCAGAAGTTATTTCTCTGTCTTGCAACTAACTGTCTCTGTCTGGCTCAGCTGCCAGACGGAGAGCATTTTGGAGACAGGTGTTGTGTCTCATTTGCTCATTCATCCATCATATAATGGTTTAGCACTTATATTTTGGGCCTTGCACTAGTTGCTAAGGATATATAAATGAACAAGTCATCACATTCTCGTGTGGGGGTGTCCTGCAAGGAGCAGTTTAGCAAGTGGATATAAAATATGACAGCTGGGACCATGTACTGTGAAGAAACATGAAAGAAGGTGAGAACGGGCGGGGGGGCTGCAACCCTGGTTTCATCAGAGACATGCTGGGACGTTAGACTTGGTGTGAGCAGACCCAAACTAGTCATTGGTCGGGCAGGGTTTCCTAGAACAATTTTTCCACGTGGTGATAGTGAATTTTAGGGGAGCTAGGAGTAGGGGGATGAGATGGCAAGTTTCCTATGAGATTAATGTCCCAGAGAGCTGGGGTGGCTCTGCGTCAGGAAGCCCTCTGTAAGAGGGTAGCAGTCTCAACCTGGAGGAAAAGGCCTCTTGGTTAAATTAGGAGGATTTTCTCTGTGAGTAAGATCAAGAGAAAGGTTCCATATCCACCTTCCCAAACCACAAGAGTGTGAGCCACCATGAGGGGCAAGGCACAGAGAGCACAGGAAGAGCACAGAACACCAAGAAGCCATAGAAGATGTTTAAAGAAATAAAAGCTGCAATAACAGGATATATCCATAAGTAAGACAAGGAAGGATGGTGTGGAAAGAGGAAGAGGAGGAGGAAAGAAAGAGGAGGAGGAGAAAGAGAAGGAGGAAAAAGGAGAAGGAAGGGCAGGGAAGGGGAAGAGCATCAGCAGCAAAATGGAACTTCTAGAATTAAAAAACAATCCCAGGACATTCAATCAGCCATCCACAGCCAAACAGATTTGGAAGTTAGGAGTTGCTTATAAGGTGACAAGGGTTATGACACAAATTATAGAAAGAATGGCAGAGGCTCAGAGAGCAGAATCAGAAAAATCTCACAATGGAGTCCCAGAAGAAGAAACTAAAAGAAATAAGGCAGGCACAACAGTCAAAGGTTTTCTAGAAGAGATGAAGAGCAGACCCAGGAGCCAGGAAGCGCCTCATGTAGAACGCCTGCACTTGGCACATCCGACAGAAACTTCAGATGCCAAGGGTAGAGAAGTGAGGAGAGAAGTCATTGAGAAAGTACAGACAACATGGGGACATGAACTGTAGCAGTAGCTACAATAGTCTGGGAGACTGAAATGAGGTCCCCAAAGAGAGGGGGACCAGGAAATGTCAGCTAGGATTGCCTGCAGCAAAGAGCCCTTTCATAAACAAAGACACAATGGAAAATACATTCCTTCTAACATTTAAAGGTGAATAAGAGCTGAGAGCAATTCAAAGAGCTTTCAGAGTGTATACTTCAACAAGGAAAGTGATTCCAGAAGATCGCCGGGAGACACAGGAAGGAATGGCGGGCACAGAAAACAGTGGGTGTAGCAAGGCCCGTCACGCCCATGTGTGTCAAATAGTGTCTCCATTTGTTAAAGACAGACAAATGTGAAATACCAGCGAACAGAATGTAAGTCAAGAGGGGGAAAGTGCCACAATGGCCAGAAACTATTGTGTTTAGGGGTTACAAACGTTGTCCGTTCATTGATGTTAAAGCTGTGGTTTGCAAAGGATTCAAGTATGCCCTCCCCAAAAGCTCGCAGGCCAGAAGCCCAGGCCCCAATGTGGATGCCAACAGAGAGGGCTGATGGAAGGTAATACGGGAACCTGGCCTTGACAGGGATGCATACGGCGCCCACAGAGCCACAGTCAATTCCCACGAGGGTGGATTGCTTTGTCATGGTCTCACAATACACCCAGACTCACTGTTACCCCAGGATGGCCTTGAACTTCCGGTCCTCCTGTTCTCTCTTCCCCGAGTGCTAGGTTCACGGTGGGTGCCGGTAGACCCAGATGGGGTATTGTTAGAATAAGCTCTGATCCTCATCTTTTTTCTTTTTTGTCTTATATGATCTCTTCTCCACACGGTTGTTACCTTAGGGTTCTCACGAGAGGCTAGATCAGCGCAACCACCCGGTCTGGAGTTTTCTGCCTCCTCACTATGAGCTAAGTCAATCTCTTTGTGTGAAAAGCCCAGGCGTGTGTATTTTGTTACAACCACGGAAAGTGGGCTAATACAACTGGATGTTGCTCTTTAAACGTACATCGCAAGACTTCAAGGGTAACAATAAAGAAAATAAAACTGAATGAAAATACATTTTATTCTAGGGGAAGAAACAGTGGTATAGGAAAAGAAAGTAAATAAAACTCAGTTTAAAATACGTACTTATTATTATTTTCTGTGTATGGGTGTTTTGTCTGCATGTATGTCTGTGTACCACATGAGTGTTTCGTGCCCATGGAGCACAGAAGAGGACCTCAGATTTCCCCTGGTTGTGGGTGCTAGGAATTGAATCCTGATCCTCTGCAAGAGCAGGATATGCTTTTAACCACTGAGCCTAGTCTCCAGTCCAAAGTTCATTTTTTTTTTTTTAAGGCAAGGAGAGAAAAAAAAAAGAAAAAGAGAAAGTGAGATTAATAAAAAAATAATATTCAAAAGCCTCAAAAATTAAAACCAGGCCAGGCATGGTGGCACATGCCTTTGATCCCAGCACTTGGGAGGCAGTGGCAGGTGGATCTCTGTGAGTTCTAGGCCAGCTAGGTATCCATAATGAGTCCCAGGATAGCTAGCCAGGGCTGCAGAGTAAGACCCTGTTTCAAAAACAAGAGTCACACAAAGCTTCTCATACAAACAAATAAGCAAAAACAAACAACAAAAAAAAAAATGGTGCTAGAAGCAAATTAGCCCACTTGTTAGCTCTAATCCCTGGCACATGCTCGCCCAGCTACTCTACTCCCAGGATCCCAGCACGACGTGTCACAGTCCCAAGCTGGCCCTAACTGATCACCGTTTGTGAGTGCAGAGTGTGGGGGACAGCCCACCTGCCCATGAAAGTGGGTGTGGCTAGGCCACACAGTGAAATATTATAAACAGAAAATGCTGAGCAGCACAGTTCCACATACTGAAGGAAAGGGACTAAGAGCAAACAGTCCTGCAGAACACAGTCCAGTGCCATTTAAACCAAGAAGTAATTATCAGGGACGCGCACACACACTGTGCTGAGTGAGTTACTCAGGCAAAGCACCGCAGCAGCACAGCGTTCTGAGTGGTACAGGGGAGCCTTGGGAATTTGTGGCCTATGTGTAGAAGGAAGTGGACCCTGTTTTCTTTCTTCCTGTCACCACCCATCCTCTCCCTCTCTTCTTTGGCCCTCATGGTACTCAGGATCCTTGTGCATGGTGTGCTAGTACTAGAACCCCAGCCATTCACCCAGTTTTTGAAAAATGATAAAAGATAGTACAGAATCGCTATGTTTTTTAAAAGGATTATTATTATTTTAAATTATGTAAATAAATGTGTGGGCGTGTGCATGCATGTGCAGTTGCCTGTGGCAGCCAGAAGAGGGCATCAGATCATCTGGAGCTGTAGTTACATAGGGTGTGAGCTGTCTGACATGCGTGCTAGGAATCAAACCTCAGGTCCCCTGAAAGAGCACCGACCACTCTTAACTGCCGAATAATTCTTCCAGCCCTAGACATCTCTCCTTTTGAGAGTTCAAAATTTTCTTCCTTTGTGCTCTACTTTCTCCCCTCAAAGAAAAGACTTTCTGTGTATCAGATTGTCTATAAATGTTTCATCAGCTCATTTGCTTTTTACGACAGACTTGTGAAATAATCCGTATCAGCTAACTCACAGGTGGAAACTGAAGCACACAGAGAGGCAGAGCGCCTTACCTGAGGCCACATACTTTCTTGTTGCTGATGCGGAGATTCAGGGCATTCCTTATTGGAATTGTGAGGGTGGGAGCGATCCCCAGGACAGCAATCTCCAGAGAGGGCTGTGTGTGTGCTCACACCAGAATAACCAGAAGATTCTTCTCAATGATGCTGCCAGGGCCAGAAAGGTGCAGGCATGGATTCTAGGCGGGCTGGGCTCGAGCTGCTTGCCTTGGCTTGTCAAGCTTCTTGGTGACTGTATTTTCATATCTGCATCCTGGCTGTGCTTCGGGACGGTGTGAAAAATGTGAGGCACCTGGCCCACTGCCCC
Source organism: Psammomys obesus (assembly GCF_907164565.1). NCBI lineage: Eukaryota > Metazoa > Chordata > Mammalia > Rodentia > Muridae > Psammomys > Psammomys obesus. The sequence continues at coordinate 11,237,252 of NW_026596034.1, forward strand.
ACGTGGCAAGCCTTTTGAGTTTGTTGTCTAGACTGTTGGGCACCTGTCTCCGCCATCACTGGCCCCCTCTTCAGGCATCTTCTAACAGATTTTAGCCAAGAGTGGATCCTTTGGGGTGTGAGGGAACAATGGGACCAGTGCCTTTGACCCTGAAGCTGTCTCAGAGTCTTTGATGGAGCCTCCTCTCCGGTACAGCAGTCTGTTCTGCAGGTCTATTACCAGCATCTGGAGGCTGAGACTCTCCAGGGCTGCCCGGCCAGGCTCTGGAGTGGTCATTCCCATGGTGACCACGAGGGGGCAGTATTGACCACTTCGGCCTTTCTCCACGTCCAGGCAGCTGCTGCGGGCAAAGTCGAGGCTCAGCATTGCTGTCTGCTAGGTGGACAATCTCCCGCTAGAGTGCACTTGGGGTTCTGGCTTGATCCAATTTCCGTTACAGAAGTGTTGCTATCTGTTTGTTCTGACCCCTGACCATTCCTTAGTTCATTCTCTCATCTGTCTATCCATCCATTACTCCATTATCTTTCATTTGCTCAACTGCCCCTTCATGTATCAACCCACTCATTATCTTCCACTTACTATCCATCTACCCTCTCTCCCTCCCCTCCGTCTGTCTGTCCACCCTAATGTGTGCCATCTTATGACTTTATATGCACATCCATCGATCATCACACCCCGCCCAAACGTCAGCTTTATTCTTCATACAGAAAGAATCTCTCCTGAGCCTGGCCTTGTTCAGCCATACAGTACCCATGATGGAAAGAGACCTGGACATCAGGGTGGTAAGAGGGATCCGATGGTAGAACTTGGGCAGTGGGAGAAACTGAAGGTCTTTGTCCAAGGCATTCGAGTTCCTTGTTCCATGTCAAGAAGCACATTCTGGCAGTGAGTGGAGATAGAAGGGCTTCAGGGAGGAGTGACTGTCCTCGGTTGACCTTGAGTAGACAGGAGATGCGGGTGCCTCCCAGCCTCCATGTGCTGACCTTGAGGAAAGACAGTGGGCAGCTGGGATCAAGGTTTGAACGCCGAGGTATGTGGGATGGCCCATGAAACTAACTAGAGTTATCTGAGAGGAGAAACATCTCATTTCAGAGATTGCTTCCATAAGATCCAGCTTTAAAGTGTTGGTCGAGAGCCCAGGGCCCGCTTCTTCCCTTCGGGTTGCTAAACATGCAGGCAGCTACCCAAAGGAAGGAAGGAAGCTTAGCCAGGCAGGCAGGTCAGTGAAACAGCCTGGGGACTCTATTTGGGGTGAGCAAGGGTTCTATGAACCTTGGGGAGTGGGAAGGAGCTTTCGGGGGGGTGCACATCATTGGCTGTGGATGCTTTATTTGCATGGAGAGGAATTCTAGGAACCAGGCTAGGTGACTACCTTGAGAATTTCGAGGGTGGGCCTTCTATGCTGAGGCAGGCAGGCACAGAACAGGGAGGGAATGATCCGAGGTCTCGGGACTGAGATTTTCTGGGTTTAGACACATCTTGGCCTCACTCTAGCTCCATGCTGGTTTCCTGGTGGCACAGTCTGTGTGCACCACAGTTTGTTTGTTTGTTTGTTTGTTTGTTTGAGACAGAGTTTCTTTGTGTAGCCCTGGCTGTCCTGGAACTCTGTAGACAAGGCTGGCCTCGAACTCACAGAGATCCTCCTGCCACTGCTCCGTGACTTTTTCTTAATTAGTGATTGATGGCTAAAGACCCCACCCACTGTGGCTGGTGGTGCTGGGTTCTATAAGAAAGAAGGCTGAGCAAGCCGGGGAAAGCAAGCCTGTAAGCAGCACCCCTCCACGGCCCCCGAATCAGCTCCTGCCCCTAGGTTCCTGCCCTGTTTGAGCTCCTGCCCCAACTTCCTTCAATGATGAACAGTGATGTAGAAGTATAAGCCAAATAAACCCTTTCCTCCTCAACTTGGTGGGTTTTTGTTTGTTGGTTTTTTTTTTTTTTTTTTTTTTTTTTTGTTCATGGTGTTTCATCACAGCACTAGAAACCCTAACTAAGACAAGTTGAAACCAGCACAGTGGGATTGCAACGGGATTACCAGAGACCTGGCCATGTGTTTCGGGAAAACTTTGGGCTAGAAAAGCCTTTGAGTGTTGACAGGAGCTCAGTGGGGTGTTCTGCGGGAGCTTGGAAGGTAGGAATGTTGAGTACAGTGCTGGGGATGGAGGCCTGGCTCGTGAAGTCTCAGAGGGAAGTTTAGAGTCTACCATTTGCTATTCTGAACTAAGATTCTGTAGTTCCGATCCGCTGGACTGAAGCGTTTGCTCAGAGTCAGCACGCAGAAGCTGTGTTCCAGTGCTGGCTAAGGTTGTACCTCAAGCTGAGGCACACTGTTCTAACACTGACCGGGGTAGTGTGAGAGTCACCCAGGTGGGACTAGTTTTGAAGGCTTGAGGACGTCATGGAGAGCAGCTGAGGCTTGGCACCATGAGCGGCCAGGAGACGCCATTGGTGAAGCTGCAGCCCCAGCGGCAGCTGAAGGCCCAGGAATGAAGGGGTCATTCAGGGAAGCTGAGGCTCGGAACCATGAAGAGAGCCAATGAGAGGCTGTTGGTGAAAGTGCGGCCAGGTGCAGCAGAAGAGCCCAGGCTTTTGGAGATGCCCGAGCCATGGACCACCAAGGACAGCAGCGGCAGCGGAGTGGAGCCTGGAAGACAAGCTGTGTGTGCTGCAGAGGGCAGAGCTGGAGAGGTGACCCCAGCCCTCTGGAGAACCAGAAGACCCTGAGTGACTCCCAGGCAACTGGACATTGAGGTATTTGTACTGTGAGAGTTTGATTTTGCTCTGTTCAGATTGTGACTGTGCCCTGGTTCTTCCCTCCTGAAGGTATTTAATTTAGTTTTGATTTTTACAGGAGCCCACAGCCGAAAGACTTTGAGCTTTTAAAAGAGATGTTGGATTTTTAGAGAGCTTAAATATTTTGAAGAGACTAAAATGTTAATGTCTAAACCTGTAAAGACTGTGGGACTTTTAATGTCATTTATGTTTTAATGTGGGGTCTTGGTTGATGAATAAGAAAGAAAAGCTGGGCTGTGATCCCAGCACTCTGGGGACAGAGGCAGATGCATCTTTGTGAGTTAGAGGCCAGTCTGTTCTACAAAGCAAATCCAGGATAGCCAAAGTTACAGAGAAACACTGTCTTTTGTTTTGGAAACAAAACAAAACACAAAAATAAACAAACAAAAAGCCCAAAACAAACAAAAGGAAGAAAAGGTTGTGGCCTAACAGTGACGCGTTTGAGTGTCAAAGTGACAAGGGGTCAGTGTGCTCGCAAGTTGTACGCCAACTTGACACACAAACTACAGTTATCTGAAAGGAGGGGACCTCAATTGAAAAAATGCCTCCATAAGATGGGGCTGTAAGGCATTGTCTTAAATAGTGGTTGATGGGTGAGGGCCCACCCCATTGCGGGAGTTTCTGTCCCTGGGCTGCTGGTCCTGTATTCATGAGAAAGCAGGCTGAGCAGGCTGGGGAAAGCAGCACCCATGGACTCTGCATAAGCTCTTGCGTCCAGGTCCCTGCCCTGTTTGAGTACCTGCCATGACTTCCTTCAGTAAGAAGCAGGGATGTAGACGTGTAAGCCAAATAAACCTCTTTTTCTCCAACTTGCTTTTTGGTCTTGGTGTTTCATTGCAACAACAGAAACCCTAACTAAGACAGGGTCCCGAGAAAGGCGACCAGGTAGTGTGCGTGGTATTGCTTTTCTTCAGGGTAAACAATGACCTTACTCTAAGAAGTGTATGTTCTTCTCTCTCTCTGTCATTTGTGTAATGGCGCACACACACACACACACACACACACACACTCACTATCATTTGCTCCCTTCATTCCACCCTCTTCTCTTGAGACCCTTTCTTCTCAGTCACGAGCCCATTGGCCAGCTAGAGCCTTGGCACCTGTCTCCTGCTCTGGAGGGGTTTCCCCTCTAGAGAACTTGATGACAATTTTATGGCCAGAGGAGAAGGTGTGACAGCCACCCGGTTGGCTCTTGGTGGAAAGTCCCTGCTGAGGGCTCCAGTGAGGTGGTTCACTGGTGGTTTTAGGTTTGTCCCCTAAAGAGTCTGACTCAGCCCAGGGTTGCTGTGCCCTCACCCCTCTTTGTCAGCACACAACTCGATGAGATCTCCGTTGGCGGGATGCCGAGCCACACCCCTGGAGGAGGCCAGGGAAAGGCATAGGTCCCGCACACAGAAGTGTGGGGCGGCTTGGACAGAACAGGTTAGCTGTACAGGAATGCTACCGCAGCAGGTGCCTGTCCTCTGGGCTCACAACAGTCAAACACAGGATGAGACAGATATCAATATCTCCTGTGAGGCCCTGACCCTGGCTAAGGCAGACACGAGGACAGAAGTCCCAGTGATAAGTGATGGGGCGGAAGGACGGGAAAGACAGCAATGACTAGGTAATTTCTGGCACTTTAATACTGAGGCAACGACAGGATATCATAACAACCAAAGCAAAACCAAACCTTAAAGAGGAGAATTCATGGTTTCCTTTCATTCAGCCTCACATTTAAGCCCTGAGATGCCCCAATCCTCCTACAAGCACCATCGAACCACTGAACTCTGGACACTGAGAAGCCCAGGCTAAGCTGGGCCTTGCGGGGTCCAGTAAGGTGGGATGTGTGATTGGTACCTTGGAGCTTAGCCACAGGCATTGTGGGAACAGGCTCTGGCAGAGGGCACCTGGCCACAACCTGGGTGGGAGTTACAGCACCTGCACTGACCTGCTGTGCGGGGGGGACCACATGGGAAATCTCAAAGATTTGGAATCAGAGCCAAACAAATGCCACCAAAGAACACACACACACACACACACACAGAGAGAGAGAGAGAGAGAGAGAGAGAGAAAGAGAGAGAGAGAGAGAGAGAGAGAGAGAGAGTGTCTCAGGGCAGGGCAGCCGCTCCAGCCAGCAGGATCCCACAGACGATCACTCAAGGTGGCAGGTTAGATGGAGGACTGGTCCTTCCTAAGAGGACTGTGGATGGGCCTTTGACTCTAATGGGCAAACAATAGCAACAGGGACCTGACTTCTTTAACAGTTCAAATGGATATGGGGCTGTTGAGATACCTCAGCACACAAAGATGCTTCCTGGGCAACTCTGGTCCCTGGAACCCACATGAAGGCGGAGGGCAAGACCTGACTCTGACCTCCTCACGCCTGCTGTGGCTTATCCTGACCACCTCATGCCTACACCACACATCATGCACAGGACACACACAGTCTTGACAGAACAAACTTTAAAGTCATGGCAAAACACAGACCCCAGAGCCACCCACAGGGAGCAGCACTGTGTCTGTGAATGTTTCAGCTGGAGGGCCTTCCAGACAGCCGAGACCGGCCAGTCTGGGAAAACACAGGCAAGTGACCAGATCTCCCAAAACATGCAAGGAGTTTGGATGGAGACTGGTAACCGGAGCCACCTCAGCCTAGGCACTGCTTGCTCCCAGAGGGGTCATCTCTCTCTGGGTAAATGTTGGCACCTTTCTGGTGTGATACCCACTCAGACCACATGCTCATTACAGCTAGAATGGAAGGGCTGAGCAAGTGTACTTATGACAGGGAGAGAAAAAATACAACTTAAAGAACCCTAAATGGCCCAGTTTCTGCCTCTTTTATAGGAATAAAATTTTGAATAAGAGCAAGTATTTTATTTAAACATTGATGGGGAGAACACTTTAGCAGTTAGTGAAGCATTCAGAAAGGGAATCTACGGAGCTGGAGAGATGGCTCTGTGGCTAAGGGCACTTGCTTTTATCCCAGAATATCTGAGTTTAGTTCCTCATAATCCATGTTGGGCAGCTCACAACTGCCCATAACTCCAGCTCCAGGGGCTCTAAGACCCTCTTGTGGTTTTTGCGAGATCCTACATTCACATGACATATACATTTGTACAGACACACATGCACATACACTTAAAAACATTAAAAAGAAGAAAACAAACAAGAAACAACTGTAACAAAAATAGATCTGTAGGGAGGTTGAAGACACACCTTCAGTCAGCTTTGGATTCCTAAGTTCCTCACCCATGACTTGGTGTCCCCGGGTGGAAAAGACTTGCATTGAAGGCTCTCTCAATTCCGGCAGCCTCTCATACTGGCTTCCCTCTCTCCAAGGAGTCAAGGGGTCCTCACTGTCTTGTCTGCAGTGAAAGAGTGGTTTTATGGTCCCCATGGCCCAGCTCAGGCTGCTTGAACTTGCTATGCAGACCCCGCTGGCCTTGAACTCACAGAGCTCTGCCTGCCTCTGCCTCCCAAGCGTTGAGGGTTGTTAGACAATAGGCAGGACATTGAACAAAAATAATCGACAAAACACATGTCAGCACCATCCTTATGAGGAAAGGGAGCCTGGATGCCACACCAGCAGGCTCTGTCCTCTTTCCACAGTGTCCCTGCACCAGAGTGGAGCATTGTCCCAGCCTTCAGAAAAACCCCCTGGTTTTATATTAACTTCCCACCTAAGCCCTGCAGCATGGTTTTGCCTGCCTGAGAAGTCTCCCTCTCTCCCCAACTCCTTCCTCCCTCCCCCACTCCTCCCTCTCTTCTTCCCTACTGGGTTTAAACTCAGGGCCTTGTGTACACTAGGAGTTGCTAGCACTCAGCTATATAGCGCTCTCTCTCTCTCTCTCTCTCTCTCTCTCTCTATATATATATATATATATATATATATATCCCCAGTCCTCTTTAGAAAGTTTCTTCTTTTGAGGTCCTCTTTTCCCAGGTGTGTAAAGTTGACTACCAAGATTAGTCACCATACAGAGAAGCAGACACATTCAAAAATATGACCAATGCTCTGTATGTGGGTTTTGTTTTTTTTTTTTTTTTTTATGTACTCAGAATATCCTGATGAGTGATGAAACTGATTTTATCTTCCCAGTTTTTGACTGTTTTGATTTCCCTTCCTTACTTCGAGAACATCGCTGTGTATGCATTTGCGGGCGTGTGTGTGTGTGTGTGTGTGTGTGTGTGTGTGTGCGCTCTTGTTGGTACTGGGGGATCACACCCAGGGCCTTCCCCATGCTGAACATACACTCTGCCTCCCAGCCACACCCCAGCTCCTAGGACAGTGTGCTGATGTGGTGACAGTAGGCTCCATTATCTCACGGCTGATCTCAAGGGAAAGTTCTTGACAGTTTCACCTGAAAGTATAATGTTTGATGAGGTGTTTTTGGTTTGGTTTTGTTGTGTGTGTGTGTGTGTGTGTTTTCATTAAAAAAAAATCAGATTTAGGAAGTTCCCTTTTGTTTCTGATTTGCTAATTTTTTTTTTTTTCAATCTTAGATGGGTTGGGTATGATAGTGAATTTCTTTTTCTCTTGTTTTGTTCTGTTTTGTTTTGTTTTTTAGAGACAGGGCTTCTCATTGTAGCTCTGTCTCATTGTTGTTCTGGAACTTGCTCTGTAGACCCGAGGGCCTCAAACTCAAGAGAGCCACCTCTGCCTCCCAAGTGCTGGGATTAAAGGCATGCACCGCTACAGTATTTCTAACCCCAGCACTTAAAAAGCTGAGGCAGAATTGTGAGTTCAAGACCAGCCTGAGCTACATAATAAGGTCCAGTCTCAACAAACCCTAAAAAATAAAAGCATGAATAGATGCCCAATTTCAACCCACACCTCTTTTGGCTGTACTGTAATGATCATTTGAACTTCCCACTTTGATCTGTCCCCACATGGCCACAGCCATTTTCCTATCTTGCCTTGGTTGAATGAAACTCAATTGGACATTGTGTTTTCATCAGAGCTGGAGTTTCTTTGCTAATATTTTATTAAGAACTGTTGCCTCAGAGGAGCAGGGTGGGAGGAAGGCAAGAGAGGGAGAAGGAGAGGAAACACTGTATTTTTTTCTTGTTTGTTGTTGAGCTTGAGGGTCTCGATTATAATTCTCTCAGAAAAAGATTTTGCATCTTCACCTGGGCTTGGAGCAACTCCAAGCTACTAGTTCTCCTGGGAATGTTGTTCATGACTGCTGATGAAGTTGCCTGCACTTGACCTGGCCTTGTGGGAAGATCTGTGAACTCAGTTACAGGTTCTTCGGTATATAGGTCCTTTCGGGGTTTCTATCCCTTCTTGTTATCTTTATTTACTTATTTTGTGTGCATATATGTTTGTGAACAGGCGTGGGCATCGGTACCACAGCATGTGTGTGGAGGTCAGAGGACAACTTTTGGTTCTCTTTATCACCTTGTGCGTTTGAGGTATCAAACTCAGGTCAAGTCACGCTCAGCAGCAAGCCCCTTTACCGGCAGAGCTTTTTTCCTATATAAAGCTGTGCTTTCTAGCTTTAAATCTTTTGTCTCTTTTTATGATTGTCTCCATCCAATCGGAAATAAGTTCTTTTCAGCTGGAGCATTTGATCCATTTTTAATCTCATATAAACATAAATATAATACACACTTAATGTAAATATTTAAAATAAACCCTATTACCTTCTGTTGTGTTATGAATCCCACTCATCCTATTCCTGTCCTCTAAAAGTTATTTGTGTATATTTTATCACTGTTTTTGCTTTTTTAATTTGATTGACAGTTCTGTCTCTAGCCCTTTTCTGTCTAAAGTGCTAGATAAAAAACATTGCAGCTTCCTTGGTTCTCGGAGTCTAGGGTCTATTTAACGATTCCCTTTCTGGCTGGCCCTGGGCTTGACTTCTGTCTTGCTCATCTAGAAAGTGCCTGAACCTAAGCCCACATGTGCGTATCTGCGGGTGTCCTTGACACTAAGGTGGCTTCATTAACTCCTCTTGCTAGACTCAGTGTTCGGGTTCTCCAACCCCCTTCTAGCTCTCCAGCATCCTTTCTAAGTCCAGCAGAAGGAGGAGGCCCTACATTTCCAGAAATGGAAATCTTGCAGTTAGTTTTACATTCCTGGAGCTTGAGGCTACAAAAAAATACACTCATTAAGGGGCCATCTTGTGTTGCATTCCATAAATCATTTCCCTGTAACACTGCTGCCTACCTGCACTGAGCCTGTGCCTTGTTGCCACAAACCATGTGCCCTGGCCAGCACGCTCTGCCTTCTGAGATGCTGTGCTTGGAAGTGAGTTTACATGGCAAGTGGGAAGCTGAGGAGGACCCTGGGGAGGCAGGATGGTGGCTCACACTCCCTTATCTACTTGTCCCCAGACAATTGCTCTGAGGTTCCTCCTGCCTCATTTCCCATGGTTTATGAATTGAGAGCAGTGTGGGATCCGGGCTGAACTCGGAAGTCAGGTTGGTTTGCTAGGGATCCCAGCTTCCCTGCTTGTTGGCAGCATGACCTGGGACTTTCCATGCTGCCTTGTCTAGATCGGAATCAAGGAGATGATCAAAGCAGAAACTAGCTCAGAAAACTGAATGGGGAATTCGAAAGGTGATTTGTCTTTAAAGGGGTGCTGCTGTGGAGTTAGTGTTACAAAACTTGTTTTAAAAAGATGTTATGGGGTCTGGAGAAATGGCTCAGTGGTTAAGAGCTCTGGCTACTCTTGCAGAGGTCCGGAGTTTGATTTTGACCAGCCATTTATAATGGGATCTGATGCCCTCTTCTGGCATGCAGGCATAAATGCAGATAGAGCACTCATATACATCAACCAATCAGTCAATATTAAAAAGTTTAAATTTTAAAAAAGTCCCACTAGAAGTCCAGGGAAGCAAGAGTCCAAGCTTTTAGCTCTGCTTTCAGGGATGCTGTGCAGCTATGGCCTTATCCACACTGTCCCTGGCCTCTGTTTCCCCATTGATCAACCAAGAGGAAGGGTTAATCACCCCTTCTATAGAGTAAAAGGACCAGAGCCAAAGGGAAAAACACCCTGACCCTGACTTGACTCCAAACCCAAGTCCAGGGCCAAGGAACAGAAGCCCACCAATCCCTGAGCACCAAATCCAACCAATCCCTGAGCATCAAATCCCACTAATTCCTAAGCCTGCCCCAAGATCAGGCCACAGAAATTCCACCAATCCCAGGCTACCCTGGAAAGCTCCCCACTCCACACACAAGAAACCTTATATAAGGCCTGTGTGCTGCTTGGTTCCCTGCTGCTTCTCACCCTAGTGGAGGCATCCCCCACACCTGGGTTTTTCACTCCCAACAAATCTCTTGGGTGAGGTTTGTTTTTCGGCATGACTTTGTGGTATTCCTTGGCTCCCGATTGCCAGGTTCCCTCTTGGAGCTGAGCTGTAACACTTATACCTTCTAGCTCCATCTGACCCCTGGGGACAGATACTATGACCAAGTCCAAGGTCTGTGCAGGGAGGCTGGTGGGATTGTGGCTGCCAGGGTGACCCTAGAACCTTGCAGGGCATGTACAGTGGGCAATGTGGAGCTGCTGTGCCCAAACCAGTGAGCTTGAGGAGACTCAGCCTCAGCTCTGCCACGCCCACAGTGCTTTTTAATAGGTGTTGCCAGCTTGGGTTTAGAGCTTCTCGCAGGGTGTGGGGTGTGGACCTGGCACCTTGAGACTTGTTGCTCTGTGGAAACCTCTGGCAGGCACACTCCCCTCTCTGGGTTTCTGAGCTCTTCTAGGTCCTAAGTTCACTAGAACACTGGGAACTGGCCTCTAACTGGGCCTCCCAGCAGCCTCTGCCCTCTCTAGGCTGTTTGTGCTCAGTGAAAAGCGACTGAGGAAGCGTAGCTAATTCTCAAGAGTCCCACCAGGCAGAAGTGTAACAGTCCTTTGAGCCTGGCCTGGTCTCCCTCTTCATTTCCCACCTAGGGATGGAAAGGAAGACATATTGAATACAGGCTATTTGGAGTAAAGGTCCCCAGCTACCTAGCTACCTGACCTTTCTGGGCCCCGTGCTGTCAATCATGCCCCTTCCCACCCCTGGTGCCCATGGGGCTCCTGGAGGTCGTTCACCCACAGCTTGCCCCTGGATCTGTGCTTAGCAAGGCAAAAGTAACCCACTCCTTCACCAGAATCATGGCTGGAGCCAGGTCCTGGAACTGGAGGGCCTTGTCTTGGGAGCTCTGGAGTAGATCCTGGAGGCTTCTTGGACAGGAGATTCTTCTATATACACAGATCCTGCCCTGACTCCAGACCAAGGCCGAATTAGTGATGTAGGGTTCCCAGGCTACAGGCAGGTAATTGCTTTATTAGTAAAACACAAAGGCTTTAATGAGCAATTAATTAGCAACTGGCGACTGCCAGAACCACTCACTTCCCTCAGTGGGACCAATCTTATTAGTCACTTAGGCAAGGCTACCGCGGATGGGTTACATCCCTCGAGGTCCTACGGGAGACGACAGGCGATGGATTGTTGCTTTAGGAGGCGCACTGCAGACCAGGCAGTGTGCTCCATAAATCTGCCTCTCTCGGTCCATACGGAAGGGCGCTGTCACCGTGACCATTGTCCAGATGAAGGAGCTGAGCCCCAGAGAGTTCACCCACTTCTCCAGTGGAGACGGTCCCTACTTAGTCTCATTCCAAAGTTACCCCTCCTCCCTTTTAGAGAGAGAGTAGCTTCAGACCTGCTGTGTTGCTGAGGCTGATCTTAAACTTCTGGTCCTCCTGCCTCCACCTCCTGTGTCCTGGGATGACATACATATGTCGTCATGTCAAGTGACATCTCTCCCTTGAGGCCTCTCAAGTCCCTTTTCTTTCCTTTTACGGCTGCATGTTAAGGAGAAGCTTCCCAGCCTTCTCTTCACGGCTTTCCAAGAAGAAAGTGTAGGGACTCACCTCTGTTCCTGCTAACTCCCCTTCTCTAGCCACAGAAGAAGCCCTCAGGACTCCAGACCCATGAGGCAGGCCCGCCCCTTAGCTACCAGGCTCCACCTGCTATTTCCAGATCCTTCTTTGGCTTCCCACTTCCAGAGCATTGAGCCACACTCAATTTTTAAGATTAACTTAAACATTTAAAATATTATTTTATCTGTGTATGTCTTTCATCAGCATGGCTATGTGTGCACATGAAGGCCTAGTTCTTGCAGAGTCCAGGGGAGGGCACCAGGTCCCCAGAAACTGGACTTGCAGAGTCTGGGAGCCATCAGGGGGGTGCTGGGAATCGAACCCAGATTCTCTGGAAGAGTGACCAGTGCTTGCAACTTCGGAGCCATCTCTCCAGCCCCAAGATTAACTTTAAAAATATTTATTTTTATCGCTTTAATTTATTTGTATGTTGGGGGCACACATGCTGGCTGAGGAGGCAAACGTTTAGGCATCAGCTCTCTCTTTCCACCATGTGGGTCCCAGGGATCAAACTCAGATGGTTGGCTTGGTGGCAGGTGCTTGGCCCACTGAGCTGCCTCCTCGGCTACAAGATTAACTTTGAATTTTAGTATCATGATCAACCCGTTCTTTATGACCTATGTCCCAGGTCATGTGAAATAAGGGGATAGTGTGTTTTCTTTTTAAAAGCAGTTATTTTGAATCAACACAGAAATATCAACTAGATATGGTGCTATACACCTTTGGCCCCAGACATCAGGTGCTCAGGCAAAAAGAAACTGGTCAAAAGGGAACTTGTTGGGAGTCTGAGGCCAGCCTGGGTTACATAGTGAAACAAAATGACAGCAGCAGCAAGAAAAGAAATGATGCAGAAGATGATGTTAGGTAAATATTTAACAGGTTTTATTCTTCGCTTTGGAGAAACTGGTCAAAAGGGAACTTGTTGAGGTGACCTGGGACAGATTCTCTCTGGCTTGGGAGGTACTAGTCAGCCCCATGAGGAACATCCTCAAAGCCTTCAGACCCATGGGGCTGCTTGCCCCTGCAACCCTTCTGCTCCTTGGTCAGCTTCTAAGAGCAGGCCCCTAGGGGAAGTTAGCTTTCCTCCCGAGCCAACGTCTGGTTGCTTATTTCTCTGAAAAATGTTATCAACTGCCTGCACACATACATTTAGAACAATCACCGTTGCTTGTGGGAAAGGGGGAGGGAGACAGACTTCACGGGGCACAGGGGACTCCTGAAAGATGGGCATATCTTGATTGGGTGAGGGTCTGGTTGCACAAGAGACAAACACACACACACACACACACACACACACACACACACACACACGCCGAGTCACTGTCCTGTGGCTTGCACAAAACCAACATAAAATGTGGAAATTTTAAGGTAGACAAATCAAGATGATTTGAGAATAGAAGCCAAGCCAAAGTCACAATCGTTAGTTATAGTTCCAAGTTGGGAGCTCACCTGTCCTGTGGTGAGGCTAGCTCTCATCCAGCTGTCATTCCAGATGTTCTCAAAGCCAGTGGTTATGGAGTTCCACCATGTGTCAGTCTTGACAGCAGTGGCCAAAATGTCAGAGAGATGTCTGTCCATGGGCTGTCATGTCTGTAGGAGACAGTGGCTTTGTCCATAGAGGATGCTGGGATCGCTGATCTCACAACAAAACCCTACTACTTCACACGATGTGCACATGAGACACTCCGATGCAAAGCTGCTAAAGAGTATATAAAAAAATCACCTCACCTCGCTCCAGTGCCCTGCCCTTCTCCGGGCTGGGTCGCCTCTCAGTTTCGTGGTATGAGGAGGTGTAGGTAAGCCTCAACGGCCCACCTGCTCTGCCCACTGGGCAGAGGTGTGGCAGTCCCTCCTTTTCAAGTAAGTCAAGAAATCCGGGAGTCATCTGAGTGTATGACATCGTGAAACTTTTCTATGATCACAGACATACCAAGAAAATAGGCATAGAACAGGCCTTGGGAGGATGTATGTCTTGTATCCATTAAGAAATTAAGGTTCTAATGTGCAGAAGGCTCTATGAGTCCGTGGGAAAACTATGAAAGGTCTAATAAAAATCAGCAAAGGATGCAAATTTCTATTTCACAGAAAAAAAAACAAAACAAAACAAAAAACGAACATGGAAGATGTTCAGTCACACACAGAGACAAAAGTCAGGAGATTCAGAGCAACGAGGTGGGTGCAGGGGGGGGGGAACAGGATTTCAAGGTCATTTTCAGCAAGGTCAAGGTTCAAGGTCAGTCTGGGTTACATGATACCTGGTCTCAAACAAACAAAGAAAAATCCCACCAAGACAGACAAAAACAAAAAAGAAAACAAAAGTACACGATATGGATATGACCCAATTAAAGCTATCTTACAACCTTTGTGGGTTCTAAATTGCTACCACTTTTTAGTAAAAGCTTGGACTACACATTGTCTGTGGCCTACTCATCTCTTGTAGAAATGCTCCTGTCAGAAAGAGGCACTCTTTTGCCCAAGAAGACCAGCTAATCATTGCAAAGTGCACTATACTGAGCATGAAAACCGCCTTGTGGTTTTAACTATTTTTACATTCTGTGCAGTGAAATTCTTGCACCAACTAGAACTTTCCGAACTGATCTGGAGTGACAATCATTATACCTTGGCAAGGAAAGGGAGAAACCTGCCCCAGTTAAGGGTTAATAAGAGCAGTGCCTCCTAGTGGCCGTTTACTGCACATACCAGGAGCCTGGAATTACTCCTGCAGTAGGAGAAACTTGGGCCCAGAGTGATTAAGAAATTTACCCAGTGAGCCACGATCATGCAACCTGACTGCACAACTCCAGCATGGAGCCCTGAGTGTAGCTTTCAAGACCCAAAGAGGTCTGCAAACCGAAGCAATCTCACAAACCAGCGCTGGACAGTATGGTCACTTTTAAACAAACAACGCTACTGAACAAACTTAAAACCCAAACTAATAAAGAGGGCTTATAGCACAAGCCTGGGCCCTCAGCAGACTCCTCCACACGAGTTTGGTTTCTGTGGCTGCCTCTAGGCAATAAATAACATGGCTAGCCCGTTATTTCTTGATTTATTAACTTTGGACTCCAGCTATCAACTTCTGCAGCGCTCAAGGGAGGCAGCTTACTTCTGCTTCCTGTTGTTGCCTTGCTCTGTAACCATAAGCTTTGGCTGCCGCACTCCTACCCGGCCCCTGGGCTTGGACATTTGCAACCTTGTTTCCAAGATTAGTCCAAAGTCAAGGGCGCTGGCCCTGATTGGGTCAGTATAGAGGGAGAACCTGGCCTATCTGGCCTGTTTCCTTTGAGTAGCTCTCAGAGGCTCAGCACAGCCATGTGGGTGCCCTGGCTGAGTGCCTATGAGAGGCTGGCAAAGGCTGCATGCCACTCAGAGGCATGGGCAGGTGTACTTGAAAGGGGCACATGAAGCCAGTAGGAGTTTTATTCTCCGTCATTGGCCTTCTCATTACCCCAGGGGTTTCTGCACATCTGGCCTGCCAGATCAGAGGCCCTGGGTCTCCTGAGGAGAGATGAGCCAGTGAAAGAAGGCTGGCATCCAGCACTCGAGACTTTGGAGGAAGAAGAACTGCCTTCCCATTGCCAAGCCCTACATCACCTAGTAGGCGCACTCCAAATGACAGGATCAACACCAGGCACCAATTCAAACCTGGTAAATCAGAGGCTACAGTGGGAGGCCAAGCTGGATGGCAGGCTGCTCAGACAGGACAGTGATTGGCAGAGGCCACACAACTGTTAAGGGCACAGGAGTCCCTAAAGCTTCATCTTAGGAAAGAACATAGGTCCTTTTTGTGGGTCCCTTCAAATAGGGAGGCTCTTTAGTCATATGTCACACTCTCCACCTCTCCTTGCCTCTGCATTCTAACCTGTACAATGGGTATGTGGACAGCAGAGGTGGGGATTGAGGATTCTGGTTTTGAAATTCTGAACTGAGACTGATTCAGGGGTAAAGTATTTGTCTAGCACACACAAGGTCCTGGCTTCTATCCCCAGCACCATGATAAAGAAAGAAATAAATAAAGAAATGTAAAAAGAAACAAATAATGATGACTGAGGAAGATTCTTGAAGCCTTACTAGGTGGACTGTTGCTATGGCTACGCCAACTGGGTAACTGTCAGGCAGGGAATAGTCTGTGCTGTTCAGGTTGAGTATGGCCAGGCAGGGTACCAGATATGCATCCTTCTTTGCTCTCCACCCCAAGATATGGTCTTGGTCCAGGCTTAGGGCCAACAGCATCTGTTCTTATTCAGATGGGCAAGTGGAAAGACAGGAACGCATGACTTGACTCTTCTTTTAAAAACTTTATTTTTTTAAATACATTTATTTGTTTGTTTGTTTAGTGTTGTAAGACCTGGGGTCTCACAGCTCAGGAGTTCAAGATCGCGCCCTTCCCAGAAACTCCCCCAGACCACTACTAGTTGCAAAAGCAAGAGGTTTAATTTAACCACTGCGCAGTGGGGTCACCCCTGCCGGTCAGCAAAGAGTGGCCCTGGGAGACAAAGTCTTTAGGTTTTTAAAAAGAAAAATTGCTGGAAATTTGAAGTTGCAGTTTTGGCAATTTAGGATTGGATGAGGAAGCTATAAAGTAAGATAATTGGTTAGTCTTAGGTGCTCAAGCTTGGCCAGTCCTGCCAAGTGTGGATGCAGCTGCAATTGAAGGTGGGGTGGTTAGCTCATCCTTGAAGACTGGGGCTGCAGGCTTTTGGCTGGAGGTCAGGAGCTACTCAGAAGAAGGATTGAGGCCATCTAGGTTCGTTGCTAAGAAACACTATCTTGAAGACAAGGGTCTGGTCGTTCTTTTTGCTGAGTGAAGGTCATTGCTTGCTTGCTTTTTTTTCTATCTGTCCTCACAGATAGGGTCTCATTCCTCCATTCTCTGGAAAGGTACTAAGAGGCTTTGGCTTAACCTGGACCTAAAACTTAAAACTATAGGCTTTAGAAGACATACAGGTTACAAAGTTAGTCTAGCCCTTTCAGTGTGTGTGTGTGTGTGTGTGTGTGTGTGTGTGTGTGTGTGTGTTTGGCCACACTTACCGTGTGCATGTGGAGGTCAGAGGTCAACGTATGGAGGTGGCCCTCTCCTTCCACCATGTGGGTCCAGGCTGTCAGTGGTGGCCACTGCCTTTACCCCAGGCCCTCTCACTTCCCAGGCCCCTCCTGTTTAGGCGTGGTGGGGGCAGCCGTACACACCCAGCTTCAGTGACCACCTACTGCCCAGCACTCAGCCAGGTGGCCACCCTGAGCTACAAGGTGACCCAGCCGAAAAGCAGAGGCTCTATTCCTAACAGTGACAATGGCAACGGAAAGCAGCAACACAGACTCTGGAAGAGCCCTGCTGGAGCTGGGACCCTGCTCTGGCTTTTGACGGGCTCCATTTGACTTGCAATGGCTTTCAGTCCTTCAGCGACTGCCCATCTTTTAGTAATTGGAATTTTTTTTTTCATACAAAAATCACATTTCTAGCTTCTCTGGCAAAAACTGAGGATCAGACCACACTGTCCCATATTTGTTGTAACTGAACATCCTCTGAGCTGGGTACTGCTGCCATGGGGCTATGCCCAGTTCATTTCCTTCCCTCTGCCTGCCCCATTCCCCCTGTACTGGCCAGTTTTGTAGCCTGGCCCATGGGTACCACAGTTTGTAATTCTTGCCTCTGTACAGCTACCGGCACCTAGGGACAAAGAACCTGAGGCCAGAGGAACAGGGAGCAGCCCCTAGGAAAGTCTCGGCACGGCTCGTGCCTCACAGGACACCCCAGGCCCAGCCAGGTGCTTCTGTCCCCCAGAAGAAGGACAACCTAGAGGATAAACAGGTAGGCTGGAGTCTGGTGGCCTGGCCTCCAACCTGGATTCTGTCCTTTTCTAGATAGAAAAGGCCACACCTCTGTGCCTCATCTTCAGATTTTATTTTTTGGCAAGGCAATGACAGAGTGCACTTCCTTGGGGCTTAAGATGGGGACCTTGACAGTGAATGTCTACTGTGTGGGCTCTCATAGCTGTACCAGATGTGATGGGAACTCAGGATATGTGAGAAAGCAAAGGTCTATATCGCCATGTGACATGGAGGGACTGTGGCCACCAGGGCCCTATAAGCTGCAGTCTCTTTCCTCTGTGGTTGTGGCAGCACTGTGGTGCTAAAGGTTCTGTGGTGAGAACAGCCCCTGACAGGCTGTGGAGGAGCAGCACTTTGGCTGGGCTGCTCTGAAAACACAAATGCCGCCTGGGATATAGGAACAGGGCTGCTGGCCTTGCATTTCTCCAGCCCCAGGGCTGCCTTCTGGGAGTGTAGCTATGGCCTGGGTTGGTATAGCCTTGAGGAGACCCAGCTCCCTCTTCTGAGGAATGACATGCTTCAGAACTGGGCTCAGCCCCTGTTGCATCCCTACCACATCTGGTTTCGGTCTGTAGATAACCCATGTGCCTAGATACTCATGAGTTTTGTTTTGAACAAGCAACATTTGCACAGCCACAATGGAAATAATTCTAACGTGGTTTTTCAGCGGTACCCACAGTCCTAGCCCATGGTTCTGCATCCTGGCAGCACTGCCTGAGAGCAGCTGACAAGCAAGGCACTGCCATGGGGGGAAGAAAAAGCTGAGGCTCCAGGGGTAGGTGGCCTTCTTAAGGTCATGTGACTCCAGTTCCAGGGTCTGACCCTTATTACTCCTCTCTCTTTCCCCACATCTCTGCCACCCCCAGGCTTGGCTCAGATATTCTAATTCTTGCTAGACAGAGGCTTTCCAGGGTCCCAGGCCTGCCTTGGAGGAGAAATACTCTCGAGACCGGCAGAGATGTAGCCTTTGTGATCTTTTTATTTCTGCTGAATTTACCACTATAGTAAGCATGCTGTTGTTGTTGCTGCCATGCAGATGCTCATGTGACCAACTCTCCTGGTTTGCCTAGAACCAAGCATTTTTTTAGAGTGCAGACCTTTCCAGGCAAGGACAATTCCAGACAGGATGAGACACTGGGTTACCCTCAAGATGAAAACTGGGATAATTTTTTTTCCTGTCACTGGGCACGATAGACTGTTTCTAGCTCTTTGCTTGTGAGCTGACAGCCCTGTCACGGTCACTTGTCACCAGAACACCTCTTCCTCAGGGTCTTTCCCAAGATAAGGAGACCAAGCCTCTTCCTCAGAGGAGATACACAAGACTCAAACCCATATTGTAACCTGTCTCTTATCTGAGCTCGTAGGAAGCCACCTTCGGACCTAGGATGGAACTGAGGGGCAGATGCCAATGATAGGTGTGACCGACCTGCCTGTGCTAGCTCACAGAGCTGCTTGGTAAACGTTTAGACCGTCTGTGGCTTGGCTGTTGAAATGACAGGAGCTGGAGGAGTTCAGTGGTACAGGGATTGCCTAGCATGCATGAGGCCCTGGGTTTCTTCTCTAGTCAGTCAATCTGTCGTCTGTCTGTCTGTCTCTGAGAATTAAAGTTGGGCATGTGCCTGTCGTCCCAACTACTTGATAGAGTGAGGCAGGAGGATTGCTTGAGGCAAGAAGTTTGGAACCAGTCTGCACACAGCAAGTCCCAGCCACAAAAAGTGGAAGGAAGGCTGAAGGGAGCAGGAGGAGGAAGAGGAGAAGAGAAGGGAGAGAAAGAGGAGGGGAAGAGAGGAAGGGGAGGTGGAAGATGATAGGGGTCAAGGAGAGGAGTATGAGGGATGAAAAGGGGAGTAGAGGGGGAATGGAGAGGAGAGATTAGGTTACATAAATGAAATTACAAAGTAAAAATACTCAGAATGAGGAACTTCTCTTTTTCTTCACTTTTAAGACAGGGTCTCACTATGCAAACCTGGCTGGCCTGAAATTTAGAGATCTCGCCTGCCTCTGCCACCAGAGTTCTGGGATTAAGGGTGTGTGCCCTCATGCCCCACAATGTAGCACCTTCTAATTTCTACATTTGGCTATAATCTGCTACCATTGTTCAACTCCTGTCTCCCTTTGCTTTCTTTGTCATAGTACCTGAGCACATGATGATTTGACAGTGTGTGGACAGGGTCTTTCCGGAGTTGTTCGAGTTAGCTGGAGGCTCCCCGGGTCAAGCCTTGGAAAACAGGTGATGTGAGCCTAGACAGCCACGCACAGAATGTGGAGACAGAGATCCAGCAATGCTACCCCACCCAGGAATGTCGAAGATGGCTGCTATCTACCAGAAGCTGGGAAGAAAGGTTCTTGGGGCCCTCAGAAGGAACCAACCCTGTGGACACCTTAATCCTTGACCTCTGGACTCTGGAACCAACACCACCTTTGTGTTCTTTAGGTCAGTCAGTCTCTGGTAATTTGTTACAGCACCCAGGCAGACCCATAGACCTACCTCTTGGTGACCTCTTGGTTGGTGACATTTACTACATCAGCATCACAGCAATACTATAGAAAGCTGTGTCTGTGCATTTTCCTTGGTTCTGTGTCCAATACTTGGTATATCCACACTGATGGTTCTGAGGCTGAGGTGTGGGAATCTGAAAGACATGGAAAACAGCTTGAGGTCTTTAGCTTGATAATCATGTGGATGGATTCAAGGAAGTGGTGGAGAGAATGTTGATAAGGCCGCCATGCTTATAATGGTCATATCATGAATAATGCCAGACAATGGAAACAAAGATTCTAGTAAGCTAAGCAACCTAGTAACTTAAACCTAGTCTCTAATTCAGGAAAAAAAAAAAAAAGTTTGTGTCCTTGACAATCAAAGAAAGCTCCACCAGGTTTCCTCCTACTTAATATAAAGGAAAATTCCCACATTCAAATCAGAACAACACTCTCAACAGATCAGATCAGAATCTCAAACCCTTTGCGAGGCCTGCACTGACCAGTGCAGGGTGGCAGGTCAGTCCTCCCCCTTGTCCTGCCACACTCAGAGCTGTCGGTTTCCCTACACTTGGGCTAAGCCCCTTCTGAACCTCCCCATGTGCCGCTCATCCTGCCTGTGGCCGGAGTCCACTCTTGTCATGGCTGTCATCTCCTTGTCTCCTCTCTGATTTCCTAGGAAATGTGGGTTCTAGATTTTATATTCTCTTCATCACTCTCTGGTTATATGTAAACATTTGTCTTCCTATTTGCTGGGTTTTCACATTACTTCTCCAACTTTTAACTTTTTTTTTTTTTTTTTTTTTTCCTTTTTGGTTTTTCAAGACAGGGTTTCTCTGTGTCACCTTGGCTGTCCTGGACTCGCTTTGTAGACCAGGCTGGCCTTGAACTCACAGAGATCCGCCTGCCTCTGCCTCCCCTAGTGCTGGGATTACAGGTGTATCACTACACTTGGCTCAACTTTTAAATCTCTTACCTGTTTTCCTCATCAAGACATGAGTACCCTAAAAGCAGACAATAATGTCTAGCTGGTCCCAGAGACCAGTTCAATACTTAGAAGCTGCTGAATGAACAGGTGAAGTACATCATCAGGTAAGAAGCTTCGTGACGAAGATATACCAGGGACAGGGGGAGTTCATTCAGTTCCTCTCTCTGGCCAGGCAGTTACAGCTGGGTCTCAGCCTCCTGGTCCAGTCTCAAGTGCAATCCAAATACAGCCTGAGCCTCGGTGTTTGCAAGGGACCTGGTACACAGAGGTACTCCAGGAGCTCATCAGCAAGTTCTTACAGGTAAAGGGAGGTGGGACTCTCGGGGCTACCAGGGAAAGGGCTGACTTCCTACACGGGGAGACTGAGGGTGAGAAGACAGGTGGAGTTTTCCTGGCAGAGGTCGGGGGTGGGGGGGAAGTAGGTCCCCTGTGTGGGTGGAACCCTTCCTTGGGGCCAACCCCCTCTCTGCTCTTCTGCTGGGAGCCCAGATGTGACATTTGGTTTCCCCCAGCTTCCTGTGTCTGTCTAGTGGGCTCATGGTGAGTGCCAACTCCAGGCTGAGGTGGGGGTGGGGGGCTGCAAGTGTGACTCAGTCACCCCAAGACACAGGACCGATACAGGAGAGGCCCGGGTACTACTCAAAAGCAGTGTCACGAAACACTGAGGATGTGGTCCAATAGTGTTCATTCACGGTGGAGTGACACAGCTAGCTCTCCTGCCTTCTGAACCCATCTATACAATGAGGACAGATATTGCTCTTGGATCTGCTGGCTGCTGGCATAGGTATCTCTTCCAGCAGGCCTCCTACCCTATCTCCTCATGTCACATCAGAATTGACCTTTTATTGTCCCCCTGCTGACTGTGGGTCAGAGAAAGGCTCTAACGTCAAAGCATTGAAGTCTTATTGAGTGGCAAACACTCAGACTGGCTCTAGACTGGGCACAGGTGGATGGCTCTGGATGGAAGAACCTAGATGGCTAGACTTGAACTTGACCAAAGGATGCAAAACTGAGAATGAGCTCACTTTGAACTTTGAACTTTGCTGCGCAGCCCAGGTTGGCCTTGAACTCTCAATCCTCCTGCCTCAGCTTCTTGCTGGGTGATAGTCATGAACTTACCATGAACTCACCAAGGGCTAGGCCGTGCCACCAGCTCTCCATCCTGACTCCTTTCTGCAGAGCATGATGGGGCCGCTCAGAATGCTGCTGGGGTGGTCTGTGGGTCGAGAACACCCACATTCCTGTGAAGGATGACTGCTGCCAGGGGCGACCACAGGGAAGACAGTTCTTGTCACTGGAAGCAGCAGGGGCCACCTGTATTTAACAGCAGGAACAGCGCTGAGCACATGAAAGGTTGCCAAAAGCCATACCTTCTGCTCTGTACTGAGGATGGGGAGCATTTGCGGGGCATTTATACACATGTCAGCCATTGTTGAGAGGGCTTTAGCATCTTCCCACGGACTCCTCACAGCATGGCTAGGTGCCTCTAACACCTGCTGTGCATGCAGATTGAGGCTGAGGAGGCTGCAGTGGAAGTTTTTGGTTCCTTTAAAAACCCGGTTGTGGTATATAAATATGTTTTTGTTTCAATCCCAGGTGTGGGATGTGGGGCTGCTTCAGTTTTTCCATAGCTGTCGACTATGATTGTCTCGTGCTCTGACAGAGGGTGTGATCTTTGCCAGCTGCAGAGAGTTTGATTCCGAGGACTCTCGGAGGGTATAAATACCAGAGCCCAGAGAGGGACAGGAGCCCTCCAAGGAAGGAAGCGGCTGCCCCTCTTCCTGCTGCGGCCCACCCCTGCTACTGGTTCGTCCTGCTGTTGTGTTTGCTGGACTGCTGGATACCCTGACTACAAAGACTGGACTTGCCCCAAGGAACTATGCCGAAAGAGGGCTACGGCTCTTTTCCCCTCTAACCTTCCTTCTCTCCTACCTAGTGTTGGGGCTTGGAAGGGGAGGTAGATGTATAAGAACCTAAATAAAAGTGATTTTCAAAAATACAGGAGATGACTCCAGCAGGTGGAGCTGGTCCCCTGGTTGTCTCCTCTCCTCGCCCTACTGGGTGTTTGTTTTCTGAAACAGAGGCCCCGGTACCTAGTACTTACTAGGCAAATATTAGCTCAGTGGATAAATACAGGAACTAGTGAAATACAAGTCTGTTAATCTGTCACTAGGAAGCCCACACAGTCATCACTACAGGTGAAACAAAGGCCACCTTCTCAATGACCAAGGTGAGCTCAACCCTGGCTCTCCACAGCGACGGGGAGTTCACACCCTGACCTTGTGGGCTCCACCAGCTCTCAGAGGGAACATGGAAACTTAGCTTGAAAGCATGAGGTACAGACCTGAGGACCTTCTCAGCGCACCCGTGGTGTGCCCGAACCAAAAGGGGTCTATATTCGGGTGTGACTTCCTGTGTGTTCCTGGACCGGACTCCTGCTCTCTGCTGCTGCCTTGTTTGGGAGTACCCCGCCCCTCAGCATCAGGTAGCTCCAGGATGAGGGAGGAGTCAATTTGATCCCCAGTTTGCATTTGGCTCAGGGCTGCTTGACTGGATCATTGTGGTTACTGAGACTTGGACACGTTGTTACATTTCTTTTCCCTAACTCCACTCTCCCAGGGGATGGTCCAGACACAGGAGACTCACAAATGCTCTTCAGGTGCCTGCACTGCCAGGGCACACTAAACCTCCCAACTCCCAACGCCCAAGTGTGGGCGTCACAAGTGAGGGAGTCACCAGTGGGCACACAGGAAATCACCGGGACTCCCCTTGTGTCCTTATCATGGTGAATGCTGTCTCCGGGGCCAAGGTGACTCTGTAGTCAGGCTTTTCCTGTGGGCCCTCTCTTTGACATTCATCCTCCTTGGCACCCCTCATCTGCTCAGCTCGAGTCCCAGCTTGTGCTGGGCAGAGCAGGTGTGTGTGGCCACCCTGTAGCTGAGGAGGCTCCGGGAGCCAGGAGTTCTCATGTGGAAGGGGTTATGCTAGGACCGAGAGTCTCAGCGGGGCCTGTGCAGAGCTGTCGCCAGACAACAGGGGTCTGCATCACCTCAGGGACTGGCTGGCCCTACCCCACTTTACCCCACCTGGATCCTTTCCAGATCCCATCTGCTTATCTGCTCTGTGGCTGCAGCCCTACCTTTGGCACCTTCATTCAGCCACACAGGCGATGAGCAACTTCATCCTCACCACTTAGGTTGGGACCACCCACCTCAGGGCCTTTTCACCTGCTCTTCCTTCCATGAGAACGCTCTCCCCTAGGTACCCCAAAGGCTACCTCCTTGAATGCTGTCTATACTCAAGCTTCATTTCTCACTGAGAATCCAACCCCGCCCCTTTACCACTCCCCCTATTTTTCCTCCCCACCGTTCTTACCATAGATCTGGGGAGATTTCATATTTATTGCTTATTAATTTATGATGTGTATCCAAGCAGCTCAGAGGGCAGCCATTTTAGCGTGTGGTTTGAGTCTCCTCTGCCCTGTGAAGCGCCTGGATCGCAGTAGGCTTTCCACAATCATCCGCCGGTCCGTCCGTCCGTCCATCCATCCATCCATCCATCCATCCACCCTTTCACCCAGCTACCCATCTTCTTATTCACTCACCAGTCACCCATCTTCCCTCTAGACCAGACCCTATTCTGGAGCTGCTCTGGCAATGATTGGGGTACAGAGGAGAGGAAAGCAGGGGGATTGATTTGGGTTTGCGGCAGGAAAAACAGCAAAGCTCACAGAGGGTGAGGGAGGGGGCTTCCAGGGTAAATCCTACTGGAGTGACACCCCGTGGCCTGGCCCACAACCCTGTTTTATAACACTTTGTTCAGAGGGTTGGCTTCCTGGGAGTAATATGGCTCAGCCAGCAGGTCTTAATGTTGGGGGCTGGGTGTGCATCAGAAGCCCTCCTCCCCCATACTGGTGCCTGTTTCTAAGAAGGTTGAAAAGAGGTGGGCGGCAGGGGCTGGGGGGAAGTGCATGCACGGGGCCTCTCCATTGCAGGGTGCAGCTTGCCTGGACATCTCCCTTGGCATCCTCCCAAGATAGGTGGGGCCACCGCCGCCGCGCACGCCTAGGAAAACTCCCCTTTTCGCCCCCACCTTCTGCCTGCTCTGATTCCACCTTGGTCCGGGGCGGGGCAATTTGAGAGCCCCACCCACGGCCCTAGAAGCCTCCTGCATCCAGCCTGTGGCTGGTTTGTATTGAACTGCAGGCAGGATACTGGGCAGGATTCAGGTAGGGCCCCAAGCTCAGAGGAGGCGGGGAGCCACAAAGGGGCGGCAGTTTGCAGGTGTGCGTGGGCGTGGCAGCGTGCCTCCGGCAGCCTGAAAGTGTCTCTGAGGTTCACAGACCGGGTGACCCCAGCCTCACACAGGGCAGCTCTTACTGTCCAGGGTAGGGATGTCAAAAGTCCGCGGAGGCTGAAGACCCTGTGGAACCCCGCCAGGAAACCCAGGAGTGTCAGAGGGCCGCGGCACCGTCTGGCACCGGAAGCCAGACGGGTAGGCGGAGCCTCACCTGGATTAAGTTTACTGCTGCCTAGGCAGGCTGAGACTAGGTGCTGGGCACCTGGAAGGAGGAGGCGGCAACGACAGCCAAGGCTGTCAACAGAAGTTCTGCCTAAACTTGGAGGTAAGAGGCTGCTGCTCAGAGTGGGACGCGAGGTAAGAAAGGGCGGCGGGTATGGCGTGGCTCTAGCCTGGCCCAGCCCACTTGACCTTGGTCTCAGGGTCAGCTCAATGCTTAGGGGTTCTTGAGTGCGCCTGATCCCTGCTGTCTCCCAGGGAACGACTGAGTTAGAGGCTCTAGCTGTTCCAAAGTCACTCCTTGCTCAGTGTGTGATCTGGGCATGCTCATGTTGGAGGCATTGGAACGTATGTATTGGCAAGGTGTGAGGTGTGTCCCTCTTTGCTCAGAAGAGGACACACAGATGTGAGGGCCAGAGTGAAGCTTGGGCCCTGGCGCGTGGATGAGGGCTGACTGGTGGCACGCACCCCCACCTTCGCCTCTGTCCCCAAAGCTTCCAGGGCAGTTTCCTCCAAGGAACCGGTTTAGCAGCAGGTCACTTCTGTTTGACTCTTGAGGAGGAAGAGAAGGCAGACGCCGCCTTTCCTGGTAAGCCAGGTTGGCCAGAGCACAGGTAGGTCTGTTTACTGCTGCCTGCCAAGGGTACCCTTGCCACCGAGCACAGGTGTGTCACCGCATCTGCAGGTCTGGTCAGAGGTGTGCCCCCCTACCAGCTGCTTCGCCCACCTGGTGGCCAAAGCTGCAAAAGGAAAAGTTCGGGCTTGGGGTGGCCCCTGGTGGGACTCTGGCATTCCTTCTGTCTGGACCCATGCCCACAGCTGTACCATGATGGAGGTAGACGGCGCCCCAGGTGTGAAAGCAAATGCTGCTTCTAAAGCTCCAGTGCCCAGCCCCCAGCCCCAGCTCATGGCCCCCACCCAAGCAGACAAAGGTGGGCGGCTGGCGCCACTGCTCTGCCTCTGCCAGCCTGGCTCCCCGAGGCATGTGGGCTGCACAGTGGGACCCTGCTAATGAGCATCTGTCATCACTCCATTATGCCTCCCGAGCCACCTGCGCCCCAGCAATTAGTGGGAGACCCCGGGGGTGCCCTGGTTGCTGGGCAGAGGGGCATGCAGAAGGTGGGAGGGGCTGGGGGAGGGTCTCCTGGGGTTAGGGGCCCATGCTCTGGGATCTTTACAGAGTACTTAGGATTCCAGCTCTTCATTCTATCAAAAGAGAAGCGCCGGAGCTAGGCAGAGATAATCTCCACACTGAGGTGGCTGAGGCAGATCCATCTTGAGTTCTGGTCCAGCCTGGGCTACATGAAGAGACCCCTATCTCAAAAGAGAGGGAGACCCCTCTCAAAAGAGAGGGAGAAGAAGTGGTGACAGTCTAGTGGGCTCTCAGGTGAGGAGACAGGTACATGTCCTCTTTGTGAATCCCCAAGTGAGTCTCAGCCAACACCTTGGCACTTCTGTGCTGTGTATGTGCTGAGAAGTGGAACTGGGCACACACGGGGCCACAGCCAAGATTCCGGTCCTGGAAACTCTAGCAGCGGGTGACCTAGCATAGTGTTCTCATCAGGATGGAGTGCATCTGGCCCAGTCTTTAAACCTCTCTGGGCATCCCTTGCCCGCCTTGGCACAGGTGAAATAATGCCTCTCTGCTTGGTCAGCGACAGCTGGACCAAGTCTGGTGTCTGATCAGTTGCCACACAAACCTCAGGGCAAGACCTGGGGAGGGGCAGCACAGGTGGGGCACAAGTGTGGAGCAGTTGGCAGCAGCTGGCATGGCTTTTTGGGGAATGCTGATCACCTCAGACCAGGTCTGGCTTTCTAGCTGAGGCGGGTGGCTCCTGTGGAGAATTGAAGTTCGTCTGTTTCTGCACACTGGGGATATTTGCTTTGGTTGTTGTTTTCCAAGTCAGGGTTTCTCTGTGTATCTTGGACTCACTTTGCAGACCAGGCTGGCTTAAAGGCAGGCCCATGGGGCTAGGGAGATAACTCAGTTGGTAACGTGCTTGCTGTGCGAGCATGAAGGTGTTTGGATCCTCAGCACCTCATTAAAAAGCCAAGCTTGGTGGTTTGTGCCTGTGCTCCAGCCCTGGAGAGACAGGAGGATCTCCAGGTTTGCTGTCCAGCAACTCTAGCGAATCAGGTTCAGTGAGAGGGCCCCCCACCCATACCCCCTGCACAACTCCTGCCCCTTCATCAAGCCCTGAGTTAGATCTCTGGGTCTCATGTGGTGCAAGGCGAGAACCAACTCCTGCAAGTTATCCTCTGACCTCTGCACACACACATACAGTGGCACCGGTATCTGCAGACACACACACACACACACACACACACACACACACACACACACACAAATGTAATTCCTAAAACATTTAACACGTAAGGTGGAGAGTGACAGAGGAAGACACTCACTAGAAGTTGACTTATCACACGCTCAAGAGTAAACCCAGTAGTCAGGAGATCTCTGCACCCATTTTACACATGAGGACACTGAGGCACAGAAAGATCAAAGGCTGGCAATTTGGTGCTAGACTCCCGAGGCAGTTACGGAGGGCTTTGGGACAGTACTGGGGAGGCCTCATCATGACAGCTCCCCCCATCCATCACCTGGACTGCAGAGGGAACCTCTGTTCAGAGATGGGTAGAGCCACACAGGAGGACCTGAGGCCTTTGGATTCTGAAGGACAGGCCCATGCTAGCAGATGTGGCTGGACTAGTGAGGGCTTGTTCTAGGTGCCTCATCTTTGGCCTGGACTCAGGCACTTCTAAATGCTCGAGAGGCAGGGGCATGGTCATTTTGACTCTCTGAGCGTGATCTGGCTGGATCCAGCTCTCCTGCTAAGTGCTCGTGGTGTGGGGGTAGCTAAGCTGAGGGTCAGACATTCCGTCATGCCACAGCATGAGCCGGAGACTCTTGCCCAGTTTGCCTGTCTCAGGTAGCTGGGCACCCAGGCATGCCCACCTCCTAGAGCAGTCAGTTGGAGAGGCCTTGAAGGCAGCCTGCCTGAACTTGGCTAGGGACACTGGGTTAGTCTCTTCCCTTCAGGCAGGAATGAGGGAAACAGGGAGAAAGGTTGTGTGCCCATACCAAGGAATAAGGCCACTTCTTGTTGGCATGTCTCCATGGTCCAAATTGGGACCAGGAAGAGAGACCTAGGGGAGGGTGCTAGCCTGAAAGTCAGAGCCAGGTTCCAGTCATGAGTCAGGGCTGGTGGTCTCCCTCCCTTTCCTGCTGTAAATAAGGCAGAAGGCCCTTAGCAGGCCTGTAGAGAGAACACCGGCCACTTGTGTGGCATATGACAATTGTGCCACCTCTGTTTGCAGCAAGGGCTGAAGAGGGATGGGTTCAGAGATGGGTAGGGTCTCTCAGGAGGTGCTGTAGTTAGGAGGGGATTAAAAAATTTCTGCCAGCATTTGGGGGATGTGACGTTTCCCAGACCACAGTCCCAGGGCTTTGGAAATCTGAGGCAGGTAATTTTAGGTGGGGCACCTACTTGGCTTCATCCCAGGGACCTGGAGTGGACCCCAAATAAGGTCTCAGAAAACAGGCAAACTTGACTTGGGCAGACTCAGCTCACATCCTGTTGCTAGCCTTCATTCCACTTTATCTGGCATGATGTCCTTGAACCCCAAGCCCAGGCTTGAATCCCGACGAGGCTCTGCCCACTTTAATGGCAGAGAGAGGCCCTGTTTCCCTTCTCTTGGACTAGCCAGATTTTTCTGCTGCTCCCTGGCTAAGGGAAGGGGACGCTCCCTAGTAGGGAAGGCCGTCCTGGGCACTGGCACACAGCTGCCTTTGTGAGGGTGGGTGAGTCACATGGGCGCCCCATCCTTTCTGGACCCTGGGGCGGTGACGGGAGGTGGCATTATCATGGGGCTGTGGTTTGCCCCACGCTTGTGAGCAGGAGGCTTTCCCACGGGAATGAAGAGAGTGGGGAGCTGGCTGGGAGTATAGCCCTAACACATCTTCTGGGTTACAGGCTAGTGGATTGTGGGGTGGCTTTGGGAAGGTCCCCTTTCTGGGCCTCAGTCTCCATTTCTGAAAAATGGGCCAGGTGTTCATCAGCTGGAGTTTTGGACCCTGTGTACACGTTAACATCAGTATACTGGGTACTGTGCTCCATAATGTACAAAGTCATTGAGCTTTCAATGGAAGCCTGTACTTGAACTCCTCTGATGTGTAAAAACCTGATCAGGCAGGGGCTGTTCAGGCCCCTTGGCAGGGGCGGGCACAGCTATATTGCTCTTCACAAGGCTGGCCTGTGCAACCTGTTGTTCTATCAGGTAAGTTAGAAAGAGATGGAGGCCTGAAAGTCCCCTGTGGTTCCACCAGCCACACACTCCGTCCTTCTCTGCGCCCAGGCCTGTGTGGCCAGCAGCTACCATAGGCAGCAAGCCTTGTTGGTTTCTTATCCATATCCTGGGGTTCATGTGCCCCTGAAGGTCTCTCTTCAGAGCCCAGGGAGCAGGTGCCGTTTTTGTCCTCAGCTGACAGCGAAGGGGTGGCGGGGTAGAGACGCTTGCCCAATTCACCAGCTGGCAGAGTCTGCTGTAGCCAGTTGGCCACAGATTAGCATCCGTATTGCTGCTTCTGCTGCTGCTGCTGCTTCTTCTTCTTTCTTTTTCTGTTTGTTTTTCGAGACAGGGTTTCTCTGGGTAGCCTTGGCTGTCCTGGACTGGGCTGGCCTCAAACTCACAGAGATCTGCCTACCTCTGCCTCCCCAAGTGCTGGGGATTGCAGCTGTGCGCCACCGTGCCCAGCTTCTCCTCCATTTCTTGTAAAGGAGGGGCAACCCATAGGCCCTGTGCTCCCCCCCATCCTGCCTCTGTCACCAGCCTGTAAACACACAGCTGCTGCTTTCTAGTGGCCATGGGAAGCGGAGAGGACACATGGCTCCCTCATGCCACAAATCCACTCCCACCCCCCTTCCATTAGGGCAGCCTTTTCTCGCCTCCCAGATCTATGCGCGCGCGCGTGCGCGCACACACACACATACACACCCCCGACTGTGCATGTCAGGTGTGCTTTTGATACCTCCCCTGTCCCTGTTTGATTTTTCCCTAACCTTGTTTCTGGTCTCTTGGATGAGAGACTTTACCTCAGTTTTTCTTTTGTCTCCATCTCAAGGCACCGGCTGGAGCCCAACCGCCTGCCCACACTTCTCACACCAGGCCCACCTGTTCAAGCCCTTAAGGGAGAGATGGGTCAGCTTAAACTTTATCGCCCACTGTAACCACCTGGGCATCCTATTATATTTGAGAGTCTTATGGGACGGATCTTAGGCACATCTGAAATCTGAGGTTTCGGGCAGATTTTCATGACTTGAGTGCTGAGAACAGGTGTCTTCTACTCAAACACTTTCTGTGACCCCCCTACCCCCGTGCCTTTGATTAACCCTCAGTTCCATGCATTCAGAATCTTCCACTTTCTTCCAAAAAACAGCTCTACCCACCTCTCCATCCCTGTTTCTGTCCCCCGGTCGCCTTTCCAAGGGTCTCCTTTTATTAAAGTTCCTGTCTCCTTCAATATCCAGCAGGGGCTCTGAAGCCATTTGGTTCATGCCTGGCTCCCAGGGCTTGAAGTGTATGGCTAAGCCCCTGGCTTTCTCTGTACTTGGGGCCTCTTCTGTATGGTGGAGACATGATGGACATGATGAGGTTAAGGGCCTCTACCTGCTGGATGCCTGCTGAGAGCCAGAAGTCCAGCTGTGTTTTAGCTGTGTGGCCTTGGATAAGTCCCTGATGGTCTCTGATGGTGTCATCTGACGTAGTGGAGGTGTTATGAAGTAGACCACTGGGCTCCTGCCTGACCCCTCTAACCTCCCCAGCTGTGTGACCTTGACCAAGTTAACTCCCTTCACTAATTTCCATGTCTCTGCCTTGCCCTCTTCCTTCTTCATTACCACATTCCTGGAGAATATTTCCTGAGACTCATTAAGTGTCTGGGCAGGTACTGTGAGAAAGAAGGCACTCAGGTAGCCTGGAATGCAGTTGGGGTGATGGCTGTTGTTCTATTTCCACCATTACTGTTATTGTTAGTGCTTGCCCTCATTAGGTTGTGAAATCTTCACAACCCTTTCTACCTGAGACTCATTTTGTTCACCCCGTCTGGGAGAGGAAAGACAGGAGGCTTCACTCTAGAGGGGGTATGGGTATCCAAAATGTTCCTGCTGCAGGCTGTTCGGGACCAGTGAACCTCAGCAGTGGAGGCAATAGCCGACAGACAGCGGCCAGAGAGGGCATGGTGGGGTTGGCCCATTTCCAAATTGCTCTTTCTGAGGTTTGGAAGGGCCCTTTACCTGGACCTCAGTTTCCCATTTGGCTCAGCAGACAGACTACAGAAGGCTATTCCCAGAAGTCCCTAGGGCATCAGGGTTCAGGACATGTGTCTTGAAAGGCTGAAACTGAAGGAGAGTGATCTGGCTCGTTGCTGGGAAGTCACTCAGAGACATGGGTCAGCAGGCAGCCACTCATGGCCTCCAGCCAGGCGGCCTAAGGCCTGACACCCCCTTCCTCCTGGAGGGCCTTCTGCTCTGCCAGTCAGCGCTGCCTTCTGCCTGCTGCCTCAGAGGTTAGACTGTCCTTCAGGAAGGGGCAGTTGTTGGCTGGGCCTGGAGGAGGGGGGCAGCGTCTGAGTGACCTGTTGCCATGGCAAACTAGTTTCCATGACGAAACTCCAAGGGAGCAGCCCCCAGGGACTTAATAATGGGGGGGGGTGTAAGTGAGAAGGTACAGTCACCCAGCTCATGATGCCCATTCTTAAATCTGGCACCAGGGTGCTGGGATGCTGAGAGGAGAGACCCAGGTCCCCACTGCCAAGCCTGAGTCATGGGCATCCCCCCAGGGTCCCCGCCTCACCTCTGTCAGTGCTGCCTCCTCCTGCCTCCCTCTGAGAAAGCCATGACTCACAGTTAGCCAGTCATCTGCAGCCTGAAGGGAGGAGCTGAGCTCGGGCAGGAGGGTGTCCCGGCCCTCCCCCGGTTCTACGGCTCCACACAGGCTGCCGCCTAGGCTTTACTATAAGAAAGGGGCTGCCGGTTGGCAGGAGCCTCCCCCCCCCTTCTTCAGCCAATGCACTTGCTAGCTCTCACTCTCGCTCATACTCTTATGAAGAAACCCAGACTGGCAGATTCGGCATTGGAGGTGAATCCTTAAAGGTGGTCCCAGCTGCCTGGCTCCTTCCAGAACCCTCTGCCTGGCACCAGGTACCGGACCAAGGGTGGCCAGTAGGTGGGAGGAGAGGTAGAGGGCATGTGGCTGCCAAGCAGAGAGTATAGAATGTAAACATATCTTGGGGGTGGGGAGCTTTAGATCAGATGCGTACAACTGTAGACATGTGTAAACTGAGAGCTGCCTAGAAAGAGGGTGGGATCAGAAGGAAAAGGACTTTTTGGGCCATTAGTTGTTGGATCCTGAGTGGGCCCAGCAGTGGGGCGGCATGGGCTGGCTGGGCCTTTTGATAGATTGGCTGCTCTCAGCCAGATGCTGTGGCACACACCAGTAATCCCAGCATTTGGGGAGGCACAAGTAGGAGGCTCTCAAGTCCAAGGCCTGCCTGGCCTACAGCGATCTCTGCTTCTATCGCAAAAGCAAGAGAAGGGAGACTCTGAGAGGGCAGGCAGCTTGCCTGAGGTCACACAGCAAGTCCAGAGGTAGAGAGCCAGGATCCAGAGGAGGGCACTGTGGTAGACTGAGCTGGTGCCCCCAGGGCTGGCCTCCCCTATAGCTTCTCTTAGGGACAGGACAGGGCCCCCCAGAGAACCATGGCAGTTTAACAGCTTGAAACCCAGGATGGAAGAACATCTGGTCTGAGCAGGAAGCACCAGGAACGAGAAGTCCTGGGAAGTGCGGCTGGGGTTCCAAGAGCTGCTTACCCTTAACCACAAGACCTAAGGGCCCCCAGCTGGTTGGGCCTGATAGGACCTTAGTCCCCTTCCCCTGGTGTGGGAAATGGGGGCAGGGTTCCTGTCTTTCCCGCTCTCCTACCAGTGTGTAGTACTTGTCAGGGCCTCCAAGGGACTCATTTTACTGAGGGGGTGGGGTTCGTAGAGGCAGCACTCCTTTTGTCCCCCTTCCCCACCTGGGCAGCTGTGGCATGGGGTGGGTGACGTGGGTGGGGAAAATCCTATGCCTCCTTCAGAAGGCCAAGGGAGGTTGCTGATTTTAGGTATTCACTAAGTACCTACTGTGTGCTTCCTGTTGTCCTATGGGCACCGTGAGCAATAAGGCAAATAAGGTCAGTTGGAACTTTCAGGTGGCCCCTCCCTGCACCCCACCTTCCCAGATGTCAGAGGCTGTGGGAAGGGGCAGCTCTGGTCGTTGGCAGTGGCAGGCTGCTGAGGGGTCCTCAGAGTGCAGGCCAGTCCCTGTGGGGTCTTCCCCGCCCTCTTCAGAGACTTACTATTTTGGGGTCCAGACTTCATGTTCTTTTCCTATTAGATCCCCAGGAACCTGAGATATGGCCCACCTTGGTCCAAGTCCCTTCACCTGGCCTCTCTCTGGGTTGCTAAGTTGCCATGGGGTGATCCGAGCCACCCTGCCTCTGTGGGCTGAGGATGTGGCTCCAAGAGTCCGAAGCAGGGGGCTCCTGGTTCCTGGTGTGATGCTTGGTTAGGAGGCTGTGGAGGTTTGCTTGTTTGTGGCATTTCCATCCTTTTAGGGGCAGTCTGGTGAGGAGGTGTGATTGCGGGGGTTGATGACTAGAGGAAAAGGCAGGAGCTGGGGTCTGTGAGAAAGAATGAGTCCGGCCCTAAACTGGGCAGAAGGGAAGAGGGAGGGACGGAGTCTGAGCATAGATGAGTGGAATGTCCACGGCGGAGAATATAATTGGGAAGCGGTTGAGGGAACAATGAAAGCTTGGGGGCATGGGGCCCGCAACAGTACTGCAGCCTGACATGGGTCACTCTAGCATACTTGGTGCCATGCCAGGGGGTCTCAGTCTTCTGTGCAGGGCAGGCAATAGTGAGAGGACTGGGCAGCAGAGTGGGAAGGCGGGGAATGAACGCTCTGGGCCGGGCCTGACTGCTCAGCCTCTGGCTGCAGGTTGAGCCTCATGCTTGGGGATGGTTGCTCCCTGGCTAACGGGGAAGCAGTGAAGCTGACAGTCCAACCACAAAGAAGGGAAGACAGCAGATAAGAGTTGTGACAGGGGCGGCGTGTTCTGCGGGGGAGAGCCTGCTTCTCAGGATATTGCATGACAAGGAAGAGGCATGGACGGGACAGCCATGAAGGGGGCCACTGTGGAGGATCTCCCATCCAGTACCTGCTGAGCCCTCACTGGGATTTGGGACTCAAGATGAGCTTGTAGTCAATAGGTAAGGCGCAGGGCCTTGTGGGGGAGGCTGGAGGGAGTGTGATAACACAGGACCCAAACCCCAGTGCTGCGCCCTCCGCCTAAGATTGAGGAGGGCTTCACACTCCCATCCTGGTCCTCGGGGTGGCCCTGCTTTCTGACTCACATCAGATGGGGGCATCATGTGAGAGCACCCAGCAGCCAAGGGTGACCAGCCTCCAGGGACCTGGCAGATGGCAAGTAGGGGGTGGGGCAGGGCTGGCACAAAGGGGCCTCTCAGATGCAGTGGGCGGGGCACTGGCAAGCTGTCCCTGGCTCGGCTGAGAGCTTGTCCCTGCTCCAGGCTCTGGACCTCCAGCCCCATCTGGAGTTGATGGGGCGTGTGTGGAGGGGGTTGTCCCTGGGGAGCCTGTAGATTCTGAGGTCGAGCCTGGGCTGCTGAGGAGAGGGAAGAAGGGTAGCCCACGGCTAATCACTGGTCTGCCTGGTGTGAAGTGGTCTGAGGCGCTGACTGAGGCCCCATGTGTCCTGAACTTCCTTGCAGCACTCAGTGTTTACTCTAGTGCCAAGGGATTAGGGTGAGGTGGCTTCCCTGGTGAGGGATCCGAATCTCTGGGGCTCCAGGTCCCACTGCTGTTTTTTTCTGCCTCTTGTGGGAAGCAGGGAGGTCCTTGTCTGGGTCCTCAGCTAGATGTTGGAGGGCATGTCCCCATGCCCTGCCACTGGCAAGCCCACACATTTGGTGATGGATTCAGGCAGGCTTGCTCAAAGAGAACCTGGCCATACCCCTCTCTGGTTGTGTGGGCTTGGGGCATGTGCCCCTGTCTTCTCATCTTTAATCTTCGGGGAGGCTGGTCTGAGCGTGGCAGAGTTAATATGAAAACATTTCGAACAGCGTTTGCGTCGTGAGGAGCTAGCATTTGTCTTTCTCGCCCCCATTGGATGGGTGGGCATACTGAAGCCAGAGATAACACTTCTTATCTCCACTGCCTATGGGAGAGCTGGGCACTGGACCGAGTCAGCCTGCCCCAACTCGTCCCTCTGTGTGTCGGCAGCAAGGCTGGCACTGACGTTGGTGATGCTTGACGTGCAATTCCAGGCAGCAGAGATAAGAGCTTACTGCTGAGAAGCTGGCAGAGCATCTGACATCAGCAGGCAGTCCTCCCCGCACTAATGGGAGAATGGCTGGGGATGAGGGGCCCTCCTAGGCCCCGCCGGCCCTCCTAGGCCCCTGATGGGCTTATAGCCTTAACCTGCCTGCCCTGTTTCAAGGCCGCTTTGACTCCAAAATGATGAGATGGAAAACTGTCCTTTCTGCCTCTTCATCCCACCCTTCAGTCCCAGACCTCTGCCTTCTGCCTTCCAGCAATATCTGCCGGGATTCTCAATTCCCATGACAGAAAGTGGATGAGCACCAGAGACTCATGTTACCCTGCCAAAGATCACAGCTTCTCTGGGCCTCTTCTCTGGGCCTTCTTGCCTGTGAATGGAAAGAACCAAACCCTAAGGTTTGTTGCTGGAATGCAGGGTAGCGTGGGCTGCGAATGTCTAGTTAGCATGCCGCAGCTTTGGGAGTCCTCAGTAAGCCCTGTTCAGATAGTCAGGGGTGCTTCAGTTCCAGCGAAGTTCAGATCCTTGAAGAACCACCTTGAACAAGTGGCACTCTCCTCTCCTCCCTTCTCTGCTCTCCTCCCCTCTTTTCCCCTCCTCCTCCCCTCTTCTTCAGTCTCCCTCCTTTTGCTTTTTCACACAGGCAGCCCAGGCTGGCCTCAAACTCATGACCTTCCCATCCCAACCTCTCAAGCACTGAGATTACAAACGTGCCGCCATGTCTGGCAGGTAACTTCCTTGCTCCAAGGTCAGGATGAAGATACTTGAATTTTCAAGAGGCACTGGGTTGAAGTCGGGATAGCCACATGTTGCTGGAGCTCAGGAGAAGCAGGCTTGATCCCCATCTGCCCCCAGACCTTCTCCATCTCCCAGTTTGGCAGTGCCCTGGCATAGGTCGCATAGGTAGTTAGGAGTGTGGGCTCTGGGTCAACCCTGGTTCCAACACAGCGCCAGCAGCTGTGTGACTTTGGATGGTGGTGTTGACCATCCTGCCTCTTGGTTTTCCTTAATTTTAAAGCGAGTGACAGTGGCATCTTGAGAGGATTAAGGGAGCCATGAGATTTTAAAGTGCACCATTCCCAATGTGCTGCTATTGGTACCATTAGGAACCTTTTGGGTGGTGGGGGGTGGCAGAGAGCTTATCACAGAGCGACAGCCTGTCCCCCATGAAGATGTCATCAGGAAGGCTCTAATGCATAGACAGCCCACGCCCTTAGATATTCCACTGACAGGGTCTTGGTTGCTGTTGTGGGGATTTGTCCTGTGTGCGACTTGATCCTGCTTCCCGAGACCTGGGGCCTTACTGCCACGCACTTGCCTGCTGGGCATCACTCGAAAGCCAGTCAGTTTTATTCAAGAGCCACCTCCTTCCAGGCTGTGCTTCCTCAGGGTTCCAGCTGGGGTCCTCTTGTGCATAGAACCTCTTGTAGAGAAGAGCCATAAGACAGACTCCACGATGAGCAGTCTTTGCCACCTACTGTGTCTGAGCCTTTTTTCAGGGGTTGGAGGCACCGCTTTTGAAACTTTGGCCTTCTGGAGCTCCCATGGCCCATTAGACAGATGTCACTTGTCTGCAAGAGAAATCTCACAGTAGTTTATTCCCTGTGTTCACTGACTCTTAGCTGCTCTGTAGTACCGGGAGTGCGCCTGTTCTGACGCTATCTAAGGGACACCGGATTCCCTGGCTTCTGCAGTCTTCAAGAGATGACTTCACAGTTAGCACTACAGTCATTCAGCTGAGGCCTTTGGAATTTCAAGTTCGGGGGGAGGAGATGGAAGACCTCTTTGCCAAAGGCATAGCAAGGGGAGGTGACCATTGGACATTGCCCACTGTTAGACCTTGGCCTGTTTGACCATCTTCATGGGTTCAGAGGGAATACCTGCGTTCCAGCCAGGCTGGTGGCCTGAGCAGCACTCCATGGTCACTTCTCTTTTGGACTGGGTTCCCTTGGTCCCTGGGGCCTGGGCCGAGTGGTCATTCCCAGCTGAGTCAAGTTCTCAGGGTATGGCTGTGTCTGGAAGCCTGGGTTTCTGACCTCACGGTAGAAGGTATTGACTTCTACCATAATTGTCTGCCAATTGCCCAGACCCACCTGTTTTGATGTGACAAGTGTGAGGGGTGGAACTCAAGAAGTTGGCCAGGGTAGCTGAGTCACGCTGAGCCTGGGCCGGATTCCCATCTGTTGTATCATCATCTGGGCAGGTGCCAAATGTCTTGGGTTTGGCCAAGAGCCTGTCTTCCCTAGCCTCTACTTCACTGCCCAAGGCCCTCATTCTGCCTTCAGTACTTATGGGTCCTCCAAGGCTGAAATTTTTATCCACATTTCAGAGATGAAAAAGCAAATTGAGGGTCCCTGGATAGTCCATGGTGGCAGCGACCTGGACTTCTGGTCACTTGCCTGTGGTCAGACTTGTCCCTGTTTTGTCACAATGGCTGTTTCCACCAGAGGTAGCGAGCGCTTCATCTTTGCAAGTATTCAAGTTGGTCAGAGACCTAGAAGGTAGTTAGGGTGGGGGGTGGGGATTATGAGACTCTTCTTCTCCATCCATGAGCTTTTCCAACCCACCCTGGGGAGATGGCATCAATGGCCACGTCCTTTAGAGTTACCTAGCACGTGGGTAGTTCTAGTTTATCGGGTGGTGTCCATGAGTGACATAATGCCCCTCCGCTGCCTGGCTGGTCACTCACTGTACCTGGCTCTTCCCCACTGGTGCCTGTGACTACATCTTCAGGGGTGTTTTCTAAGCAGCCCGTGAGGAGCTAGGAGCAAGTGAGGTTGTTTTGTGCAGAAAAGGAACCCATCTATCCGCAGCATTCAAGGCCTCTTGATCTTCCTTTAATCCTGAATCTGGGAAGGGTACCCATGCTGCCACAGTCCTCCTCCCCAACAGCGGCTACGATACCACCTTGCTGGAGTTTCAGGCAGAGGGCAGGGCAGCAAGGAACCTTCTCGCCAGACTCCTCCAAGCTCTACTTATCCCAGCTAGTAGCTATTCTTGCTCTACCCCCTTGGGACCCCTGAGGGTAGGGTCTGCTCTCTGAACCTGGCATAGGATGAACCGTCACCAGCTATGACTGGGGAAGGCAGTTGGCACTTCTCCCTGGAGACCCTGCCGTGGGTTTCAACACAGGCAGGTGTCCCACCTCTGTGCCCCCCTAAGGGAACCAGAGTTCAAAGCTGCAGTGGTGTTCATATACCGTGTAACCATAGAGGGGTGACTGGCACAGTCCCTCAGCTCGGAGGCCTGGGGGTTGTGGTAAGCCCGAGCCTCTGCAGAGGCGGCTAGCACTCTGTGCTGGCGGGGGGGGGGGGGGGGGCCCCGGGGGGGGGGGGGGGGGTGTCACCGGTGCAGGGGGCTGTGCTGTGAGGCTGGGTGCAGGGAGGTGTGTTGCAAGAGTACAGTGGAGACACGCAGATGAAGGCATCACAGACTGGACTCGAGTCCAGTTTTACCAGCTCCGTGGCCCGAGGCAGACAGCTTCTCTCCAAGCCTGTTTCCTGCGCAGTTTCTCACAGGTGGCAGTGGAGGTGTGGAGACAGGTGTGTGTCATGGGGCTCACAGGATGTGGTCCCTGCCATCACCTAACTCTGTTCTGCGGGCCTAATCCTAGTCTTCAGAGGCGCCCAGCCTGGGTTCCTATACCCCAGCACCCTGATCCTCTTTCCTGATCCACTTCAGATTTCCTGCAGGAGCCCAGCAGGGAATGTGGCATGACAGAGTAATAGTCACGAGGCCTAGCTTTGGGGTTGAGGCTTCTTCCTGGTCTCCCTTAATCCCATACTATAAGAGCAAGCCCCTGAGGGGGGAGGGGGGTCACAGGTTGGTAACATTGCCCGAAGAGAAACTTGGGGTCCCTCTTCACAGGTGCTGGTGGGGTTGCAGACATTGTGTAACCCAGAAGCCTTCGGAGTGGGGCTCTCACCCCGAGGTGGAGTAGGAGGAAGAAAGCCGGCTGCTTCAGGGACTTCTCAGAGCTCTCATTAGGCTGAGGTGTGCTGGAGGGGCATTAACCTAGAGATTCAGACTCTCCCAGCTCTCAGGCTGGGCATCGGGAACCCTACGCTTTCCCAACACCTGGCAGAGGTGTGTGTCCTCCTTCCCTAGTCAAAGGCTGGGGACAGCTCAGGGCTCTGTCCTCAAGCAGATGCCTTTAGCCTGGATCTACAGAATCAGGAGTCAGCTGTTGGGGAGGCGGAGCCTGTGGCCTGGCTTTGAGCCTCAGTTTTTCTCAGTTGTCCATGTGTTTAACTAGTGGCACTGGGCAGCCGCTGTGGTCCCCCATGTATCAGCAGGGGTGTCAGAGGTACTAAGTCAGTCAGACAGACAGACAGACAGGGCTAGAGAGACAGCTCAGTGGCTGTGAGCCAATGATGCTCTTGCAGAGGACTTGAGTTGGGTTCCCAGCACCCATGGTGGGCAGCTCACTACCCCTAGTCCTGTAACTCCAGCCACAGGGGACCTTTGGCCTCCATAGCACCTGTGCTCATATGCACAGACACACAGAGAGAAGCAGATGTGTACATACAAATGCTTGGGAAAAAATAAAGCACAACAATAATAGCTTCAAAAAGCAAAAAGACAGTTAATGCCACCAAAGAGGAGTAAACAAGCTCATTGCAAGGGCAATCCCGAAATGACCAAGGGCCCTCGAAACAAAAACAGGCGACTTGAAACACCATGATGGACTCAGAAGGCAGTTTGAATTGGGGAGTCGAAGATGACATCTCGGGAGAAGGGGACATTTGAAAGAAGGCCAGTCGGGGGCTTAGAAAGCACCCACCGTGGTGAGGGGAAACCGGGTGCAAAGCCCCTCTCCCCCGTGTGAAGCCAGAGGTGGATTGGACTTAGTGAATGTGAGGGAGGCAGGAGTGGCAGAAGGCGGGTCTGGAGTGTAGTCCCCGTCTTGGATTGCCCTGTGAGCCTTGGAGGTCTGACAGACATGTCTGACCCCCTCCTCCTTTCTGCTCCGCAGCAGCTCAGGGAGAACTAAGCTGGTCTGTCTCTGGCTGTGGTTTCTGAGCAGCTATTAGCTTTTTGTCAGGCTTCTCATGGGTGAAGATGGGTAGGAGGCTCAGCAGCTGGACATGGCAATGAGCAGCCTGCCCCTGTGTCTTGCTATAGTGAGTGTGTGTCTGGGTGTCGTGTCTCCCCACACATATCAGTTCTCCAAACTCCCAGTACCCCACCAGCTTCTTTGAGGTCTCAGGGTTCTTTGATACAGCATGGCTACCTTCCCAGCCAGTGGGCCTTGGAGCTCTTTCTGGAGGCAAGGGAAGGTGGCCCTACCCAACCCCCACCCCCAGCCAAGGACAGCAACTCCTTTCTTTGCTTTCTTTTCCTCTTCCTCCAGGCCCAAAATAGAGCCTGAATGGTCCTTGGCCCTGGCAGCGAGACAATAGTGGCCTCCTGACCGAGGCAGCCTGCTGGCCCTGGTCCATGGGCTGGAGGCACTGGGCTAGTGAACCCAGGGCTTCAAGCCCTGCTGCCTTTCCCAGGGCCCATGCCAGCCAGCCCTTCCTCGGCATGGGATCCCCCGGAGTTCCCACTGGTGCTCTGGGGAATGGCTCGCCACCACTCAGTGGAGGGCTGGCGGACCCTGTGCTTCAGCCTCCCCACCCCAACCCTGTCCCTATCTGCTGTCTGCCTGGAGCTGGAGGCCTTTAGACACCTCTCTGTTCTCACTCGAGTTTGTCTGGAGCTCAGAGGTCACCCTGAATGTCTGATGTCTTTCCCTTTTGACTTGCTGGGTAGAAAAGCTCCGTAGAGGCAAGAGCTATGCCTACTCAGAGGTAGGTGAGCACTGTGTCCTGCCAATCAAATCAAGCTCGGAGGTACAATCACGCTGGGGAGGGAACCTTCGAGGATGAGATGGGTGCTTAGAGTCTTCAGGGATCTGTGTTTAGGTTCCATACCATGCCCCTCCCAGCTAGGCAGGCTTGAGTAATCACATCCCCTCCCTGGCCTCTAGGGTCCTGTCTCAAGAAGGGTTCAACCTGGTTCACTGTGCAGAGTGGTAGCAATGAGCTTCTAAAACTCCAAGTGCTTGGTGCCTAGTGACTGCTTTAGGGGCCTTGACTCCATCCTGTGCTCTTCCTGGGCAGGTAAAGAGGGGCCCGTAATCCTCCACCCTAGCCAGGGAGTTCTAGAAGAAAAGCAGGAGGAGCCTAGCCTTGGGCTGGCTCAGAAATGGGATTTTGAGTGAGCTGTGTCAATCTGGGAAGGCTTCCAGTAGGAGACAGACTCTTGGCATACACTCTGTTCACCGCAGCCAGTGGTAGGGATTAGAGGGTATTTCACCCGGGTTATGGCCAAGGGCATAGGGAGGCAGCCAGCTTCCAACGGGTACCATTTGGTCAAGGTTCTGGCTCCCATCCTGTTCTAAAACCACGTGGTGTTAAAGTCATTGCTGAGGGTCAGACGTGGTGACACACGCTTGTGATCCCACTACTTGAGGCTGAGGCGGAAGGATAGCAAGTTCAAGCCTTGCCTGGACTACATTGCAGGGCCTTCCCCTCAAGCCTCTCTTCTCAACGAGAGAAGCCAGAGGGGGGACTAAGCGGAACATTTCATGTGGAAATCTACCGTTCTGCCTCTCTAGGGAACTTGGGTGCACTGGGGCTTCAAGGTCCCCTTCCAAGATGGCCTGTTGCTCCAGGACCTGCTCTCTTGAGCTGGGATGCAGCTTGTGTCTGCCCGTGTCTGCCCAGGCAGCCTCAGGATGAAAGCGCTCAGGGTCGGGTACAGACAAGTTAGAGAGCCCGCGCTCTAAGCCAGGCAGTGACGCAGTCCATGCAGCTGCCAACGGTTGCCGGGGGAACGGTTGCCAGGGGCTGCTGTCACCTGCGCCCCTTCCTCCCCCTTGGCGCTGGAGGCCCGTCTTCTCAGCCCAGCTTCCCGCCTGCCCCCTTTGTTTGAAGCGCTGGTAAGGGGGTGGTGACTCGGGGGTGCCCAGGCGTCCATGCGGCATTCAGCCCATTGTACGAGGGGATAGTCTCCCCTATTCCAGCAGTCTGCTGCCTGCACACGGGGAGTCTTGGCCCAGTCACTCTTTTGCCTGGAGAAGGAAGCCAGGTAGATTCGCGCTCCTGCCCTCTTCATCTCCTTTTTCCTTCCTTTCCCCCTTCTTCACTCTTCCCTTCCTCCCCAGCCTCCTCTCTTCATTTTCTCTTCTGTAAACCCTGCATCCCCCATTTCCCTGACACTGACATGTGGCTAATGGTGGTGGGTTGCCAGGGACCCTGGGGGCACCATAGCTGGTCCTCTAAGGGGACTCCGACAGCAGCAGCCTGGAGAACCACCAGGAAGTGGTTGGGGGGAGCCACACACTTCTTCCCTCTCTAGCTGAGCGTGGTTTGAGTGTCGGCTGCAGCCGTGTTCACAGCATAGGTCTCAGAGAAGGGTTGGGAGGGATAACCAGACAAGGAGGGCTGGAAACACCACAGCCTTGGGAAGAGCCTGAGAAGCTGGGATCCATGGTCACCTGGGTAAGTTTCTGCAGTCCCCTGAACTGGGGTCCTGTGCAGATGGCAGCCAGCTTACCTCAAGGAGACCATTTTACGGTGGCTTCTAAATAGAGGCTTTCTCCAGCAAGGTAAGCTTTCCATTCAAGAGCTGGCCTCTTCCCCAGCTAGCTTGGATTCCCACGCAACCTTCACTCCTCACTGTGTGACCCTGGCGGGCGACTTGGCTTCCCAGAGACCTCATGTTCATCTGTTCACTGGGTTGTGGTCCTTTTCTCATGGGTTTTTAAAAGGAGATTAGATGTGTTGGTGTAAGCCAGGCCTGGTGCCTCAGACCTGTAGTCTGAACACTTGGGAGGCTGAGGCAGGAGGATTATAAATTCATCGCCAGGCTGAGGTACGTAGAGAGATACTATCTCAAAACACAAAGCAAATAAATTGCTTAAATAGATTGCTTAAGCAAATAAATTGCTTAAATAGATTCGAGTCCTGCACTGCCTTTCTGAAGTGTTTTTACTGTCTTACTAAGTGTAACTGTGTGACTGCAGGGACAGGTGCCTGCTTGTGGGTGATACAGAGGAGCTGAGGGAAGCTTTGTGTGCTCAGGGAGCTGGGAGGGGGCTCTGGTCAGGGGCTCTCTCCTCCCTGCAGGAGGGGCCTTGGATCCAGCCACAGTTGGGAGCTGCCTGGCTTTGTGCCCCTGAGCTGGCAGTCTCTGGGCAAGGGAGGAGGAGGAGAAAAGGGAGGTTTGGTGGCTGACCTTGGGAACAGAAAGATCCTACAGTCCACAGATGGGCATTCCGCCTGGTCCAGGGGAGCCCAGTGCAGCTCCCAGAAAGCCAGTGGGTGGCCTTGGGCAACTCAGGAAAGCAGATGGGAAAGGGGAACTTTGGACAGACACGGAGACTGCTG
The DNA here is from genome assembly GCF_907164565.1 of Psammomys obesus. Taxonomy (NCBI): domain Eukaryota; kingdom Metazoa; phylum Chordata; class Mammalia; order Rodentia; family Muridae; genus Psammomys; species Psammomys obesus. Next base: position 11,281,487 of record NW_026596034.1, read on the forward strand.
TGGTCTGAAAGGGAAGAAAGTCTAGCCAGGGCTGGGCAGCCTCTTTGTCCGTCACTGCCAGCGCAGAGGTAAGGCCTTTCCTCACCTGCTCATACCCTAAACCTGCCCAACAGTCAGGGGCTAGGGATCATAGTCGCCCATGGACAAGGTAAGCAAGTGAAGCCCACTGAGAGGCAGGCTGGCCCGCGATTCCAGGCCTAGGTGGCCTCTGTGCCTGTAACTGCTGCCACCTGGCCCTGGGAGGCAGATGCTGATTCTGTGTACCAATCGAAGATGCTGTCCACCGTGGCTCATTGGATACAGGTGTGTGCTGGACACTTGGCTTTGACCTGGCTTAGAACACTCAGGGACAAGAAGTTGACCAGGGCTAGCACCAGAGTCCCTGGCCTGCCTAAGCCCTAGCCTGTACTAGGTTAATTACAGTATGACAGATGTGGGTTCCACCATTACCCTAGTCTCTCTCCCTTAGTTTCTCAGACCCTTCCGTTGTCCCCCAAGATTCCCTGGGACTTTGAGCATCTGTATCCTTGGACTCTGACTCCTCTCACTCATTCGAGCATTCTTAGTATCTTAGTTGCTGGAGACTAGAACATAAACCCAGCTGGCTAGGGAAAACTAATGGACCAGATTGCTTTGGCTCAGGCATGGCGCTGTCCTTTCCCCGAGAGCTTCTGCTCCTGTGGGTGAAGGGAGGCAGGTTCTGCCTGAGTACACCCCAAGCTCACAGGGGACCTGTTGCCTGGAAGTGTCAGAGATAGTGATGAGGGGCCCTGGGGAACACTGGAACCTAAATGGCTTCAGTGGCCCATCTTGTGCTTAGCTAATAGCCTTGGGGACAGCTCAGAGAAGACGGGTTGGGGAGTGTGGATGCGTGTTCACAGACATGTGCACTTAGGTGAAGACGTGTGTGCTGATAGGCTACTGTCTGTGCGGTGTCAAGGTACCTGGAGGCTTGTTTTTCACATCAATGACAGGTGTCCGTGGCTGAAGGGGCCTGTCACATTGGCTTAGAGGATGGCCCCAGTATGCTTTGTGCTGTTTCTACTTATGGAACTTATCAGAGCTTTTGCTGTGCTAGGGCACAAGAGAAAGTAGGGTCCAAAGGTCTCTCTAATCAGAGGATAAGTGGCAGGTTCCCCTACAGTGAGGCCAGAGAGACTCCGTAGAGGGAAGGGTCCATAGTAACCACAGTGGCTGAAACCATTGCTTTGAGGTTAGATGGTTTGAGTCATGGCCTGGCTCCTTCTTTGCTTTGTGATCTGGGCTGTGATGTAAGCCCTTTGCATTATCCCTATCTTTGGATAAACATTGTTTCAGAATTAGTGGGAGGTGAGTGGGCTACAGAGTCGAGAGCCCTGGGCCACGATGTGGCAAGGATGCCAGATCCCTTCTGAGCCCCACACACTGTCTCCTGCCCTCGGATCACTATGGAAGGGCCTGTGGGTAAGGGCAGTTTAAGGAGTGGCCAAGGCCAGCTCATCCCTGCTTGGTGATGATCCTTGGCCTTCCTAGGGCTTCCCATGTGCATGCCTACTTGTAGGAACAGGAAGCTGCAAAATGGTCAGCTGCTGAGGCCTTAGAGTTCTTTGTTGTCCACAGGCCCTCTGCTGGGCTGGCACTCAATGCCCACAGCTCCCCTCCCTCAGTTTCTCCATGGGGCAGGGCTGGCAGACATGCAGCTCATGGACATGAGCAGGAAATCACAGGGAGGTGTGAAGCCTGTGCTCGCTGTGCAGCCCTATATAGCAAGGCCAGGTCTAGAATGGCAGCCATGTACAACAGTAGCTCAGGCTTGTAATCCTGGCACTGGAGAGGCTGAGGCAGGGGGATTGCTGTAGCTCAAGGCCAGCCTGGGCTAAGATAGAGACAAACAAAAACAAACAAAAGTGAGCCTTGCCCAAGTAGGTAAGGCCTGGGAAACTGCCAGCCTCCAGGGCAGGTGCCAACTTGATTTTTATTATCATGCAGTCTAGACAGATTCCTGAAGCCTGAAGTCACTGTGCTGCCCTGTGACCCCAGTGCTCCTTCTCAGTGAGGGGTAGGCTCTGGAGGGGTCCGCTTCCTTGGGCATCAGTCACCCAACTGTGAAGCGGGGGCAGATGCGGAAGGCAGAGTCCAGCGTTTACAGGCATTGTGCTCAGAAGCCGGGGACCTAGCCAAGTGAGGTCTGGCTGAGTGGGGAGGGGAGCGCTGGTCCCCTGGGTCTGGTAAACATCTCCTTAGAGCATCCGGGTATGCGATGCTTGTAAGGAGGGACTTGTGCTGGTGAGCCAAGCCTGGAAGGTGTTGGAAGGGGACCCTCTCATCCCTGTGCTCTGTGAGGCAGTGCATTCAAGCCTGTGCCACCTCTCAGGCCCCACTCCCACTCCGGCCTTGGCTGTGTGTCTTTGCCGCCGCCTCTGCAGAGATAAGGTAGTCTACACCAGCCTTCCTCACCCAGTGCACACTGCAAGTGCACGCTCAGGGGCTCGTGGACACACGCACTCGAAGCTCTACATGCTTATGCTCTGAAGGTGCTTAATTTCCCCCTGAGCCTCCGTAGCTCTCAAGGAACACATTCTAAGCCCCGTGTTAGGAAGTAGCTGATGATAAGCTGGGGCCTCTCCTCAATGTCCCCAGAAAGGCCCTGCAGACTCAGACCTGGAGACTAGTTGACTCCTTTCTTCCTCCTATGAGCTTTATCTCCATTTCTGGCTGTTTTGTGGTAGGCCTATCAGATGACCAGCCCCTTGCTAAATACTGGGGGACTATGTGTTGTGTCGTGAATTAGGAAAGGCCGCCTGCCTGCCTCTTGTCCCTGTCCAGGTTTTGCTCTTTCTCAGCTGAGTAAATGCAGCAGGCCTTTGCTTTGCTCTGATGCTGCCTGAGCCCAGCTGCTGGGTACCCCTGGTTCCCACGTATGACCTTTCAGTTACTGAATACTGCCAAAGCCAGGCTCCAAGCCCCACCTGAATTGTGGTGCACAGGACCCAGGCCATGTCCTTCAAAGCATCTTCCTGGGGTGGGTCCCAGTGCACTGACAGTTTGGGGCACCTCTGATGGGGCCAGACTTTATCAAGGAGGCACACAGGGCTGTATGTGGCTGGGAAGAAGGCAGGTACTCCTGGAGACTCGGGCTTTGAGCAGAAGGACACAGTGGAAATCTGTCATTCAGAACCCATCACCCTGAGGCTAACCTGTAACCCTAGTGGGTATGAAGGGTCCCACTTACACATGAGGTACCTGCCTGGGAAGGGTTAATCCAGAGCCCTTCTAGTCCCCATTCAACTTCCACCTCCATCCTAGGAGGAAATGGGTTTTCCAGGAACTGGTGGTGTCTAGGTGACGCAGGTCCACACAGGATGGCAGGGGAAGTGACTCAGGCCTCGGGAGAGAAAGTGAGTTCTGGGACCGCTGCCCACCATTCGGAGTCCCCTCCCCAGCAGCCAGTCATGCTAGGAATGGTTTGGGGGGTATCTGGACTCATACAACCCTAGCCCCCCTCTGTCCCGGTGAACCCTGGGGACCCCATGATGGCGTCCATTGTGTCAGATTGGCTCAGCTTGTTCTGTTCACTGCCTGTTTACAGGAAGTTGAGGTCAAGGCAGCTGCTCTGAAAGAGGAGCTGGTGCCTCAGCCCAGCAACTTCTCTCTAGGCTGGACTTGCCTACTGTGTGCCCCTGACCTCTCTACAGCTCCTGTTTTTCTGTCTTCAAGGGACTCCCAAGCCAGGGGGTGTGTACTTCCAGGATTCTTGAGAGGGCTCAGCAGCAGCCCTGTGTGCTCTTGGGAGAGATGGCTTTTTCTGGCCTTGGTTTTCTCATCTGTGAAATGGTAAACCCGGGACCCTGTTACTCTCCAGACTTTGCTGGTACTACTGTTGGGTGGGGCCGCTGATCCACCTTTTCAGTAACTGTTGGTTCTGGCAGTACTGTGGCACATGGCACAGCTTTGCTGTGGCCTGGCATTTGGTGACCAACACTGGTCTGCTTTGCCATTTTTCATCAGCACAGGTCAGAGGTGGGCCCCAGGAGGTGGGCCCCTGCTCCTGAGATTTGGTTTCTAGAATGCGGAGTTCCCTCTTTCTGGCCAGGAGGCAGGCTGCGGGGAAGAGAGTGACCAGACCTTAGGATGCCTACAGGAGGCCCTAGGGCCACTTCATAGGCTTTGGCCATGCCCTTTGGGGTGTGAGGCTGGGACAGCCCTGGGAGGGGCTCGGGCAGGAATATGCTAAGTGGCCAGATAGGACAGTCCTCCCCCTGACCTGTGTGGACATCCCTTAGCTGTCTGAAGAGGAGCCCCCACCCCCATCGCCTCCCTCTCCTGCTCCTGGGAGCCTGTGATACTCAGGGCCAGCTAGGAGGAGGGAAGTTCTCTGGGTGGGGTCATAGCCTTCCCGATACTGTGTCCGGAAGGGAGGATCATGTTGAGGAATTTCCCCTCAAGTGCTCTGAAGGCCAGGCTGGCCACCTGCAGAGGACAGAGGACTGGGGAGGGAACATAGAATGTGGATTGGGGGGAAGGGTTCTGAGTCAGGGACAGGCATGCACTGGACAGAAGGTATGCAGAGGCAATCTGACTTCAGTGGTACCCTGTGTGCACCCCACTTCCAAGTCCTTTATGGAGACTGGTAGACTTAATTCTCACAATGACATCTGAGGTAGGTTTGATTTGCAGTCTCCTTTACAAGAGGGAAATGAAGCCCAAATATGGTAACTAAATTCGGGGCGCATCACTAGTAAAGTACAGGAGCAGGGATTTGAATCCAGGTGGTCAGGTTCTGGAGTCCAGTCCACTAAGAGATCCAGGCCACAATCACCTGCTCCTCAAAACCCCCAAGAATGCTGACTGCCGGGGGGTGGGGTGGGGTGTGTGTCTTCCTTAGAATGGCTCCACACAGATGGGGTGGAGCACAGAAGTGGAGGGGCAGTGGGGCCCCTTGTTTGTGTTTGATTACTTCCATGGGTTGCCAGGGTGACCCCGCCTCACCGTGTCCCTCCCTTGAGGGGGAGCTCACTCTTTTGTTATCAAGGGCCAATTGCAGAGGATCAGTGTAAGACAAATGGGCTCTGTCTTGTCCCCAGCCCTGTACTAACAGTAATGGCCCACGTTGAGAGGGACAGGCATCCTAGCCAGCTGTGTGACCTCATGAAGCCGTTGGCTCTCTCTGGGTTTCAGATCTAAACGTCATAAAATGGATGGTGATTTGTGGGCTTCAAGTTGAAGTGAGGGGGTCTGTCTGAAGAAGAGGCATTTGGACTGAAGGTTGAGTGGACAGTGACAGGGGCTGCAGAGAGGAAAAGGGAAGAGGGGCTCTGGCCTGTTTCCAGACGCTGGCCTTTCTTATGCTGGTTAAAGGTGGCCAGTGGCAGTTTGAGAATGTCAGGGAAACTCTGTGCCCCAGTGGAGGAAGCCCTTGCCCTCCCTACAACTTTCCTGTTCTCTGTGTAATGCTCCTGCACCAGATGAGGATCACAGTCTCAGAAACTGAAGTTCTGTTCCTCATGTTTGGGTGTGAGGGACTGGCTCTCACTTGAAGGGGACCAGCGTGACAGAATGAGACATCTCTCCCAATGAGAGATCCGGGTTGAGCCACCTGGATGCTGAGTTTAACATCTGCCTCTTCTAGGAGGCCCTCCTAGCATCCCCCCCCCCCAAATTCAGACTCCTTTGGTGCCCCATGTTTTCAGACTTTCCTTTGCCTAGCTTGTGGCAGAGGAGTGTCTGTCGCTGTGGTCTGACATAGTTCCCTACAGGCTGAGGGATGGCAGTCTGTGTACGTCGGCCCCCAGCTTGGTCACTGGCCAGCTGGGAGGGTCCACAATGGAGGACAGCTCCAGGGTTGGTGTGAGTTCACATAGGTGTAAGGTCAAGAAGAACCCAGGCTAGTAGCCAGCTGGCACTCAGCTAATAGTGGCCCACAGAGTCAGTGTGGAACCCATGGAACTGACCCTCATCGGGGAGGGAACACAGACAAACCGCCCCCACCCCGCACCTCCCTGCCCTAGCTTCCCAGGCCCTGGTGGCTGGCTCCCCCTGGTGGTCATGACAGAAAGCAACCTTCCTTCCAGCACTTAAAAAGCAGTTCACCCTGCTATTTTCCTGCTTCAGGCTCTACACTAGGCTGTTTCTGAAGGTAGCCAGGAGTTAAGTAACCACACTGAATGAGGAGGGACTGCGCCAGCTCGTGGTGTGGGGATAGAGGATTCAGACAGTGGGTAAAGGTGGGGGTATCAAATGTTGTTAAGACTGGGCCCTAAGGCAGGCTTTCTGCAACTAGCCAGACCTCAGGGACTGTAGGGAAAACGCAGACAGCCCATTGTCCTGAATCTCCTCTGCGGCAAAATGGTGGCTACAGGTGCAGTCTAGACTCTGTGGCCTCTGGGCCCCGTTGTGAGCCACTTACACCATGTGGCAGAACAACAAAAAGCAGAGCGATAGCCTCTTGCTGCTCTGGCGAGGCCTGACCATCTCTGCATGGCCTCCAGCTCGTTCCCCACCCACTCACAGGCCTCCCACTGTGGGGCTGGCCCAGCCACACCCCTTACGTCATAATACTCACATTCTTTTCCAGGTGGTGACTTCTGCGGAGGATAATGGCTGTCCAGGTGCTGCGGCAGATGGTATATTTCCTACTGAGCCTGTTCTTCCTGGCTCCAGGTAGGCTCTCGTTGTGACTTTAATGCATCCATGTCTGTCTGTGACTCCCTGGGGAAGGGATGGGTCTGCAAAGCATGGCATAGCTGGTTGAGGACACCGTGGGGGAAGCGAAAAGGTACCTCTTCCTTCTGAGATGCAGCCCCACAGAGCGTGCCTTGGAATGGGGGTCATGGGCTGGGTGACCTCCCCCATCTACTTTGAAGGGCGAATTCTTGGACAGTGCACACCTGTGCAGCAGTCTATGGCAATTATGGTCTCATTAAACAATCTCTATTTAAACTTTGGTTTTGTTTTGTTTTGTTTTACCATTTTGAAACCATTCTTTATTTTCAGTTGTTTTTTTTATTTTTTTTTTCATGTTTTGAAAAAGGAAACAGTAGTTTTTGAGCAGGATAGATACATTATTGTAGACCCTTGAGGTATAGCGCTCTGGGATGTGTGTGTCCCAGGTCCTTGCCCATGTCTGGTCCCGCCTATAACCTCTGCCTCCTCAGGTGTCCGAGGTGGCAGTCCCCGAGAAGACTTCCGCTTCTGCGGCCAGCGGAACCAGACGCAAGGAAGCACCCTGCATTATGACCAGTCTTCGGAGCTGCACATCTCCGTGTCGAACACGGAGAAGGCCCTCAGGATCAAGGCCCCCTTCCCTGCAGCCCCAGAGGCCCCCCTCTTGGTGCCGTTCCCAGAGCCTAGGGGGCTCTACCACTTCTGCCTCTACTGGAGCCGTCACAGCGGGAGACTCCACCTGCGCTATGGCAAGAATGACTACTTGCTGAGTAACAGAGCCTCCAGCCTCCTTTGCTTCCAGAGACAGGAGCAGAGCCTGGAGCAGGGCCCCCCACTGGTCGCCACCTCCGTCAGCTCCTGGCGAAGCCCCCAGAACACCAGCTTGCCTGGGGCAGCCAGCTTCGTCTTCTCCTTCCACAGTAAGGCTGGAGGAACGGATGGGTGTGGGGTGGAAGGCACGGAAGAGAGTGGAAAGCCCCTCGAGGAGGACCTGGGTTCGGATGGCTGCTGTGGTCACCGGACTTGGTCATCCTCCAGCAGTAGGAAGTCAGGAAAGGTGTCTGAGGAGTGGGGGAGTGGGATCCAAGGAGAGCTTGTGGAAGCTCTGTGAAAAGGCAGAGGTGAGGGTAGGATGGTGGAGGTGGGCGGCAGCTGACCCTGGAGAACTTCTGTGTCGGCCCTGCTCTCCGTGCTCTGGACCATTTGTCTGTTCCTGTTTGTGATGGCCATAGCATCTCTTCAGCCATTAGGAGAGTTGCCTTAGTTGCTTTTTCTCTCTACGATAAAATACTCTGACAAAAGCAGCTTAAGGGAGAAAAGGTTTCTTTTGGCTCACAGTTCTAGGGTATCTCAGTTCTAGGGTATAGTTTATTATACCCTAGGCTGATGGTGGAAAAGTCCTGGCAGCAGTTGCTTGAGGCAACTGGTCATTTGCATCTGCAGTCAGAAAGGAGACTGTGATGAATAGGTCTGCTCAGCCAGCTTCCCTCCTGTTTACGTAGCCCAGGATCCAAGTCTAGGGTGCTGTCTGCATTTAGGGTAGATTTCCCCACCTCAGTTAATGTAATCTAATCCCTCACAGACATGCCTCAGGGCTTGTGGCGTAGGTGATTCTAGATAATATTAATTATCACAGATAGTAAGGGGATGGTGAAAAAGAAGTTATTGCTGACAGGTCCTGGGGTTCAGTGGGTCATACTTATGTACATACACTAAGGTCAGGATACGGGGGATAGACGGTAGGGGGAGTGCAACTTGACCTGGAAATGTAACACTAAAAAATATCAGCACTGGCAGAGCTACACTGCAGCCATAAATCCCAGCTTCTATTTAAAGTGCAGGGGCTGGAGAGGTGGCTCAGTGGTTAAGAGCATTTGCTGTTCTTGCCAAAGACCCAAGTTTAGTTCCCCGCACACCTGCACTGGGTAGCCCCCAAACAACTATAACTCCAATTCCAGGGGCCCCCACACCGTCCTCTGGTCTCTGCAGGAACTCAGTGTATGCACACATGCACATACACACACACACTCACACGGATGGATGGACACATGGATAGATTAATTAAAAACGAAGAGTGGGTAGAAGCAACATAAACTGTGGGCACTCCATATACCCCAATGTCAACAAAGAGGAAACTGAGCTACAGAGAGCTACACAACTAATAGAGTGGGTGCTTAGGGTACGAATCTTAGCAGCTGATTGGTAGGGGCAGGAAGAATTAAGAGGGTCAAAGGTCAGGAAAGCAGGGAGGCCTGAGGACCATGTCCTTGTGGGTCAGGAAATGGTTGCTTTTCTCACCTGGGTCTCTTCAAGTCCTTAGAGACACCCAGGTTCCCAGGCGCTCGGGCAGAGGGTTTTGGAGACAGAGAGGTCCCCTGGACTGCCACACAGAACCCACATAATTCCCAAGGAGATCTGCTGGGCCTGGGACCTTGGAATCTTCTGTGTTCATATGCATTAGGCCCTAGGAGAACGCTCCTGCTTAGCTGCCTTCATGTTCCAGTGACCTGGGCTCTCCTCTGCCTCTGGGGCTCTCCGTTCTCTCTACTGCAAAGCAAATAAAAGCATGGAGTACCACAGGAGGGTTGCATGCGCTGTGTGCTGCCCATTGCTCTAGGTGGCAAGCTCAGGCAGTCTGTTGCCCTCCCAGATGCCCCACACAAGGTCTCCCACAATGCATCTGTGGACATGTGTGATCTGAAGAAGGAACTGCAGCTGCTCAGCAGGTTCCTGCAGCATCCTCACAAGGCCTCCCGGCGGCCCTCAGCAGCTCTCGTCAGCCAGTGAGTGTGGGTTACCGTCCTAGGGAACTGGTGGGAGAGTTAACCTGGGCTGGGGGAAGCTGGGAAGCCTTCCCTGAGGCTGGACCTCCTCCAGTGGATCCTGCTGGGTTGTCAATAAAAACTGATACCAACGCGCACACCCAGGCAGTACCCGGCTGGACTCTTCCGTACAAAAGTCTGGGGCATTGAATCTCTTGAGAGAGGCTGGGAGCAACTCAGGCATAAGTCAGTCATAGTCATGGGCCGAATTCCAGAACATTGTCCCTCGATGCCACTCCCCTCCATCTTCATACCCAGCTGCTGTGTCCTTCATCCTTGGCCTCCTCTCCTTTCTGTACCTGCCTATCCCATGTACCTAGACCATCCCTCCTTTCTTCCCTCAGTCACCTACCATGTTCTCCCTCACACCAGGCAGTTGCAGAGCCTGGAGTCAAAGCTGACCTCTGTGAACTTCCTGGGAGACACAGTGTCCTTCGAGGAGGACCGGGTCAATGCCACAGTGTGGAAGCTGCCACCCACAGCCAGGCTAGAGGATCTGCAGATTCATTCCCAGCAGGAGGTCCGGTGACCTGGGGTCGGGGGTAGGCTAGAAGGGCAGGTGGGACCATTCCATGCAGCATGGTGGCACCCTCTGCTTTCCTTGGGTCCAGGGATAGTCCACAGCCCACGGGAGAGCTACTGTCTGAAGTCCTAGATTGTAAGACTCCACGGAGGGCCTCTCAGCCTTAGCGCCTGCCACCTGATTCCCTGGCATCTTGTGGGGTGGCCCAGAACACAGTGTTTAGGAGGGGGGTGTTCGGTGCAAGGGGGACCTGGGGCATAGGCTGGGCCCGGTACTGAGGTACTGACGGTTCTTGATGTGTAGGAGGAGCAGAGTGAGGTCCAGGCATACTCCGTGCTGTTGCCCCGGGCGGTATTCCAGCAGACCAGAGGCCGTCGCGGGGATACTGCCAAGAGGCTCCTGGTAGTGGACTTCAGCAGCCAAGCCTTGTTCCAGGTATGGAGTCTCCCTCATCTGTTCCTTGGGGAACTGATTTTTTTTTTTAAATGTCTGACAGAGAGATGGGAAGACAGCTACTAACCTCCCTCCCCCAGGAGCCAAAGCCTCTCTTCTAAAGGCAGAAAAGGCACTGCAGCACACAATTCTCCTGGGAGAGGTGTAAGCAGTGTTGTTCTCACCACAGCGTGAATGACCCACGAGGGTCTCAGAGCAAAGTGTCTGGGAGTCACAGTAGCTAGAGAGGCAGAGGCCTTCTTAGCCTTTCTTCTCAGCCGTAAACCTCCAATCTCCCCACCCCAATCTCACATCTAGGACAGGAATTCTAGCCAGGTCTTGGGCGAGAAGGTCTTGGGAATCGTTGTCCAGAACACCAAAGTTACCAACCTCTCGGATCCTGTGGTACTCACCTTCCGGCACCAGCCACAGCCGGTAAGTGTGAGCAAGCTAACCATGGGGCCAGCATCCTTTCCCGCCGGGTCATGCGTCTGCTTCCCATCTCTCCCAGTTCTTGTCAACTTGTCTTTAATGAAAAGATTGCCCGATGGAGAGCACCCACCAGCCAGGTCCCAGATTGGGACAGGGGTGGGGACTGCAGGGTGGGTAGTGATGAGAATATGAGGGGTGGGCGTTAGAAGGAATGAAAGGTAGACTGGGGGGGAGGGGTCTACCGAGGGAAGGCTGTAGCGGGAACAGGGACGGTGAGCAGAGAGAACACACAGGGTGGGTTGTAGAGAAAGCATGGGAGTTGGCTGTGGAGGGTGAGTTACGGCGGGCCCGTGCTTCTTGTTTCCACAGAAGAATGTGACTCTGCAGTGCGTGTTCTGGGTTGAAGACCCGACATGTGAGTACAGTGGGGGAACATGTGTATGGAGGAGACGTGGAGTTCTGTCGGGGCGGGAGGGATGAGGATCCCCGGGGATGGGTTTCTGGAGATGGCCTTAGAGGAAGGGAGTGATGGAGGCCAGGGATCTGCTGGTGTGATGCAAACATTTGCAGGAATGGCCCAGACCTGTATTGAGGGCGTGGCAGGGTCTTGAGGGCTGGGGTTGACCGGAGTCCTGTGCTTGCCCACAGCAAGCAGCCCTGGGAGCTGGAGCAGTGAGGGCTGTGAGACCGTCAGCAGGGACACACAGACATCCTGCCTGTGCAACCATCTGACCTACTTTGCAGTGCTGATGGTAGGTGCCTCCTCCCATAACTCCCTTGCTGTCCAGCCACAGGCCACAGCTCATGTCCTATGTTACGTACTCAGAACCTGTTGACTCACTTAATCTCAAATAACCTGCCAAGGTAGCTCCTGTCGTCATCCTACTTCAAAGGATGTTGCTGAGGCTGCGCAGGTCACTAACCGCCGGCCTGGGAAGCCTGTGTTCATTCTTTGTTCTCAAGTGCTAGTGTGTGATGAACATGCGGATTCCTGCTCCCAACCTGCAGGCCCGGGCCAGGAAACTGTGTCTTATAGTGACATGATCTCACGCTCCCAGAATCCCTTGGTGTGTAAAGCCGGACAGTTTATCTTTGTGTCGAATATCGTAAAACTAGGATTCTTCTTGGCTTACAATATGGTTCTATCCTGATAAACCCACTTTGAGGAGAAAATGGACTAAGTAAAAAGTACATAGACTGCCCAACACCAGCTCTCGGGAGCACATAGGGCGAGCATGTCCTGGGCTCCGGAGCTGATGCAGCTTCAGTGGTCCCAAGACATTTTAAATTCTGAGCACAGCTTCTGCTGCCAATTGGCGCCTGAGTGCCATTGTCCAGTGGACAATACCCAGCTAAAGCTGCATCAGCTAGGGCTTTGTGTGGCTTGGGACAGGCCAGAGCATACTTCTTGGGTGAGGGTGCCTGCTCTTTGTGAGTCAGAGACTGCCTCAGGGATGGGAGGAAGTCACAGAGGCCCCCAGAAGAGCACTCGGGTGCGAGGGGCTTGCCAGCTCCCATGTGGCTAGGAATACACACTGGCCACTGGGGATGGGAGTATGCTGAGACCACCACTCTGTCCCCACTCAGGTGTCATCCACGGAGGTAGAAGCCATTCACAAACACTACCTTACACTCCTGACCTACGTGGGCTGTGTCATCTCTGCTCTGGCGTGTGTCTTCACCATTGCTGCCTACCTCTGTTCCAGGTAGGCCAGGAGAAGAAAGGTGGACTCGTGTTATCCTTGTAGGCTAGGACTCCTCCCCTGCAGGCTTGCTTCACCCAAACATGTGCGTCATTGGGAAGTTGTTGGTGGACTCTTTGCCGACAACCTCACTCCGGCTGTTGGACAGCAGCGGTAGACATGAGTTAATCCAGTGTTAGCACCAAGGATCTGCACAATCAAACCCAAGCTTGAGCGCACACAGGGTAGCGATGGCACAACAGTGATGGAAATGGAAGTAGGCGACTTCACGTGGAATGCCCACATGCCTCCCACTGTCCAAAGAGGGTCCTCAACTTTGAAGGCTCACAGGGAGGGAGTGGTAGAGGTTGTCCAATTTGATGTAAGCCTGCATTGAGGTCAGTTAGGCCCTGGGCCTTCCTGAGTGGAGCAGAGACAGCCTTAGCTCTAGGAGACACCCTACAGGTCCTCAGTTGTCCTGAGGTGGGGGAGGAAGGGTCGAGCTGGGTATGTCTGTGTCATAAGCAGGAGAATCATGGCCAGGTGCATCTGCAGGTGTAACCAAGGCTGTACAGGTGCTTCCGAGGATGGACAGTGATTACCTTTGTGGAGGCTGAGGTGGGCAGAGCGCTGAGCAATAGGTGCAGGGACAGGGGCAGGGGACTTGTAGGAAATGCGTGCTTCCTGCACCAGACCCTCCGCCAGAGCCATCCTTACACCTCGTAGAGGAGAAAGCGGTGTGAGGTGGACTGGATTAGCCCAGGGCAGTGCCAGCTGGAAGAGTGAGCTGAGGATGGTTATAGTGGGGCCAGCAACTTCTGCTTCAACTCTGGAACTCCTTAGAATCCTGGCACGCAGGTCCACACTGTGCTGCTGGGAAGATGTCCAGATCTACTCATAGCCACATGGGCAGGCAGCCATGGGGCCGACCTGGAAGGCCTCCTGGAGGAGGGGGCTCGGGAAGAAAGCAAAAGGAGGATGAGGAGGGAGAACAGAACAGGGCCATGCCCCTGTCCCTGCACTGGCCCACCGGCAGCGTGCTCCCTGTAGGAGGAAGTCACGTGACTATACCATCAAAGTGCACATGAACCTGCTGCTGGCAGTCTTCCTGCTGGACGTGAGCTTCCTGCTCAGTGAGCCCGTGGCACTGGCGGGCTCCGAAGCAGCCTGTCGCACCAGTGCCGTTTTCCTGCACTTCTCCCTGCTTGCGTGCCTCTCCTGGATGGGCCTCGAGGGCTACAACCTCTACCGGCTGGTGGTTGAGGTCTTCGGAACCTACGTCCCTGGCTATCTGCTCAAGCTGAGTGTCGTGGGCTGGGGTAAGTGGCAGGGGAGAGGGGACCCCGGAACCCACTGTCTCATCCTGCTGCCCACCAGGCTTCGGACTAAGCACAGACAGAAGGTTCTTCCTCCGCACTTAGGGAGATCAACCAGTTCCTCCACAGGGCCCAGGGCCACTTACACCAGCAGCAAGCAGGGACACCACCTGTAGACTCCCCAAGAAGTTTGTGACAGAGTCTCTGTGGCTTCGACATTTGTTCTTTTGGCTGGTGACAATTTACTTCACCTGTGACCCACACTTCTCAAGTCAGACTGGGGCCCGGAGATTCCTGTCATTTTGGACATTGCACAGATCTTGACCTCTCCATGACCCCCACCCCACTTGCTGCTCTTCCTGTCTCCCTCATTAACCTTCTGCCCAGGATTTACAAAACTCTAGCTGACTGTGACAGCCTTGGCAATGTGGACGGCCCCTCGCCCAAGGAACTTTCTGTTTTGACATATCAGTGTGCCAGGGCCAAGACAGATGTCCTCTCTGCCAGAGTTCCTGCTGTCCTCTTACTGTCCATCCCACCAGCCCCATCATACTGTTTATCTTCTATGTTTGACCATGCTTCAGCAGTGGGCCGCAGGTCTTTTCTCTTGGGAGACCCAGGAAGGGACAGGGAAAAGTGGAAAGAGAGCCTAACCTTTCTGGGAAACCAGAGAGGACCTACTCAAGCCTAATGGGAGCAGAGAAAATGGGTTTGGAGGTGGAGCCTGAGCTTCTGCTCGCTGCCTGCAGGTTTTCCGGTCTTCCTGGTCACTCTGGTGGCGCTGGTCGATGTGAACAACTATGGCCCCATTATCCTGGCTGTGCGCCGGACTCCAGAGCACGTCATATACCCTTCTATGTGAGTGGCTGTGCTAGGGGCAGGAGTATGGGCCTCAAGAGATGGGCGGGGACAGCAGCCTTCCCTGGCCAGTGTGGCCAGGAGGCTGTGGGCTCCAGTGTGCTGGAGGATTGGGCCTGGGTGCTGGCCAGAGCCCGGGGCTAAAGATCAGAGGAACTAAGAGAAGCCAAGTCTGGCCCTCAGCGATCAGGTGCCTGGCCTTTCTCTGAGCCTCAGTGGAGGAGTGTGGGGTCACAAGGTCTCCCATCAGGCTTCCTTACTACAGACAGTCACTAGTTCTGAGGCAGATGGAGGCCTTTGGCCCAGAGAGCATGGGGACTCACTCTTGACCAACGGTGGTTAGCACATGGGTCAGCTGGTGTGGAGGTGGGGTTGGTACGGAAGTGGGGTCAGGATGAGCCCTCCACCACCCTCCTAACTCATGTCAGCTGCGAGAGGACACTCTGAAACCGGAAGCCAGGGTGCTTGAGTACCAGGCCAGGGAGAATGCTTGCCCCTGGCTCCGTGTTGAAGGCATTTCCCTGCCTCCCACCCCCCAAGGCCTCGTAGGTTTGCCTCAACCTTGCACTGTCAAGAACATGGGTTCCTTAACACATTCCTTTCTTTCAAAATGACACCAAAGATGGCTCAGTGGTTAAGAGTGCATACTGCTCTTGCAGAGGACCTGAGTTTGGTTCCCAGCACCCACATAAGGCAGCTGACAACCACCGATAACTCCAGTTCCAAAAAAGTCTGACGCCTCTGACCTCAGTGGCCTCCATGTACACCAGCACTCCCGTGTACATAGCCACAGAGACGCATACACATGATTAAAAATAAATATATTCTTTAAACTAACTTTTAAAATCACATGAAGACTATAAACAGAAGGCCAGCAGTGCCTGTAAATAATGAGTGGTCCAGGCACCCTGCCCGGCACCCTCCAGGGCCCCGATGCTCCCACCCCTGAGCTGAGCCCAGCTTCCTGCTGTTTCCAGGTGCTGGATCCGTGACTCCCTGGTTAGCTATGTCACTAACCTGGGCCTCTTCAGCCTGGTGTTCCTGTTCAACCTGGCCATGTTGACCACCATGGTGGTGCAGCTCCTGCGGCTTCGTCCACACAGCCAGAAGTGGCCCCACGTGCTGACCCTGCTGGGCCTCAGCCTGGTCCTTGGCCTTCCCTGGGCCTTGGTCTTCTTTTCCTTTGCTTCTGGCACCTTCCAGCTTGTCATCCTCTACCTCTTCAGCATTGTAACTTCCTTCCAAGGTAGGCATGGCGTGGGCCCTGGTCCTGCTCCGTAGCACCTTGCCCCTCCAGGTGTTAGGCTGTCCAGACGTGGAGCGGAAGGAAGAGGTGGCCAGGGAACCCCAAATACTCCCTTTTCTGGGCTCATTTGTCTCCTTCCAAAATGGGTGCCTGCAGGCCACCGGTAGGACAAGACTTTGCTAGGCACTTACTATGTACAGGCCGTATAAGAAACCCCAGGGTGGCAGCCTGAGCTACCCACTCAGTTCCCGTGAGGCAGACAGAGTGGTCAAGAAAGCTTGCAGCCACCCAAGGAGACTCAGATAAGCCACAGTGTCCTGAACCATTCCAAGTAGCTCCAGGGCCCTGAGTACATGGCAGGACCCTTGGAGCAGAGGCACTCTTAGAGAAAGGAGCAAGGGCTAGACAGTCTTGCTGCCTGGTGACCCTTCTGTCTTGCTGTCCACAGGCTTCCTCATCTTCCTGTGGTACTGGTCCATGCGGTTCCAGTCCCAAGGTGGTCCCTCACCTCTGAAGAGCAACTCTGACAGCGTCAAGCTCCCCATCAGCTCCGGCAGCACCTCTTCCAGCCGCATCTAGGCCACCGCCCCAGCTCCCCTTGGGAGAACACACATATGGCCTCCGCTCACACTGTCTGTGGCCTGGTGCTGTGCCCTGCCTTCGTTGGTTAGTGGCATGCTAGAGAAGGCCCTGGTCCTACAAGGGATAGGGCTGTCGCTCTGATAGGTAGATACCTAGCTGATCTTGGGGAACTACTTTGGTCCCCAAAGGGCTCAGAAGCACACTGCCATTCTGTCTGTTGGGCTGTCCTCACAGCTGTTTCAGCCTGGAGCTGGGGCCTTGTCTTTCTAGCCACCTCTGGGCCCAGCTGCTGGGTGTTGAGACCTGCAGGCCCAAACTAGGGTTTAGGTTAGATCTAAGAGGCTGACACATCCTGCCTGAGGCACGGCTGCCTTGGCTCTTGCCGCTCTGTCCCTGTGGTCACCACGTAGCACTTTGCCTGTCTCTGACTTCTGATCCTGAGGGTGGCACTGAAGGTAGATGGGGTCCCAGGCCAATGCTGTGAAGCAGTTGGGGAAGCAGTTTCCAGGAGTTTCCTGGTGCCTGCCATAAACTTTTGTCTGCTGTGTGGGCCTTGGTTCCTGGGCTGGACCAGGCCAACCTGTCTGAGCCTTTCTCCGAAGCTGCCTCACCTTGGCTCACACCTCAGAGGGGCCTTTGCCTCTCCAGAAGCCTCCCTCCAGCAAGAATTGTGGGATGTGGCGCTTTTTTCAACCCAGCATGCTGAAGATCCAGACAGCCCCCTCTCTGGTGACACTGGCCAAGCTTGATATTCTCATGAGGGGTGGTCTTCAAAATCACCACAGATGGCTCTGAGGACACCGGGTTGCCTTTTGTGGTGAATTCTGTCCTACTAACACATCCTGGTTTTATGCTGGCTGTGCCAGGTGGTAAGAATACAAGTCACCAGACCTGGCAATGGCCCCTGAAAGCTCTCTCAATGTCCTGGAGCTTTAGGTACAGGGCTGGCAACCCAGGAGGACTTCCTTCAGGAGGCGGCATTTCATCTTGACCTCAGCCTTCAAGTTGGGAAGGATGCTCTTTTTCAGTACCAATTCATTTGTCTTTTGATATTAAAGCTCTTTGTAGAGAGTCTGGAAACTGTAGGAGATTGTTGAGAAGGAAAATAAAAACCAGCTGTTATATAATGCCATGGCAAAGCAACACAGTTTGGAGACTTTTCATCTTTTTTTTTTTTTTTTTTTTTTTTTTTTTTTAGCATTGCTGAGTCAGATGTCTCAGGGATAATCAAGAAGTGGCCAAGAGGAGAGGGCAGTGTGGGAGAGAAAGTGCCTGGGGACACTTTCCCAGGAAAGTGTGGCCAACTAGTGTGTGCTTTGGAGATTGTGACCATCAGCTGCAGCTGGACATGACTACCGTGGAGGACCCAGAAAGCCACATCAGTTGCCTTTCATGGGGAATCCAGCCTGGGGTGTAAAATCCATTGACCTCACAATTTGGCACATGTAAAACCTTTCCTAGCCAAAGAGGCCACTCTTGAGGGCTGAGTTGAGTTCAGACTTTGGTCATGTGACAACAGGGACCAGTTTGGCCACCAGTCTGGAGCAGGTGAGCTGCAAACATGAAATGATTTTGCTTCTAGACTGTTCCTCACATCTCTCCTCCCCCTATGTGACACAGGTGAGGCATGTCTCCGGCGTCTGTCCCCTTAGGTTATGATTGTCCCCGCTTGTGTTCAAGTGCTAAGATCTATAAAAAGCAGGGTGTGGTGGCACCTGTGATCCCGGTACTTAAGATGCTGAGGCAGGAGGATTGAGACTCCAAGACCAGGCTGGACTGTATAGTGAGACTGTCAAGAAAACTAGGGAGATCGGGAGGGAGCGGGGGAGGGGGGAGGGTAGGAGGGAATCATTCCTCTGCCTCTGAAGTCTGAGATGAGCCCAGGTCTACAGTCACACCCCACCCCCATCTCTCGCTGCTCCAGGGAAAGCAGCTGGGAGAACTCTGGGGTCGACATGTCAGGGACCACCATCTCTCACTCTCCTGCCCTCGCCAGAAGCTCTAGGAGGGAGGTCACAAACAGCCATAGGAGGCTGGCTGGAGGAGGGGCAGGCCCAGTGGCTCCCATCTTCCTGTCAAAGGAAGCTTGAGGACACAGGAACTTCTGGATTCTGACCTGGGACTCCAGCCCATATCCCCACCTACCTTTTACGGAACAGGAGTGACCCACCACCCCTTCCCACACCCCCTCAGGTCCAAAGGGCCCAGCAGGAGACCATGTGGAAGGAAGGAGAGATAGAGGATAGCTATAGCTGGACAGCTCCCCTGAAAGACCCCAGAGTGGAACAGACAGGGGTCTAGTCACAGGGGTGCCTAGTGAGCTCTCCCATTCACCCAAGTGGCTGTGGACAACCAAGGGCCTGGCCTTGTCCATGTGAGAGGGGCCAAGCAGCAGACAGCTTCTGCAGGGTCAGCAGGCCAGGCAGTGGCCTCCACAGATTATGTCTGTGTGGTCACCTCCCCCCACCTCCACAGGGCTCACCCTTCCGTTCCAGTTTATTCTCCTGGTTATCCAGCCTTGGGAGAGGCTCAAGGCTTGCAGCGTCAGCTCCTCTCTCCTCTCAGGGCCCAGTGGGTTGGGTTCACATCTGGCCTTGCCTGTATGCTTTCCATGTCATGGGTGTGCTTGGCTGCTTACAGGTCTCCTCAGATCTGGACACTGGCAATCAGCTTGCATGGGACCCTGAGGCAACTGTCCGTTGCTTGGCCCCTCTCACAGTCATGGGAAGGACTGCTGACATGAGATGCACGGAGTTGCTCCGCTCCGTGAGCTGCATAATCAGTTAACCAGCACTAGCGTGTGATAGTAATCAATCAGATAATTCCCAAGATGGTCGCTGCTGGCCCAGGCAGGAAGAAGATGAATCAAGTACATGCGTGCACACACATACCGAAATAGGAATGAGCCTCAGAGACCATTACTAGGGAAATGGGGAAGGTGTGACTCCAAGCCTTAGGGCTTCTCTGGGCAGAGACTCCTGTGGCTGATGGCCTCCAGCTCCTCAGTGTCCACCGGCAGGGTGGTGGGAGTTCAGCCCACTTCCATCTGTGGGTGGTCTCAGGGGCGCGTGAGACTTGGAGCTTGGAGCACCACCCAGTTCCCTGCATTCACCTTTCACAACCCCACCGATGGCGCCATTCATTGGACAGGAAGAACGAGAGAGAGGCCACAGGAAACAGTGTCTACACGTTAGGCGGCAGGAAGAAGGTCAGTTGAGCAGAGCTTGGGACGGGGTGACCACGCAGCCACAGGACTCTGCTGACTACTGATGGCAGTAGCTGGGAGCCCGGGCCTCCTGTTCTTTCTACTGCTGGTTTCAGGTGAGCAAGTGTGGGTTCCTCTAGCCCTCCTGCTAAGCTTGGGAGACCCTGTGTTACAGAGGGCCCTGGGAAGCATGGGAAGAGATGCAGGGGTTCAGACATGGCGGGAAAGTGAGGAGTCGCAGTGACCATCTCATCATGTCTTTTGGCCTTGTCCCATTAGGTCATCTCTCTGCTAATAAAGTCCATCATGCTGGGTCTCAGGCTCCCTTTGTCCCTCTACAGGGTGCTGTAGGTGGGGAGGAAAGAGAAATATCTACCCATCCTGCCTAGAGCCAGATTCTCAGACATGGTGGGCCAATCGAGCTATTCAGTTGGCCCCTGGGCTCCAGGTGACGGCATTGGGACCTCTCGAAGTCGAGTCTGGAATGGTGGGTAGCTGCTCTGCCCCTGTAGCCCATCCATCACAGGCTCCCCCGCCCATCAGCACTGATCACAGTGTCATCAGTGACAGGAGCTGGGACGCAGACCACTCCTGTCTCACGCAGTTCAGTTTAACATACCAACAAGGTTCTCAGTCCTGCCTCTCCCCCAGGACAGCCAGCTCCCACCCCTGGCTCCGTGGATGGCTCTGTGTTCCTCTTGATTGCTGAGCGACAGCTCTGTGGAGTGGCGAGGCACTCTTGTCTCAGCACCCAGCCCCTCCTTGTTGGCTCCAACTTTAGCAAGTATCCTAGATGTCCACCTCTCTGAGCATCTGTCATTGTGGACATGTGACTGGCCACATGGATCAGCATCTCTTGGTTTAAAAAAGTCTCCTCTCCTTGGGGAAGTCAGCAGACAACAGAGTTAGGTGTCTGGCTCAAGAGTGGACCAGGTGTGGTGACACATGCACTTAGAAGGTAGAGGCAGAAGGAGCAGGAATCTCTGAATTCTGTCTCCACCACATAGGGAGTTTGAAGCCAGCCTGAGCTTTGAAGACTCTGGAGAGAAAGTGACAGTGCTGTTTTCCTCATGGTCAGGGGACATCTGGGGCAGAGCAGGCAGTCCAGGCAACCCTGGGCAGGCCAACAAGGCTCCTCCCAGTGGTGATATGGACCCAGTGGTGGCAGAGATGCTCAGGACTGGGTGATGTGCCAGTCATCTGAATGGCTTTAGATTAGACATTATAGTCTGTCCTTTGTGATCATTGGTGCATCGGTGCCATTTGTCCACTTACCCACTGGCTATTTACTCACTCAGGAGGTACAGGGTGCCAAAAAGGGGCACAAACGTGGTAGCTGCTTGCCTGGGGGAGGCTCGTGGCACTCTGAGCCTGAAGGGTAAGGATTGGGCTGTGCTCAGGCTGTGGCTGTAGAAGGGAAAGAGGCTGATGGTGAGTGTAGGAAGGGGACTGACGAGATAAGGAACAGGTTATAGGGGCAGTGGATTAACTTCTGGCCTCTGACCTCGGTTTGCCTTCACCTGTTTGCACTCCCAACTGTTGAACTCACACTGAGGTTTTCAAAGTCCTCAGAAAACAACCCCACAACACATGTTTAACAATCTTCCCACTGAGTGTGGCACGGGAAAGGGTGGGGAGGGAGAGAGGAGGGAGACACACTTGCTGTCCCAGCGCTCCCCCGAATCTTGAGTTTGAGGTGCAGCCTGGGCTAAGCCACAAGGACTCTTCTCTATACTTCTGTGTTGGGTGCTAAGAGTGTCCCTTGGGTGCCCTGCTGGGGTTCACAGCAAGATGGAGGAAAACTGTGTTCTTACCTACCCTAAGGCCACCCGTCCCCTTTTCTGATCCCTGATCACATTGCCCTCATTGAGTCCTTTCTTCTCTCCACTCTTCCTCAGATTTCATGTGAATGAAAGAATGAACTCTCCCAGAGACTGAGCCTAGCACTGGGCCTCAGTGCATCTTAAATAGCCCCCACAAAGTAGCCAAGAGTCTAAGCGAATTTAAATTTTGTCACATACAGACCCCACTTTTATAAAATATGCTCTAATACATTTTACCCTGTTTTACTCTTTGCTCTGCCATTCCTTTATCATGAATTTTATTTTCTGTCCTAATATTTGAAAGTGAACCAGCTTCCTTTAAATTGAAAGTAGCAATGTCCATGATAATGTTTTTTAAGTTAAATACTGGCAAAAGGTATTTAAAAAGCAAATGCCCAACCCTCCTCTCCCCCAGGACTCCACATCTTAGCTCTGTCACAGCTCCTGGTGGACCAACCTGAAAGGAACAGACCATAATGAGAAGATCCTTCCCACACTCGAGTGCAAAGGACCCAACAGTTCCCAGAAAAAGATGTGGGAATGGTCAGCAAACACACAGAAGGATGTGTAACTCTTTCTTAGATTAGAAGGAGACTGGCAGATACTTCTGGTGAAGTCTGGGCCTTGGAAGCATGTATGCAAATGCTGACTCTTGCCACCTTCAGTGGGAGTGTGTAATATGGGCCTTTTTTCTGAAGGGAGCTTTGAGAAAGCCTAGCAGCATTTCTTTCTGATAGCAATGTTTATTTTTGGTGACAGGGTTTCCTACAAGGGTGAGCCCCACCCTTGCCTACAATGACTGCCTTGGACACTAAGGATGGACCCATTGTACATGCCAGACACAAGCTCTCCTGAGCCACAAGCCAATCCCCACACACCTGGTGAAAATCTGACGCAGATTCCTATGACAGAAGCTGACAAACAGTGGAGGATAGAAACACACACACACACACAAACACACACACACACACACACACACACACACACCAATTTTGCTTCAATTAAAACCATACTGTAGGAGCTCCACAAGAAGTGCAATTGAACCCAAAAACCTGGGCACAGGGGTCTTTTCTGAGACTGATACTCCAATCTGGACCATGAATGGAGATAACTTAGAACCCCTACACAGATGTAGCCCATGGCAACTCAGTGTCCAAGTGGGTCCCCTAGTAAGGGAAACAGGGACTGTCTCTGACAGGAACTCAGTGGCTGGCTCTTTGTTCACCTCCCCCTGATGGGGGAGCAGCCTTACCAGGCCACAGAGGAAGACGATGCAGACAGTCCTGATGAGACCTCATAGGCTAGGGTCAGAGGGAAGGGAGGAGGACCTCCCCTATCAGTGGACTGGGGGAGGGGCAAAGGAGGAGAAGAGGGAGGGATGATGGAGTTGGGAGGGGATAAGAGAGGGGGCTACAGCTGGGATACAAAGTGAATTAATTGTAATTAACAAAAAAAATAAATTTATAACAAAGAAAAAAAACATACCAGAAACTGGGTGTGGTGGCACACGCCTTTCATTCCAGCACTCTGGGAGGCAGAGGCAGGCAGATAGCTGTGAGTTCAAGGCCAGCCTGGTCTACAAAGGGAGTCTAGGACAGCCAGGGCTATAAAGAGAAAACCCTGTCTCGAAAAACAAACAACAAACAAAACAAAACAAAAATCACTCTGTAGCCAGGTGTAGTGGCTCAGGCATTAAGTCTCAGCACTTGGGAAGCAGAGGGGGGTAAATTTGAGGCCAATCTGGTCTACTCAGTGAATTCCAGAACAGCCAGGTCTATATAGAGAGACTAACTCAATTTCAATCAATTAATCATCAATCAAATCACATTCTCCAAAACACCTAAGATGGACTGTGTGCCCAGGTATATTATCTCTTTTTATCATCTAAAACATAAAGTGTGAAAAGCCGGAGCCTCGGAGCGATTGAGTAATTTGCCTGAGGACAAACAGCTAAACGGTGACAGGAAGTTTCTTGCCTCCACAGCACAGGGCTCTGCACTAGGTCTCTAGCTAGTCCTGGAGCAGCTCCCGACCGCCTGTTGACTGCTCCAGTCACTCTGCTGGGCAGCCTCAGCCTGCTGTGCAGCCTCTACCTGCTCCAGGCAAAGCTGGGAGGCCAAGGCAAAACAAGCCAGCGTGCTTTAAGCGTTGTAGAATCGGCCACAGCTGCCCAGCCTGGAGGGTCTGATGAAGCAACGGCAGGAAGCCACGCAGGGTCTGTGGAAGCGGTGGTTGAAGAATGGCAATACTTTTTGTTTTTTTTTAATTGCGCACTGCCATGCAGAGCTTTTGTCTAGGGCCTGGTGAAAACGCTTTTGTCTTTCCCCTGAGAACTTTAGGATCTTTGCGGGCGGAGCCTGCTAGCGGGAGGGTAGGTGCAGCTACCGCCTCTCGCAGCCCGCTGCCCCTCCTCCGCCCGCCTGCCCCATCTCACTCTGCTCTCACCCCACCCCGCCCCCCACTCAGGTGAGATGGCCATTGAAAAGCCCAGGAATGTCTGCCAGCACCACGGGAATCACGAGTATGACACCTTCGACTTGAATGACGTTGCTAAGTGTTTCACCAAGTGTGGGCAGTCGGAGGAGGACGGATCCTGTGATGTGGGGAGCTTGGAGAGGTGAGGGGACTGGAGTCTGGGCGGAATGGGAGGCGTGGCCTCCTGGGAAGCCGTAGGGTCACATTCCCCCAGGGCCCTAGAACAACAGCGCTGCTTCCTTCTTTACCCTTTCGTATTCCGCCTGGCTTGGCCCTACCCTGGCTATCAGAGTCCCTACAGACTAGGACACTCGTTCTCAATTTGTGGGTCTCGACCCCTTTGAGGGCGAAATGACCCTTTCACAGGGGTCACCCAAGACCTTCGGAAAACACAAATTTTACATTCTAATTCATAACAGCAGCACAATTACAGTTATAAAGGGGCCACAAGAAAGTTTTTGGTTGGGGGGGTCACTACAACATGAGGAACTGTACTGAAGGGTCTCAGCGTTGGGGAGGTTGAGAGCCATTGGACTCGGGGATGCAGAGATTCATCAGCCTATCTCTGCCTTGGGAGCAATGGAGAGACAAACTAGGGATGCACACAGTGATGACTCAGTGTGAGTGTGACATGAGTGTGAGTGATCACACACAGGGTGTGATCAGAGAGTCAGCTGCCACGGACAGAGCTTCTCTGCCCACCATGCCCTTCCCATCGTGGTGGACAGAACGCTTTACTGCGAACCAGGCTCCTCCCTTAGGCTGCTCCTGCTAGGTATCCTGTTATAGAGATAAGAAAAGTAACAGAAGATGGTGTTGTTATGAAGATAAAGGGCAAACTGAAGGGATGGAGCAGGAGCGGACCAGACCTTCTCTCTGTCTCTGTCTCTGTCTCTCTCCCCTTCCTCCACCCTCCCTCACTTTCTTGATAGTCCCGAGCCCAGGTTGGCCTAAAACTTACTATATAACCAAAGATAGCCTTGCCCTTCCGATCACATCTCCTGAGTGAGGGGATTACAGGCGTGTGCTGCCACAGCTGATTTATGCAGTGCTGGATTCATTTGGTTTTACATTTTGGTGCATTTTTTTCGGGGGATTGTGGGGAGTGCCAGGGTCTCATATAGCCCAGGCTTCAACTTGTCTGTGTAGCTAAGGATGATCTGGAGCTCCCCTCTGCCCCACCCCACCTAAGTGCAGGCGTCAGAGTGAGCACCACCGCAGTCTTGGTACCCTGATGTGCACGCAACCGATGCCCCACATATTCTGTTCATCATTAGATCAGGGTTCAGTATTAGGATATTTACATGGTGTGTGAGGCCGGCACTGCAGTCACTCTCTTCTGCTTGTCTGCGACCCCCACTGCTGCTCCTGCCTCCCCACAGTGGGCTCTGGAAAGCCACCTCCTCTTTAGGATTGCCTCTGGGCATTTTGTATGAAGAGAGCTCTTTTACACTGACCTTCCTTCCTTCCTTTAAGCACAGCGAGGCTCATCCATATTTTATGGTATTTATTTTAGTTCGATTACCCCATGCAAATATATTACGCTGTGTCGTCCAT
This sequence comes from Psammomys obesus, assembly GCF_907164565.1. Taxonomy (NCBI): domain Eukaryota; kingdom Metazoa; phylum Chordata; class Mammalia; order Rodentia; family Muridae; genus Psammomys; species Psammomys obesus. The sequence goes on from NW_026596034.1 coordinate 11,307,082, forward strand.
TTGCCAATTGATGGGCATTTGAATTGGTGCCAGTTCTTGATTAGTCTGAATATTGTTCCCATGAACATTTTAATTCAAGTCTTTCAGGCCATATGTTGCTGTTTGGTGAGGATCTATGCCTGGGAACAGAATTGCTGGAATATACATTGAATATATGCTGAGCTCCATAAAAGACTGCCAAACTGTTTCCCAAAGTTGTGGTGCCATTTGCTTCCTGTCAGCAGAACCTCGGGTGTTTCTGGCCACTCTAGTGTAGAGATGCATCACTTGAAGTTCCCATTGGCATTTCATCGTGGTTAATGAACCTCAACATTTGTGTGTGTGCTCATTGGCCATTTGGAGGTTTTCTTTGGTAAAATGGTCATTTAACCCTCTGTCTCTGTCTCTCTTCCCCCCACCTTCCTTTCTTCCTCCCTCCTTCTTCTGGCTTCTTTGTCAGAATTTCCAGGAGGTCATTCTCTGGCAGAGGGTGGTCACCTGAATGTATCTGCATGGTCCATATGTGGGTTTGGGGCGGGGGCTCAGCCAAGTATCTTAACTTCTATCTGTCCTCATGGGGAGTGGTCATCAGGAGCAGCTTACTGTGAGGCAGATGTCTGCACTGAACACATAGAAAGACTGCAGAAGGGGTGAGGGTGTGGAAATGGAGGGCTGTGATCTGGAGGTCAGCCTGGGCCTGTCTTACACAAGAGAGGAGGGGGCGACACCAAGGCAACATAAAATAATGAGAGTTCACCATACCCAAGAACCACCCTGGGGACTCTTCCTTAGAACTGTGAATTGGACAGTTTTGCAAAGATGGGAAAGCTATTTAAGTATGTAAAATAGGAACATATATAAACAGATATTCAGTTCACCATCTACCATTTTATGTGGCAACAAAAATCTTAATATGTCTACAATTTCTATTTTATTTGGTACCAATAAAAGCCAACACTTCTCTGACACTCAAGGCAGGATAATCTGTGTTGCTCAGTGAATTCTGACAGCCTCATCTCTCTGTTTCTGGTCAATGGTTTTCTTATGGTGTCTCCACCCAAGAATACTTGCATATATTTGCATGGCTTACTTATCTGTTTTACAGTCTATTTTCTGTTGTCTCTATAGAGCCCTTTCTCTTTGATAACCGTGGCTTTTCACAACAGCAACAGCTGTGGTGTAGCTTAGTGGTAGAGTACTTGCCTAGCGTGCCTGAGATCCTGTGTTTTACACACAAGCACGCACACACAAACACACACACACACACACAGAGAGAGAGAGAGAGAGGAAGAAAAACAGAGAGACACACAGTGAGAATTTCCTTTTGTCTCCATATCTACTCCTTTCCACAGCCTCAGCCTGGATGTGTCTCCCTCTAGTCCCCTTGCTTCCTGTCACTACCTCAGCCTTCACCTATCCGGAGTTTCTTGGGAAGGGGAATAGTGAATAGAGGGCTGGGGAGTAAAGTGCCTGGCACACAAGCATGAGGACCTGAGTTTTCATCTCCAGGAGCACATTAAAAGAAAAACAAAACTGAGTTGAAGGTGCTGGGGAAATGGCTCAGCAGGTGAAGCCTCTTAACACAGTCTCGACAACCTGACTTCAATTCCTAGAACCCACATTGAAGAATGAGACAACCAACCCCTGCAAGTTGTCCTCTGACCTCCAGACCCAAACTGTGACATGCAATGCAATAAGGAAATAAATAAAGGTATTTAAAAAGATTTTCGGCAAGAGGCGGCCATGTGTGGCTGTGATCTAAGTGCTCAGAAAGCAGCAGTTTGGGCCCAGCACAGTGAGAGGGGCCCAAGCGCCAGACCAGCCTAAGTTTCAGCACCACGGAGAGTGACACCAGCCAGCCTCCCCATAGAACAAATGATCAGTCTTTCTGTTCTGTTTGTCTCTAATACCGTCTGCTCCCCAGGAAATCGATTCCCTTCTGGCTTATTTTTCTTTCTTAAAAAACAAACAAACAAACAAAAGATTTATTTAAGCCAATCATAGTGGCGCATGCCTTTAATACCAGCACTTGAGAGGCAGAGGCAAGTATATCTCTATGAATTTAAGACTAGCCTGCTCTACATAGTGAGTTCCAGTCCAGACAAGGCTACAAAACAAGACCTATCTTAAAAAAAAAAAAAAAAACACACACACACACACACACACAAAAACTCTATGGCTGGAGAGATGGCTCAGTGGTTAAGAGCACTGTCTGCTCTTCCAGAGGTTCTGATTTCAATTCCCAGCAACCACCTCACAGCCATCTATAATGAGATCTGGTGCCCTCTTCTGGTGTGCTGTGAAAACAAACAGAGCATTCATATGCATTAAAATACATTTTTAAAATGTTTTTTTTAAGGCAATAAAAAAAACCCTCTAAAAACTGCTTATTGTTGCATCTCTGGCATGGGTGGGTCATGCATGTTACTGCACACTGTGGCGGTCAGTGGACAGCTTTAGCCAGTCAGTCTCTTTCCACCTTTATGTGGTTCCAGGAATCAAGCTTAGGTCATCAGGCTTTCTCAACACATGCCTTTCCTAACCGAGGGGTCTTGCTGGTCTGTGGCTCCGTTTTCCTTTCTTTTTCTCTCTTATTTCCCTTCCTCTTTCTTTTGTGGCTAAACTTTCAAGTGCTAAATTTCTAGTATACAATTAGCACTCATTCACTGGTCCTTAAAAAGATGCAAATCAAAGCACCGGGAGACATCTCTTTGTACCCATGAGGATGGCTACAGTTAAAACACACACATGCTGGGTGCAGTGGCACACTCCTGCAATCCCAGCACTCAGGAGGCAGAGGCAGGTGGATTGCTCTGTGTAGCAAAGGCTACACAGAGAAACCCTGCTATACATACATACACACACACACACACACACTCTTTCTCTCTCTTTTAATCTTAGTACTTGGGAGGCAGAGGCAGGGAGATCTCTGCGTTCGAGGCCAGCCTGGTCTACAGAGTGAGACAGCCAGAGCCAGGACAGCCAGAGCTACATAGAGAAACCCTGTCTCAAAACAACAACAACAACAACAAAAAAAAAATACAAAACAAAACCATTGTGTTGGCAAGGCTCTGGAGCTCCTGGGGCTGTCATACACTGCAGGTGTGAGCGTGAAATGGCGCAGCTGCTGTGGGAAACTATTTGGTAGCTGTTCAAGAAGCTGTATGGAGAATTACCGTATGACCTAATGATTCTACTCATGTGTATATGTCAAAATAGCTTAAAATAAGCCCATACATGCATTTGCACAGCACCCCTACTCACCATAGCTGAAAGTTGTTGTTCTCGCTTGCTTTCTGTTGCTGTGATAAACACCATATCCAGAGCAACTTATGGGGAGAAAGGGTTTATTTGGCTTCCAGGTCCACATCACTGAGGGGACTCCAGGGCAGGAACTCAAGCAGGAACCTGGAGGCAGGAACTGAAGCAGACAGTTGGGAGGACACTCCTTACTGGCTTGCTCCCCATGACCATTCAGCTTGCTTCTTATACAACCTATGATCACCTGCACATATAGTGGACCGAGTCCACATCAATCATTCATCAAGTAGATGCCCTATAGACATATCCACAGGACAGTGTGATGGAGTCAGTCTCTCAGTCCCTTTCCCAGGTGACTAGTTTGCGCCAAGTTGACAAAAACTGTCCAGCATAGTGGGAAGTATTCGAATGCCCATCAGTGGGTGGATAGGCAGAGCAGTATGTCCATCACAGGATGGGTGTCAAGACCCATGTGTCCATCAGTGGTGGGAACCCATATGTGCTCATCAGTGGAGCAGTGTATCTGTATGCCCACCAGTGGACAGATGAACAGAGCTATAAGCCCACCAGTAGATGGTGCATTTCAGAAGGACTGAAGCCACGATGCAGGCTTCAGCAATGATGAGTGGGAAACAATGTGTTAAATGTGAGAAGCTAGACTTGGAGGATCACAGGGTATGTGCTTCAATATACTGTAAGTTCAGAATAGGCAAAGTTTGGGCTGGATGCGGCTGGATTGGTAAAATCTTTGTGCTCTATCTAGCAAGCGCAAAGCCCAACACTGAAAAAAAGAATGGGTGTGGTTAGCACATGCCTGTAGTCCCTGCACTCCAGAGGAGGAGGAGGCTTCTGTGGGATCAGGCTGTGGGGTTATCTTTGGCTGCATAGTGAGTACAGGTCCAGCCTAAGCCACATGAGACCTTGTCTAAAGAAGAAGAGGGGGGATTTACAGAGGCACAACGCAAATTAGATTGATGGTTTCCAGGGGCTAGAGAAGGGGTTGTGAGCATGGGGTTTCCTTCCCTGGAGATGGGGCTGCTCCAAAGTAAACAGTAGGGATGGTTTCAGAGCACTGTGAATGTGCTCAACACCACTGAACACTACTGTCTACAATGGCTAATGTATGGACTGTATCTGATATTTTACTATTTTAAAAGATAAACGTGGAATGGAGAGATGCCTCAGCATCTATGAGCACTCATTGCTCTTGTGAGGACCCAGGTTTGGTTCCCAGCACTCACTTGGTGGCTCATGACCATCCTAATGCCAATGCCATGAAATCTTTTCTGAAGTCCAAGGACACCAGGCATGCACATACGTATACACAGGCAAAACACTCATGCACACAAAATAAACATTTTAAAAGACAAACATTAAGACACCCAATCTTCAGCTGGACTCTTTCAGGGTCAGTTCCCAAGTTACTTACTCTTCTTCTTCACATTATGAGCCTGTGGTCTCTGGGATTCTGGGATAGCTATCATCCCAAGAGCTCAATAAGTGGGTAGCTCAGTCCACAAGCTCCTCTTCCTCCAATCCCTTACCCCTTTGCAGATACTGGTTGAACTATGAGTCCTACCTGCTGGAGAATTCCATGGAGACTGTGGACATGCCCTTTGTTAAGGCGTTGATCCAGAACATCAGTACGGACATCTCAGAAGACCTGCTGTTCTCTCTTATGCCCTCCCAGGTGATGAGCTTCCTGCTGGCTGGTTCAGACCTCTGTTGGTGCCTGTCAAAACTTGTCCCTCCTAAGACCTATTCAGCATAGCTCTGTCAATGAATTGAATGAATGGAACCTGGTGGTGGATTAGCCAGGGTACTGGGAGATCTCTGAACTGGTCCTCTTACCACTGCCTTTGATGTCCTCAGGAAGTCTCTTTCCTCCGTGGGGTGCTCATCTAGAAGATGAGTCTCTGTCTCCTCCAAGCCTAACACACCCATTAGCCCCTCTGAAGTCAAAGTAAGGGCATGCTTACCCTCAGAGAAATTGAATGGGAGAGCTCTACATTTACATTGGCTCAGACTCAAACCCCATTTCTGCCCTTACCAGCCATTGCCATCATGGGTACTTTACTTTTCTGATCCCCTGGTTTCTCACCTGTTCGTGATGAGAGTATTGCCTCCTTTCAAGAATATCTGAAAAAAAAAAAAAAAGAATATCTGAAGACAGGCAGGATGATCCATACTTGCCTCCCAACACGCTGGAGGCAGAGGCAGGAGGATTGCTCCTTAGCTCCAGGCCAGCACAGGCTTTGTTTGTTGAGACAGATAGCCTCTGTTTCAACAAACAAACAAACATACAAACAAATAAAACCAACAAAATAAATCAAGCCATAAACATATTAGAAAGAACATCTGCGTTAATATCCAAGGAAAGCTCAGCTTCCTTGCAGGGAGGAAGTTAAGGATGGAGGTCCAGGCAGCTGGCTGAGTTGCTCATCATCCAACTTCCTCGGCCTTTTATGATGCTGTGCCTTCTGGGTAGGGTATACATCTGGCCCAAGACATCACTCATGTGTCCTTTTGACAAGATCTGAACTGGGAAGGTGAACCTGGGGCCTCAGCCCCAACTCTTAGTTCCCGTTTCCATGAACACGGATCCTTCTGAAGCAGGAAACTAGTGGTTGCAAGCTGAAGCCCTAGGATACCCAGGAAGTCGGACACCAGACAAAGCATGCCTGGTGATTTCTGCATTCTAACTCTGCTTGGTTTCTAAAACACTTTACTGTTGGCCAGGACCGACTTCACAGTCAAGGTGAATATGAGTCCCTTGTCACCACACTGCTCTCCCCTCACTTCTTCCCAGGATACCCCTCATTGGCCCTCTCCACACTTAAAAGACAAGCATGGCTGCACCAACACAGACATACTCAGTTGAGTCCTGTGATGGGGAAACTGGGCCCCCACTGCTGATGCTTGTGTGAGGGCCCGGCCCATGAGGAGCAGAGCTGGACTGAGCCAGGTGCTCTGTCCCCCGGAACTAACCTCAGATGCCGCACCTTCACCTGGCATGCTGCAGTTTTCCTCCCAGCTAGGATGGTAGCAGCACCATCCTAGCTGGGGCTAGAATCTGAGGTAAGGTGGGAGCTGATGGGTCCATGGTTGCAGATCCCGAGGCAGGTGATGCGGGGTGAGGAGCAGCCCGCTGACAGAGTCCGACTTCCCAAGAGCCTGTTTGGAGCCCTGCCTGGCAACAGGTCTGCACTCCGGCTGGCCATAACTGTTCTGAATATTGGTGCAGGGAATGTCTTCAAGGTAAGAGGCCTTCTGGGAGCCCAAGGAACTGCAACATTGAAAATGCCCAGTGGGACAGGGTCCACTGAGCTTGTCTCGAAGGCAGCCAGGCCATCCAAGAACCATTTCTACCGTCTGTGAGCTGGAGACTATTCTGTTACCCTGACATCAGCCCCTGCGGGCTGTGTATAGATGCCAAGTGTGCTCATGCATGCTTCTGTGTCCTTTCACCTGCACACACACACACACACACACACACACACACACACACACGTGTCCTTCTGTATTCTTGAGTGTTCAGATGTGACTGTCTCTACATGGGCTAACACACACTCCCTTGCCAATACATGCCAGATGTGTGCTCCTGACCATCCACTTAAGCCTTGATGTATATACATCCTTGGATCTGGAAGCTCTCATCACTCCACCTGGGAGCGGTCCCTGGCATTTGCCCCATTTCCTGGCTGATCTTAGCCTCAAGCTCTTCCAGTTCAAAGATGTAAGAGGCTGGCTTTTCAGCAAGGTGGTGTGGAGCCTAGAGCTGATCCCAGTTAGCCCCACCCAAGTGTATTATAGGGAGCAGCAGGATAAAGGGTGTCTATGGCCCTTGGGTCCCTGATCCCTTGGTCTCAGACTTTTGACTCCATCCAGGGAATATCCTAGAATTCCCAAGACCCCTAGCTAGGTCAGGTAAGGTCAGCCCATTCCACAGCTTAGCCTCCTGCCAACCCCCTCCCAGGGCCCCAAGCTCCTTCAGGACAATGGCAGCAGCGTGTTGAACAACCAAATGGTGGGCTTGAGTGTGGGCCAGATGCATGCCACCGGGCTGTCGGAGCCTGTGGAGATCACCTTCTCCCACGAGCATCAGCCACCCGTGAGTCCTCTGCCCGGTCCTGGCGGTTACTGAGGGGCACATGGTGCATGAGCTCTGAGAAGCCATGCATGGGACCTTGTACCCTTTACCCTTCTACATACACCCAGAATAAACCATAAGGGTCGTGCACAGTCACGCCCAAAGACACCTGCCTGCCCTGTACATGTGAACACACTTGTCCCCACTTCCTTCTGCCCTCGTAAGCGTGTGAAGACTTGAAGAACCCTTCTGTATACATGGTTTCCACACCTGCCAGGCACTGATCCTGAAGGCATGTGTGCAGAGCCAGGCAATGTATCCTATCGTCGTGTCTCCCACATGCACAATGGTCCGGGGAGCATCGACCGAGGTAGTCAGTGCCCCCATCACCGTGTAGCCCACAGAGGCCTTCCTCTTAAAGCACACGCAGACCCCTCGTGACACCCTGTCTTCTCTTCTTTCCCCCTTTCCCTCCTCTGTCCTCTCCTGACTCACACTCTCTGGTTTCAGAATATGATCCGCACCTGTGTATTCTGGGATGTTGCTAAAGGTAGGTCTGGAAGACCTCCTTCCTAGAATGGGAAAAGAGGAAGCTACAGGCTTCCATAGGGCTGAGGGTGAGGGCAGGGCCAGGCTCTCCCTTCCCTTTCTCCCTTGCCCTTCCTCTGCCCTTGCCTTTCCATGGCCCACAGGAGACTGGGATTCCCAAGGCTGCTCCACAGAGCTCGGGGATGAGAGGACCGTCTGCCGCTGTGACCACTTGACTTTCTTCGCCTTGCTGCTGGTAACCTCCTGTGCCATCCTGTGGATCCCAATGGTCCAGCCTCTGTCCCTGGGAGAGGCTGCCTGGCTGGCTGGGGTTTGGGAGATGTGTGGGTCTCAGTGATGTGATCCAGACTCGGGGTCATCTACAGAGGCCGATCTTGGACCTGGCCACGGCACAGACTCTCACGCGCATCTCCCAGGCAGGCTGTGGAGTCTCCATGATCTTCCTGGCCTTCACCATGGTTCTCTATGTTGCCTTCAGGTGAGTGGACACCATCCCCTCTCCCTCCTGCCCTCAGGAAGGTATAGAAAAGGAATAAAGTGTTTGTCCTGTGGCCTCACGCTGTCTTCTCTGGTCCTTCATCTGCCCACTAACAAGGTAGGACTAGGGGCTTAGGTTGAAAGTGTCAGAAACTCAACTCAGATTGGCCAGGGCATGAGTGTTTCATAGAACTAGAAAACTCGCAGCTAGGCCTCCAGGCAGGGCTAGAACTAGGGGCTCTTTACTTTTCACAGCTTTGCTCTCTCCTTTGTCCGAACGCTAATTTCACCTTGTGGCCTCAAGTGCTTCAGGCTCAGGTCCCAGCTCCTTAGATATTCAAGCAAAAATGAAGCTCCAGAATTGAAGTCTTTAAGAAGAAACATTTCAAAATAATTATAGACTAACTGGAAATTGCAAAAATAGCACAGACAGTCTGTGGTTCCTTCCTGGAACTTCCCCAAGTATCATGCCATATGTAACTGTGGAGTGGCATCAAAGCCAGGAAGTTGGCAGCGGTAGAGCATGGCTAAGTAGTCTCAAGACCCCTTCAGTTCCACTGCTTTAGATAGCATCTGTGTACTTGTGTGTCTCCGAGGGCCTGTGTGAATGTGTGGTTGTGTGTGTGTGTGTGTGTGTGTGTGTGTAAGGGAATGTGTGTGCCCACATCCACACAGGACTGAAGACATGATTTGCAAGGCCCTGTCTAAATGAAACTTCAGAGGACTCCTAGTTGCAACAATGGGTCCCTGTGGGCACAGGACTTTAGGAGTCACACTTCTGGGGTGCTGGATGTTCTATGTGTGTGCATGTTTATCTCATGAATACTCAGTTGTTTTTTTATCACAGGCCATTGGGCCACTATGGGAGTGGTACAGGGTAGAACAAATGGCCAAGCCATTTGGCTACTCTTGGATTTAAGTGACACGGGACTAGCCACCACTTCCCTAGTTCCTTGTGGCTAAATGTGGGAAAGGGTGCCGCTTCAGGGACACATGAGCTTCTCCAACAAGGCACAGGCATAGGACAGATGCAAGGAACAGAGAGCACTGTCACCGGGAGCCAGGCTGTGACCCAGAAACCCTCATACCTGCTGACTGGAAGGAGGCCATGGGAACAGCCTCTGCTTCTTGCTTGCCAAGCCTCTGCCTATCTCAAGCCCCTTGAACCCGAGCTCGCCGGAACCCACCTGGAGCATTGTTTGGGCTTCCCATCTTTCCAGTCCAGGGGTCCCTACTGCCCTTTTCATGTGACTCTGTGCTTCAATCACCAAGCATCCCTGGGCTTCAGTCCCTGGGAGTTGCACCCATGCCATCCCTCACCTCTCCCACCCCACCAAATACTGGCATAGAACACAGTCCCCAGCCCTGTCCCCATCCTCAGTGAGCTGAGTGTACCTTGCCAGTTGGCTGTGCTTCTTGAGCCGAGCTTGAAGTGCTAGAGGAAACTGCCAGCAGCTCCCAGTGTTGGAGCCTGGCAGCTCAGGGAGACCTTGCCTCATCTTTCTACCACAGAAAACTCTGGGCTCTGTCTTTTGAGTGAGGGCCCTTCTGGACTTCATTTGCTGGGAGTTCAGGGTTTAGGGAAGAGAAGCAGGGAACACTGGGTAGAGAATCTGGGGGGACCCTGAGCAAGTCTCTGGCCCTCCCTGAGCTCCTTTCACTGTTACATTCTAGGCCTCATACATTTGCCCACGCGCACATCCACTCACCTAACTAACATATCCTGAGCCCTCCTGCCCACCGTGCATGACTCTGAGGCCCAGCATGGGTAGACTCCCCATGGCAAGGGTTGGCAGAGAATTCCGCTGTGCTGCTGAGAGATACCTGCAAAGTCAAGCCTGAAAGGCACGAGAAAACAAAACTCCCTCAGGGTCTCAAGTTACACAGTTTAGCTAAAGAATCTGTCGAACTGAGGCTGGCAGGACACAGCACCCCCAGAGCCCAGAAAGCCATAAAAGGGCTTGTGAATTCGAACCTGAGAACTTGCACAGTGACTCCTGGCAAAGGCGGAAACTGAATGGTCAGGCAGGAGCTGCCCATGAGGATGATAGTGGCTAGCTGTGGCCTGGAATGGAGGCAGGGAGATAGGCCAGCCTAGGAACCCCATGCAGGCTGTGGCTCCTTGGAGCTGCTCACTGGCCTTTCTCTCCCAGGCTCTCTCTGCAGAGGTTCAAGTCTGAAGATGCCCCTAAGATCCACATGGCCTTGAGCGTCAGCCTGTTTCTCCTCAATCTTACCTTCTTGATCAATATGGGGAGCGGCACTCAAGGAACCCCAGCTTCCTGCTGGGTCCGAGCTGCCATATTCCACTACTTTCTGCTCTGTGTCTTCACCTGGATGGGCCTGGAGGCCTTCCATCTCTACCTGCTGGCCATCAGGGTCTTCAATACCTACTTTGGACACTATTTCCTGAAGCTAAGCCTGCTGGGCTGGGGTAGGCACGGGCTGGAGGGATAGAAGGGAGACCGGAGGGCTCAAGGGGAAGAAGTCAGGGAAGCCTCAAAGCTTGAGCGAAGGGTGGATGGAGGGACTGGAGACCTCCACCATGGGGACACTGGCAGTGCCTGCTTCTTCCCCTTGTCCCCAGGCCTGCCTGTTCTTATGGTTATCGGTGCTGGGAGTAGCAACAGTTACGGCATTTATACCATCCGCAACCAGGAGAACCGCACCTCTCTGGAGCTGTGAGTGGGGCTGACAGGGGCAGAGGGTATAGAGGACTTCAGCGTCAGTGGAGGGAAAGAGAGGAAGAGGTCTTGGGGAGAGAACAGTAATGTCAAGGCTGGGAGGACAGTCAGACCCGGCCGGCTGGTGGTACAGGAGGTAAATGAAAGTCTGGAGTCAAAAGGTGAAATAAGGGAGGAAGCCTAGGAAAAGCCAAAGGCGGTGGGGTGGGGTGGGGGCATCTCCTTGGTCAGTAAGGATCAACCGGGGAAGATTCCCGGGGTTCAATGGTCAGGGCTTTCCTTCCCAGCCCCAGTGGCTATCTACCTCCTCCAGGTGCTGGTTCCAGAAAGAGCTTGCCCTTTATGCTACTGTCCACGGCTACTTCCTGGTCACCTTCCTCTTCGGTGCTGTGGTGCTGGCTCTGGTAGCCTGGAAGATCTTCACTCTTTCCAGTGTCACAGCGGGCAAAGGACCAGGACAGACCTGGAAGTCGGTCCTCACGGTGCTGGGCCTCTCGAGCCTGGTGGGCATGACCTGGGGGCTGGCTGTTCTAACACCCCTGGGCTTGTCCACCATCTACATCTTCACCCTCTTAAACTCTCTGCAAGGTGAGACTCCGGGGAGGCCACAGGCTGTCTCATTGGCACTAGGGCCCACTGCGGGGAGGGGGGGGGACAGGGAGGGCACTCTACAGGGTTTCACAGAATCTATCTCAAGTCAAAGGTGCTAATTTTAGATATTCAAGACTCTTGGGGTGGCTGGTGTCATAGAGGTCAGGATCAGGAAAAGCCATGTATTTCAAAGCAGATTGTCCCCCCCTTTTGCTCCGGAGCTGAGCGTTATCTCCCATCTAGCTTCTAAGTCAGGGAAGTCCTTGTCCCTCCCTCATCCCATGGTTCATGACTGATAATTGCATGTGCGGGATCCAGGAGGTCTTCAATACACTGGGCCTATTACCAGAGTCCTAAGCCAGAAGCTCCAGAGGTCCTCAGTAGAGCACACATAACCACTTGCCCCAGTCAGCCAGTATGTGAAAAAACAGCAGTGAAATAGAAGAGGTATGTTGAGAATTGCTATCCTGGAGGAACAGAAGAATCAGCATCCTTCGCCCTGACTTCACGATGATGCCAGCCTTGGGGTTATACAGGAGGGGACAAAAGTCAAGGCAAGAAGTATAGACAGGCAGGACCTTGTTAACCACTATCTTAGGACGATTGCATAGGGATCTGTCCGCAATAAGAAAGTGGCTCCCACCTTGGTCAAAACATGTTCATTTCTTAGACCTACTGTTCCTGAAATCTAGGGTGACCACAGGAGAGGAAGACGCAGAGAAAAGAACAGGTCAGAAAGACAAAATGGGCTGTGTTAGATCTTCACACGTAGGTCAGTGACCGGAGACCACCAGCACCACTCCCGTGCTAGGATGCAGGACCCTTCAAAAGCTGCTGGTTAATAATCTACTGATTATATCAGCCTTGCGGGGGGGGGGGGATCACCATTTTAATCAAATACTCCTTAAATGTTTATTTAGCATGTCTGTGTGCAGAGTTGAAGCCAATCTGAACTAGTTTAAGGTAGCAAAGGGCAGACATGCCAAACTTTCACCCTGCTTTTAGTTATACATTGCCATCTGCTGGCCCCCTATGCTTTTGGCAAAGTGGCCTCTAGTCTGTTACAGACACTGTACTGATTGCAGTACAGTAGAAATCAAACAGCATAGATAATCTCACATGAAGGTCCTAGCTCTAGGTTTTATGTAAGTATGTATTTGGGGTGTGTGCAAAGATCATTAAACTAGAAAGGGACCATAGAAAGGAAAAGGAGGTTTAAAGGGAGAAGGTAGAAAGAAAGGAATGGATACGTAGGACATGAAAATGGTTAAGGGACTCCGAGGAGTGGAAGGGTACGAGATGGCAGAGGGGTGGAGACAGAGGGGTGGAGAAGGAGATCAACCAGAACAAACTAGGTAAGAAAATGCCGCAGCGCGTACCTGGAGAGGTGGCGGAGAGCACAGGCTTCTCTTGCAGGGGACCCAGATTTGGTTCACAGCAGCCACATGGCGGCTCACAACCATCTGTAACTCCAGTTCCAGGTGATCCAATGCCCTCTTCTGGTTCCCTGTAGCACACACGTAGGCACACATGTAGTGTACTTACGTGCAGGTTAAAACTCATACAGACAAAATTAAAACAAATCTTTTTTTCTAACATATATACTCACACATACAAAAGAAACAAATCTTTAAAAACAATACACACACACACACACACACACACACACACACACACGCACACAGAATTTCTTTAGGGCCATCTAAGATGAACTCCAGGAAAAATAATCATGAGTACACATTTGAAAATTCCCAGAGGTTTAGAATTGGGGAGAGAGGCATCTTGAACTCAGAAGTGACATCATTATCCTTGCCTGGGCTACATTAATATTAAAGCCTGCATGTCTCCCTCTGATGAGTCAAAGTTATTCAGTATTTCTCTTTCTCCCATGCACAACGGCGCCCTGGGTACCTTTTAACTTCCCGATAGTGTTATTGTTGTATAGTGTTTTCATTATAAATTCCCTTTAAACACACAAAGTCAATTCTGTACTTACTCTACTTTTCTAAACTCCTCTGCCCCTTCCCTTCTCATCCGGTGGACAAGGATGTTCTAGTAATTCTTTACAGAAGGATGGTAAAGGGAGCCTGATGCAGTAGTAGCGTTGGTTTTATATATCTGAAAATACTTTTGTTTTTGCTCTTTCTTGTAAGACAGATTTTTGTGCAATTTACTTCAAGGCCGTTGTTTGTGATGGCTAAGGTTTTTTATTTGGCTCTCTTTCAGGACTAGGTTTTGTTTTTGCATAACGTTTTCACTAAGTGCTTGAACATTTACAGTGGAGCCCCTTCTGTGTCCCAGCCTGTTCCAGGCTCATGGAAACCCTCTCTTCAACACAGGACTCTTCATCTTCTCCTGGTTCATCATCCTCTACTTTCCGACTCAGAGCACCACAGCCTCCTCCTCTGGCACTGCCCGCCTGGACCAGGCCCACTCGGTGTCGCAGGAGTAGTTGTGTAGGTGGCCGAAGTTTGCTCTCACTTCTGGCTGGTTTGTGTGACCTTGAACAGCTACCTACTTCCTTCTGGGCTCCATTGCCTTCTCTGTGCAGAGTGTCTAAGGAAGGAGAGGATGGGGAACAGGCTGGGGCCATATGGCTTTCAATGTTCCCATTCAGGAGGCTTGAAGACGACACTGGTTCAGTTCCCAGCACCCACTTGGCATCTGATAACTGTCCAGAACTCTAGTTCCAAGGGATCTGACACTCTCCTGGCCTGCAAGGGCACCAGGCCTGAAGGTGCTGCATATACACATGTGCAGGCAGAACACTCATACACATAAAGTTGAAATTTAAAAAAATATATTTTAAAAGCTTCCATTCAGATGTGTTCATGGGGCCAAAAAGCCACAAATACAGATTTGCAGGAATCTGAAGACCCTGTAAGCCTTAGAGTCCGGCCAGCACAGTATCATCTTTACCCCTGCTGCTATGGAGAGGGATCTGTATAGCTAAGCAGCTATTTTCAGCCTTGACCACCTCTCATTTCACCAGGAACCTGAGTCAAAGAGGGCAGACTTGGTGAAGCCCCTTAAAGAAACTCATCTTTCCCCCTCTTCCCCTGTCACTCTCCTGAGGAGCACTCAGAGGTTGCCTGTCCCCCTGAGGGACACTCAGGAAGCCATTGTTCCATGTGTGCTAGGGGAGGCGAGGACAGGAGGTTTGTTCAAGGCTATGATAATCTCGTCTCTACTCTACCGCCATCTTTGCCGTCCAGTCGGGGCTCATCCTTATTGCAATTACTGCACCATCGACCTGTTGAGGTCCTTCTAGGCGCCCAGGACACTTTCAGACCATGCCACTCAGAGGGTGAGTTTCCAGGACTCCCTCCCTCCCCACCTCCTGCCCCACTTGACTGCCAGGTGTTTGGTCTGACTGCTGTCATTGTGGGGACAGAAGTAGAGGCCCAGAGCTGCTCCATCTACATTAGTGTATGTGGCCAGTGTCTGTACTGTCATGAGCAGGGACCTGGACAGCCTAACCAACCATTTCAACACAACCTGAGCATTGGGCCTGGTTATTGGCTTAGTAACTGTCACATGGATTTCAATAAACAAATAATTGTTGGCTGAGCGAAATGGATGTACTTGTTTGCATTAACATTATAGGGCCCCCAAAGAAGGAGATGCCTCAGGCAGGACTGAGGATAAGCTTGTTTTTCCAGGTGGCTCAGCTTTCATTCCTCAACCACAGGCAGACCGCTCTCTTCTGTAGTTTCAGCTTGCTGCAGACGTGGGCCAACACTGCCACCTACAGCCTGAGGAGTTGTCTTACCCTTACTTTGTGGGGGAAAAAGGCATTTCAGTAGTCAGTGTGAAGCATTTTGTAGGAGTTGGGGAGAATGGAGAGGGAGGGAGGGAGGGACAAAGGAAGGAGGGAGGGAGAGGGATGGAGGGAGAGAAGGAGAAAGAGGGGAATGGAGGAAGGGAGTGAGGGGAGAAAGGAGGCATGGAGGGAGGGAGGAAAGAAGGGAAGGAGGAATGGAGAGGGGATGGGAGATGGAGGGAAAGGGAAAGTGGGAGGGAAGAAAAGGGAGAGGGGGAGGGAAAGGAAAAAAGAGGGGAAGGGGCGGAGGGGAGAGAGAGGGAGAGAGAAAGAGAGAGAGAAAGAAGGGAAGGGACAGGACACACCTGAGCACAGGAGTGTGTCTCCTTAAGTGAGGCTCCCGCTCCAGGGACCTAGCAGCTGCTATCAATATTTGTGTGATTTGGGTGGCTCAGAGTTACAACTTAGGCAGTTGGTAAGTAACGTTCTTTTCTTTTCTTCTTCCTTTTGGACAAATGAGATTATATAGTTTCTTCAGGGATTCCATGTAGGACTATTATCTGGTCAGATAAAACCATGGGCCTCGGGGCTGCACAAGGGGGTTAAAATGCATCTGTTACTGTAAATGGGGTTCCTAGAAAGCTATAGATTTCCATCTGGGGAAGGAAAACCATCATCTATGCTTGGGCCTGGAGTGCAGTTCGTTGTTGTGTTAGTGTTCTTATTTGAAATGTCTCTGTAAAAAAAATAACTGTGGGGAGGGCAGCCCTCACAACAAATGCTCGTTGAGCTGGAATGCTAGGCTCTCAGCTGTCAAGAGTCTTCAATCAGACTCGAGGGTGAGGGCTCCTTTCCCTCCCATGTTCCCTTAATTCCCCTCTTTCTCCAGCCTCAATGAGAAGCAAAAAGAAGAAAAATTAGTAGCGAGAGCCAGATGTGGTGGGTTACACCTGTAATCCCAGAACTCAGGAGGCACAAGTTCAAGGCTAGTTTCGGACAGATAGTGAGACTTTGCTTCAAAAAATAAGAATAATTATAATAGAGGTGTGAGGCTAATCTTTATTGTCAACTTGATTATATCTA
This sequence comes from Psammomys obesus, assembly GCF_907164565.1. Taxonomy (NCBI): domain Eukaryota; kingdom Metazoa; phylum Chordata; class Mammalia; order Rodentia; family Muridae; genus Psammomys; species Psammomys obesus. The sequence goes on from NW_026596034.1 coordinate 11,323,559, forward strand.
CAATCAATTAGAATCAACCTGTAAGGGATTTTCTAGGTCAGATTTTTTTAAAGCAGGAAGATCCACCCTTAAGTGAGCCACACCTTCCGGAAGCATCCCAGATAAAAGGACAAGAAAGAAAGAAACTTTGCTTTTTGCCTTCTTGTCCTTACTCCCACTGACAAGCCCATCTATGCTGCTGCTGCTGCTGCTGCTGCTGCTGCATTCCTTGGCTGATACTAGAACCAGCTTCTTTGGGAATCCAATGTAGACTAAAGACCAGTAGCTCTCCAGGCCTTCATCCTCAGATTGGGACTGCTAAAACATCCAGGAATTTCCAGATTCTTGTGCTTTCTAGTGTAAGACAGCCATTTTTTTTTTTTTTTTTTTTTTTGGACCACCTGGACCAAATCCTTCCTGTAAGCCAATCAAAATCCCATACATATTCATTTATCCATTCTAGTCCTTTAAAAGACCCTGACTAATACAATTGGAAAAGGAGCAGTGCTCAATAGACCCACCCTGCCCTGACTCAGCCTGCAGGGCACCCCTCACCTCCCCAGGCCTTTCTCTCTGCTTAGCTTCCTGTCCCACTGCCACCGTTCCTAGGTGGCCAGCAGATGTGGCTGTGGGCTGCCAGCCCCTTCCTTGCCCAACTGGGTGTGCTGGTAGCCCCAGGTACACCTCTTATCTCCTGGCTTCTGGCTATTAATGGGAAGAAAGGCAAGAAGGCTGCCATTGTGTTCTGGAAAAGGATCCTGTGGTTTGAACATGGTGTCTGTTGAGCCACAGTCTGTTTCAGTGGACAGGCTTAGGGTCTTTGGGCCTTATCGCCACAGATGTTTCTCACACCTCACAGTTGATGATGGAGTCGTCTGAGAAACAACTGCTCCAGACCGACAGGCCTGAATTTGAAAATCATGGCTTTGCTAGTCAGGAGCTGTGTGATACTGGGCATGTGGTCTCTCGATTCTCAGAGCCTAAGTCTTACCCAACGGAACATAAAATAGGTATTATAGAGTCCCTGGCTTGTCCTGAGATTATTAAGGGATGTGGCAAAATAAATTTCCAGCCCTAGTCGATTCCCTTTTCTTCCCCCACAGCCACTTAATGTATAACTGGCCAAGGGTGCTGGGATGTGGAAATAAGGTCAGAAAGGGACAGCAACCTGCCCACAGCTGGGGTGGAGCCAGAGTGGCAAGTTCTGGGGTGCCAGCTTCTCCCAGGACCAGGAATTCAAGATTCTGGATTCAGGAAAGCTTGTGCCTATAATTCAACACTCAAGATCATGCAGAACCAATAAGAAGGCAGTGAGCAATGCTGAAGGAAACTGTGGAGGCAGGAGGATGGCAATTCCCAGTTCATCCTGGGCTACTGTGGTAACTTAATGAGAAGGATCCCCACAGGCTCATATATTTAAATGTTGAGTCCCTAGTTGATAAACTGTTGGAAGGGTTAGGAGGCATGGGCTTGTTGGAGAGGCGTACTACTGGGAGTGAGCTTTGAGGTCTCAAAGGCCCACGCCAGGCTCAGCGTCTCAGTCTCTCTTGCTTTCATTCTCTCTGTGCCTGCTGCCTGTGAATCGGGATATAAAGCTCTCAGCTGCTGCTCCAGCACCATGCTTGTCTGCTTCCCTCCATGATGATAACAAACTAACCCTCTGAAACTGTAAGCAAGCCACCCAGTTAAAGGCTTTCTTTTAGAAGAGTTTCCTTGGTTGTGGTGTCTCTTCACAGCAATAGAAGACAGCTACACAGCCAGACCCTGTCTCAGAACTCTCTCTCCTTGTTCCCACCCTGGAACTCAAGGGCACTCAGGTGGTGGCTTCTCTGGGCAGGCTTAACGGGATATAGGCTAACCAGTCCACAGCCCCATTGACTGGCTTTCTGATGTAGAAGGGGAGGATAGAAAGGACTGTGGGGCTGGGACCTGTTCTTTTCTAGAGTCCCCACAAAAGCAGCTCCCAGTGTCCAGCAGCGCTCCTAGGCTGAACCCAAGAGCATCCTAAATGAACCCACAGCAGGAACTGAAAAGCAGGATTCTCCTCATTGCCAGGCAACAGTAACTGCTGAGAAGGAGACATCCATGTAGAAGGACCAGAGTCCCGAGGTGGGCTGTGGTAGGCTGCCTCTGCCTCTCCTGCTCCTGGGGAAAATTCCACCTGCTGACCTGAGAGATGGATTTCGATTGCTGCCCCAGGACTTGCAGAGTGCTACCCAAGATGTTGGCTTCAGCACTATCCGGTGCCTGACCCCTGCCATGAATAAAAGCCACTAAGCTTGGCCTGCCCTGCCCTGCCCTGTTGGTGGTAATGGTGAGCTGAAGGGAGAGTCCCTTCCACCACTTCTTATGTGTCGATTTGTGCTGCCTGAGTGCTTCCTAGCAAACCTTTTAAGTTTCTTACAAGCTGAGCGGTGGTGGCAGTGGTGGCACATGCTTTTGATCCCAGCACTCAGGAGGCAGAGGCAGGGATAACTCTGAGTTTGAGGCCAACCTGGTCTACAGAGCGAGTTCCAGGACAGCCAGGGCTACACAGAGAAAAGAAACAAACAAACACATGGAAAACAGGCTGCATTTGCTCTATGTTCTCATTAAATATCTTAACATTTAAAGATATGAAATCCTTCCAAAATTAGCATATTAATCCAAAGCAATCCAACTTGTGATCCATGCTGATTTTCCTGAGAGTGGGGCCTGGTGTCTCATAAATCTCTGTAGCTTCCCTCCCCCAGGTTCAGCCATAGGGAGACTCTGCAGTCAGAAAAGGCAAGTGTGGTGGTTTTGAGGGTAAAGGCGCTTGCTTCAAAGCCTGGTGGCCTGAGCCACATCCCCAGAGCACATGGTGGGAGGGGAGAACTGACTCCCACAGCCTGTCCTCTGCCCTCAAACATGTGCCTCCTACCCCTCAATAAATGAAGGTACTAAAAAATAACAAAAGAGAAATAAAAGACCGAATCTTTCCCCTCCTATTGCAGCCTCGGAAGCAGAGGTAAGCTGGCTGCAAGTGTGCACTGTGGATAACGTAGTAGCCTCGTGCTATGGGACCAGGCTCCCTCGGAAACCTCTAAGAAGGGAGCCCTCTTTGGGGAGAGGGGACTAAACTCCCTTCAGAAACCAACTGTGTGCTACCCTGGTGTGTTAGTGAATCTCTTACCATGGTGGACAGTCTACTTCAGTCACCTTTTCTCCAGTCTCCACATCTTCCCTCTTTAAACTAACACATTTAAAATATATGTATTGACTTTACGTGTCCGAGTGTGTGCGGATGCATTACACGAAGGCAGGAACCCATGGGGGGTCAGCAGAGGGCACTAGATCCCCAGGAACTGGAGTTAACGGGTCCTTGTGAGCCTACAGCCGGCTGAGCTCTTAACTGATGAGCCATCTCTCCAGCTCTCTAAATTAAGTTTTCTTTTTATTATTATTTGTTTTGTTTGAGATGAGGGCTCATGCAGCTCAAGCTGGCATTGAGCTCTGGATCCTACTACCTTCCCCTCCCAAGCACCCAATGGAACCACCCACCTGCAGGGAGGTCGTGAGCCAGCTAGCCTAGTTTGCACAGCATGGTGCAAAGGCCAACAAGAAGGGGCTGTCTCAAATAAGGTGGCAGGCGAGACCTGACACCCGAGGATGTCCATATACAGAGACCTGGACACACATGTTCCCTTTTGGTTTGTTTTTTGAGACAGGGTTTCTCTGTGTAGCCTGGGCTGTCCTGAACTCACTCTGTAGATTAGGATAGCCTGGAACTCAGAGATCCCCTGCCCCTGCCTCCTGAGTGCTGGGATTAAAGGTGGGAGCCACCACAGCCCAGCCACATTCCCCGAACCTTGGAATGATGTCCTTTGCCACCTCAGGACTCTGCCCACAAGATGGCCAATCACCAGATGCAGGCCCTTAAACTTCCGGAACCGTGAGCTAAATACCTACTTTTCTTTAGAGAGTTACCCAGCCCCCAAACACCATCACAGCACAGCACAGACAGCAAAGGTCACACCCTGTGGGGCTGTCTGCAGGGAGGAGCTGGAGTTTAAAGGAGTGTATAAGGAATCCAGCTGCTTACAAAACAGGTTTCAACGCGTTTAGCAAACTCTGGTTCTCAGTACTTCAGGAAACAGCCTATGCACCCTCATCAGTGCCTGGGGCTCTGCAGGACCCTGCCTGGGTTCAAGCTGAGGGGGAAAGCATAGGCACAAATTGGTCAAGGCACTTGGGGTGTTTTGGGGTGCCTACACCAGCGTTTGTCAATGGAGGGGCAAGAAGATAATTATCATGGCTCCATTAGAGCAACATGGTGAATCTTAAGAAAGTTAAGTCTTAGTGAAGACTTAAGAAAGGAAATGAGCTGGGCATGGCAGTACACACTTTTTAAAATTTTATTTTTGAGGTTGTGATAGAAATAACATCGCTCCCTTCCTTCCCTCCAAACCATCCCATATACCCTTCCTTCCTTCCTTCCTTCCTTCCTTCCTTCCTTCCTTCCTTCCTTCCTTCCTTCCTTCCTTCCCTCCCTGCTCTCCTTCAAATTTATGGCCTCTATTCTCCCTAATAGTAATGCATATATATAAACATATATGTCTATATGTGTATATAGATGTATATATATATAAATAAGTATATCTCTCTATACATAAGTATATCTATATATATACATATATCTATATGTATATATACATGTATCTATATATATACATATAGGAATATATATCTATATGTATAGATATATATTCCTAAATATAACCTATTCAGTTAGTATAATGTTACTTTATGTGTGTTTTCAGGGCTGACTGTTTGGTATCAGACAACCAATTGATGGGTACACACCTTTATTCCCAGCACTCAGGAGGCAAAGGCAGGTGGTCTATGTTTAGGGCCAGCCTGGTCGATACTGTGAAATCCAGACATCCAAGGCTACATAGAGAGACCCTGTCTCAAAAATTAAAAAGAAAAGAAAAAGGAAATGAAATATGAACAAAGGATTGACTTTGAAAATACCCGTACACGTGGGCTGGAGAGATTTACCAGAGGCTAAGAGCACTGGCTGCTCTTCCAAAGGTCCTGAGTTCCAAAGGTCCCAGCAATCACATGGTGGCTCACAACCATCTGGAATGAGATCTGGTGCCTTCTTCTGGTGTGTAGGTGTACATGCAGGCAGAATACTGTATAAATAATAAATAAATAAATCTTTTTTAAAAATAATTTTAAAATATGATTGTGTTTTGGAAGGAAGGAAGGAAAGAAGGAAGGAAGGAAGGAAGGAAGGAAGGAAGGAAGGAAGGAAGGAAGGAAGGAAATACCTGCACACAGGCTGGGGAGATGGCTCAGTGGGTAAAAGTGACTGGTGCACAAGCATGAAGACCTGAGTTGGAATCCCCAGAACCGAACACTGGATGTCGGAATAGATCTCTGTAACCCCAGTGTTCCTACAGAGAAATGGTAGACAGAGACTGGAGGCCCCAGTACCAACTGGCGCCTTCTTATGCAGCAGCGAGCAACAAGAGACACTGTTTCAAACAAGGTGGAAGGAAGCACTGAAATCTGAAGTTGTCCTCTGACCTACACACGAGGGTGGCACGACCTCCTACACACACACACACACACACACACACACACACACACACACACACACACACACATTTTTTAAACGCCAGGAAGCAAAGCAGTACTTCTTTTGGAAAATGCCTGTCAGAATGGCTGCCTTTTTAGGTAGGGGTTGCAGGTGGGATGAGGGAGAAAGGGAAGTGAAAACCTAAAATGAATGAGACCTGCATGCAACAAAAGGGGGAAATGAGCCCACCTTCCAGCCAACATCGCCTGTTTTCAGTGTCCTCCTCCAGCCTTCATCCCAGCCTACCTGGCATGTACAGCGTGTGTACAATGGTGGCCATACATTCTGCCATCAGCTTCCCCAACCAAACTGAGTCTACTATGGTTTGGATCCTCAATGTTCACCAGAGGCTTGTGACTTGGTCCCCAGCCTCCTGGGAGGTGATGGGCTCTTTAAGAGGTAAAGGCTTGAGGCTGGAGAGATGGCTCCGGAGGTCCTGAGATCAATTCCCAGCAACCTTATGGTGGCTCACAACCATCTATACTAGGATCTGATACCCTCCTCTGGCATACAAGTGTACGTGAAGACAGAGCACTCGTGTATGTTAAATAAATAAATACTTTTTGAACAGTGGTAAAGGCATAGATGACTGGAGGTGTGCCATTGAAGGAGACTGTGGGAGCCTCGTTTCTTCCTTTCTCTTTCCAGCCATGGGGCCTTTGCCACCTGCTCCCACCAGGATGCCATCTCATGATGCCAACATGGAGCCAAAAGCTTGACTGACCTTGAACCGAAACCTTCAAGTTGTGAGCCAAATTTAACCTCCTCTTTTTTTAAAGTTAAATTTCACACTTATTTTTCACAGCTGCATGATATTCCGACCAAAGAGAAAAGTATCGTACTTTATTATTGAATAATTATAGTGATCTTTAAGTTTCTGACAATGTAACAGGACATTGACAGAATTTCTCTGAACTCACTCCCTGCCCACAAAGAACCATGTTTGGCCTTTATGGGTCCCTTTCTTCAAAACCAAAGACCAAATCCTGTTTTTGAGACTATATTGGTACAAAGACAAATATAATCTGCTCTAAACTTCCAAGTGTATATTCATTGATATTCTATTTTTTATCGTGTGTGTGTGTTGGGCACATGTATGTATGCATGAATGTGTGTGTCAGTGTGACAGAATATGTCAGTGTGTGTGTATAGTATGCCGGAGTTTATAAACGTGTAATCAGTGAGACAGGGGGCCGGTACCTGCGTGAGTGTAAATGAATACCTGTGTGTGAGCGAGTGTGAATGAGAACGGCCCCTATTGGCTCATATGTTTGAATACCCAACTGTTAGAACTATTTGGGAAGGTTTAGGAGGCGTGGCCTTATTGGAGGAGGCATGCCAGTGGGGGGAAGGCTTTGAGGTTTCAAAAGGCTCGTGCCATGAGGACTCCAGCCATTCCCAATGTGCTCTCTGCTTCCTGTTTGTGGATCCAGATGTGAGCTCTCAGCTACTTCTCCGGTGCCTGCCTGCCTGCCTGTTGCCATAATCCCCACCTTGATGCTCACGGGCTCTAGCCATCTGAAACCCTAAACCCCAAATAAGCTTTTCTGTAAGTTGCCTTGCTCATAGTATTTTGCCAGAGCAATAAAAAAATAAATACAGTGAGTGGGTGTAGGAGAGTGTCAGCCATGAAAGTGTGTGTGTGTGTGTGTGTGTGTGTGTGTGTGTGTGTGTTTTACTGGAAACTCATGTCTTTCCACAGCCTAAGTAAATGTTCTACCATTGAGCAACATACCCAGCTCCTCTTTAGATGTTTAGAAGAAACCAGGCTGCAAATCTAACAGTTCGGCTTCTGCAGCCACCAGGCTATGTCATATACCGTGAATTATCTACTAAAGAAGAGGCCCAGGCAGCACGCACTCAGGCAGGCAGCCTGCCACCCTAGATCCCACACTGGCTTCCAGATGTCTTGGTGAAGGGTACCTCCCCTGTGGCAGAGCAGAGGTGGCTTGACAGTGGTTAGCCATTCACTTCCCAGGAGGAGCCTTGTTCTGTAGCCTTTGCCAATTCCCATGGTGTGAAATAACCCGCAGTCACTTTTAAGTTATTGCTCTGCCACCCTGGATAAAACAGGGAAGAGGGAAGTGGGTATGTTTCCACTGCACCCATATGGCACTGGTCAGCATGAAATTACCTCAGGCGCACACACAGAAAGCAGTCAGATAACTGGGAAGCCATTTCAACATTTGCTGCTTTTGTTTTTAATGTACGTAGCTCATGGGATGGTTTGAATGAGAATGATTCCCATAGGGTCATATATTTGAATGTTTGGTGGTCCCGAGTTGGTGGAACTGTTTGGAAGGATTAGGAGGTGTGGTTTCATTGGAAGAGGCGTGGCTTCCTTGGGGCAGGTGTGCCACCGGTGCTGGGCTTTGAGTTTTCAAAAGCTCACGCCATTCCCAGTTAGCTACCTCGCGCCTGTAGATCAGGATGTAAATGCTCAGCTACTTCACCAGTGCCATACCAGCCTGCTGCCATGATGATCATTGATTTTAGCCCTCTGGAACCATGAGCCCCAATACACTCCTGTATAAGTTGCCTTGGTCACGTATCTCTTCCCAGCACTAGAAAAGTAAGACACTTCACAGGAGGTAGAGGTTTTTATCATTTAATAACGCTGTATTTGGCAACTGGCTCACAAAAATTCCTAAAAGCTTGACGATCAACTCTTGTACCCTGATACTCTATCATCCAGCACACTATACTGGTAGTGAAGGGGGAACTGGAGCCTAGGCAAGCACAGGAAACTACATTTCCCAGAAGCCTCCTCTCTTAGGGCCTGCCCTCTGTTGTTACCATGGAGACGACTAACAGATAGTAAGGCTGTGTTCCTAGAGGGTAAGGAGGGAAGCTGGGGCCTGGGAATGGCTGGACCACTTGAGCTAGGGAGTAGGAGAAACTGGGGGTGCAGTTTCTTCGTAGGGCCGTCCAGCCCTGGCCTGTCTAGTGAAAGCTTGGGTAGGGCTGTTTTGTGGGAGGAGAAGGCTGATGCTGGGAAGAAGCTCCAGGGAGGACACTGTGGACCAGACAGTGGCTGAGGAGGTAGCTTGTGTGGAAAGTAGTGTTACAGAGCTGGACCCCAACCCACTCTGATGACCCAGTCTGTGACCTTGAGCCCCAGCTGGAACTGGCTTGCCCACTGACACCTTGGCTGTCATGTTCACTTTCTATCATGTTTCTTTCCTTGCTCCCCATCCCCCACCCCTTCCCTTCCATGGCTCCCCTATCTTACATGGGTTCCAGTCAAAGATCTATTCTCAGCTAGCTGTAGCTAGGGTGATTCTCTTAGGCTCTCTAGTCCTTGCTTTTCTCACCTGTAGAATGGGTCTCATAGGACTAACTACATCAGAGTAAGTTAAGGATAAAGGATATGATTTTTGTATAGCCCCAGACCTTGACACACAACAGGTGTCCAGTGAGCTGTGAATACCTTAGAAAGGTACTACCCGCTCCCTGGTTGTCTCATCTGTGACCAAGAGGCAGGCAAGGGCTTTGAAAAAACAGACCATGCTACTGGGTTGGAGGTCTGTCCCCAGGGAACAGGAGTCCTGAGTGGGCCTGCTGGACCCAAGGCCTCAGCTAAGACTCAGGCAGACTGACATCTAGCCATAGGCAACCAGCCTTCCAGAGCCCAGGAACGTTGGAATTGAGCTGGTACTGTCTGCCCCCCTTCCACACTGCAGGAGGGGAAATTGGAGCCAGAAAGGTGTGGAGAGTGGCCTGTGAGCCCCAGGAAGAGCTGCTAGCTGAGCCAAAAAGAATAGGGGAGACTCCCTACCCCGCCCTGAGGCTCTCTGTCCTGGCAGCCCCTTTCCTCCTCTGCAAGAGTCTGTGGCAGCTGAGTAGGGGAGGAGTGGGGAAGCAGGGCCAGCCTTTGCTCCGCCCCACCCCTCCTCACTCTGCAGTGCTGGAGATGGAACTCCTGCACACCGATCACACACACCACCATGAGACCACATCCCAGCCCACAACCCCGCCCCTGCCTGGTCCCCTTTGCTCCTTAGTCTGACTCCTCTCTTGGAGTTGAGGATGAATCTGGCTCCCTGCTCCTTTCTCTCTCATCCTCACTCCTGTCCTGCCTGCACCACTTCCTGTGGGTTGGCGGGGGGGAGGGGGGGGATGCTCTGTTGACTAAGAGTAGAGCTGAAAGGTGAGTAGAGGAAAGGCCTGAGCTAAGGCAGAGGACAGGCAGGTGGAGGGGTGTTGGGTGGCATGAAACGGACCAAGCAGAGGCCATGTCTTCACATGTGTTGGAAGTCTGGGGGTGGTACCAGGCATGCCTGGAAACCTGACTCTCACTCTCCCTTTGTCCTTAGCAGGCAGCCTTGGTACTCCCGCGTGGCCTTTCCCAATGACTGCCCCACCTCCCCCTTGGTGTGTATGTCCCAAACATAGAACTAAGGCTGTGTCCTTGCTGTCCTCTGCCCTCTAATGTCCCCTCTTCTCACATCTCACTTGCCAGAACTGGGCCATGTCCCCACCAAGACTTCATCGGCAGAACACTTCAAACCTGGTACATTGCAGTCCCAATTCAAAGCTGGGGCTCTTGTGGTGTGGGAAGGGGGACAGATCTTTGGGTTGGTGACAGTGGACCTTAGTGAGGCCTTGCTCTGTGGATGCACACATGGCATCTCAGTGTGTGTCACAGGATGGTGACCATCTTCTGGGCTGTCAGCCCCCGCCATGCCTTAGTGCTAAATCTGCCATTTAAAAAGTTAGTCTTAAATTGTGTGTATATGTCTGTGTGTGTGTGTTTGTATGTGTCTGTGTGTATATGTGTGTTTGTGTCTGTTTTGCCCGCATTATGTATACAGCATGCATGCAGCACCCATGGCATACAGAAGAAAGCATCGTATCTCCTGCGATTGGAGTTACAGATGGTTGTGAGCTGCCATGCCTGTTCTGAGAACCAAACCCAGGTCCTCTGGAAGAGCAATGAGTGTTCTTGTCTGCTGAGCCACCTCTTCAGCCCTGTTACCTCTGCCCTCACAAATCATGCCTCAGTTTCCAGTTCTGTGAGACGAGATTTCATGTACCTGCTATTTTGTGGGTCTTGTTTCTGTTTTGCCTTGCTACTCTGAATAACTTCCTTTGATCCAGGCGACTTACTGGACTACATCAATATACCTGAATAGGAAACTATATATTCAGCAGTCACTGTGACATCAGTGTCATCTGCCACAAAGAGAAGGTGGCTGCTAAAGCCACATTAGTAACTTTAGGAAACCTGACACTAACTTTGATGTTTGTTCAGAAGCGGCTTGGCTATGTAACCCAGGCTAGCCTAGCATTTAAAAAACCCCTGCTTCATCCTCAAGTGCTGTGATTACAGGCATGCATTACTGTGTACAAATCCTTGTCTTCGTTTTGAGGTAGAGTTGTAGTAGAAGGTATTAGAGATGAGCTAGCACCAAACGAAGACGTCCCCCCTGGTGGAAGGGATGTTCCTTCCACCCTGTTCTTCCCTGTGAGGAGAAAGCACCTCCAGCCACTCTGAATGCATGAATGGTCTCAGTCACTTCTTTCTGGCTGACAATGGCCATTCTGAGCATACCTGCTTTTCCCTGCAGAGATATTCATCTCTAGCTATCCAGAGATATCAGGATGGAGGTCCTGAGAGAGAAAGTGGAGGAGGAGGAGGCGGCCGAACGTGAGGAAGCTGCTGAAAGGGCAGACTGGGCTGAAAAGATGGAGAAGCTGAAGCCAGCGAGCAAAGAGGGAACCATCCTGACACAGGAGGAACTGCAAGACTTGGAGAAACAGCTAGCAGCCATCCGGGTCCCAACCTCTTCCGAGATGTGAGTGTCGGGCCAGGGGTTTTCTACCCAGCAGCCCCGGCACAGTCAGAAAGGGCCAGGCACAGGAAGGACCAAGGCAGAATGGTGGCACCTGGACAAGGAGGGTAGCCATAGAGGGATGCAGTTCAGCTTCAGGTTCTGCTTCCAAAGGGCTCACCTTTCCCCTAGCTGCATGATCCAGGGAAGGCCTTCAACCTTTTGCAGCCTCCATTACTTTGTCTGTGTAAAAGTGAGATTGTGAGTCATGATACTGTCTCCATGTAGCTGTGAGGGTCAAATGAAGGAAAGGCAAAAGGCAAAGGCTGCCCGTACGCTTTTGGGGAGAGGGGTGCCAAGCATGGCCTCACTCAGATCATTGCTATCCCTGCTGGGACACAGGATCATAAACAAGGCCCTCATCGATATCACCAAGCTGCCCCCTTCCTACACCTCCAACTCGCCCAAGGAGGAGCACCTGCTGCAGGTGGCAGAAAACTTCTCCCGCCAGTACAGCCACCTGTGCCCAGACCGCGTGCCTCTCTTCTTGCACCCGCTAAATGAGTGCGAAGTGCCTGTAAGCCTGGGCCTTGGAAGGCAGGGCCAGAGCAGGGGCAGAGGGTGGAAGGGTGGGGCATGCCCGGGTCTCTAGGTTCTCTACCTTTTCTGGGTCAAGTCACAGCTGTGCTGTGGCTCATCTCTGGCCTGTCAGGGGCTGGAGGAGTGTATACACTACTGCAGGGGAATGCAGGCCTGGGATCTGATTTGGAAGCTAGGGGGTGGGGGAGCCCAGGGCCTGACACATGGCAGACCAGCACCCTGCCTCTGAGCCACACCCCCAGCCTTCTTTTCAGTCTTGAGTGAAACCAGGGTGTCACTATGCAGCCAAGGCTGGCCTACGCTAAGAGACCTCCAATGCCTGAGTGGAATGGTCCTGTGTATGGGACTGTATAGACGGGGGGAAACAGAGGTCCGTTGAGCCTCAGGGAGATGCCTGGGGCCATGTAGAGGGAAGCAAGAAATCAGTGCCAGGGTTCAGGGCCTCCTCTGCCCGACTCTGCCCTGTTGCTTTGCCCCTCCCATGATGGGTTGGCACCTGAAACTGGAGACCACCCTGGCCACCAGCCACCCCTGTCCAGAACCTCTGAAGGCTCCGCAAGGGCCGCAAGCTGTTGGGACATCCAACAGGACATTCCTTTAGTCCTTTCTCATTGAGTGACCTTAGACAATTTGCTTGGCCTCGCTGAACTTGAGAGGGCTTTCCCCCAGTCTTTCCAGCCCAGATGTGGATAAGCTAGCGATGTGAATGGGTGCCTCTCAGCCATTGCCACCACTACACTGGCCAATGCCAGACCTTCCCAAGCAGGAGACCAGTCTACCACCCTGTGATCTGGGCCTCTTCAGGGTTCCCCTGAGAATTTGAGGAAAGAGGCTGGGCCAGCCAGGCACAGGTGCTCACAGGTCTCTGCTACACACGGTCCCTGGCACAATCTCTTAATTCGCAGAAGTTCGTGAGCACAACGCTGAGACCTACGCTGATGCCCTACCCTGAACTCTACAACTGGGATGGCTGCGCCCAGTTTGTGTCTGACTTCCTCACCATGGTTCCTCTGTCTGACCCACTCAAGCCGGTAAGCACTACCCCCTGGTCACATGGGATAAGCCCAGCAGGCCTAATGCAAGTCTGGACCATAGAAGCTCAGCCAGGCTCTAGCCTTCTGAGACACCTGTAGGGGAAAAAGACACAGAGAGGCAACCAACAGCTGGCCTAAGGGAACACAGCAAACCTGGTCTCTCATCTGCTGGATTCTGCCGCAGTGTCCCTTTATTTCTAATTTCAGGAGGTGTATAGCAAATTACTAGGGGATACCAACCTGCCTATAGCCTTTCGCCCCATCTTTGGGCTTCTGAAAGGTTTGGTCAGCTTTTCATTGAGAATGGAAGGAGACAAGGAAGTGGCTAACCAAGCATTGATAGAAGAGTGGAAAGGATGGGGGGGAGAGCATTGGAGGAGAGCCCACCAGTTGCTTAAAATGACAGATGCGTGTGGGTTGCATGGTTTGTGTCATGTCCTCAAGAGCCTCCCAAAGCAGCGGGGTCCCTACCCCTACAGGTGGGTGGTGAGTGGCAAGAGGCCTGCTTGAACTAATAGATGTCCTGTGCTCAGCCCACACACCTCTATTCCTCCACCACCGTGCTCAAGCTCCAGAAGGGGAACTGCTTCGACTCCAGCACCCTGCTCTGCTCCATGCTCATTGGCTCTGGCTACGACGCCTACTGCGTCAATGGCTATGGCTCACTGGACCTGTGCCTCATGGACCTGACAAGGGAAGTGTGTCCACTCACCTTGAAGGCCAAGGAGGTATGCCTGATACATGGTAGCCCAGAGAGTGCCCAGTCCCGGGGCTGCCTATCTATCTTAGGAGATCAGGGCCCTGCCCTGGCCATCTTTAGAGAAGCGAGTTCCCATGCAGGCTGTCCTTATACTTACATGTTCCTGCGCCGTCACCATTCATCCTCTGTTGCTCCAGACCCCCTGTTTCAAATCCTTGGTGATTGCTCTGTCCTCAGCACCACCCACTGCCCAGTTCTCCAAAGGGCCGTCCCTCTTGCCTTGCCCTAGCTCAGCTTAAGACATGGTGCTTCCACTGGGCAAAGTTGATGGCTCACGTGGTTTCTGCCTTATATCCAGCTATCACAAGTTTACCCGCCACCCCTCGCATCTGATAAAAGCCCGTCTGGTTGTTTTAATGGTGGGAAACAGTGGCCAAAGGAGTGCTTAATTCTAGGCCTCCTCCCACTCAGCTAAACACACACGCTCAAAAGCACACACACCAAGAACCTCCACTGTGATGGGCAAGCATGCTGGTCTGAGTTCTATCCCCAGCCCATTTAGCGTGAAAAAGTAACCCCTACCCACAACGAGCGATGGTTGAGTTTTCCGTCTGCTCATTAAGAACTCCGTGATCACCAGAGTTTCTGCAAACAAAAGAAGCACTTTTCAAATTTAAAACTGTTAAAGTTTAGTATAGGAAGTACTGCGCGTAAGTGTGGTTATGCTTGTGGGGAATAGAGGCATTTTATGTGTATGTTTCATGCCAGAATCACGCATACCCGCCCCCCAAATCTCTTCACACTTGGAAAAAACACCATGCTGTGCACAGAAAGAGCTTTCCACACCCTGGGTGGATTTCAGGGATCTGTGGCAAGAGTCAGGCCCTGCTGTAGCTGAAGGATGGAGACCCAGGGGCCTGACACACTAAAAAGGAGTTCAAGAAAGAGAGAGAGGTGCCACACAGTCTGCTTGCTCAGGCCTGGATGCCAAACAAGGTGTCTCCTGCTGTGAAAAGACACCATGACCATGGCAACTCTTTTTTTGTTTGTTTGTTTAATAATTTACTTAATTTTATTATATGTGCATTAGTGTGACGATAACAGATCCATTGGAATTGGCATTATAGACAGTTGTGAGCTGCCATGTGGGTGCTGAGAATTGAACCCAGGTCCTTTGGAAGAGCAGAGAGTGCTCTTAACCACTGAGTCATCTCTCCAACCCCCCCCCCTTTTTTTTGTTTGGTTTGTTTGTTTTTGAGAGAAGGTCTCTCTATGTAACTCTGGCTGTCCTTGGATTTGCTTTGTAGATCAGAGTGGCCTGGAATTCACAGAGATCCACCTGCCCTTGCCTCCCAAGTGCTGGGATTGAAGGGACCGTGGCAACTCTTAATAAGAAAAACATTTCATTGGGGCTGGCTTACACTTTCAGAGGTCTAGTTCATTATCATCATGGCAGGAAGCATGGCGGCACATTGGCAGACAGGGCACTGCAGAAGGAGATGATGAGGCTGACAGTTCCACACCCCAGTCTGCTGGCAGCAGGAAGAGAGAGACACTGGGCCTGGCTTGAGCATCCGAGACCCCAAAGCCCACCCCCTACTGACAGACCTCCTCCAATAAGGCCACACCCACTCAACAAGGCCACACCTCTTAACAACACCACTTCCTATCAGCCTATTGAAGCCATTTGCATTCAAAGCACCATGCGAGGGATGCTTTGAATGGAAGCATCCATTGCCTCGGAGCTCACACCTCCTGGCCTACTTGTTTCAGCTGCAATGCAAAGAACCAAGTTTCTATCAATAACAGCATGATAAACCATTTTAATGTGGCCATGGGTTGGTTCAGTGGCTACCCATAGCAGCCCTGTGTAGTTAGTGCTGTCATTCTTAATATATAAAAACATAAAGAGGGCATGCTCAAAAGGAAAAACATGATATTTTTAGAGCCACCATAATGTGGTAACATGTTTACAACCCTGGATCTGTCTGGTGATTGATTGCTTTTCTTTGACTGTCACAAACCTACATCTGCAGCCCCTGGAGAGTTCTTTCCTGGGAACATGTATCATCGTTTTGTACATATTTACATACACATGTACACACACATGTAGAAACACACACGTGTGCGCACGCATACACCTATGCATGCATGCACACATGCAAGCACGCAGGCACACTTCTTTTCTTTACTGGCCCAGAAAACGAACTTGGAGTCAATGTATGAAACCGCCCAAGGATAAGCCCTGAAAACTCTTACCCCAGACAATCTCCCTCAGCTTCTGGCTGGTGGGGCGGTCCTTAGCAGTCTTTGCTGGGCATGCAGCTAGGCTTGATCTGCAGGGAGGATCCCCGTGGACTCCCCCTCATCCCGGCAAGGTTTCCTCCAGGGCACTACAGCTCCCTTTTCTGTCAGGACTAGGCCCGGGTCCCATAAAGCCTGTGAAGGGTGCAGATTGGAAGTTGACTTCCCTCTCTTGTTGGGTGACAGATAGTCAAGGAGAAAGAGAAGACAGTGCCTAAGAAATACGCCATCAAGCCGCCCCGGGACCTGAGCAGCAGGTTTGAGCAGGAGCAGGAGGACAAGAGACTACAGGCAATTAAGGACCAAGAAGAGAAGCGGCTTAAGGACGAGGAAGATCGCCTCCTGGTGGGTCTCCCATGGCCTGCACCCTGGCCATGGCTGGTTACAGTAGGCCCAAGGGATAACATACCACAAGGCCTTCTCTGTAAGATTGACCAAAGCACGGCTTACCTGTAGAAGACATTGCCTTTCTTGGGATGAAAACTAATCCGCGTGCTGTCGCCCCGCAGAGAGAACCACAGATCGGGTCGGCCCCTCCCATTTTACTGGTTGAAACCTGGGGCTCCAAGGGAGGGCCGTTAGGGAGTTTCCCTTAGCTGGTGGTCACCCACCTTCCCTGTGCAGGCGGCGGAGAAGTCGAAGCCCGACCCCCTGCACGGCCTGCGGGTGCACTCCTGGGTCCTGGTGCTGGCCGGGAAGCGGGAGGTGCCCGAGTGCTTCTTCATCGACCCGCTGACGGGGCGCAGCTACAGTACCAAGGACGAACACTTCCTGGGCATCGAGAGCCTCTGGAACCACAAGAACTACTGGATCAACATGCAGGACTGCTGGAACTGCTGCAAGGTTCGTGGGAGCAGGCCGGGAGGTTAGAGACCAGGGGTGCGGACCGTGTGCACCTCCCCCACCCCCCACCCCGTTATAGCAGGGTCCTTCATGGTGGAGGTCCCAGGACCCACACCCCCGCCCATCAGGGACCGTTCTGGCAAGGTGAACTTCTCCAGTCCGTTGTGTGTGTCCTCTCTAACCCGCGGGCTGTGGGTCTGTGCGAATGAATGTGGGTAGGAGCATAGCACCCACGCAGGAATGCGGGTACGCTAAAGCTCTCTACACACCGCCCCTGAAGGCCCTGCTTCCTGCGCCCAGAACAAGAAGGAATAGGGCCCGTGCCTCAGAAGTCCTCTTGTGTCCTCCCTCTTCCCCTCCCAGATGCATACTTGTACTTTAAGGATATAAACAGCACGGCATGGGCTGTGTCGGTGGCTCAGTGGGTAAAAAATGTTTGCCCCCACCTTAACGACCTGAGGTAGATACCAGGGAGCTACACAGTGGAAGGAGAGAACTGACTCCTGAAAGTTGTCCTGTGAGCTGCACATTCACACCACAACACACACACACACACACACACACACACACACACACACAGGTGCGCAATCCTACGTGCACATCTTACTGGATTAGTTTGTGATAAGGAACTCCCCTACATAGCCAGGACCTGGCCCTTCCCATCCAGTAACGGCTCCAGCCACAAGCTCAATGGTAGAACAGGAGCTTAGCATTTATGAGGCTTGGGGTGATCCCCGACACTACAAAAATGGGAGAAAAATTCATTTGTATAAACCAACACTCTTCACTTGAGATGTCATGGGGGGGGGGGGGGGCAGTCGAGGCAGGTGGGGTCAGCTACGGGAAGGAGCCTGTGCTGACTTCCTACAGGGTTGATCAGTTTACCCTGATTTAACACAGTTCATCAGTTGAGTCAAGCAGTGTGTGTTTAGACTGGTTGTCACGGAGATGTGTGTTAGATCCGCCGTTTTCTGCGTGCAGTGTTTTGTTCATCCATCCCCTGTTCTTGGGGCGCGCCGGAACCTGCTTTTCTACGTCAGAGTGGCACGCTTAGACCCTTCCCAGCGTGGGGCTGCTTGGAGTAGTGCTACAGTGAGAGCATTCCCTACCTGCATTTCAGTGAACACACACAGTGGCTTCTGCTGGGTCAAGACTCAGGGGAGTCTTTCTTCATTTCAGCAGCAGCTCCTCCCCATTGGCAAGGATGACTGCACCGACCTATAGCCCCTACCCCAGCTCTAAGTGACAGTCTGGGCACCCCTGCCCTCCTTGCCAACACTCAACATTTGTTTGGGAGAGTTTGAGATGGGGTCTCGCTCTAGGCCGGGGGGCCCCCGGAACCACGGTCTTCTGCCTCAGCCTCCCGAATGCTGAGATTACAGGTGCGCACACCGGTGCCTGCCTGGTTTCCCCACTTTCCATAGAAGGTGGTGTTGAGCTGTTTTAAAGCTACAGTTACCTGTTGCAGATTGTCCTCGCATCCAGGAAGTTTAAAACCTGCTTATGAACTCTAAAAATCAAAAAGAATTTGGGGTTTTTCTATCTCCGTGATCACTTCTAATCTGAATTGATATTGTTTCTTCCTTGAAGACATCTGAGTCTCTGCGTAGCCTTGGGTGTCCTGGAGCTTACCCTGTAAACCAGACTGACTTGAACTCTGAGATCTGCCTTCCAGGCCTGGGATCAAAGGGGTGTGTCACCATGCCCAGCTCTTCCTGGAATGTTTCAAATCACACATTCAGTTTGGATAATTTGTTTATTTTGGCAGTGCTAAGGATGAACTCCAAACCAAAATATTTCAGGCAAATGCTCTAGCATCAAGACACATACACACACACAGCCCAGGGCATTTTTTCTTGAGTGAGTTCTGGTAGTTTCTGTCTTTTGGAAACATTTTTTTCCTTTCATTTAAGTGTTCAAATTATTGCTATAAAATGTTAAAATAGCTTCTTATTTTCCTTTTAATATTTAGAGTTCATAGTGATGGAATCTGCTCCCAGTCTCGAGACTAATGGTGTATATATATGTTTCCCCTAATGAAATCTCACAAAGATCTGCCTGCCTCAGTTTCCCTGAGTGCTGGGACTACAGGAGTGTGCCACTGTGCCCAGCTGTTTTCTATATTTTAAAGTTCTTGACATTACCCAAATGCTGGATTATCATGTTGGATTTCTTTGTTTCTTTTATTGGTGTTTGCCTCAAATATTCTAAAGATGTGAATTTAGTGAACAAACATTTAAGATTATAATTTTTTTTTTCAAGACAGGGTTTCTCTGTGTAGCCTTGGCTGTCCTGAACTCACTTTGTAGACCAGGCTGGTCTTGAACTCACAGACCTCTGCCTTGCAGAGTGCTGGGACTACAGGCATGCACCACCACACCTGACTCTCATGCCTTCTTCATAAATTGACCTCTTTGTATTGTAAATGCCTACCTTTACCCCACCAGCATTTTTATCCTGGTATCTATTTAAAATCCACAAAGATAGTTTCTCTGGCTTTCTTCTGGTTTCTGTTAGCATGGACTCTCTTTGCCTTTTAAACAAAACTCTATTTGTATATTCTAAATTTAAGTGTGTATCGCTGGGCCTTTCCTTTATCTATTTGACAGTCTTAGCCTCTTGATTATGGTGCTTAGACCATTTCACTTACTATGATTTTTTTTAATAAAATTAGGTTCATGGGTATTATTTTTCTATATAAATGCTCAAATTTGAACCTTTTAAAAATCTTAATTGAAAATAGATTTTTAAACTGGGCATGGTGGTACACATTTTTAATTCTAACACTCAAGGGGGAGAGGCAGGAGGATCTCTGTGAGTTGGAAGCCAGCCTGGTCTACATAGTGAGCTCCAGAACAGCTAGGACTACATACTATTTCAAAAATAAATAAAATTTTTTCATACAATATATTCTGATTATGGATGCCCCTCCCCCAGCTCCTCTCAGATCCTCCCTACCTCACCACTCACCTAAATCTGCACATTTTCTCTCTCTAATTACAACAGACAGGCAATAATAATACTGATAATAATAATAATAGAAGTTAAAATTAAAACAAACCAGCACAAAACAAACAAAAAATGAACAAAACAGAAGAAAAAGCACAAGAAACACATACAAATGTGCATACATACATACACATGTGCAGAAATTCCATAAAAAACACCAAACTAGAAACTATACTTTATAAGCAAAAGACCCATAGTGTTAAAAAAAAAAAACCCGAACAATAACAACAAAACAAAACAAAACGAACAAAAACCAAAGCATTATCAGACCCTCCAAAAATATCATTGAGTTCATTTTGTGTTGGCTGCCCACTGCTGGGCATGGGGCATGGGGCCTGCCCTAAGTGTGGTTTGCATACCCAGTGAGACATCATTGGAGAAGTCTAGTTTTTCATTCATGAGCACAGTTCTGTGTTTCACTTGTGTATGTGTATGTGCGTTGCTAAAAATTACATCTGAAAAAATTTTTTAGAGATAATTGAATACCTAGATGCTTTAATCTTTCTGAAGAGATGTTGGGTGAGATTATGGTAGGAAAAGAGAAGATCTAGCAATCCTGGATGACCTTAACTCAGCCTTTCTGTTATCTTTACTCCTTTGATGTGGTCCATCAGAATCCCAGTGCAGCCTGGGAGATTTGCTGCCTTTTTCTCTTTGGAGAACTCAATATCCTCCAAAGAAATCCAAAGAGGATTTCTGCCCCTTAGTACTATAGGTAAACTGAAGGCTTCTTCTTCTTCTTCTTCTTCTTCTTCTTCTTCTTCTTCTTCTTCTTCCTCCTCCTCCTCCTCCTCCTCCTCCTCCTCCTCCTCCTCCTCCTCCTCTTCCTTCTTCCACTAAGTCACAGTCCAAGCTAGCCTTGAACTTACTGTATAATCGGGATGACCTTGAACAGCAGAACTTCAGACTTTCTTGCCTCCAACTCCCAAATGTTGGGATTACAGGCATGTGCCACCATGTCTAGTTTATGTGGGTCTGAGGATGCGTGCCAGGGCCTCATACATGTTAGACAAGCATTCCACCAACTGAGCTACATCTCCATCTCTCCCAGAAGCTCTTCGTAACTGCTTTGGACCCATGACCAGAGAAAAATCCCACAAACTAGAAACATCTTTCAGGCTTTTTTTTTTTTTTTTTAATGAATCTTGGCTTAAGTTTTTTCCCCCAGTGGTAGATGGAACCTGGGCCTCACATGCTAGGTGAGCCCTCTACCACTGAGCTACATTCCCAGCACAGCTTCTTAATTATTGTGATTCTTCTTGTTTGTTTTTGAAACAGCATCTTCCTTTATAGCCAAGGTTGGCCTTAAACTTACAATCCTCCTGCTTCGGCCTCCTGAACGGTAGAGTCATAGGTCCATCATTGTGCCCAGCTCTCATGGGTCTACTTGTGGGGAAGAAATGTTTAAATGTGGATTGACACAAGGGGAATGCGGGGGAAGACTGCAGTCAAGGGACAGATATGTGACTAACTCATCTGGTGGGGTCATCTTGCATGGAAAAGTGGCAATTTTGGGAGGGGAAGCAGTGTGGTTAACTTCTCCAGGAAGCATCTGCTGTGTGCCAGGTCCTGTACCCAGCCTAGGAACACACAGCAAATGGCACAGAGCAGGTCCTTTAGACACTTCCTGTCCAGGGGAAGGGGAAAGCAACAAGCCACTGGCATTGAGCTCAGGCTTCAGGCCTCCATGTCCCACGCTCTGTTGCTATTCTCAATGTCCCCTATTCCTGACTAGATAGAACCAGTTGCAATGTGCCTATCCAAGAGATACTGTGGCCCCTTGGGGGCCAGGCAGGGAGGATATGCTTCCACTAGGTGACCAGTAAGTCTGTGTCTATAAGTAGAGGTTGAATTCCTGGAATCCAGAAACATGTGTTTCAGCACCCTGCCTAACTCATGGCCTGACTCTGGAGCCCTCAGTCCTTTTTTTTTTTTTTTTTACCCTCAGGGAGAAACCATGCTCAGAACATGCTTGTATTAGGTTCTGGGCATTTTACAAGTATCAGCTTTGTTACCTCGTATGACAGATAAGGAAACTGACGTCCAGATGAACGAAATTTATAACCGCAGTACACAGATGACGCGGAGTCAGAACTGCCTTTCCCAGGGCCAGGCTCACAGTGTGCCTATGCTCTGCGTCCCAGAAGGACAGCATCTCTTCAGAGGTGGAAGTGGTCCTCCAGCCCGCAGTTCCCCCCTTGTTCTTTGAACTCCCACCACTATTGTGGTGCACACCACACCAGTGCCATGGGAAGGACATTTATGGTAAGGCAGAGGGGGGCCAGGGAACCAGTGCTGAATCACATAAGGGCATGGAAGAAGAGACCACGACACTGGCCAGTGCGGACGCTGCTAAAATAGCACTGGGACTTTGTTCCCTCTGAGAACCTTGCTTGGCACTGGGGGTCAGGGAATGGGGCAGCATCCTCACAGAGAGCAAATGCTCCTGGAATGTGGGGTGCAGCCACTGTCTGCCTGTTCTCTTCTTTAGAGACAGAACATGGCATAAAAGCAAGAAAGCGTGTGTGACTACTGCTTGCCACTGAGAAAAGTGACAGGGTTTAGTAGAGATAAAATGATATGTGACCATCTTCACAGTAAGCTCTTCCTCGTTAATCTTTCCCCCCAGTCACTGCTACATCTGGAAACCTTCCTCCTCTCCCTCCCTCCCTCCTGTTATGTCTACTTCTCTATCCCAGCTACCAGACAGGGAACAATACAGAGGAGCCTCTTGGGACAGCACAGGGAATCCATGACCTGGGCCACCTCAGGACGGATGGATGCTCAGTCTCCTCTGAGCAATTTTTCTTCAGGCTTTGATCTCCCACTAGAACATGTCACCTGGGGAGATGACCCTGAGGACTGGGGGCAGATGGACAGAACCACAACCCCTTGCTTAGTGCCTGTGTCTGCCACCAGGAAGTGCTGCCATCTAGGTTCTGAAAGAACAAACCTTCTTTGACTTAAAATTCTGGAGACTGGAAATCCGGGACTGAGGTCCTGGAAGGTTTGGTTTCTCCTGAAGTCTCTTGTATCCTCCTAAGTCCCGAGTAGCAATTGGCTCCTGATTTCTGGCTCCTGGCTTCCTGCCCAGGGAAAACAAAAAGAAAAAAAAAAAAAGAAGGAGGCTCACTTTAAGCCAGTCATTTCCTAATAATTTGCCTGCTTAGAAATGCTCTGTACTGACATGCAACACCCTCATGTGTATACAGACTGTCCCCAGCAGGGGGCACTGATGAGTCTCTTCTGCACAGAGGATTTCTTGGGAAATGGGATGATGGGATGGGAGTGGGCTTGAGTTTCCCTGTTGAGATGAAGAATGTGTCTGGACTCTTAAAGGCTGGATAGAGCTGACATTCCGCACAGCCCCTACCTACTGGCCTCTGGGAACAGCCATCTCCCTAGGAGCAGGCACAGTCATGAGGTTGGGGGTGGGGTACGCACTCAGTTGGTTCTGTCTCCATCAGGATTTGGTCTTTGACCTGGGAGATCCTGTGAGATGGGAGTACATGCTCTTGGGGACCGACAAGGCTCACCTGTCCTTGACTAATGAAGATGATGAAGGAATGGATGATGATGATGACGACGATACAGTGAGTGGTAGCAGGAGGGTGGGTTAAGAGGCTTCACCCTGTTTTGCATCAGGCAGCCTGACAGATGTCCCTGAAAACACATGCATGTGTGGGGAAAGTCTAGATGTAGCAATTATACATTCTTCAAAGCAGAGAGGTCTTGTAGAGCCCTCACTTTACAGATGGGTAAACAGAGGCCCAGGCATGTCTAGTGACCAGCCCAGAACCTTCCGTTAGGTTAGGGGAGGGACAGTACTTGAGTTCAGTCTCTCCCATCTGGAGAGTGGGGTTCCTTAGAGACCACATCTCTTTGGAGCA
Organism: Psammomys obesus; assembly: GCF_907164565.1. NCBI lineage: Eukaryota > Metazoa > Chordata > Mammalia > Rodentia > Muridae > Psammomys > Psammomys obesus. Next base: position 11,347,300 of record NW_026596034.1, read on the forward strand.
GGAGTCCCAGGGCATGCCACTCTGCCCGCTCCTGCTTTGTCGCCCTTGTGATTGTCTATCAGACAGGCCTTTCCTTTCTGTCCTGCCTGAGGTCCTGTGTGAGAAGTCAGAGACTAGGAGCCCAGGGGCCTTAGGCAAATGCCCCTGCTTTGGGATCTTCCATTCCTCCCTTACAGGTAAAACTAGGTGAGGGTCACAATCCGTGTTTGGTATCAGTAGCAACAATAACAGGGTATCAGCCCATTAGCACTACCATAAGAAAATTCTACTGACTGGGAGCCCCATGCTCCTGGAGGCTAGAAAATTTTGGATCAAAGGAGCTGGCGGGACTGGTTTCTTTCCAGAGCCTCTGGGTTTCCTGATGGCCATTAATGTGTTTTATCTGGCCTTCTCTCTGCTAAGCTGTGTCCCAAATCCTCTGTCTCATAAGAACTCTTAGCATATTGTGATAGGACCACATAAAGACCCCAGTTAGACTGCACTGCCTTATCTGTAAAGTGCTGACTTCCACATGCAACTGGGTTCATAGGGACCAAGGGTGAGGGCTTTGGCATGTGACTTTTATAGCCCAATACCAAGGAAGGCTGAGCTGAGGGACAGGCTCTGGTCTTGGTGTGGAATCTTGGTCTACCCATTTAAATCTCTGCCACCTGGGAAGCTGAGGACAACTTGAATACAGCAGGGCAAAATGAGACGCCAAAGGACACCCCCTGTAACCAAGAGAGCTAGGAACCAAACTTGAACAGTCTCGCCACATGTCGAGGTCCCCAGCTCTGAGGGCTGCCTGAGAGTGACCGAGGCCACCCTGTTCTCCAACTCATTTCTGAGCTCTGGCACCCCTGCGGGCTGTGGGCACGGGTCAGCCGTGTGTAGGGAATGCAACATGGGAACATCCTTAAACCTAGGACCCTGCTTCCTCTGGCAGCCCTGTCACTTCCCTGCAAGGAGAATCCCTTTTTCCTCCAGTATGGACAGGACATGATACACCCTGAGAGTCCGCACTCGGCTGTGGGTCCAGACACAGCCCAGGGTTTCCCGGGCTGTCTCAAAAAGGTTGCCCCCTGCTGACTGACCACCCTGTGTGTCCCCGAAGGAAGTCACAATGAGATGAGCAACCCTCTAGGATCCGAGCATTGTTTGTGGCAGAAAGTGTACACACAGAGAGCCCTAAGTCTGATTTGAGGATCAACTGTTTAGAGCAAGACTTATTTCACAGATGGATAAAGGACAGCCTTGCAGAGCGCCAAGCCCTATTCATGACAGCCTTTAGTTCTCCCAAGAGGCCCAGGTACAGCTAAGGAAACCCAGACTTGGAGTGGATGAAGAACTTGCCCAGTCCTCCTTATCTGGTACTGGTATAGCAAAGGGTATGGCCCCCTCTGACACAGGATCCCTGAGTAGCCATCATGGCTGTAGGTGGTTTGGTCAAAAGGTTGCGGTTATGAGAGCAGGTACTACTATTGTTGTAGATAAAATTGGTGTTGGGCTATAAAATGTTTATCATTTGGCTATAATTATTATAGCAGTATTATTTAACATGCTATCACAATTAATAAGACATAGACACCTGTTAGATGTTCTAATTGCTTTATTTACCTTGAGCTGGGCAGATATTTCACTTACGTTGCCTCAACAACTTCACCATCTGCCTGCCAGCCCCCATCCAATGCCATCCGCCTTAACCACCCTTATCTGAGCTACCTTCCATTCATAATCCCAACATACTTGCTTATATTTTCTAGTCTTGGTGTTTTCTCCATCCATGCCATCCTTGGAGAGTCCTTACTCCTGGCCCACGTGGTTCCTTCTCTGTGCTAACTCATTGTGGTATCCTCCTGCCTCCTCTCTTTTCATCTGTCTGTCTGTTTCCCATGATTCTCCTGTTCCCAAAACCCCAGGAACCTTAGCTATGCCTATTGCATCCTACCCTGCCCAGGTTTTAGGCCTTTTAATCAACCAATTGGGAGTAATGTCTTAGGCAGGTTTACACAACAAGGATAGGTAGTAACCAGATCTTGAGGGCCAAGTATTTAGCATCAAAATACAAGCATCAGACAAAAACCCAACACATCTTAGACCAGGCAATTAGGGTATGGGCTCTGCCCAAGATGTCTCCTCCTCTGTCCTATCCTGGATCATCTCCTGACTTCTGGCTCTTCGGAGAAACTGATAGCCCCCTTAGCAAATCTGGATCTGGGGTAGGGGACAGAACTGTGCCATGGCCTCTGCTCCAAGGCCCTGGCCAGCAACCACCTCCTCTCCCCACAGGTCAAAGAGGAAGATGATAAGAGCTTCGACATGCCACCTTCATGGGTCTCCCCGATTGAGATCACCCCGGATGGTCTGTCATTTGCTGGTTCCCAGCCCACAGGCAGTTCTGTGACCACAGCTCAGCAGAGGGGCCACAGAGGCTTCCTGGGCCCTCATTTCCACCCTTCTCAATACCCTGCCAGTTCTGTGCCCAAGGCTTGACACCATCTGGCACACAGCTGGACTGCTAACATCATGACCACCAAGGCCTGGGACATAACATCTCTTCTTCTCTCATACCCCCTGTTCAGAGAAGACCATAGACAGCACATATAGTATGTGGTGTAAGGAGGTCAGGCCCCAGGAGGCATGGGCAAAGAAGGAAGGAGAGTGGGTTACCTTTTGCCACATGTCTACATATGCCCGCCTGCAAATGCCCAGACCCAGAAGAAGGGCACAGGGTGTTCCATCAGGTGGCAAAGTGCTAAAGAAGTGGTCATGAACCCTAGGGCAGGAGCACCCACTACAGCCTAGATAAAGGAGGAGGCAAAATGGGTCTTAAAAAATAGGGGTCACTGGGGCTGGGTGTCATTCCAGCACAGTGTTCTCACTGGCAAAGATCTGGCAGAGGTAAGGGGTGGCTGGATCACAGACAAGAGTCTCGGGTAGCTCTGGGATTCTGGCTAGCCCAAGGGTAGCTTGGGCAGATTTGAAGTCAGCACTGGTGACTATTTTCTTCCTCCCTGGAGCTGGTTGTGGGCCCAGAGGCACTTTATAGGCAATGCAGAGGGTGGATGAGTGGCCAGGAAGGGTGGAAGGAGAGACGAGAGACGCCGGCCCCCTCTGCATCCACAGAGTTTGAGACCCGGTGCCCCAGTGGGAAGAAAGTGATTCAGTACAAGAAGGCACAGGTGGAGAAGTGGTCCCCGTACCTCAACAGCAACGGCCTGGTGTGTCGCCTCACTACCTATGAGGACCTACAGTGTAAGCACGGGCTGGGTTGGGGACAGCCCAGTGTTGCGCTGGGTGACTCTGCCCACATCACTTCTACCTGCCTGGTGTCTGCGTGGCACAGGCCAGACGAGCTGGGCTGCCTGCAGCAACCGTCTTTGGGTCCCCACAGGCACCAAGGTTCTGGAGGTAAAGGAGTGGTACCAGAACCGGGAGGATATGCTGGAGCTGAAGCACATCAACAAGATCACAGGCCTGCATGTGGACTACTTCAAGCCGGGCCATCCTCAGTCTCTGCGTGGTACGTGGATCCCATCACAGGGCAAACCAAGAGGCCTGGGGGGAGGGGCTTACAGGTAATGGCGGGGATGGGGAGAACCAGCCCCAGCTATCAAGGAGGTCCTTGGGTGGCAAACAGGAACATTGTCTCTACCTCTGTAAAGTAATGAGGTGTGCAGACAGCCAAGGAAGCTCAGAAAAGGAAGATCTGGTGACCAACGGCTTTCTAAGGAAAGTCAAAGCCATGGCCACGCGCTGTTCTGTGGCTGAGATCGGGCCGGAGTCTCCACCAGTGGGTACATGGTGTGGGTCATATGTAAAGGGTCTAAGAATGCTGGGCAGTAAAGCCAACCACCACCACCAAGGGCAAAGGCGGGAGCAGAGGGCTACTGCTAGGAGTCCATGCGCTTGGGAAGAGAGAAAAGAAAGACTCCGCCTTCTGAGATCCATATCCTGCCCCACACATCAGCAGAGGAAAGTCTGGAGCCAACGAACACATGGAGATACATCATCCAATCATCCACATTTGGGAGTTTTGGCTTTCAAGATTAAACCAACAAGGGGCCACACTACAGCCTTTGTGTGGGCAGATTATCCTAACCTGATGTGTGTGCTAGGGGTTGAAAGCAGCAGAAAGTTGTTCCCTGTTGATAACGGCGGGTAGTTCTCTGCTGCAGAATAATTGAGCTAAATGTGTTAATACTATGGAGATGTGGCTCAGTGGTAGGACACATGCTTAGCATGCCGGAGGCCCGGTGCTTCATCTCTAACAGCAACAATAATGGCCTTAAAACGTGAGCAAGTTTTTGACCCAGTAACTCCTCTGATAAGAGTTTGTTCTTAGCAAAGACTGAGCAAGAACCATAAATTATGATATAAATGTTCATCACCGTGTTGTGTTATAAAAACAAAGAATCAGACGTAACCGAAATACCCAGGAAGTGGGGATTTGCTACCTGGCTGACACTCATGTGTACAGGAACGCTGCCACAGCTCCTGGTGCTCACCTGGATCCTTCCATCTCTCCCCCCTACCCCCACAGTGCACTCCTATAAGTCTATGCAGCCTGAGATGGACCGAGTCATGGAGTTCTATGAAAACATCCGTGTGGACGGCCTGCAAAAGCGGGAGGAGACCCCCTTAACAATGACAGAGTACTTCCAGGGGCGCTCAGACTTCCTGTCCTATCGCCACATTATCTTTGGACCCAGAATTAAGAAGCTCACCCCGAATAGCGCAGACTCCAACCCAAGACCCGTGGTGGTGAGAGCCCTGTACTTGGGCTGGGGGCCTGTCCGGCTGCTCTGGCAGATAGAGCAGGTCATCAGGACCAGGGGAAGTCCTGATTCGGGGATGGTACTAATGCCTGCGCTTTTGCCAGGATTCTAAATGTGAAACAAGCACTTTAAACAAGCAGACCCCTGGGCTTGCTAGGGCTAAGCTGTGTCCCCAGCTGCTAGGAAAACAGAGCACTGTTTCCTCATTGTAATGAACAAACACACACTTATGACCAGGCATGTAATGATGTCTCTCCAATATTACTGTAGGTTTGTTCTTAGCTGGACAGTTAAGCCCTTGATTAATTGAGAGGTGGTGGCTGAAGGATGAAAAATTTAAGGCAAGGCAGGGCCTAGTGGTACACACCTTTAATCCCAGCATTCAGGGAGGCAGAGACAGGCGGATCTTTGTGAGTTCAAAGCCAGTGTGGTCTACAAATCAAGTCCCAGGGCTACACAGAGAAAGTCTGTCTTGAGAAACCAAAACAAGAAAGAAAGAAAGAAAGAAAGAAAGAAAGAAAGAAAGAAAGAAAGAAAGAAAGAAAGAAAGAAAGAA
>NW_026596034.1:11352622-11467550 GCF_907164565.1 Psammomys obesus
AAAGAAAGAAAGAAAGAAAGAAAGAAAGAAAGAAAGAAAGAAAGAAAAATTCAAGGCTACCCTCAGCTATGTAGTGAGTCCAAGGCTGATCTGAGCTACATAAAATGCTATCTCAATGGACCAAGGAGATAGCTCACTCAGCAAAGAGCTGGGCTTGTAAGCACAAAGACCCCAGTCTGATCCCCAGCACCCACAAAAACTGCTGAGCACTGCGACACACATCTGTAATCCCAGCACCAGAGAAGCAAACTTGGGGTCTGTTGGCCAGTCAGTCAAGCCAAACCAGTAAGCTTCAAGCTCAGCTGAGTCCAGGTTTTGAAACGGAAGCCTGGTCTCAAAAAACAAGCTGGAGAGCAATGGAGAGAGACAGTGTTAGCCTCTGGTCATCACACAAATGAGTGTTTGCGCACCAAGGCACACGCTCAATTTGTTCTCAACAGTCTTTAAACTTATCGTGATCTGGGGTGATTAGAACCTCTGTTTTCACCCATTCTGCATCAGATCGGGCTTTGTTTCCTCTAAGATGCTACAAAACTCTTGGCCACTGAGCTTCCGGCCACACACCAAAGGTGGTCCCTTCCATAGCAAGGGGAACTTGGAGAGGGGATGAGCTCCCCATCTCTAGGAGCAGGCAAGTAGAGTCTTGTGAAGGCAACTGGAGAAAGGCTGGAATACCTTTCAGAAGCTGACCCACCGTGGGTCACAGAATCCATTGCCTAGCTAGAGGGGGTTGATCCACAAGCCGCACCCCTGAACTCCTGGGGTCCCGAGTCCTTTGCTCTTGCCCACGGATCATGCGCATGACCCTCTTCTGCATGTTCTGGACCCACAGAAAATCACAGAGCGGTTCTTCCGCAATCCAGAGAAGCTTGCGGATGAAGACGTTGCCGAGCGCGTGTTTCTGATCCAGGAGGAGCGCATCCAGCTCCGCTACCACTGCCGCGATGACTACATCACCGCCTCCAAGCGGGAGTTCCTGCGGCACATGGAGGTGGACAGCAAAGGCAACAAGATCATCATGACTCCCGACATGTGCATCAGCTTCGAGGTGGGTTGGTGGCTGCGTGCCACAGGGGACGGTGGGCGCACTCCGGAAACTATGCCAGCAGAGTCTTCTGGCAACTTGGGAAAGCTCAGGTGGGTCCCCGCCCCCACTCCCACCCCAGCCCATCTTAAAGGCTCCACTGGGAAACCCATCTCCGTCCTTGGTAACGTGCAAAAGCTCCCACCTGAAGCCCTTTCCCTTGCAGCTCCTCTGAAACAAATCATCCTGTTTCCACCGAAATGAGAATACAGCAGGCTGAGACTTCCTCATGGTCCCCGCCTGCACCTCTGGGAAGCCTAGAACCCAGATCCCAGGGACCCAACCTAGGGGTGGCAGGATATTCTTATGTCTTCGAATCTAGAATGGTCTCACCTTCCTATTCTAATTAGCACAACCCTAAGCCTCTGCATCTTTCTTTGGGCCCTCTTTGTTACTGTGATTTCCTGGAGAAGAATGCTGAGGTCTGGAGAGGTTAAGCACCTTGCTGGAGGTCACAGTTAGAAAAAGGCAATAGATTTAAACCAAGTGGTCCCTAGACCTGAGCAGATGCAGTCTCTCCATCACTGTGGCGGTTCTGGTCCCAGGTGGAGCCAATGGAGCACACCAAGAAACTTCTCTACCAGTATGAGACCATGATTCACCTGAAGCAAGAAGAAAAGCTGTCCCGACATCAGGCCTGGGAGTCAGAGCTCGAGGTAAGGTCCTACCAGAGAGAGGATGTAGCAGGGAGATGGGGGGGTTCTTAGCTGTGCATATCCTCCATTTTGTGCAATCAAGGTGCTGGAGATCTTGAAGCTTCGGGAAGAGGAGGATGAGGCGCATAATCTGACCGTTTCCATCTATGATACCAAACGCAATGAGAAGAGCAAGGAGTATCGGGAGGCCATGGTGAGCCTCTCTGCTGCTTCTGAGTCTCCTTCCCTTGGAGCCTGGCCTCCAGGGTAGGGAGAACATGAGGACCCTTTGTAAGGGGCGATGTCACTGGTGACAGCAGGTGAATACTCTTGTTGACTCTAACCTGCCAAATGGACTGTGTTGATGTGTCACCCCAAAGAGCACTTAAGATCCAGGTGTACTTATCCAGGACTATGGTCAAATGAAAGCCTACCTTGCATAGGGAAAGAATGAAAACCACATGTCCACCTCCATCAGGGTTTCCACTGAGGCTGTGACCTGAGCTCAGAATCCAGGCACAGGCCCAAGTTGAGCAGCAGGACTCAGCAACACAGGGCTTTGGCTTAACCCCCTCCCCCAACTGGGAAGCCCCATTTGGGTTCCTAGGCTCTCTTCTAGATCCTCTTCACCATGAAGTGCAGATAAAGCAGTTTAGAGTTGGCCTGGCAAGGCTGGGCTTTGGATCGTTCTTGGATCCATAGAGAAGGACAACAGCCCATGTCTCCAGTTGCTCTGGCTCCTGTGTGCCCCATGTAGGGCCTTGTGGGCAAAAGAGGAAACTGATGGGGGCTCAGCATCATTGCTAACCCGCCACCATTCACTGTAAACACCTGCTGTGGAACTGTTGGGCCTGAGCGCTGTGCTTTCCAGACTTGAGCTGGTCTGTTTTCAGAGGAGGAAACTGAGGCTCAAACTGACAGATGCATTCAAATCAGAAACAGGAATTACATGTCACCCTTAAACATGGGTCAAGAGGCAATCCTCTCTCATAGGAACAATGCTGGGACCTGGGTCTGGGACCTTGTTCTGTGCTCTCGCACCATGGACTCAGCTGCCCCTGCAGGTCTCCTGGAGGTCCTGCTCTCTCAGCTGGTTCCTTGGCCCACAGGAGCGTGTCATGCATGAGGAGCACATGCGGCAGGTGGAGACCCAGCTGGACTACCTGGCCCCGTTCCTGGCACAGCTCCCTCCAGGCGAGAAGCTAACACGCTGGCAGGCGCTGCGTCTCAAGGACGAGTGTCTCAGCGACTTCAAGCAGCGCCTCATCGACAAGGCTAACCTCATCCAGGCTCGCTTTGAGAAGGTGCGGCACAGGCCCAGGCCTGGGCAGGGGAGGTGACCTCACCATCCTCAGCCAGAAAATGGGTCCTGAAGTCTTTGCTCAGTGCCTCACAGATCTGTGAGAGACGGGTGGTTGGAGAGTGTCTGTAACTTCCTGATTTTCTTCTCCCCCCATTGTTCCTGGGTAAATGGGTGGATGGTGGCTCGATGAGCATGCATGGATAGGTGGGTAGATGGGTGAGTGGACTAGGTGGGGGGATGGTGGGTGTGTGCAACGGATGTGTGGGTAGATGGATGTGGCTGAGGATTAAGGGTGGGATACGGATGGATGGGTGAGAGGGTGGATGAACGGGTGGGCAGACAGAGGGGTGGAGGAATGGGTGGGCGTGTTTGTGTGCAGCTGGACTGAGGGATGGTGCTATAGCGCAGCTCCTAGTCCTTGGCCCACTGCTGAGATAGCTGAGGTACACACCACGAGATCCCCCTGCAGCAGCTTGGACTTCACAGAGTTCGCAGAGCAGAGCTGGGTGGGGTGGGACACAATAATTCTTATTTTTTTAAGACAAGTGGTGCCTCTCAGCACATTAGCAACTTGTCTGGGTCATGTGGCTATGTGGTCATGTGTGTCTGGGTATTTTGTCTGCACGTGTGTAGACACCATGGTCATGCCTAGTGCCCTCAGACGCCAGCAAAGGTCATCAGATCCTCTGGGGCTGGAATTCCAAATGATTATGCGCCTCCATGTGAGTTTTGGGAATCAAACCCTAGTCCTCTGGAGAGCACTGAGCGCCCTGCATTGTTTTTTGAGAAGGGGTCTCCCTCTGTAGCCCTAGCTGGCCTAGAACTTGCTGTGTAAATGAGACTGACCTTAAGTTCACAAAGACCCACCTGCCTCTGCCTAATGAGAGCTGGGGTTAGGGTGTGCCCCAGCACACCCAGCTGTTTTGATTTTGTCTATGAAGAGTTAGGGGAAGAGCCCAGGACTGCGAACTAAAGCACACTCCTGGCCCCGGCTGGCTGTTTCGACCCTGTTCTGATTGCATGCACACGCTGTCTTTCAAATCATGACTCCAGCAGCTCCCACTCAAGATAGGCTTGTGATCCTCTAACTGTTCCATGTCGTGCGGGTTGGGGGTGGCTATGTAATCCTCTTGGGGATGCCTGGTCATCGATGGGCCTACGGCCTGGCTGCGGACCAGTTCACACATTCCATATGCTCACCCCCCTATGCTTCCAGGAGACCCAGGAGCTGCAGAAGAAGCAGCAGTGGTACCAGGAGAACCAGGTAACCTTAACGCCGGAGGAAGAAGACCTGTACCTGAGCTACTGCTCTCAGGCCATGTTCCGTATCCGCATCTTAGAACAGCGGCTCAATCGGTAAGGGGCACAGCCGGGAGGACTCCTGGGAGCACTCCGATCGCCTGGCCATCCCTCACCTTCTCCTTCCTCACTCTGCTCAGGCACAAAGAGCTGGCTCCACTGAAGTACCTGGCGCTGGAGGAGAAGCTCTACAAGGACCCACGCTTGGTAGACTTTGTCAAAGTCTTTGTTTAATGGCCCCTCATGGGACCACAGCAGGCGCTGCCAGAGAACAGAATCCCACCCTTCTCCCCAGCCACTGTGACCCCACACCAGCCTCACTGCCACCCCGGATCCCTACCCCTCCTACTCTCCCTCAAATAAACATACTTCCTATTTGTCATTTATGCTTCAGTCATCACAAACCCCAGTCCCCACCACCACAAGTCTTTCCTCTGTCATCCTCCCTGCTGGAATATCAAGTGTTTACCACCTGCAGATGGTCCCAGGGCCTCCTGCCAACCTCTGCTTAGAGCTCAGTGTGTTGATGGCGGGCCAGCTCATAAAGTGGGAAAGGCCCGGCTAAAGTAGCACACCCAGGACCAGGTGTTGTGGTTAGAGGACAAGGGACTGAATCCAGGTTATTTACTACCTGTGAAATGGGGCTGGCATTGTTTCCCCAAATAAGTCTTAGAAAGCAGAGAAAGTTTGGCATAGCAGAGCATGCCTGTAATCCCAGCAGGTGGTGGAGGCAGAAGGATCTGCGTTCAAAATCTGCCTTGGCTACTTAGGGAATTTGAAGACAGCCTGGGCTGAGACTCTCTTAAAAAAAAAAAAAAAGTACAGAAAAACTTGTCAGTCGTCTCAAGGGCATGATGATACAGCCCTTGTAAAAGATCTCACTGCAGCTGTGGTTGCCTGTGCAAACCTGGGCCAGTGAACAGGCAGTCACGGATCAGGAAGGGACTTAGAGGGGCCCTGCTGCTCTATGTTGAACTACTGACTACTGATGAAATCTGGAGGAGGGGCAGTCATTGTCTTTACTCAAAGGTGAGCCCACCAGGCAGGCTTCAATGCATAGCTCCAAAGCCATGATTAAAAACTAGGCTCATGCCACATGTGGTGGTCCATGCCTTTAATCCCAGCTCTAGATCTCTGTCAGTTCAAGGACAGCCTAATCTACAAAGTGAGATCCTGATACAGAAAGAGGAGAGAGGAGGGGTGGAAATAGGATGAACTTGGAAGAGCCAAGCAGGCCAAGAATGCTGCATCTTGTCTGGTTCCTAGTTAAGATCGATCCACAGTGTACAGAAGTCCCACACTATCACTACGGATTCTACTCTGTCATTCTCCACCTTATTCCCTTGAGTCAGGGTCTCTCACTGAGCCTGTAGTTTGGGATGACAAACAAGAATCCCCAGCAATCCTCTTGTCTCTGCTCCATACAGCACTGGGGTTACATGGGTGCTGAGGATTTGAACTCAGGTCCTCATTCTTACACTGCAATCGTTCTTACCCACTGAGCCGCTTCTCTTGCTTCTAGGAAGTTTTTATTTCTAGTGTTGGGGTTTGAACCTAGTACCTCCTGCATACCAGTCAAGGCGCTCTACCACTGAGCTACATTCCCATATCAGGGATGACTAAGGTCATTTTAATGTAGTCTGCACGATCTTCGAGGAGTAGGTCACCTGAGGGGTGGTGACACTGGTTATGTAGCTAAGGGCTCTTAAAGAACTTCATGCTTGGTGTTGTCGTCATTGAAATGTCTTGGGATCGGTTATGTTCAAATAGTTGCACATAGACAAAGCAGATAGGGCAAAATGTGTCAAAATCAAGAATTTGACCATTTTTATAACGAAAAGCGGAGGGAACAGCAAGAGACAAAGTTGTGATCGAATGTTATTCTCCGAATCCGGCTCTCTTAATAATTCCCAAGGGCAGACTTGTCTTCTGGAGAGGTTTTGCGCTTAAGTAGGGGCTTCGCATGCTTTGACTTTAAGAACAAAGGTTCACATCCTGGGACCGTTCTTCCAGGTGTTTCTTTTCACCACAGCGTCGGTTTCCTCATCTATAAACGGAGAATTCCTACCGTTTAGGGCTGCGTGGAGCAGAACGCCAAACGCAGCAGCTCCAAGCAGAGGCAACTGGAGTGGAGGACGACAGACCGGGGTCGGAGGCTATTTCTGCCATGGGCTGGAGTCGAGTTTCTCATCAGTGAGAGCTCCAAACCCCCGACTCACGCTGGGTCACGCAGCCTTTCCCCCGATGCGTCACACACGTCAGCCTTTCTCCGGTTCCCTAGTTCCGTGGTCTCAGCAGACACAAGCCTACTCATCCCGCCGCGATCCTAAGAGAAGCGCCCCGGGGCTCAGCATCGACTCCCTGGAGGGAACGCAAGCCGACGCGGGCCTCCAAAGAGAAGACCTCCGCGCACGCGGTCAACAACCCCAGGCGCAGGGCGGGGTCCAGGCGGCCCTGTTCCAATATGGAAGACCTGCGACTTCATGCTGCTCCAGGGTTCCCCCCTTCCCATTGGTTAGCTCGGAATCGGTTCTCCAATAACACGGATCTTTACTGGTCGAACAGGGCTGTTGCCGAAGTGATTGGTGCAGCAGCCATCGGGTGCGGCTCGCGGACTTTTCAAACATAACCGGGTTCCAGGAAGCGAAGGGGAAGGGCGGAAATAGCCAGCCCGGCGGGGGGGCGGGACTAAGGAGACCAAAGCCCGCATTGGTTCCTTTGAGAACTAAGGGCGGCCCGTAAACGCTTCTTTCTCGTGATTAGTCTGAGTCGGGAAAAGGAGGCGGGCAGTTACGCAGCTCAGTAGAAGCACTTGCTTCCATTGGTCAATCCCAGAGGAAGGCGGAGCGTCCATGGCGACTGATTGGTGTAAGAAGTGAGGTGGGAGGGACTCTAGGCCGGAGGTTTTGTTGTGAGGGTCGGTTGTCAAGCAGCGGCCAATCAGGGCAGAGGATGGAGGCAAGTGGGGGTCGCGCCTGGAGGGAAGCCTTGGCCTCCAGAGCTACAGCTGCAGGTAGAGTGGCCTTCAGGGTCTTGGAATCAAGGGAAGATGGGCCCGCGTCTTCGCCGAACCTGGAGGGGACACTCGAGTCGCCGGCAGAGGGCTCTCGGCCAGGGCAGGCTTGAGCCAGTTGCCCCTCAAGACAGAGGGGCAGAGAGACAGGCGAAACTGAGGGACCAGTAGCAAATTTGGGATGAGCGAGCAGGAGCGGTGTGTGGAGACCAGAGAGGGAAATCTAGAGGGCCGGAAGCAGAGCCGAGGGTGTGCGGAGGACCGTATTGACCTGGGGCTCCAGAAACAGGGGAGCGAATGAATGGGGGACTCTGATAGCAGCGGGGAAAGAGAAGTAAAGAGGGTCTGGCGAGGCGTGGCCAACTTAGGGAGCTCAAGATGTGTCTGAGAGGGAGCACAGGCGAAGGAGAAAAAGAATACAGCTAGAGGGCTCCTAGGCAAGAGGTGAAGGGCTGAGGCTGTGGAGGCTCTATCCATGTTCTGGCCTTTTAGAATTGAGTCATTCCGACTCACACCTGGACTGGTGTGAGTTCCTGGCTCTTGAGAGTTGTAGGGGGTGGGCGTGGTTCCCCTACCAGGAGCTGGGGAAGGTGGAAGCAAGAAGATTGGATCCTCAGGGTCCTGCCGAAAATCACTCCTCCCCCGGAAGGCCTTTACTGACAGTCTAGTCTCTCTTCACTCTGTTTCTCTGTCTGTCTGTCTCTCAACCTATCTCTGTGTCTTTGTGTGTGTGTCTCTGCCTTTTGGGTGCCTCTCATGGGCCCCTAATCGTAGCGCACCATCCAATACAAGAGGTGCAAATCTGTATGAACTGCAGACACGTGGGCCTTCCTCTGCTGCAGGTGCTGGCACTTAAGACAACCAGCATCCTGGACTACCGCTCTAGGCCTCTAGGAAGTTAATCTCTCTCTCTCTCTCTCTCTCTCTCTCTCTCTCTCTCTCTCTCTCTCTGTGTGTGTGTGTGTGTGTGTGTGTGTGTGTGTGTCTTCCTCTTTTTCTCTACCTCCTCCTCCTCAAGATAGGGATCTCTCATTATGTAGACCAGACTGGCTTGAACTGACGGAGATCCCCCTGTCTCTGCCGGGCTTCTAAGTGCTGGGGTTAGAGACGTGCTGCCTACAGGCCCAGCTACTTAGGAAAGGTCTTTCATCTTTGGGATCTAAGTCACAGGGGTGTTCCTTCCTGGTCAGGTTTTCAGAGCCAGTGTGCTTTCATTGCAGGCCCTGGGGGCTTGGGTGGGTCTGTATCAAGTGACCTTGGTGACCCAGGGAACTACAACTCCTCTCAAGCACTTCCTAATGCACCTTCACCTCTGCTTGTATTCTAGCCCAGTGTTGAACTGAGATGGCCCAAGCCTGACATTCCATGATCTGGGATCCTGACCTATGCGTACAGGCTGCTGCTTTGTAGCAGATGATCTAAACCACCAGGCAGTCCTGAGCCAGGAGAGGAGGACTCTCTGCCTGGATGTGTGGGAACTCCCTGCCAACTTGATTGTCGGATCTGGGGGGGATCCACCCCCACCCCACAGAGAATACACTATCTGTTTTGTGGGTGGGGTCTCAGGTGCCACCCCCTGAAGCATGGCCACCCCTGTGGTCACCAAGACTGCCTGGAAGTTGCGTAAGTATTAACCATTTTTCTTTATCACACTGTTGTTTTGGGAGCTGCTCGTCGATGGATAGTCTGAACCCTTCCCTCTGTCTCTTCTTCTTGGCACAAGGGTGACTCACTGTCCTTGGACAGGTGGCTTAATCCTTCTGAGGCTGAGTTTCCTTCCCTGTGCAGCAAAATAATTGCACCTATACATATGCTCTGTGGTTGCTCTGAGATCAAGTGAGATCTCAACAGTAAAGCAATTTGTAAAGGATTTTCAGTTGGGCTGATGGGCAGTGTTTTGAGAAGGGCTAAAGGGTGTTCTAGGAATCTCAGACCTGTTCCAAGTCCCCTTTCCTCCATCAGATGAAAGTCTCTTGGAATGGGAGTGAAAGGGAGGGTACTCAAAGATGCTGGCATAGCTCTGAAGTGTAATTGAACAAAACCAGTTGTGAATCCTTTAGTCTAAACTCTCTTATAGTTGTCTTTTCCTTGTTTTGAGATAAGGTGTCCCTAGAGCCTTGAATGCACTGAGATGTGGATCTGCCTCCCGCGTGCTGGATTAAAGGGCTGTGCCGCCACTCCTGGCTCTTTCATCTTTTATATTCTTAAAAATTATCGAGGACCCCAAAGGGCTTTCATTTATAAATGCTGTACTTATCCATACATGCTATGTTAAAAAAAAAAACAAAAACCTGACAGTAGTGATGATAGCATCACATGCTGTGTGTCTTCTTGAAGACTCCTCTGGAAAAAAAATGAGAGTACCAAAGGCCAATACCATCCGAGTATTTAAGATAATAGCTTTGTTCTTGTGGAGCCTCTAAAAGGCTCTTGGGATCCTTAGATTGTGTTTGGAGGAACTGCATCTCTAGTCGTGTCTTGTTGTCAATAGGTTTAGTGTGCTGTGCCTGGTCCCACTCTGCTGTAACTGTCCATGAGCAGATATGGAGACTTCAGACAAAGCTGTTTTCTGGGTCTCGGTTTCCTCGTTTGTGAAAGGAGAGATTGGGACTGTTTTCAGGTTCTCCAGAGCTCTGGGGTTCTGGGAGAACGCCGTTGACGGCACTCAAGAACGGTGTACTTTGGGCAGAGGAGCTTGGTACTCAGTAGCATTATGTGTCCAGTTCTCTAATGGCTCATCCTACCTGAGAGTAGAAGCAGATGCTGGCGAGCAGGAAAAGGCCCAAATAGCCAAGGTCACTGGATAGTGGGAGCTCAGCCTTGGGAGACCACAGGCAGGAATCAAAACCACATCCGTTTCCAGTTCTGCTCTAATTCTGAGTGTGTGTGTGTGTGTGTACACGTGTACGTGTGTACATACGGGCCCTTGCTTTGAATCACTGCACTACTGATGAGGGTAGAGGGTGAGTGAGCAGCAAGCACAAAGACCACGTAGCTGTCACACGTCAGCAAGGAGAAAGTGGTACCACGTACCCTAGTGAGTTCTGCAGGGACACAAGTCCACAAGACCCCTGTCATCAAAGACCCAAGCATCAAAGTCTTTAAGCGCAGGCAGTAATGTGATCAAGTGTGCTGGGGATCTGACAATTTCTTGTGTGCAGAGGTTTATGGGTATATAGCCTGAGGCCACACAGGCTGGGGCTTCTTGGGGCTCCAGGGTGTGGTGAGGATCTTTACCAGTGTGGGCTTGCTGAACCCTTTTGTATATTCCTCCTAGGATGTAAGACCTTAGCACCTGTGTGCAGACTAAGAGTGATTCCCAGCTTTGGCTGAGATGTGCCAGGCACTGCTGGGGCTTGGGTGGGCCTGGGAGAGGTGCTGTTGGCTTATGCAGGAGGGAGAGCACCAGCTGTCACCTGGCCTGCCAGGAGACACTGAAGAATTTGATCTGTTTGCATGAAAATCAAGTACCACGTGCGGGCCACTGCTGCTTGCTGCTGTCCAAGCCAAGCTAGAAAGGAGCCTTCTTTGAGGGCTTGTGCATCCCTTTTGCTGGTGCCTGTGCTGTGTCTTCCGGTCTGCAAGGCTCCCATCAGCCTCTGCTTAAAGGGGAGTCATCATACCCGTACTCCCCGCCTGCGACTCTTCCAGTTACAGGCCCTTCCCAGGATCCATCTGATCCCCTAGAGCCTGAAGGCAGGAAGCTCTGCTTCCACAGCAGTGCCAGGCCTAGGGCCGATGTCTTCTGTTACCCATTCATGGCTGGCTCTGGAGGCGGTCCTGAGGCTCGCTGAGGTGGGGCTCAGCCAGACCTTTCTCTCTTTGCCTGGGAAGAGTGCTATCCAAGGCAGATGCCCGGGGGTGGGGTGTCTCTGACTGCAGAAACAGGGTGGAGCCGTCAGAGTAGAATGCTCAGGAACAGCTGCATGGCCCTCCTATGTATGGACAGATATATAAGGGTTTATGGCTCAAGTTTCGGGCAGCTGTCCCCACGTGTGCAGGACAGGTCTGTGATTGCGATGAGAACTAGAGCAAGACCCTACTCCATTGGGTAGGTGTTCCAGTACCCAGACTGGAAGTATCTGGGCTTACAAGGAGCGCCCACCCTGCTTGTGCCAGCTGTGCCCTGCCAGGCCCTGCAGCGAGGTATCATTTGAGAAGTTGTGCATCTTTGGAAGTCCAAACTGTCTGGCTTTCCTGGACCTGTTTTCCAGTTTCTTTAAGGTCTGCAGTTCACATAAGAGCTACCCACGGCTGGGTAGAGTAGAACATGGGCTTGGGGTGGAGGGTGGGGGTTACCAACAGCCATGATGTCCTTCTCCATGTCACACAGGCCAGCCTCCAGCTCCTTTAGGGCATCTGCCTATTGGGGTTTCCCTTTGCCTGTGTGAGATACTTGCCCTCTCCTTTCTGCTTGTTCCCAGAGAAAGTTGGGGACCAAGACTGGTGGCCTGGAGGCCTAGTTTGCTTCTTGATTCTCTGCTGAGTTTGTTTTTTTCAGAACCCTGATAAGTGCCCACAGTTCCCCGCCTGTTTTTCCCACTTTGACCCTCCTACCACAGTCCAGGTCAGGGGCTCTGGTGGACTGTCCGTAGGCCTCCCAGTCTAGTGTCAGCCTTTCCCCACCCAGCTCCTGTTGAGTCTGCTGCCTCCTGCCATTATCTTTTCTTTCTTTCTTTTAAGATTTATTTACTTATTATTTATACAGTATTCTGCCTGCATGTGTGCCTGCATGCCTGAATAGGGCACCAGACCTCATTATAGATGGTTATGAGCTACTGTGTAGTTGCTGGGAACTGAACTCAGGACCTTTGGAAGAAGAGCCAGTGCTCTTAACCTCTGAGCCATCTCTCCAGCTCCTCCTGCCATTATCTCTGTGGAACGTACTCTCTGCCTTCCCGGGACTCTGGTGACTACTCTGTCCCAGTGGCCAGTCCTTCTGTCTGCCTGTCAGTCTGTTCCCAATGACCTGGCTCAGGAGTCATTCTGTTCTCTAGACAGGAATCCTCTCTCAGAGGTGAATGACTTGTCCAAGGCTGTGCAGCTGGCAGAGCTCAGATTAGCACCTGATTCAGGATCTAGACAGAACTTGAACTTGTCTGAAGGTGTGTCCCAGGTGGCCGCTCTCTGTATGGGAGGCACCTGAGCAGTTGAAAGGCACTTAGGTGATATATGAGCCCACTTTAAAATAGATTTTTTTTAATAATTTATTTAATTTTTATTTTATGTGCATCAGTGTGAAGGTGTCAGATCCCTTGGAATTGGCATTACAGATAGTTGTGAGCTGCCATGTGGTGCTGGGAATTGAACCTGGGTCCATTTGAAAGAGCATACAGTGCTCTTAACCACTGAGCCATCTCTTCAGCCCCTAAAATAGATATTTTTTAATGTCTTTTTTTTTTTTTTTTGTATCATAGAAGAAGTACTATGAGTCTGTCTGGATATTGGTGCTTAAAACAAGGTAGATAAAAAAAAAATAGGAAGTCAGTTTTTAAAAGTGATCTTTGTCAGGCTGGAGAGATGGCTCAGAGGTTAAGAGTACTGACTGCTCTTCCAGGGGTCCTGAGTTCAATTCCTAGCAACCATATGGTGGCTCACAGCCATCTACAATGAGATCTGGGGCCCTCTTCTCGTGTGCAGGTGTACATGCTGGCAGAGTTATGTATACATAATAAATAAATCTTAAAAAAAAAAAAGTGGTCTTTGTCTTCCCATAGTGCCTGTGGTGAATGGTTCTAGGACCCCTCCACACAGATAGGACATGTGCTCAGTCCTTTATACAGTGATGTGGTGTTTGTGGCGAAATCTGCACTTCCTCTGGGTACTTTGACTCGGCTCTGTTACTTAATATAGTGCAGTGTTGTTTAACTATTTTGTATATTATATTGTTTATAGACTTGCAACAAGGAAAAGTCTACCCACACTGATAAGTACAGGGGCTTGTTTTGTTTTGTGTACATACATACAGCTTGCATGTAACCCAAGCTGGCCTGGAGCTCATGCTCCTGCCTCAGCCTTCCCCTTGTTGAGTTTGCAAATATGCACCATGTGCCCAGCCTTACAGATGCACCTATCCCAAGCATGCCCCATCAGCAGATGGTTGAGTATGTGTATATCAAGGGCGCACTGTGCAGTCTGTATTGCCAGCTGATGTGAAGAGAAAGGAACTCAGGAGGAGGCCTAAGAGCGGGGGTCTGAGGTAGAGAGAGAATCATCTCAGTCTCTGGCCTACACTTGGCCCTGTTGCTGGTCCTGAAGCTGATGGGGGTTCTCTGGCCATTGTGTTCAGAACTGGTGGCTAAGCATCCTCCATATGGCCTGTCAAAGTCCCCTGACCACTTTCTTTCCCTCCTTTCCTATGTAGAAGAGATCGTTGCCCATGCCAGCAATGTGTCCTCCTTGGTGCTGGGCAAGGCCTCGGGGAGGCTATTGGCCACTGGTGGAGATGACTGCCGTGTCAACCTGTGGTCCATCAACAAGCCTAACTGCATCATGGTGAGTGATGACCGTCCCAACCCCCACCCCGGGGATCACCCTTGGCAGGTACTGGTGATCCCAGGTCACCAAAATGATCCAGTACACTGTTAGTGCTACCCTTAGTTGTCTGCTCAGTATAGCTCAGGATAGCCCAGGACAGCTGGCATGGTGGCCAGCCCTTAGGAAGAGGGGTGACACAGGTGTGGGACAGAACTCCAGAGTATTCATGGAAGGTTTAAATAAGTCCCACTCTCCATTGCCAGCTTTGTGTGGGCATTTCTTTGTCTAAAGAAAGGATCAGAGCAGGCTCAGGTGAGGGCATTCTTTAAGCAGCTTTATTGGTCGCACACCATATAGAAGGCTTCGGGGCGCTTTCCAAGGCAGGCCAGCACAAGCAGAAGGGAAAACCAGTAATTTCAGGCAGTCCTATTGGCCAGAGAGGAGCAGGTTTTAGTCTGTGCCTTTCTAGACAGCGGAATGGAAGCACATACCTGTGGATACACACATATATCTCAGAGTACTCTCTTACTCTCGTGGACGTGGTTCTATAGAATGACATTGTCATGAGCATTTTCCTTTGCCAACAAATACTGATTTACAGCATGCTTTTAAGTGGCTTCTTGGTTTCTATCACAGGGATGAGCTGTAATTAGCTTTGCCACACCCTGTCATCAGCAAAACTGCTGGCTCCAGCCTTTAGTTTCTGCTAAACCACACTATGTCAAACATTCTTGCTTGTCCACACTTTTGAGCAGGTCTGTGATAACTGCATTTAGGCCCAGAATGTGCGGTTCTAAAAACTTGTCACAGCAGGCTCCAGAAGCCACTTTACATTTCATCCACAGCATGGGAGCGTGGCTATGCCCGTGTCCTTGCCACCTTGAACAGTTGTCATTCTTTTGACTTTTGACCAAGTAAACAAAAACTGGGGGAAGGTGAGAGCTGTTAGCGAGAAGTTGGCTTTTTCAGTGATTTTGTGAGTGAAACTGAGACCCACTCAGATCATAGCCAGTCCCTCAGATTTTTATTTTTTTCCTTAAGATGGATTTATTTTAATTTTTATGTATGTGGGTGTTTTGCCTGCATGTATGTCTGTGCACTGTGAGCATGCAGTGCCTGTAGAAGCTAGAAGGTGGCATTGGATCTCCTGGAACTGGAGTCACAGATGGTTGGCAGCTGCCACTCTTTTGCTGGTCATTGACTCCAGGGCCTCTGGATGAGCAGCCAGTTCCTGTAACCACTGAGCCATCTCCCCAGCTCCTGTTTAGTTTTGTTTGTGGAACTGAAATATTTTCATTCCCCATAAAATGCCAAAGTAATATATATATATATATATTGAAAAAGAACCAGCATAGACTAGAGACATAGCTCAGCAGCAGAGTGTTTGCCTAAATATTTTAAAAAGTAAAACAAAAATTCACCAAAAGATTAGAAAGTAAATGCTGAAGTACTTCTCCCTTCAGTGACTTTTGTGTCCTCCCAGGAGATAGCAAAGCCTCCTTCTGTGTGCTGGAATTATTTAGTCCATGGACAACTAAATACTTCTGTTTCTTTCTAGTGGTCTCATTCTGCGTACACCACCCTAGCCTTGAGGAGCTCAGTCTTCCTTATGTTTGAAGGGTTTTACTGTGGTGGCCATTTACGTGGACTGTAGTCTCTTGCCATGAATAACCGTGGGTTCGTGCTTGAGGAGAGTAAGGTCCCTGAAGAATTATGGTTCTATTGGTTTTTTTGAGATAGGATCTTACTGTATCGTCCAGGCTGGCCTTGAGCTTGGAGATTGTCCTGCCTCAGAGACCAGGGGTAATCCTTACTGCTGGGATCACAGATGTGTGTCACCACACCCAACCTTGGATCGTGGATTTGACGTTTTTGCCCAGTTGTGGACTTTGAAGCCTGGCCCCTAGCATCTGTCCGACAGGTGTCAGACGAGCTGCTACAACTACAAGGCTTCAGGCACTGGTGCCGAGGAATGCCCCTGTTTCCCAAATGTTCCCATCAGGAATGTTGCCTTAGAAACCTTAGTATGCACCAGTGAAGTGGCCACAGTGTTTTGACCAGCATTGAGCAGAATGTCAGACACCACGGATTTGGGTTCTGGCCTTCCCTCCCCAAAGCTGAAAATGACAACAGCTCCCACCTCACCTGGCCCAGCTCTCCTTGCTCTGGGTGCTCTAGATGTTCAAGAACCTACCCGTTCTTCAGCAGACCTTCCAGGCCCCTGGGAGCATAAAACAGGCAGCCTCCAGGGGGACAGACACCCAGGGACAGGCAGTAGAGATGAATTCCTAGCTTGCTATGGCCTCTATGCTCAGACAGAGTAGATAGAGATGGGGATAGGCTGGATGGGATCATTCAGACTCAGGGCAGAGGTTCAGCATGTCACCCTGATCTCCTGTTCCTTTCTAGTGTCTCAGAGCCATTCCTATAGGTGATGTCCATGCCAGGAGCACTGAAGAAGGGCCACGGTTGAAGGATGCCTAGGGATTGAGTTTAGTTTGGACTGTCTTTTTTTTTTTTTCTTTTCCTTTTTAAAATTCAGGGTCTCAGCATATAGCCAAGGCTGGCCTGGGTCTGACTATGTAGTCCAGACTGGCCTGGAATCCATCCTCCTGCCTCTGTCTCCCAAATGCTAAGGTCACCACTGTTTGAAGGGCTGCTTTATCCATGTTGATGATGAGTTCAGTTGAGTCAGAGCATAGGTGGGGCCCCAGAAAACAGGTCACCACATATTACTTCTTACTGAAACCATTCTCAGGGACCCTAAATTTGGGGTCGCTTACCTCTGCAGTTCACTGGAGCTACCTCCCTCCCTCTACAGAGCCTGACAGGTCACACGTCTCCTGTGGAGAGTGTCCGCCTCAACACCCCTGAGGAGCTCATTGTAGCCGGTTCCCAGTCCGGCTCCATCCGCGTCTGGGACCTGGAAGCTGCCAAAAGTAGGCCTCCCTGCTTACTGTTGCTTTGTGTGCGGGCCCCACTTCCAGCTTGGGACTTTGGGCTGCCTCCTTCAGGAAGTTTGGGTGCTTTGACCAGAGTGGTGCGCTGACCAGAGTGGGTGTCATTTCATCCATACCACTCCATCAACCCAGCAGCAGTGGGCACTGCCATCTGCTGACATGAGGTGCCTAAGTAACAAACAATAAGGTGTGTGTATTCACAACCTGGAAGGATATCAAATGCCAGGAGGTACCTGCAGGCATGTGGATAAGTAGATTGGCGTGTGGGAAGAGCTGTTAATACTGGGAGCATCCCACCTTGGGGTTGGAGCTGGGTGGCTGGGTCTTCTGTTCGCTTCCTTTCCCTTTGTCGTTGTCGCGTTGTCTTTTTTTTTTTTTTTTTTATGTATTTAATTTTATTTTATGTACATTAGTGTGAAGGTGTCTGATCCCTTGGAATTGGCAGTACAGACAGTTGTGAGCTGCCATGTGGATGCTGGGAATTGAACCTGGGTCCTTTGGGAGAACAGACAGTGCTCTTAAACCACTGAGCCATCTCTCCAGCCCCTCCCTTTGTCTTCTTTAATTTTCACTTCGACGGGAATAACACACGCTTTGAAAAGTTTATTTTAGCATGAACCTTGATGGCACAAGGTTCGTGAGGTCTTTGCCGCAGGCCTGCCCTTGTTCTAAGAGCCTCTGTTCTCCCTTCCTTGCTATGTTTCCTTCACTACCACCACCATCCCTCTCCTAAACCCATGGCATTGCACTTTCTTTTCTCTTTAGAACAACAGAAAAAAATAGGTTGACCCCTCACAGTGGTGCCTGCCTAAAATTACAACATTTAGGAAACTGAGGCAAGAGAATTGCTGTGAAGTTGAAGGCCAGCCTAGCCTATGGTGTAAGATGCTCCCACCTCAAACAAGCAAACAAAAGACCCTCAAATAAAAAAGGTACCCTCCTGCTATGAGAGGCAGGACTTGGCTCTCAGCAGCCACCCCAGGCCCAATCCCATTGCCCACATTTCTCTTTCTGTCTTTGCTCTGTTACCATTTATATGGTCTGTGTTCATGCTGTAAAGACCCCAAGTGTTTCTTTTTGTAACTTGGTTTCCTTGGAGTGAATGATTGCTCTTTTTCCCATGTGCATTTTTAAAACCGCTGTCATAATCATGATCAATCATCACCACAGATACACTGCAAAGCAGTCAGTTTGGAACCCCTTCCTATAATCCAGTTCTCTCTTTTCCTCAGGCCCAATGCCTGGGAGCCCTGAGGTTGTAAGCTAGCCATCACCCATGGTGTCTTCATCTCTATCTTGGCTGTCCCAGGGTCTTCTGTGGTTTCCTCCTTTCCAGATGGAACACTTTCTTCCATAATCTACTATAAAAGGCTGAAGAGAGCCAGGACAGAGACAGGAAGAATGCAAGTTTAAGCCCATCCTGTCTCAAAGTGCAGGGGCAAGTGCATAGCTTAGTGGTTGACATGTCTAAGGCCCTGGTTTGATCTCTGGCCCTGAGGGCAAATGGCAGGCACAATGTTAGGGACCGTCCATGGCTGAAAGCGACATTATTCTTTTAGAGTTCAAGTATAGAATTCTAGTGGAAATAGAATGGGATTTTGAAGGTGCCGCTGCACTGCTTTTAGGTTCCAGAATTGCTGGCAGAATCCAGTGCCCTTTTCCACTGGCCCTTTTCGTGGGATGTGTTTCTTTCCCTCCCTCAGTTTGTAGGATGTGTCCCAGCCTCATGGCGATAAGCCTTTCTGTGGGTGCGTTCTCACGTCTGAGCTTGTAGCTTACAGGTTCCTCTTGGTCAGAAACTCTTACCCTGGGTTGTGGCTTACACTGAGTCCTGCCTACTCTATGGGTACTGCCAGCCCCAGTAGCCCCACAGATTTGTCACAAGAATCTGAAATTTGTTGTGGAGCCCCTCCTCCCTGCTCTGCAGTATCGGCAGCTAACTCAGCTTTGTTTTACCAACCATTGTTCAGGCCAGCCCCAGGAGACCCAAGTAGCATTGGCTGGCTTGTTGCTGGGGCCACCTGCGTCAGGTTAAGAGGCTCCAGCCCTCCTTGTCCAGTGAGAGCTCTCTGAGCCTGGCTGAGCCTAAAAGGTCCTTCTGACACAGGTCCTGCTGCCATAGAGTAGCCACAGGCAAGTATGTCCTGCAGGGAGCCTAATTTGGTCCAGGAATGTTGGCAGTTTTGTGTTGTGGCCCCCGGGAAAGATGGCATCCCTTAGTCCTCTGAAGTGACCAGATGTTGATCGTATATTGAACACAGCCCCAGATTCCTCTGTGACACACAGCTGTATACTATGGTTTTTCCGCCAAGCTACATCAGGCCTCAGCCTTCTGTGCTTATCACTGGACATGAGAGGCAGGGAGGACCATGCCACGATGGCAGGCTCTGACTGAGCAGGCAGCCAGTCCCCAGTGACCAGCACCACTCTTCATGATTCACCAAAGAGCCGAGGGCCAAAGGGAAAAGCTGCGAGGCCATAGCCCACCCCAGACTTCCTCGGCCACTGTGCTTCACTGGGAGATGAGTGATTCCTTCAAATAGCAAGGTGAAATGGACTGTGAAGCCTGGTTGGCAGGGCCCCCTTTTTGATATATTGGGCAGCTGAGACCATCAGAGGCACAGGGCTTAGTGAAAACGTTGAGGCTGAAGGTGGCAGAACCTGGAACTTGAATCCTGGGGTCAGTACTCCTGCCCCAGTGCTTTCTTCTGTCCGTCTGCTACCTCAAGTTGGCAGTTCTCAAGCTTGCCCTCAGAAGGGAGAGCTAAGACCTCAAGGCCACTGCCACCCCACTGGCAGAACACATGAGAAGCCAGAGAAGCTTTAGGTACACAGGGGACTCTCAGGGAGCCACAGTTACACTGGAGGATGTGGGCAGAAGCTGAACAACCAGTCCACTGGGAGGCCTTGAGGTCCCCACATGTGCAGACAGGTCCACTCTGCAGTCCCTAGAGCCTGTGACCAAGGCTAGGCATCCTCTGGGAAAGACAAGTGAGGGCAGAAGTCATGGCAGAAGAATGTGGTCCTGCCAGCTTTCCACACTGCAGCTGGGAGCTAAGGGTGCAGGCTCGGTGGGTCCCCCAGGAAGGTGCCCACACCTCAGGAAGCTGGCTTACGTTCGGTAGGTCCCACCACAGCCTCTAGTGACTGAGTTTCCCCTGCTGTGGCAACAAGGTCAAAGGTGGCTAGGGCAGTATGTTACCCAGGCTTCCTGAACTTCTAGCAATACAAGACAGCTAAGAAACAGGGAAAGCCAAGGGCTCATTGTGGGGGGTGGTTGAGTTGGACATCCATACCACAGATGAGTCAGGCACCCTGGCAGAATCCTCAGGCATGAGGAGGCATCATCCCAGCTGCAGCGTCCACCAGAAATCAAGCACCAAGGGGCCAGAAAGATGGCTCAGAGGTTAAGAGCACTATCTGCTCTTCCAGAGGTCTTGAATTCAAATCTGGGCAACCACATGGTGGCTTACAACCATCTATGGTGGGATCTGATGTCCTCTTCCGGCACGCAGGTATACATGCAGATAGAGCATTCATATACATACATACATCTTTGGAAAAAGAGAGAGAGAGAGAGAGAGAGAGAGAAAAGAAGGAAGGAAGGAAGGAAGAAAGAAAGAAAGAAAGAAAGAAAGAAAGAAAGAAAGAAAGAAAGAAAGAAAGAAAGAAAGAAAGAAAAAGAAATCAAGCACTGAGGCTAGATGGACAGTGGACCTGGGCATCAGCTGGTCCTGGTTAGGGCAGCTGTTCCCTTTGTGCTGTTCCTGCCATCCATCCTCTGCAGTGCAGCCTCAGCAGGACTTCTCACTCTGAGTTGTCATCCACCCACCTAGCATTGTCAGAAGGACTCTGAGCTAATGTATAGTTGGCTCCCTGAACACCAGAAATACCCAGTGGAGGTGCAGTGATGGGGCAGCTAGAGGGCCATAGCTCTGTGCAGCGCATCCTCAATGAGACCAGACGAAGGAGAAAACATGTGCTCTGAGGTCCGGGGAGGAGGAGATCCTGAGGCAGACTGGAGGACGTGAAGGCAGGCCTGTAGGAGCAAACTAGAGTGAGAATAATTGAAACCTGCACTGTCCCATTCTTATTTTCTTAGTTCAGGGAAACCAACCTGAAGGTCAGAGAGGGCAAGGAATGGCCTAGGGTCATACAGCAAAATTAAGGAGGGCCAGAGCTGATTCTAGTTTTGTCAGGCTGCTAAGCTCATCTCTGTGCATGGGTGGGTTCTACAGTGGAGCTACTCAGTTCCTGTGTACCTGTCCCTGATGGGAGAGCTCACTCCCTGTTGAATCTTGGCACAACCTAAGGATTCCGGGACTCTGTAGCCCTTGGCCTACCACTCCTGGGCTGGTAGGCTTTATTTGGGTAGTAGAAGCAAGACAAGGGAAGGATTTGAACACTACCTGGAATACCCCGAGACACAGTATGCCACCAGGCTGCAGGACCTCCGCGGGTTAGGTGTGTCACCAATGCAGCAGCGGGTGACTAGCCTGCTGCTCGCTGCATCTGCCCTGTACCCTCCATTCCTGCTTGGGGGCCATCCTCCAGGTCACACACGGGTGCCATCCCACTAGGCACGGTGAGTCCCAGCCATATCCTCCTCTTTCCCATGGCTGCCGTCCACCTGGTGTTGCCCCTAGTCTCCCTGGATTCTTTCGCCAAGCAGATCCCCCACTGCAGCCTCTCTGCTCTCTCCCTGGTACTGTCCTGGGCATTATTTACGCTGCGTGGTAGCTCCATGGCCACATGGCCTGGGTCAGACTGCTGCCGCCCGGGGGCCTTGGTACACACAGAGGTTTGGCTGGCTTCTGCTGGCCAGCTAACATTTACAAGGCACTTGTGCTTTATTTTGCTTCATTAGTTCTTCGCACACTCATGGGGCACAAAGCCAACATCTGCAGCCTGGATTTCCACCCCTATGGCGAATTTGTGGCCTCAGGTTCCCAGGACACAAACATCAAGGTGAGGTGCCACTCTGCCGCCCGTCCCCTACCAGACCTCTGCCTCTTCCAAGTGTAAGGGAATCCTCCCTCCATACCAGCACCCTCACCGTCCTTGGGACAGAGGACCTGACGACTCTGCCCAGACACTTCAACTTGGGGTGTCCAGCTCGGGCAAACCTCCCAGCCTCTCTCTTTGGGGCTGTCGTGACCCAGAGGTATTGAGCCTTCTCTGCTCAGAGCTGCACTCTCCCCTCTGGCCTAGCCGCCAGGGCCATCATAACCTCTCACGATCCACCTTCTCTACCCCGCCCCTGCTTCTCTTCCCTACAGCTCTGGGACATCAGAAGGAAAGGCTGTGTATTCCGATATAGGGTAAGCATGGCCTGTGTCAGTTACCTATGGCCTTATGTGGCATCAATCACACAGCTTGGGTCCACACTACAGGGGTGAGGGGGCAGCAGTCCATTGCAGGTGAAACCTCAAAACGGACCTGGCATAGCATGAAGTGCCTTGGGTGGTCTATCTGGACCCCCAGCTTTTCACCAGTTCTCAGCACCACATATATAAGTAGTCCATGTTTGCTTTTGCAGTCAGGTAGCTGGCTCAGGTAGCCCTGGGTGCAGGGCTTCCTGTTTTTAGGTATGTATGTGGCAGCTCTGTGACCAACAGAATCCTTCTTTAGGCCTTTTAGAGAAGATCATAAAACACTTTCACCATGTTAACAGGCTGCACACGTGGGACTTCCTGGAGGCCTAGGAGGACATAGAAGTGTTCCTCAAGATTCCAGCAGTGACCTCCATCCTCTCTGTGGCTGGTCCTTAGGATAGCCCTGTGTTCTGGGGCAGGCCGTGGGCATGGGGAGGTGCCATGGGATGCAGGCCGTCCACGCAGCGTGGTTCTTTTTTTTCTTTCTCAGGGGCACAGCCAAGCTGTACGGTGTCTCCGGTTCAGCCCTGACGGAAAGTGGCTGGCCTCAGCAGCGGATGACCACACAGTAAAGGTAACTCGTCATGTGGGCCTGCAGGCTGGGCCCAGAGGTGTGCCAGTCACACCCAGACAGCGCCCTGACCTCCCTGCTCACCAGCCATATGTGCCTTCAGACCAGTTGGGAGTAGAGAGGGAGCTCAGGCCCACCTTCAAGGGCACTGCCTGGCCCTTACCTCTTCCCACCCTGCTCCAGCTCTGGGATCTAACAGCTGGCAAGATGATGTCTGAGTTCCCTGGTCACACAGGGCCTGTCAACGTGGTGGAGTTTCACCCCAATGAGTATCTACTAGCTTCTGGCAGCTCGGACAGGTGAGGAGGAATGAGGCACATTACCTGACATTTGTCCCTGCCTTCTCTTATCCCGTCATAAGCCTAAAAGCCTTTGTAGACTGAATTTAAGCCAGGATTGGTTCTTGGTACATCCCTCCCCTGGCTAGTGCCCTGTTCTTGTATTTATCTGACCTGTTAGGATCCACCCTTCCTAAATGGGCACAGTGCAGGGAGCCCCCTGGAACCCTGGGGCCAACTCCGAGGCAGGGCCGTCAGGCACAGCCTAGGTTATCTTCACCCTCCCTCTGTATGCACAGGGCCATCCCTGCCCCAGACATCACTGCTAGTGCCCCTGCAGGGAGGGCCCTGGATAGCATGAGGGACTCGCTCCCTGTGGCCATCTTTGCAGGACAATCCGCTTCTGGGACCTGGAGAAGTTCCAGGTGGTGAGCTGCATTGAAGGGGAGCCAGGGCCTGTCAGGTACACAGAGCACATGGGCCTTCGAGTAGTGGGATGCGGCTAAGGGTGATTTCTGCCTCTGCCGGTGCCGGGCGTCAGCGAGGTGCCCTAGGCCTGACAGCCAGCTCTCATCTGCCCTAGGAGCGTCCTCTTCAACCCCGATGGCTGCTGCTTGTACAGTGGCTGCCAGGACTCTCTGCGTGTCTATGGCTGGGAGCCTGAGCGCTGCTTTGATGTGGTCCTTGTCAACTGGGGCAAGGTGGCTGACCTGGCCATCTGCAATGACCAGCTGGTGAGGGTCAAGTCACCCACCGCCCCCTCCCCTTCACACACCCACCCACTAGGCCTCCTGGGGTCCGACCCAACTCCTCACCAACTCTGCATGCCCCACAGATAGGTGTGGCCTTCTCCCAGAGTAATGTTTCCTCTTATGTGGTGGACCTGACGAGAGTCACCAGGACAGGAACTGTGAGCCAGGACCCTGTGCAGGCTAGCCAGCCTCTGACACAGCAGACCCCCAACCCTGGTGCCTCCCTGCGCCGCATCTACGAGCGGCCCAGCACGACCTGCAGCAAGCCTCAGAGGTAGGTGCTGTTGGCCCTGGCAGGGAATACGTCCCAAGAAGTCTCCAGAACACTCAACCTCACAGAGGGCCCTGGTCTCGAGTTTGGCTCTGTACTCACTAGGGTAAAGCACAACTCGGAGAGTGAACGGCGCAGCCCCAGCAGTGAAGATGACAGGGATGAGCGTGAGTCCCGAGCTGAGATCCAGAATGCTGAGGACTACAATGAGATCTTCCAGCCCAAGAACAGCATCAGTGAGGCCGCCCTCTCTACCCGTCACAGCCCCTCACCTTGTGGCCATATCCCCTAAAACCTACCTGGTCTCCACATGTTGTACTGGGCTGATTTCTAAAAACAGGAACCTGGACACTTGAAGCAGAGGTCCAGCCGCCACTCACTGGTGGCCCCAGCCCAGCCCTCTGCCCTGTTCTAAGCAAAGAGAGTCGATAGGTGCATATGGGTTCATGGTGCCAGGAACGTCTGCTTGGGGACTACCCTCCAGCCATGCGTCTTACCTTGATTAAGACCTTGGCCTCACACCTGTTTTCCCAGAGAGCCAATGAGAACTCGGTTATGAGCCCCCTTTGCCTTGGCAGGTCGGACACCACCCCGGAGAAGTGAGCCCTTCCCAGCACCCCCAGAAGATGGTGAGTTGGGCAGTGCTGGCCTCTGAGGACCAGGCCTTGCCTCTTTTGGCCTACCCAATTAAGACCTTATCTCCATACCTACCTAAAAGTGCCTGCCATGTGTCTGGCCCCAGAGAAGGCCCTGGAGGCAGCGTAAGGCAGGCAGGTGCTTCCTTGAAGCCCATGCCTGAATGCTTGGAGAGAAACACACACAGGTGGGCCTGCCCCTGGGGTGTAGGCTCCTGAGGAGTGGGTCTACTGCAGATATGAGGGAGCAGGGCTCCAAGAGGGCTGAGGGCTGGTGAGCAGAGGGAGGGAAGAGCTGTGTAGGGAGGAATCATCAGGACCCAGACCTGGAGCAGAAGCAGAGAGCCAATTTGGAGGCCGGACCCATAGAGCCCTGGCCAGGAGTTTGGGACTGAAGAAAGGGACAATCCAGTCTGCTTTGGGATGGCAGAGGGTCTGTCCTCCATAGCATTTCTGTCCTGGCTTCTCTTGGGGACCCAGTGTCTCTTTTTTATCTTAGTGAGATTGTGTCCTGAGAACCTCTCCCTGTTTCCTGCTTACTATGCACTCATCTGCCCTTTCCATATGCTCCACTCCTAATGGCAGGATTGTCCTGAAGCTACTGGGTTCCATCCACACACATCCAAGGATAGCCCCTGCCTCAGCTTTCCAGTACCCACACCTACTGCTGGGCTCCCAGCTCTCTGGTTCCCCTCTCCATCTGCTGGTACCTTCTCAATCACAGATATCCTGGAATCCCATCCCATCCCCTGACCTCTTCCCATCTGGTCTTTCTAGGCTGACAGTGAGCTGTTCTTTTTACTCCTAGACACAGCCACAGCAAAGG
Organism: Psammomys obesus; assembly: GCF_907164565.1. Taxonomy (NCBI): domain Eukaryota; kingdom Metazoa; phylum Chordata; class Mammalia; order Rodentia; family Muridae; genus Psammomys; species Psammomys obesus. The sequence goes on from NW_026596034.1 coordinate 11,378,102, forward strand.
AGGCCTCCAAACCCAGCCAAGCCATGGATGTGCAGTTGCCAGTGCCAAATGTATGTCTGAACAGAGCGGGCATCCTATGGGTCTGAGCCAGGGTTGGGACCTTCCTGTCAGGAGCCGAGGAGAGGCTCAGGCTAGTGCTAGCTCAGCCTCTGCTCCCTGCAGCTCGAGGTCCAAGCAAGACTTCCAGTCATGACTTCCACTCCTGTAGCTAAGGGTGAGCCTGTCGTCATCCCTGCCACGCGGAATGAGCCCATTGGCCTAAAGGCCTCTGACTTCCTGCCAGTGAGTGGGACCTGCCCAAGAAGTAGGGTTGAGGGCTGAGCAGGGAATGGAGTGTGCAATCTGCTTCTGTGCCGGCAACTGGGAATTGTCCCCATAGGCCGTGAAGGTCCCACAGCAGGCAGAGCTGGTGGACGAGGATGCCATGTCACAGATACGCAAAGGCCACGACACCATGTGTGTGGTACTCGCCAGCCGCCACAAGAACCTGGACACTGTACGGGCTGTATGGACCACAGGAGATATCAAGGTGAGGGTGACCCCTAGCATCTGTTGCTTGGGCTTTGGGCTGAACAAGAAGCCACACAGTGGGACCCCCGGGTGCAGCAGCCTTGTGTTTCAGTAGCCAGCTTCCATCAGTTGAGCTCTCATGTCAGGCTGCGCCCTGCCCTCCTTGTTGGTGTAGTCCATTAATATGCCTTCAAACCCCGCCCACTCCTATCCTGTGCTGCCCTCTTAATGGAGCTTGTCTGTAGACATCAGTGGACTCTGCAGTGGCCATTAATGACCTGTCTGTGGTGGTGGACCTCCTGAACATTGTCAACCAGAAAGCGTAAGTGGCCTCAGGAGAAGAGCGGGGTGGTCAGGGCTGGCTGATGGCATCACACCCAGCTGTCTCTCTAGCTCCCTGTGGAAGCTGGACCTGTGCACCACAGTGCTGCCACAGATTGAGAAACTTCTGCAGAGCAAGTATGAGAGGTAGGGAGCCCCTCCCACCCTGGAGCCAGCAGAGTGGAAATAGGCGTGTATGTGTCTTTGCCCCTCTATCTAGGATCTCTCTGTCTTACCTCTGGGACCATCTGTGTATAACTCTATCCATCTTTCTCCTGAAGCTATGTCCAGACCGGGTGCACCTCCCTGAAGCTGATCCTGCAGCGGTTCCTGCCCCTCATCACTGACATTATGGCAGCCCCGCCCTCTGTGGGTGTGGACATCAGCCGAGAGGAGAGGTAAGGGGTATGGTGTATTCCTTATCCTCATTTCTAAGTGGCTGTCCCCAGACAGCTTGCAGAGAAGTGTCTGGGAAGTGGCCAGAGCATGGGTTCCTCCAGGGCATTGCTTATCCCTACACACCAGCATGGCTTGGAGAAATTTTTTGTGCTCTTAGTAGGAGGAACTGGAGTGGTTGGCGAAGCAAAAGCCCGAGGCCTGGCAGGTGTGGCTAGGCGAGGTAGGTGGCCTCCATCCTCAGGTGCTGCCTCTTGGCCTACAGGCTACACAAGTGTCGACTTTGCTACAAACAACTTAAGAGCATCAGTGGCCTCGTCAAGAGCAAGTCGGGTCTGAGTGGCCGCCATGGCAGTGCCTTCCGTGAGCTGCACCTACTCATGGCCAGTTTGGACTGAGGAACTCGTGGGTGGGAGAACCAGCAGCCCTCCCTGGCGTGGCCTCATACTCCAGTTTGCTGTATGCCTATGGTCCGTGAGCCTCAGCCTGGCCCCCACTCTCGCCCAGATGGCCATCCTGGAGGTGCTGCTGCCAGCCGCACTGACCACCTTCACAGCTGTGGACTCCACTTCCTGTCCAGCAGCAGCTGCAGTCTTGCACAGCCCTTGCCTCTCAGGGCAGCTCCAGCCTCGGAGCTGCTACTGTAACTTATCAGGCAGAGTTATTAAATTTGTAACTGTTCCTGACTTCCTTATGAGAGACATCCTGTCTCTCTCAGTCTCTCAGACACAGTGTGGCCTAGAGGTCTCTGGAGGATGAGACTTGTTCTAGCCAAGCCCTAGTGCAGCTTCGGGCTGTGGCCAGCAGGAGACAGCAGAGTGCCAGGCATGAAAGAAAGGGCTGCCTGGTCAGCTTCTCTTTGAGGAAGTGGACATGAACAGGTGAGGCCACGGTGTCTTAGCCACATTCCCAACTGTCCTTGGGTCTAGCTACCAGTAGGTTAGCTACGAGCCTGTCATCACCCTCCCTCTGACCTCTAGATGCCTTGAGAGACTAGACCAGGATGGTTGCATGACCTGGGAAGAGTCTAGAGTGGTTTGTGGAGCCCACAGGAACCTACCTCTGCTTTTTGCTGGCTGAGCACTGGCCTCTGCTCTCGCAGCACCCCCTTGAGTGTCTGACCTCCAGAACAGCTTGTTAATGTGGCCAGCAAGAAAGGAGGAGGCCTTGCAGGCCCTGTTCTCCAGGGCTAGTACCAGGCACAACTGCGTGAGTAGGTAGTGGGGTGATTGCAAGTGGCCACAGTTCCAAAGACTGGGAGGAAAGGCCAGCACGGGGTGAGCAGTGGAGCTGGCAAACGTGACAGGTCTTTGAAGCTCCCCAAAGCCTGTTTTCCATCTGTAACATGGAAGTGACACCACTATGGGATGGGACAGCAGTTACAGGCACACACATAGTGGGTGCCTCATAGTGATAGAAAAGGTATGGGGACAGTAGAACTCCTGGCTCTCGGTGGAGACACACGGTCTTCAGTGGTAGCTCCTGGAGTCTGCACGGTCACCCAGCAATAGAGAGTAACAGGGCATGCAACATCCACTCCCTCTCCATGATCTATCCACAGGGTCTCCCAATACCAATTATTCAGACTACGCTTGTGTAAAAAGACATTAATTTTAATAAGTAAAAATGGCTAAGCTTCCAAAAGTTCTTAAATAGGATTTGGGGGAGGAACATGGTGATAATCAGTGGGCAGGGAGAGTGCCTGGTGTCAGGCAGATGAGCAGGCCCCAGCCCTTCCACTGGCCTCTGCCAGCCATAAATATAGCCCAGACCCCTGACAGGGTGAGGGCTCCTATATACACCTAGGAACAATATATACACACCCCGGGTAGGGCTCCCCTCCCCAGGAGGGCAGGCAGAGATGTTCTTGCTCCTCCAAACCCCTAGCTGATTCCTCAGCCTTTTCCAGCCAGCAGGCCAGTTGGGGAGAGGGCCCACCCTCCTGCAAGGGCCCAACTTCCATGGCCTTGGCCTACCACCAGGCAGAGGTCCACCCTGGCCCCTCCAGAAGCCCATGCTTGGGTGTCCAGAGCCACACAGAGACTCGCTTCCTTCTGAACATGTTTCTCATCTATGAGGAGCGGTAGGGTGGGAGCACTTCCACCCTGGCCCCATCTCTTGCATTCATGGTAGGTGTTACAGCATGTAGCCAGGCCACAGGGCCCAGCTCCAGGCCTAGCAGCATGGCACATCCTCACACAGGCACTGGCTTCAACTTCCCTAGAAAAGGAGAAAGGAGCTCTCAGCCTCTTGTCTCAGCAGGCATGCCAAAAGCAAGTACAGAGCAGGAGGCCGGCGGAAGCACACAGACAGCAGGCAGCAGAGGACAGGACTGGCTCCGTACAACAGCCTTGCAACCAACAGCGGGTAGCAGGCAGGCAGCCCCAGGCCACTGGCCCCCACTCACCTGGAGACTGCAGCCCCAGCCGTCAGGCTGAAATCAAAGTGATAGACATCTCACTTGGGGGGTTAGCCCAGCTGCCACCACCCCTCCTTTTGACCCAGTGAGAGGCCAGGCCCCCCAAGTGAGCAGGCAGGGGATCCCAGGTCACAGGCCTGTGGTGAGGCCCCCTTTTCCACTGGGGATGTCTGGACTGCTTTGTGGGAGATTGCGGGTAGAGGCAGGAACTAGAGGAGGCCTGCGAGGGCGGCTCTGTCCACAGTACAGGCCTTGAGTCAACAGCATAGGCAGGAGCTTCTAAAGCAAGATTCCTTGTCACCCGTTCCAGGGGCTTGGGACTCAGTAAAAAGAGTTCTTGCTTGCTGACTCCTGCCCGGGACAGGCAAGGGAAGGCGGCTAGTCCTAAACATGGTTTTGCGCAACTGCGGCTAGAACGCAGGGAGGGCTTCCCATTTCTCGGCAGGCAGCTTCCCTTTAGGAGGTACAGTCTCCCTATATAGCCTTCACTGGTCTGGAACTTAACTGTGTAAGCCATGCAAGCCCAGAGCCTGCAATCCTGACTCTGCCTCCCAAATGCTGGGGCAACAGGCACAAGTTACCATGCCCACTTCTACCTCCTTGTTAAAATTCTGTTTGAGACTGTGTGTTGACCGGGCTGGCCTCAAACTTCCAGCGCTCTAGTGTCAGTGTCCCAAGTAGCTGGGATAACAGGTGGGGCCACCAGGCCTGGCCCATAGGCTGCTGCTTCCCTGCCCTCCCGCCCGGTCCAGTCCTAGACAGGCTTACCTGACGGCTGCAGCTTCCTTCTGATGGAGCCTGGGCGGCTACTGGTCCCAGAGCCAGGGGCAGAATGGGCTCGTGCTGTAGGCTGTGGTGTCTGGCAGGCCGGCTCCCACTGTGAGCAGAGAAGGCAGGAGGTTATGGGAGCCAAGGCTGCCCTGGCTCCTCTCCTCCATCCATCGTGTTTCCCTTCTTTGCTGACAATGTTTCCTCGTCTACAGGGGACACTACTGACTTAAGAAGTCACAGCACAGGAATTAAATATCCGAAAAGGAGGAAATTTGTATTGTGCCTCTTCCATGGGCTACTGCTGGCCCCCACACTAAAGGTGGCCTAAGGGGGAGCTGGGGGTAGTGGCGTTTGCCTTTAATCTCAGCAATCAGGAAACAGGCAGATCTCTGAGTCTGAGTCTAGCCTGGTCTACAAAGCAAATTCTAGGCCAATCAGTGCTACAAAGAGACCCTGCCTCAAAAAACCAAAAGTACCACTGAGTACTACTTTCACCCACCTTGTGGCAGCTTCCTCTCCCACCACCCCATCCTATTCAACCCTGTCCTACTCAGTACCAGCCTGAATCATGCTCATGGGGAGTGGGGGGGGGGGGGGGGGGGCGGTGCACCTCCAGATGCTCCTGACTTGACCAGGAACCCAGCTCTGTGCGTCGGGACCCAGGGCCCAACTCCACAGAGCGAACCCTTTCAGCAAACTTGAGGGAGTACAGAGTCTCGCTGGTATTCTTCTCCACGGGGGACACCTAGGGGGACAGAGAGCTCAGGTTCAACTCATGTCAACTGGCTGCCCTCATGGCACAGGAGGTGGCAGCGAAAATGTAGAAAGCCAGTGGCATGAGGAGGGACTATGTGAGTGGGGTCTATGTGGGGGTTGGGGGAGGTGACAGCCTGGGGAGGCCCTTCCTGAATCACAGGCCCTTACCTGTACCACCATGAGTGTCTTGCTGTCACCACTGAGTGAGTCCTGCAGCAGGTAGGTGAGCTTGGAATTTCGGAAGGGCACATGGCCCTGTCGAGAGCGCAGGGCAGCAATGACATCCCCCAAGGCAGCCAGTGACCTGTTGATGTGCTGTGCCTCTCGAAGGCGGCTGCCTTCGGCCCCTGACTTGCACACACGCTCTGAGCCAGCCAGGTCTACCAGGTTCAGCTTCCCTGCAGGCAAGGCAAAGGGCAGGTCAGTTCCACACAAAGGATACCTGTGGAGCACTTGGCCAAAATGCTCAGTGTGCAGCTCTCACCCGTGGTGCAGAGGCCTGTGCTGCAGTCCGCGCCTCGCACTGTCACGATAAGCAGAGCGTGGGAGCGGGAGCTGTGTTCATTCAGGTTGGTGAACTCCGTGGTGCGGTTGTTGTAGCCAAACTCAAACACCTGGGGGCAAAGGCAGTGGGGCTCTCTTTGGAAAGGAAATGTCACCCTGAAATGTCACCCTGCATGTTTTACTTATACACGGAGGTTTCTTTGGGTTTTTTGTTGTTTGGTTTTGGGGAAAGTCAAGGTCTTACTGTGTACACTAACCTGCCCTCTAGCTCACAGACATCTGCCTGCCTTTGGCTCTCAAATACCAGGATAAAAGGGTGTACACCATCACGTCTTGCTACGTTTTTAATTTTTTGTTTTTGAGACATGGTCTATGTGGCCTTGGCTGCCCTGGAACTCCCTACGTAGATCAGACTGCAAACCCACAGAAATCCACCTACCTCTGCCTCCTTAGCGCTGAGGTTAAAGCTATGCACACCTGACCACGTGACATTTTTGAGGCAGGGTCTTCTTGCTAGGCAGACTGGTCTCAGAGCCACAATCCTCCTGACTGAGCCTTACAGGTGTGCTCCTATGCCTGCCTTTCATTTCAGGTGAGGAAACAGGCTTGGAGAGGTCTGGGGACTCAGCCAAGCTGCAGTCAGGCGGTGGCCGTGCCTACACTGAGCCCAGTTCTGCCTGCAGAGCCGCTGCTTGTTGGAGGGCAGGGTCTCCCAGCACTTCCCAGTACTCCTTACCTTGTTGATGTCATCCACACTCTGCACCTGGAACTCGGTCAGCCCTGGCACATACAGCTGCCCACTGCCATCTGGGCACAGTCGGATCTCCAGCTTCTCCTGAGGCTCTTTCCCTAGCAGGTCTCTGGAGGGGCAAGTGGGACATTACTTCTCCCCTCTCACTTCTGGCCTCTGCGTGCCTTTCTCCTACCCACTCCCTAGCCCATCTCTGCCGCCACGACCAATCTTGGACCATTAGTCTGCTGGTCTCTTCTTCATCCAGTTTCTCCCCTGCACCCAGAAAATGGAAAACAAACTTCCACAAAAGTCCCAAGAATGGCATGCCCCTGAACTGGGCAGGGATCCTCGCCCCCATCCCTACCCAGGGCGATGCAGCCCACAACAGGGAAAGTCCCAGATAAGGGAGGACCCACCTTCTAAATTTGGGCAGAGCCTCTCCCAGCCCCATCTAGAACTAGACTTGAAGAGCGGGAAGCCCCCCACCAGCCCCGCCCAGCTCTGGCCCAGGCCCACCTGAGGACCTCATTGTAAATCTCAGCTGCGCTGACTGTGATTTTGTACTGCCAGTCGGATGCTTTCTCCTGCACCTCAGAGAAGAGCAGCTGCAGGGCCCGCTGATTAATGCCTGGGTTCTCGGGGGTCCCCTGGTGGCAAAAGGAAAGGCCCAGTGGCCCTACAGATGCTGCATGCTGGTCTGCCCTCAGAATACCCTCTACTAGGTATAAGCAAGTTTCCCTTCCTTGAAGGGAAGTTAGCAGTTCCCTGCCAGGAAGATGGTGAGAATGAAAGGGGTTCAATGAGGTGAAGGGCCTGGTGTGCATACCCATGCTGAGCACCAGGGGTTATGGTCTACCGGGCCTTCTGAAAGGGGCAACTGAAGTGAATAAATTACCACCCCTTGCCCCCAGGAGCCTCCTTGGAGGGAGAGGGTGGAGAAGTTAGGCCTCATGGGTGAAGGGCCTGACACTGGATGAGGTGACCACCTTTCAGAAGAGAGCTGGAGCCCACCTGGGCCCTAGAGGCATTCCCTCCCCTTTGAAGGCACCTCCTTGGCCCTGTCATCAAGTGTGATGGCTGCCAGGCACGCTCCAAGGTCCTGCAGGTCCCCTCGACTGCAGTTCTTCCACGGTAGCTCCCTCAGGGCCTCCCATGCTTCCACAGAGGCTCCCCATGCCTCGGTGTCCCATCACTGCTGGAGCCTCACTCTTGACTTTACTGTCCCTGGCACCGGATGGGCACCTGCTGATTTGCTGTGCTCACTGCTGTCCCAACCACCAGGCGAGTCCTGGCAAACTGTTCTGTCATGGTCCCTCGGGCCTCAGCAGAGGGTTCAGAGGATGGACACTTTGGGGCTCTTGGAAGTCACCTGAACTCTACACAGCTCAGGACAGAGCTAAGTACTCTGTCCCCATTCACAGCCCACCTGCCCTGTCCTGCTAACCAGTCTCCCTGCTCAGAACACAGGGCATGGGGATGAGGGAGAGGGGTGTTGGGGGATGGCCACAACAAGTAACCAGTGGCCTCATCAGCAGGACCTGACAAGCCCTCTTGGGCCAGTCCCTCTGTCCCATGCTGAGGAGTCGAGAGCAGCCTCTAAGGAGTCAGAAAACTACCAACAAAGCAATACCCCACAGGGCTAGAGTTTTCTATTTTTCCTCTGTAGTCAAGATTCTTCAACTCTGGGCTGGAAGAGTTGATGCATGCCTTTAATTCCAGTACTCAGGAGGCAGGCAGGTGGGTCTCTGCGAATTCAAGGCCAGCCTAGGCTACATAGTGAGATCCAGGGCCACTGGGGATACAGACACCCATCTCAAAACAAAACAAAAACCCCAAAAAACCAAGTTCTCCAACACACGTGTCCCAGTCCTTGATCACGAGGTCTGCTCTGAGAGCCCAGCTTCCAACAACTATAGTCATGTAGGTTAGCTAGTCTCCCCCATGGCTCAGGACCTCCCTGAAGACTGAGACCACTTTCACTCATCCCAATATCCTGGGAATATTGAGCCTAGTCTGAGGCAGCAAACTACAACCAAGAGATCAGGCCTTTCCTCAGGAAGGCCCGGTCTGACCAAGGACAAGAGTCCTCTAATGGTTTGCCCCACCTCTCAGGCTTGTACCTGAGACATGCAAGCCCACGAAGCAGGCTCCTGGGAAGAAGATACTGTTTCAGGCCCAGTATTTTGGAGCCAATGCAAGAAACAGCAACACACTAATAAGATGAAGCATGCACCATGCAAAACCCAAAGGTCATGGAAGAAAGCTAGGTCCCTCAGTCCATCCCTCTGGGCAAACACCCACCTCCATCGTATATGTTTTGCCGGCACCTGTCTGGCCATAAGCAAAGATGCAGACGTTGAAGCCATCGATGCAGGAGGTGATAAGGTCTTGCACCTCCTGGAACACCTAGGGAGACAGGGAGCAGGGACCAAGGGTTCCAGTGCTGCTGGCATGTGGAGCCCCACAGCTCCGACTTCACCCACCTCCCAGCTAACGCCTCCAACAATGAGAACCGTATCACTGGAGAAAGTTTAACCACTATCACTGGCACAGGGTTTGGGACCCAATCCCAGCTTGTTCATTCTCAGGGGAGGCTTGACCAAACCAACAGAGAATGGCATGTGCCTGGCACATCCCTGGCTTGGGCCTGTCTGACCCAATAGGATAGAGCAGATGTGGGCTGCCCGGAAGCAGAGAAGAGTGTGAAACTGTGACCCCCATGGTATTCATGTTGCCCAGCCTTGGCCCTGGGAGGGTCAGGGACAGTCATGAGTTCTAGACAGTTCCATGGGACTGTTACAGGCAAAGAACTCTCGGCAGGGGAGACCAGCCTCCAGGTCTAGTGGCAAATGAGTGAGGCCTTAAGTGGGAGACACCATGGCGATTGGCAGAGCTGCCGTCTCTGGGTAAGGCAGGTTCTGTGTGGCTCTCCCATCCCTAAGGCCTCCAACTGTACCTTCCCACCTCCTTCTTTCTTCCAAATGGAAGAGGAGTAGTCCATGCTCCTTCCCTCTTAGGTTATTTCTTCCACCAAGTCCTGACCCCTGCCCTTGCATCTGTCCTTTCCTCTGCTGCTCCTTCCATGTCCCTGCAAATGCCCTGCTCATGGAGCCACACTCACATCCTGCTGTGAGGCACACGGGGAGAAGACCTTGTCCAGCTCAAAAGACACAGGCTTGCCCTTGTGTAGTAGGTGGATGATGGAGTCATCATCAGGATCAAAGGTCACAGCATTGGTTGCCTCAGGGCCTTCCCCATCCTCCTTGGTGACTGGCCGGACTCGCGCAATCACCCGGATGTTCCCTAGATTGAAGATGGAGAGATGGTGTGGCTCAATGGCAGACTGCAATTCTAGACAGACTAGTGGCCCAGAGGTCCCAACTTTTATGCAAAGACCCAGAAGCAATGAATGATCAGTCGCTCAAGCTAGTCCATGAATTCACTTAGTACATTTTCTTCCTGAGCAGACAAATTCAGGGTGCTTTGCCTCGTGGCTAAACACTGCAGCCAATATTGGTAACACTCTGTGGACTTGAGTTTCCTCATCTGTTCAAGGAGCTTGGACTCCATGAACCAAGGGATTTATTCTATTAATCTAAAGAGGCACAGAGACTGCTAGGCAGGACTTGGAAGGCAAGGGAAGGGGTGACTGGCAGTGTATCCAGGGTACGGACAGCAGGACTGCTACACATAGGCTCCCAGCACTGGTGATCGCACACTGCTGGGGTTCTCTGGACGACTGGCGAGCACTGTCCCTTCTCAGCCACCACCAGCGTGGTAAGGGAACACAGCTGACTCCCAGAAGCTGCAATAACAGCTGACACAGCAGGTACTCCCTAGTTCTCAGGGCCGAAACCAGTGAAGCCCCAACCTGAAGCAAGCGCCATTACTGCACAGTGCCCTACCACATCCCCCAGGTCTGACTGGAACCCACCATGGGCAAGGGCTTTGAAGAAGATCAAGTTCAAATCCAAAGTGCACCATTTACTAGGTGTGTGTCTTTAAGCAAGTTTCCTGGCTTTTCTGGGTCCCCAAATCCTCGGTGGCAGCAGCAAGTATAGCTCTGGGGATAACTCACCCTTCAGCCGTACCAGCTCGTTATGGCATTTCTTGCGCAGCTGCAGTTCCCGGCGGTACTTGCGCAACAGCTCCTGGTTGTTGCTGTTAACATCCTGAATGGCCTGGCTGATCTGGGGAGCACGGGCCGTGCCATCAGACGCCTGGCTCGGTTAGCTTCCCTTCACCTGCCAGGCTGAGTGCCTCACATAGCAGACCAACCTTTCCCAATAATCCCTCTGAGGAGGTACAGCCGGTAACCCCCATTTTACAGACAAAGAAAAAGTGAGCTCCAGGCTAAGAATGAGCAAACACCTGGGACTGGAGAAGCTGGCGACAGTGTGATTCGGCTACTCTCAAATGTAACCTTTCGCAAGGAGCTAGGGACAGAACACATGCAGTGTGTTCCCTCCATTGCTTTAAGGGACATAATGACACTAACCCAAGAGCGATGATGCTCAGAATGCCCTGGGGTTGGCTCTTCACCACATTTGTGTGTTTTTGACATAATTATTTAAAGAACTATTTTCTTTCCTCAGAATATATCTGTGTCTGCAGAGTTGGCCTATTGAACTTGAGAAGCCAGTAGCTATAAAAGATTCAGCCATGTGGGTGACACTTAAGAGGCTGTTCTCACTGTGTGAGGATGGCTTAAAAGACAAAATGAGCAGCTATGAAGGTTGGTGCTAGGGCATTTGCCTACCAGGTGTGAAGCCCTGGGCTTAGTCCCTGCCATAGCAAGAAAGAAAGTAAATAAACATAGCAAGCCAGGCATGGTGGCAGATCCAGTAATTACAACACTCAAGAGTCTAAGGCAGGAAATAGAGTCAAGGTCGGCCTGGGCTATGGAGCAAGACCCTGTCTCAAAAATAAACAAACAAACCTAATAGATATAGGGATACTATAGAATGGATGAGAGTTCCTGAGAGGACAGTGTGAGTGTGTGTGAGTGTGAGTGTGTGTGTGTGTGTGTGTGTGTGTGTGTGTGTGTGTGTGTACACATTCATCTGTCTTTTGGGAGTACGGCAAGGCATGGTTGCCCAGGGCCTCAGTGTCGGGCCTCTCCCAGCTCACCCCCCCCAGCTCACTCACCTCAGCTTTCACACCCCTGAGAGCCTCCTGCAGCAGCAGGGGGAAACCCCGCACCTGGCGCTTGAGCCCGTTGTAGTCATTGGTGAGGGTCCTCAGTGCAGGCTGTAGGGTCAGCAGGTTGGTTCTGACGCCTACGGGGCACAGGTGTCAGTTATGTGGGCTTCAGGCAGAGGCTGGGGAGGGGCAGAGCCAGCCTCAGGCTCACCTGCGAGGTTCTCATGTACAGCCTTCATCTCCACCTGGGCCCGTGCAAAGGCCTCCTCAATGGCCCGGTTCTTATCCTCCTCCAGGGACTGCATCTCCTCCAGCATCTGACCATGTGCCCGCTCCAGCTCTGCCTCATACATGGCAATCTGATGGCCAGGCCAGGAAAAGGTTTAGTGGGGGTTGGGGGTAAAGAAGGGAAGGGCAAGTGTGGGAAGGAAACGTCCTTCCCTCCAGGGCAGGGACCTATCAGGGCTGGCTGGTATAGAGGGGTCGAATGGCCTGCTTTCCCCCCACAGGGCTGTCATAGCTATCCCCTCCCTGTATTGGCCCATCTGGTCTATATACATAACAGGTGCTAGGCCACATGCCCCCAAAGGCACATGTGCTCAGGAGATTGGAGAGAGCATGATGACCAAAGCAGCATTAGGACAGACTGAGCACACCTGTGGGCTGCAGGGGCTAGGCCTCTGTGATAATTTCCTGTGTCCCCACTGTGAAGGGGCTCCTGTGACCAGCTCATATTATAGGTAAGTTAACAGGGCTTGACCACACTGAACAAAGGAGACACTGAACCTTGAGTGTGGGGTCCCCACTGTGGCCCCCTTGGCCTGCGCACCTGAGCCCGAAGCTGAACTGTCAGCTTATGGGAGTTCTGCAGCTGCTGTTCCATCTCTTTAAGCACCTGCCGCTGCATGGCCACCTGCTCCTGCAGGTGCTGGTTCCGTGTCTGGGACTCGCTGAGGGCCTGCTTGGTCTTGGGTGACTCCACCTCCACGGTCTTGATGACATACTGTAAGGAGTGGGAAGGACAGGACAGTACTGTTACAGGCAGCTGAGCCACAGAGACCCAGCCCAACAACAGCTGCTGGTAAGACATAGGAGCTGAAAAGTTGGTTCTGCAGACTGCCGCAGGGCCTGCTAGGATCTTCTAAAGAGGACCCTGCAGGAAGCCTGACAGAGCCCAGGCTGGGCACAAACTGACAAGGACAAAGACAATAGCAGGTGCACCTGTACCTGGCATAGAGGGAGCACTCAGAGCCTGCCCTGGCAGTGAGTGAGGAAGGAATGAACTAAAGAACAAGACTAGGAGGAACTTTTCAGCTACACACTGGCTATTCTCTGAGACAAGGCCCTTTTAGGGGAAAGCCCTGCCCTGAGCCCACTCCCACCTATCTGGCCACTCACCTTCACAGGTGGGGACTGGGCCTTCAGACTGGCGATAGTCTCGTGGCTGTCTCGCAGGCGCCGGCTGAGCCGTTCCTCCTCCTGTGCTTTCTCGGCCAAGCAGTCCTTGAGACGCAGCTCTACCTCTGCCAGCCGGTCCGTCTTCTGCTGAACCTCCAGGTTCAGCTCGGACAGCATGCCTTTGTTCTCAGCCACTTCCAGCTGCAGCTGGGACAGCCTGTCACGGAGCTGGGCGCTCTCCTGCAGTAGTCAAGGCGGTACAGGGTCATCTCAAAGCAGCTGGGCCCACAGGCCCAGGGCAGGGGGCCGCCCTGACAGCTTACCTGGCTGTGCTCACAGCCCTCGCAGGGCGCCACTGGCTGTGCCCGAAGCTCCTGCAGCTCCACCTCACAGCGCCTCAGCTCCTGCCTTAGCTGCTCATTCTCCACCATCAGCCTGTCTCGGTGCTTTTCCACGTCTGTGCCTCCCTGTGGAGAGCCAGGGCCCAGAGGAGGCATGAGTGAGGCCACAGCAATAGAGGTGAGATAAAGCGGAAAAGAGAACGGGGGGAAAGAAGGGGCCAGGCAGGCAAAAGAAGAGGGCCAGGGCTCAGAAAGAAGTCAAAAGAAAGACGGGAAAGGCGGCCAGCAAGGCAAGGCAAGGCAGGAACATCCCTGCTGCCCTGGCTGCGCTCAGTCTATTTTCCCGGGTGTGAAAGTCACACAAAGTCACATTTATGCAGAGTTTCACACTCCTATTTTACATCAGCAAATGAGATCCAACCTCCTGCTCTGTGGTGAGAAGTGACAAGTCTTTGAGACAAGACAACATAAGCTCGGGTAGGAAGGGCCTGGGGACACAGAGACAGCCACAGCCCGAGGAGGAAGAGCAACCACAGCTCGGCACCCACCCCTCCTCAGGACGGTACTGGGGTCCTCACCAGTTCTGATCGCAGTTGGCTCACTTCCTGGGCCTGGCTAATGAACTTTTCCTTTAGATTCTCTACCTGTGGGCACAAAGCCAAGGGCATCATAAGCGCAGGTCCTCACCATCAGCTCACACACAGGCCTTGGGCTCAGCTCCAGTGATAGCCAGTGTGACCCCCCTGACCCCAGGAGCTCAGGTTTCCCTATGTTCAAGCACCAGGCTATGCCAGGAACTCTGGTAAGCTAGCCTGTTCTCAGTGGCCCCTCCCTGCAGGAATGTGCCAGCCATGGCTCCTCAGGAAGGCCCGGAGAGGTACTCTTTGGAAACTCAGGACCCCTCACTGGCACATTCCTCTTCTGAAGCCCTGGTTCTGCCTACTACTTATCTATTTAAAAAAAGAGAGAGAGAGACAGAGAAAAGAAAATTAATATTCTCCTCTTAAAGAGGACTCTGAAGTTACAAGAACACATGAACACTTGCTGGGCTCAGGCTTGCCCAGTTCCCAGCACTTTCCACTTTAGGCAGTCTCTAGTGACTCGGTCCATGGAACTGTGCCTTCGACACCCAGGCCATGACCAGGAAGGTGGAAGTAAACACAGGCAAGCCAGGTACTCAGTGAGGGAGAACCTCTGTGGTGGTGACAATGCCTTGAAAAAAAAAAAAATCCTAGAACAATGACTCTTCCTCCCTGGAGCTGCCTCCAGCAGGCTACTCTCCCTGAAGGCCCCAGATTAACCCTAAACCCACATTAGCCTGCCCCAGGAGCCCTCCTCAGGGAGCAGGCTTGACAGACAAGAGCCCTGGTGGCAGAATTTGCCAGAAAATGCTGGATTTCTCCTTCAGATCATTATAGATGACTGTGCAGCTTGGAAAAAGATGTGGTGAGAGTCGGGCAGACTGTTGAGTTACGGGGTGTATGGATCCCGGCCACAGAAGTATTAGGTTCTGATTACTGCATGAGGTGAAGGGGAATACTGTCTATAGGCACCAGGCAGATAAGGCCGGTGACCCCTCACCCCCGACACAGAACTGGATGCCTAAAGACCACCCAAAGAGGTGCTGGAGAGAAGGCTCAGAGGTTAAGAACTGGCAGTTCTTCCAAAGATCCTGAGTTCAATTCCCAGCAACCACATGGTGGCTCATAACCATCTATAATGAGATCTAATGCCCTCTTCTGGCCTACAGGCACATATGCAGGCAGAAAAACCATATACATAATAAATAAATAAATCTTAAAACAACAAAAAAGGACACCCAAAGAAGCATCTGCAGTGTGGTCCCCATGGGCCACAGATGGCAACTCATACCCAGTACTGTCAAATTTATCTCACAAGAGATGAATGCCAGGCATGGTGGTACACACCTTCAATCCCAGCAGAGGCAGGCAGCTCTCTCTGAGTTTGAGGTCAGTCTGGTTCCAGGCCAGCCAGGGCTACACAGTAAGACCCTGTCAAACAGAGGGTGAGGTGGGGCCTGGATGTTTGGATGTGACAAGATTCTGGGTAGCATGTGGCCTCAGAGGCCACTGTTCCCTAGGACTGGACAGAGTGGCTAGCTGGGCAAGCTAGCTTCTCTGGTCAAGTCAGGAGGAAGAAGGCCACAAGACCCTTCTGTACCTCTGCCAACCCAGCAGGCCAGGGAAGGTCAACCCTTGGTTTCCTGAGGCCCCACTGAGAGACTGCAAGGCCCTTACCTCCAGGGGACAAGTAGGTGACCTAAAAGCTAAGACTGAGAAAAATTCCCTCTGTTCTCACCTCTAGCACATTTCTACCTAGTGGTACTTCCAGCCACTGAGCCCAGCAAGAAGGCAAAGCCCATGTCATTTCTCCATCCATTACCACTGCCCATAAGGGACTGAGAATCCAATGTGTGTGGTACATGTGCATGTGTGCCCTTTGGCCCCCGGAAGAGTTAGGTAGCCATAAAGCCAAGATGGTCTGAAGTCCTACCACTGGGGAAGCAGCTTTGTCTGCAAGGCAACTGTAAAAAGCAACTACTTGCTCAATGGTGTTCTGAGTCAAGTCTGAAGTGCCACCTTGCAGCTGTGTCTCCCAGATCTACAGCCTTTAGCCCCCAACAAGCCCAGAGTGGACTTGGTGTATAACATTCTCTGACCAGAGGAGTTCTTTTCAGTCCTTTTCCACAACTCTGCCCTGAACCTCTGCAGCCCGCTCCATGCAGCTCCACAGCATCTTATCAAAGAAAAACCTGTGTGGGTAATACGAAGGGGCGCGGGGGGCTCCAGTCTATACAATCACAGCTGACAGATCCTACGTGATTTCCTGTCTGGTGTTAAGTGTATGATTTTTCTCTTGCATTTCCCTCATCCTAAAATAAGAGGATTTACTTCCTACCTCTCCACATTGCCTCACCACGCCCAAGACTGAAGTTCTGACCTTGGCTGTTTCCAGTGCTGGCTGATGCTGGCCTCTCAGCCCTGCTGTAGGGAACGTGGGGCTGTCAATGCTTCCTGAGAGTTAGGACCTCTGGCCTGTCTACAGCCTAGCTCCTTCTTGCATCACAATGGGAACTCAGGTGCTGCTGGCTCTGCTGGGACCAACAAGGGGACACAGGAGATGGGTGTGATAGGAAAGACTTGTTGATGAGGAGGGAGGGACCACAAAAGACTCCTTTGATCCGAGATATCAGGCTCTTACCTGTGAGCCCATCTTAGGAAGCAGAGAAGGGGAACCTAGTTCTGCTGGTCTGAAAGGGCACCCGTGAGGGGTAGCTACTGCTGCCCATCAGGCACAACCCATTAAATCCTTCAAGGCTCCAGAGGACCAGCTGCACATGGGACAGGGCATTAGAACCTGCTGCCAGGAGAGGGCCCCTGCCTGCACTTGGGGGCTGCTCTACTTCTGGAGGGCTTGAGGGCAGAACGAGTAAGTGTGTTTAGTCTGGGAAAGCAGGCAAGTGCCTGAAACAAATGGAATGCCCAGGGAGCTGGATGGAAGACAGGAACAGAGTGCCGAGAACAAGGTACAGCATCCTGCAAGCCTGGGCTTCCCCCATTCACACACAGCTGGCCTGAGGCTGTGAGCCTCGGAGGGGAGGGCCGCAAAGGCACATGGGCCAAGCACACATGGAGAGATGCTCAGTGTAATCCAACTGCAGGCAGAGGGAGGTAAGCCTAACTCCTGAGTCAAAGAACTGGAACCTAGGGAGTGTGGAGCCTACCAGAGCACAGGGACCACTAGCCTGGCCTTGGGCAACATTCCTCTCCCATCTAAGGTTATCAGCTAGAGCAGCAGGTCTCGACCTGTGGGTCCTGACCCCTTTGGCAAAACTCTATGTCCAAAAACATTTACATTACGATTCATAACAGTAGGAAAATTACAGTTATGAAATAGCAATGGAAGTAATTTTATGGTTGGGGGACTGTCACACCATCAGGAGCTGTATTAAACGGCTGCAGCATTACGAAGGTCGAGAAACAATGAGAGAAACTGAGGCAGGGGACAGAATGAGTGGGGCCTGTCTGTCTACCGACCTGACACAAACCCTCATTTACCATGGCAGAAGTGGCTGGGTAGAGGTAGGGTGCCCACTCAGGTCTGCATTTTCTCGGCTGTCTGCTCCCAACCCAGTGATTACCTCTATACCTCCCACTGTGCCTAGGCAGCATGGTCAGCAGCTATCTGGGGGGAGGGAGGGCTCTGCCAGGGGTACTACAAGAGCCTTGCTGAGTTGACATTTCACCTGGGACCCCGGGGAAATTAAGACAGTAACCCACACACAAGCGCCTGACCCATTCTGCGGCCCCAGTACACTCTCCCAGGCAGGAGGCTGGCCTGGCCTGTGGACACAGCACATCCAGTGTCAGGTAAGTTCCCTTAATCCTCCACCCCAGAGGGGCAAGAGCAGCATTTGAAAACACCATGTCAAACCCAAACAGACCTCAGCTCATGAGAGTAACCCTGGACAGGCCCTTCACCTCTCCAAGCCTTTCCACTCCCCGACCTGCACTATGAAGCAGCCACATCAAGGTCCGGGAGAGAACCTACCAGCTGAGAGAATCTACGTAACATGCCTGCCAAGGGCCAGCACCCAACGTTTTCCACTACAAACTGAATGGCTGGCATCTGAAATGCTTAGGACCAGAATTTTTCTGGAGTTCGGATTTTGAAATCTTTGCATATAGACATTGAGACACCTTGGGCATGGGGTCCAGGCCAAAGCAAAGTTTACCTGTGTCTCAAATGCACCTTAAACACATAGCCTGAGGTCACTTTAAATAACATTTTTGGCATTAAATAAACTTTGCTCAGGCTTAGCTGTCAAGAGTTGTGGCATCGTACTGGTACGTGGTTTTGAACTTTGAAGCATCTGGGGTTGGAGGATGAGAGATGCTCACACCTGGGCGATGGTAGGAGAGCTGCAGTGACCCTGGGAGCTGCATCCCTGGTGCTCTGCACTAGGCTGGTTCCTAGTAAATGCATGTAGACGAAGGCTGATGCAGGAGTGCCCGCAAATGCCACTGTGGGTGATGAAGTTAGCCCGTGGGGGGTGGGTGGACTAAGGTGGACTAACGGATGCCCACTCCACTAAAGACCAGAACTACTGTATGACCTCACCCAGGGGCTGCCATGTGGGAACGTCAGCCCAGAGGAGCCACATCTTCCAATGTTAGAAACAGAAGTGAAGGCCAGGGCCTGGGTGTGGCCTAATACACACAAAACTTTGGGTTCAGTCCCCAGCACTGGAAGGGCGGAGGAGGGGCAGATTTTCATACAAACATTTAAAGATGGCAACTAATTTGATTTTAAAATCAGGCCAGTAAAAACTATTAACGCCAGCAAAGTCACAGGATACGAATGAAATCAACACAAAATCAGTTGTGTTGCTATAACAACAGACAACCCAAAGTAGAAAATAAACTCATTTTACTTCAGGAG
Source organism: Psammomys obesus (assembly GCF_907164565.1). Lineage (NCBI taxonomy): Eukaryota > Metazoa > Chordata > Mammalia > Rodentia > Muridae > Psammomys > Psammomys obesus. Next base: position 11,396,856 of record NW_026596034.1, read on the forward strand.
CATCAAAAAAGGGAAATCAGAATAAATTTAAACAAGAGGAGCCGGGGAGGTGGCTCGCTGGTAAAATGGCTCAAGTATAAGGACCTTGGCTCAGGTCCCCATCATCCTTGTAAAAAGCTGGGCGTGGCTGGGGCTGGAGAGATGGCCCAGTGGTTAAGAACTCTGGAAGCTTGCTTGTACAGATGACCTCAGTTCACTTCCCAGCACCCACACAGCAGCTCACTACCATCTGTAACTGCAGCCCTAGGGTATCTGACACCCATTTCTGGCCTCAAAGGGCACTGCACATACATGAGGCAGGCAGAACACCGACACACATAAAAACAGACATGGCAGCACACACCTGTCACATGAGTGCTGGAAGGACACAGACAGGAACATAGATCCCAGGGCCTAGCTAGCCACCCAGTTTAACTAATCTAGCCGAAATGGTTAGATTAAATGGTGAGCTCCAGGTTCAACGAGAGGTCTTATCTCAAAACTAAGGTGGACAGAAATAGAGGGAAACATTCCATGTGAGCCTCTATCTTCCACCCAGGCACGCACGGGTGCACGAGCCAGCAAACCCATGTGAATGTGCGCGTGCAGACACACACCAAGAAGGCAAAGCACAGTGAAGACTACACAGGTTGTCGAAGGAGATTAAAGACGGCAGGAACGGAAGAACACCTCGTGTTCATTGGTTGAAGACTCAATAAACAAGGCTTCAACAATACCCAGAGCAATCTGGAGAGCCAAGACAACTCCCTAAGACCCGAGACCAAAACCCTAACAGCATTTTCTAGAGACTTCAAAACAAAACAAACTCATGCTAAAAGTCATATGCAAACTCAAAAGACACAGAGCAGATAAGTCTTGAACAAGAAAAAGGAAGGTGGGAGTCTGTATCGACTGCAGTATTGCAGAATCAAAGCAGTGTGTCTATGGCAGAAAGACAGACATGAAGACAGAAAGGACAAGCAAGTCCAGAAATAAACCTCACCTATGTTCTAATGACTTTGACAGGTATGCAAAGAACAAGCTTTTTGGCAGTTGGGAGTGGCAGACTGGGTCTCCACATGTCAAATAATGAATCTGGGCCCTTTCCCACATAACACATAGTAATATACAAAAAGAGAAGCAAATGAAACAAAGACCCAAACACAAGAAATTAAATAATAAAGCTCTTAAAAGAATACAGAGAAAAACTTTATGACACTGAATTTGGCAGTGATTGTTTTGACATGGACCCTAAAGCACACTTTAGAATAAAAATAGCTAAGTGGTCTTCGCAAAAATTAACTTTTGTACTAATACAGCCCTACAAAAACCACAGGTATAGGGATGGAGAGATGGTGTGGGAGTGAACACTAGCTGTTCCCTGTCCAGGTATGATTCCCAGCAGCCACACTGCGGCTAACAACGCCAGCCCCACAGGATCTGATACCCTCTCTGGTACATACAGGTACCACATACCTGTAGAAGGCCAAACACACACCTACAGACACCTACAGAGCTTCAGGAATCACCCCCCAAAACAAAAGACACCAAGCAGAGAGAAAGGTAACCACTGAGGGGGAAGGAACTGTGAAAACCAATTACTGAGAAAGGCTTTATATCCAGAAAACCACAACTCAACAACAGACATCAAATCACCTGGATTGAAAAAATGAAGAACTTGGCTGTGGTGGTGCACGCTTTTAAACCCAGCACCCAGGAAGCAAAAGCAGGTAGATCTCTGAGGTTGAGGCCAGCAAACAAACAAAAACAAAAAAGGAAGGAAAGAAAAAGGAACTTAAAACCCAAAATGAGACACCATTCCACACCCACTGAGGTGGCTGTTAAATAAGTGTCAATGAGGATACAGAGAAACCAGAAGACCTCTGGGCACTGCTGGTGAACATGGGAATGGTACGGCCACCTCGGAAAGCTCCTCAAATAATTAAAGACTGAGGTGCGCACCTACAGTCCCAGCCCTCAGGAGGCAGAGACAGATTATTGGCTGTGGGTTCAAGCCGCACTGGTCTAAGTGGTGCATTCCAAGCCAGCCAGGGCTACATAGCAAGACTTGTCTAAGAAAGAAAAAGAGTAAAATGACAAATACAACAAATTGAGTCAGCTGTGTAGCTTAAACCTGTAATGCCCGGTGTACAGGAAGCAGCAAGCACAGAAGGGTCATCCCAAGTTCAACAGCAGCTGGAGCTAAGATGAGATCTCGTCTTAGTAAGGCATGGCAGCACACACCTTTAATCCCAGCACTTGAAAGGCAGAGTTTGAGGCCAGACTGCTCTACACAGGAAGCTCTAGGCCAACCAGAGCTACACAGTGAGACCTGTCTTTTAAAATGAAGAAAAAAAAAATAAGAAAGCCCTGTCTTAACAATAAATAAACAAAAATAAATGATGATGGGGGTTGGAGAGATGGCTCAGAGGTTAAGAGCACTGGCTGCTCTTTCAGGGGTCATGAGTTCAATTCCCAGCGACCACATGGTGGCTCACAACCATCTATAATGAAATCTGGTGCCCTCTTCTGGTGTGCAAGTATACATGTAAATACAACATTGTATACATAATAAAGATTTTTAAAAAATAAACAAATAAACAAATAAATAATGAAACCTACATGGTTCAGTAATTCCAATTCTGGGCATATACACCACAGAACTGAGAGCAGAGACTTAAAGTGTCTTGTACAAAGACCCGTACAAAGGTATTGGTAGCGATATTATGCACAGCACCCAGAAAGTGGGCACTACCCACTGTGGAGTTAATGGAAAAATCAAGATGAGAGGGCTAGTTAGTGTGTTCCAAGGCACACAGGGATAGACCAAGAGCTTATCTCAGAAAAACTAACAGCCAACAACACAAAGCAACAAAACCCACTGTGAGGCTCAGGGAGGCAAGGGTCCACAGGAACAGCACCACCCCCACCACCACCACAGGATACCACATTTTATAGTTCATAACCACCTTCTCATCCACACCGACCCCTCTGATAACCACAGAGCCACACTCACCAGCCTGGCTGGAAATCAGAAAATGAGTATCACAGGGCAGACAACGCTCCCTGCAGCGTCACAGACAGAACAGTCTTGGGCAGATCTGTTTCCAGGTTCCAAAGCCACACCTGCCCCTACAACGAGCTGCAGCACAGAACAGCATCATTCGCTTCCTGGGAACAGCACATCTGGGTTCTGTTGTCATATCGTTTACATAGGAGCAAATGAGGCGCAGACTGGTAGTTACTAGCCAGGGCCATAGGGCTAATGAGTCAGGGTTTGCTCCCCGGTCCAGGCCCAGAAGGTTGGCCATGTCTCCATGGGATCAGACCCTATGGAGAGCAGCTCATGGTAGAAGCTACAAGTATCAATTAAGAGTATTACAAGTATTTATTAAGAGCACTGTAATAAATAAACAGGTAATCTAAAAGCTCACTGATACAACCTGAGCAGAGGCTAGGCACCGCTTGGAATTCCCAGGTCATTTGAGGCCTGAGGGTGGGTTGGAGGTCCTCCTTAAAGGTGATGAGAGAACAGGGCCAGGGATACCAGAAAAACTGGGCACTTCAATTTCAACTTCCCCTCTTAATAAACAAGTAGAGTTCATCAATTAGGGGGGAAAGATGTTTTTGGCTAGGAAGATGCTCAGGTGCTAAAGACACTTGCTGCCAAGTAAGACAACTCGAGTTTGAACCTCCGCATCCTGAAGCATCTCTCCAAACCAGAAGAGTGACACCATCTGATTTCTGGTAGGGTCCAGGTGCCTCTGACCTGCTCCACGGTGGGCAGTGATTGGCCTCTGATTGTCCCTGCCTCCCCAGGTACCTGGTTCTGCAGCTGGGTGGTTGTGGCTTGCCGGTCACTGTCATGGAGGGCCAGCCTCTCCCGAAGGACTACCAGCTCCTCCTGAAGCTGGGACATGGCCTCCACGGTCCTATGTACCACAGGGTCTGGGCCTGGTGACCCCGACAGGCTTGAGCACCTCCCGATGCCAAAGAGCCGCCCACCTACAAGCAAAGTAGTGGCTGATCAGCAGGACTGTGGAGGTCTGCCTGGAGGAGGTGGCCATCACGACGGGGCGCACCATCAGGATGGGATGAGGATACAAAGAGGTGAAGGCCAAAGCAAGATCTGAAGGCTACAGCAAAATGGTTTTGCAGGGGGCCTTCAGGTTCGCCTTTAACAGTAGCTCTGGGGACAGAACTGCCTAAACCAAGACTTTGGAAAGCAACTTTTACTGAATCCCCTCAAAGCGGTGTGTTCCAGGCCAGGCTAGTGCCTCTCTCAGTGGCCAGCCTTCAGGCAGTTTCCACTGGGAGAGAAAGGAGGCTCACTCAGAAATGGCTCTTCATGCTAATTCACACTCTCTCAAAAGCACAGCGGAGAGGACCAGGCTTTCCCAGCTGTTCTGTGGGAAGTGGTCACCTGCGCATGGAAGAGTTTGGACAAGGGAAAGTGTGCAAGCGCAACACATCAGGGCACAGACAGGCCAGCACACTCTCAGGCTGATGCCTGCACGTGGGGACCACGCAGGCACAAGAAAAGGCCAAACACCAAGGCAGGCAGGGCCTCAGCTCCCCCTCCCACATTTTCCACTGTTCTGTCATCAGGAGGGAGACAGGACAAGCATCCAGGGGCCGTGATCTCCAATGGGGCTATGGTGCTTGTTCCAAAGCACTGAAGAGGACCACAGCCTGTGCAGAGAGGAGCCAGCAGAGGTCCAGTAGAATCCAAGAAGGATTTGCCTCTTCCCCTCAGCAGCTCAAGTGGGCCCTGCAGAGTGCCTGGGGTGCAGAGGGCAGCTGCTGGCCAGTGGGCCTTCCACTTCGTTTCAGCCTTAGCTCCTGCTTCTCCCAGAGGTGAGGGGCCTCCCCGTGCCTGACCCCCATACCACTAGCACCCTTGACAGCAGTTCTGCAAAGCCCCAGAGTGGCACAGGAAAACGGGGGTGGGGAGATTCAGCAGCTGTAGCTAGGATGACTGGGGTGAGGGGTTCTTTTCCCATGAGTGGGGCCGGTGTCCTCTCCTTCCAGAGAGCTGAGGCTTGACAATCCCTGCTTGGCAAGTGGCCTCAGCTATGTGGCTCTGCATGTGACACAAGCATGAAAGTCACACAGAGCTGGCCCAGTCTCTGTGACCTATTCTAGAGGGGAATAAGGGAAGCCCGATGCTTCTAGGCCAGCACACGGGGCTGCCACGGGTGACATGTGATCAGTGTGGCCACAGGCTGCATTGGTGCACAGCAGAATGTGCTGGGCTCGGCTGAGGGCTGGTCTTGCCTCCTGAGTCACATGGAAGGGACCCTGCAGGTTCTTCCTATGTCAAACAGGGACAGTGTGCCTAGCCCAAAAGCAGCCTGGGAAAGGATCCCATAGGTAACACAGGTGTGAGTGACTGTCACAGGCCTCAGCAGTCCTGTCATCCATCACTTGGCTTCTTTCCTGGGAGGCTCTGAGCTCCAAACCTCAGCACGGTACCCTGTGTAGGGGACCAGGAGTTGAGTGGAGCCTGTGGAGTCACGGGTAGTGGAAGAAACACTCTTGAAGAAGCTAATCGAGATCTGAGAATGGGAAGGAGGGAAGAGAGGTGATGCCCGAGAGGGTGCTTGAGCAGAACACGCCCTGTGCTGAGGGAGCTACCACCTGACAGGTCAGTTTCTGGAGGCATGGCCCACCACAAGGCCCAGGGCTCAGGTGCTGCGGCAGTCCTCATTGCTAAGAGGACCTAGCCTTCCTCTTCTGGGCTTATCCTACCTATCTGGCCAGATAGTGGTCATTTTGAAAACCTGGCTGCCCATCACTTACCTGGACCCTACATCTGCCCTGAATCTAGGTGGACCAGGGCTCATGCAGAACAGGCACTGGCTCCAATCCAGAGGAGGGAGTGACCTCCTCCAACACCCCCAGCAAGTTCAGACACACAGGCTGAGAGGACAGTACCTTTCCCCCATTCTCCTGGCCTTGCCCTCAGGCTCCCTGGGATGTTCTTTCCCTGTGACTGCCCGGCCAGTACTTACTGCTGAAAACCCAGCCGACTGCAAAGGAGCCTGGAGAACCTTCTAAAATCAGTCAGCTGTAGGTGCCAACAGGGAGGAAGAGGATAACAGAACCACACGCTTATTTTTCCCAGCCTGAAGGGAGAGGAAACAAATCCCTGCCCTCTGGAGCCTCTCACCAGAACATAGCCAGGCCTCTGCTGAAGGCACCAGTGGCGTCTGGGAGGCTGCTCCTGGGCCCTGCTTTAGATGGGTGCTGGGAAAAGACAAAAAGATGGGAAATTCAACCCCAGCCTCTGGTGGCCAAGGTCTCTTATCACTGGGTGGAGCCCTGGTGGCCCTGGGACAAGGGGCAGGACAAGAAAGAGGACAGACACCTGGCTGTCCGTGGATCTGGAAGAAGCTGGCTGGAGTCTCAAGTTCATGTCAGGTGGCCAGTCTGGCTGTGCCACCTTCAGCTGTGGAACAGCACCAGACAGCTAGGACTGCATGGGAGCCTCCCTCCTCAACTAGCTCAGCCAGAGTGTGTCAGTTGGATGGTGGGGCTGACCTCCTTTACCTGTTTTTTCTACATTCACGGTACCACCAGCTTCGGGGGCCTTCCGGTCCCGCCTGGGGGCCGGCGCCTGCCTCTTCGGGAGCTTGTCTTCTTTCGTCCCCTGACTCTTGCTCTTGCACCCCTTGTCCTGCAGGGCCTGCTGCCAAGACACAACCAGAATCCTCTCGTGAAGGGAACTGTGCTGAGGAGGGACCCTTGCCCTGGGATGGTGAGGGCCCAGCAGTGTCTTCATGGAGGAGTGGACAAGCAGTCCTGCCTGGGGTCCTGGGAGGCCAGACTAGCGTCCCCCAGGAAGATGACGGTACTTTACTCTTGGGCCCCACGGTAGTCAGCCTTCACACCAGTAAAAAAGGTTCATAAGTACCTATGTCCCCCAGGTGAGGTCTGTGATATCTCTGCAGGCTCCAAGGGGCAGGAGACACCAGTATGTGAACAGCCTGTTTCTATCAAGCCTCATCATCGCAGGTCACTCTCCAGACCTGCCATACACACAACAGTCTTGGGGAAACTACCTTGTACACCTTGGCAGATGTGAGGTGCCAAGGTCCTCACTCCCAGGACTAGGAGGCTGCATGACCATCCGACCAGGAGAATGACCACCCTGCCTCCTTTTACACTCTGTCCCAAGGAGCTATCCACAGGCAATGTGACCCCATGTCCTGGTCAGGGGACTGAGGCAAAAGTGGTTGGGCTGGAACAGATGAGTAGAGGGGTGGAAATGGGTGCTTCCTTCAAAGACATCCTGTATAGCTCACAATAGATACCAAGCAAGGGTCAGAACAGTGTGGGAAAGTGTGAGCTCATTTGAGGGTGATACCTAAGATACAGGTGAACAGGAACTGGAGCACTCCCAGACAGTGGGCCTGCATGTGTGCTCAGTGGGGAGTTGTGCACACACAGAGGCCCACTGAGGTAGAAACGAGAGCAACTTAAATTTGGGGAATGGAAATTAACTTCACAACAGGAGAAAAGGATTTGAGCAGACAGGGCCTTCCAAGTCATTCTGGACCCATCTGGGGTTCAATGTTTTCACCTTATAAACAGTTTGCTTTGTTTATGTCCACAGAGGCATCTGGAAAGAGGCTTTTATGCCTTCTCAAGTCAAGTGTTGCTCCTATTTTTTTTTTTTTTTTAATTTACGGTTCTCACTCTGTAGCCTTGGCTGCCTGGAACTTAAGAGATTCATCTGCCTTTGCCTCCTCACTATTTTACTGGAATTAAAGGTTTCTGCCAGTCTCGGGCCAGGTGCTACTTTATTTTTAAATGCTCAGTCCAGGGAGGGCAAAGCTCCAGAGAGACAGCATGTCACTGCACACTGTGTGGTTGTGAACAAATTCTGCACCCACCTGCACCTTTCCCTCCTCAGTCTAGAACCGCTAATATCTGCCCTCTAGTGCCAGTGGGCAAAACAGTGACAACAGCGAGGCGCACTTAAAGCACCTCGCATACAGTAGGTGCCACATAGATAGCTGGGATAGGTTTATAGTTTTTCTACTTCACTCTTTCACTTTGAGCATCAAAAGGCCAATCAAAAGAACTGCAAGAATGAAAATCGCCTGGCAGGTGCCTGATTAGCCACACCCTCAGCCTCTTTCTCCTTCATCTCTTGTATTTAGGAAATTTCTCAGCTTAATTTTATCCCCACCCTTCAACCAACTGCTACACAATCTCAAGCAGGCTGGGGGAGGTGGGGGTGGCAGGGACAGCAACAGTTGGAAGTTTCCATTTGCCCTCAGACAGGAGCAAAGGTTACACTATTTTTGGGCTGCTGGCCGAAGAATAGGAAAGACAGACGCCCCAGAGGGGCGGGGGGAGGTGCTGGGAATTCCTACAGTACCCTTGGAGCTACTACTCAGGCGTTACTTGCTGGAGCAAGGCTGGACTAACTGAGCCTGTGTGTGACCTGCAGGTCGCCTCACTGTGCTTGGGACACAAGCAGAGAGCCTTATCCATAAACATGGCAGAGCTCTGCAGGGGCCGGAAGGACATGAACTTGGAAGCCAGTCGCTAACGGCTTCTGAATGGAATGTCAGCAGAACTGCAGAGCCCAGGCCTCCATAGCAGCCACAGCCTGGGACCCTATAATCAAAGCTCAAGAACAGGGCCACCACCCAGCTGAGCTGCAGCTCCTGACCACAACTCCCAATTTAACTTCCCTCTGGTTTCCTTAACTGTTGTCTCACCAGACCCTCTCTCCTCGAAGACCTCACAAAGGAAAGAAGTATGGTCGGTTCAGATTGCCGAAGAATCTCACGAGAACCAAGAGACACGGTAAAAGAAAGGCTGTCCCTGAAACACCATCATCACCAGGGCAGCAGCCCAGGACTGCATCTGCTGGACGGAGGATGGCTCAAAGCTGTGTGTTCTCCCAACACCCATCCTGCACTAGCTGCACTTGCTTCATCCCAGCTCCACACACTGGCTACCTGGTGTGCGTGAGGCCCGCAGAAGCTTGGTAGAAAGCCAAGCATGGTGGCTTATGCCTATAACCACAGCACGTGGGCACCTGAGGCAGGGTATCTGCCATGGGTTCCAGGCCAGCCCACGTTACAGAGGGAGTCTCTGTCTCAAAAACATAAAGAAAGGAGGGATTTTGAGTCCTCTCTCTTAACCCTGGCACTCATGCTCTCAAGTCATGTTCCTGGTGCTCTCCTGATTATATTCAGGCATCTGAGGCCACATGGGGCCTCTGCCGGGCTACCATCTCTCTTTCCCTTCTCACCATCCCTGTACCTGTGCTAAGGATGCATTTGCACAAAGCGGCCAACCCATAAATATCTGTTCAGCAAATGCATGTATTAAAATATTTATGGGGCGGGGCAAAGAGATCGCTTAGCAATTGAGAGTACTGACTGCTCTTCCAGAGGACCCAGGTTCAATTTCCAGGACCCACATAGTGGCTCCTGACCACCTGTAACTCCAGTCTAAGAAGATCTGATACCCTCTCTTCTGGCCTTTGAATACATGTGGTGCAGACACATACCCAGGCAGACACCTACACTCATAAAAATAAAAATAAATCTTTAAAAAATATACTAAAACAGGCACTGGAGAAATACATGTATACATGTATACATGTAGATATAGCAATCATATACCTTAAATAAAATAAATTTTAAAATAAGAGCACTTGCTACTTTTGTAGAGAACCTAGGTTCAGTTCCCAGCACCCACATGGTAGCTACAGGGATCTGATTCCTTCTTCTGGCATCCTCAGGTAGCAGGTACTAGGTATGCACACGCACGCGCACACGCGCACACACACACACACACGTGTATATATAGGCAAACATTCATACACATAAAAATAAAAGCTTAAAAACAAACAAACCCCACACCGAACTAATGCAGTTGGGTATGGTAACACACACCTTTAATCACAGTGCTTGGGAGACTGACTCGATAGATCTCTGTGAGTTTAAGGCCGGGCAGGGCTAAAATAGTGAGACCCTGTCTCGAAACAAAGCAACAACAGACTAATGTGAACCAGCAAGATGTCTCAATGGACGAAGGTGCCTGATGCCCTGAGTTCTGGTCCCCAGAACCTGGTAGGAGAGTTGACTCGCACAAGTTGTTCTCCAACCTCCACAGGCACACTGTGCTGCCCCGACACCCACGCAACTGCACCCACCCCCACAAGTTGTATAAAAGATGAACATCATGACTGCTTGGACATCAAAGGAGCTCACTGTGATCAGAGACAACACACAGGACAGACACGGAGGATCCTACCATCACCGCCATCATGGGCAGCGGGTGGTGATGGGATGAACTTCGGGCCTCATGTGTGCCAGGCCCAGCGCTCTAATGCTCAAGCACACACACAGCTCAGTTAGAGTTTATGGGAAGATTTAGAGTAGAATATTGTGCAGTAGTTGAGGGACTGGAGGTAGTTCTCCATGACTAACGTGTGTGAAGACATCTCGAAGACGGCTGAGAGGAGACAGCAAGTCGCAGAGCGATGTGGAAAGGAAAATAGTGTACCACCACCCTGTAACAGGTGGTGGTACAGTAAGATAAGTGGATGAAGAGGAACCTTTCACAGTGGACTTGCAAAAGGACTAAAAGATGGGCATCCAGCTGCTAGGGATTGAACTGTGAATTCTTTAAATTCTTTATGCCATTTGGAGTTTTGTTTGTGATTTTGAGATAGTTTCTCTGTGTAGACTTGGCTGTCCCTGGAACTGGCTCTGTAGACCAGGCTGGCCTTGAACTCAGAGAGCCGCCTGCCTCTGCCTCCCTTAAAAGTCATACACTGCCACCACTGTCACCTTTTACACCATTTTTTATACCTCTTTACTCCATTTGTAATCAAGTAGTTGTTTTTAGTAGTTCAGATCTCAGCCCTACTGTGTGACTAGCAGCACACTGCTTAACCACTCTGAGCCTCCCTGTCCTCATCTCTAAAATTCACATTAAACAGTATCTTTGTTGAGACATGAGTTCGAATGCCTGTGTTCCAAAACAGTGTTGAATAAAAACCACTATCTCTTCATATTATTCCTACAATCAAATCCCCCCCCCTTTTGAAAATCAATGACAATTGCAGAGGAAAAAAAATCTCCCCCCACTCCCCAACATCTCCCTTTGGACTCTGTGAGCCAGAGTCTAAGTATCCCTGGCTGGCTTGGAACTTGCTTTGTAGACCAGGCTAGCCTCTGACTCACAGAGATCCTCCTGTATCTGGCCCATTTAGGATTAAAGACATGCACCGTGTCCAGCCTGACCGTCCCTTTGATTCTTCAAACAAGGGAACACAGGCATTGTCCACACAGAAATAAACAGCTCCCCCAAGCCAACTCCCCCAAGCCAGCTCCCCCAATATCTCCTCCAGCTCTGCAAATCTTACCAAAGGCCTCACTTCCTACCTCAGCCAGGGTGTGGCTGAACCACTCCCGTCACCTTAGAGATCTTCCCTGAGATAAACTGTAAGGCATCCTGTTGCATTCATTCAGGCTCTCAGCTGTGGGCTGCAAAGGGCTAGCCAACAGGTGCCTGGCTCTTCTCCCTGCCAGACCCAGCTGCTGGAGCTCAGAGGACCACAGCACACAGCCACACTCACCCTCACCCCTGCATCTGAGAGCTGGCGCTTACCTGCACTGTCAGGTAGAGTCTGTGGGGACTCCGAGGGCGGGGCCAGTCCACACTGAGGGCCCTGCACTGTGCCAGAGACGGCCGAGCTGTGCTCCGGGCGGTGGAGTCTTCCTCACCACCAGTTAGGATATCTTTTCCACGCCCTGTCCCAGGACAGACAGACAGGTGAGATGACATATTTGGCAGCTCAGCTTTTTCCCCCTCTGATCTGCCCAGGTGTTGACAGCAGGGCCTCACATGGCCTCACAGGCTCTCTCCACAAAGGAGCACAGGTAGGGACAGGGTGGGGCTGCTCAATTCCCTTACTGAAAGGGACCCTGAGATTCTTTCCTAGAAGGTACTCAAGACCCTGCCAGGGACTTCCCAGTTGCCACAGTGGCTTTCGGGGTCCAGGCTTGTTCATCAGCTCCTCTGCAGAGAGCAGCAAGAGGAGGCCAAGATATTGGGTGGTTGAGCTATACACCACAGTGACACAGTTTTAATATACAGGCTGCCTCTAGGTGGCAATTTCTCCCTTGCCTTCATTAAAAGCAAACCACACTGGGTAACCTGGTCCCTGCTGTTTCCAGAAGAATACCCAGGAACAACTGAAGTGCATGCTCTGGGGCCTCTACTGGGACAGGACACCTGCCCCTCCAGCCTGTCCAGGGTGGGAAACGGTACTGGCCTTACTGTCAAACTGCACAGCCACAGGCTGGAGAGATGGCTCAGCCCCAGAGCACACACCACTCTTTCGAAGGCCTGGAGTTTTGTCCCCAGCACCCAGACACTCACACTGTCCCCAGCATTCACAACTGCCTGTAAGGCCAGCTCCAAGCCATCTGATGCCTCTGAACTCTGTAGGTACCTCTACTCATGTGCATTTAACCAGACACAGATATACATATAAATCAAAACTAAAATAATAAATATTTTAAAAAGTCAATTCAACAGAAGCTTTTTCACCAGACACATGCATTTAATCCCTGCACTCAGAAGGAGAGAGGCAGACAGATTTCTGTGAGTTCAAAGCCAGCCTGCCTGGTCTACATAGCAGGAAATTATAGTAAGACCCTGTATTTAAAGAAGAAGAAGAAGAAGAAAAAAAAAGCACAGCCATGACCCTGAGATAAACTAATATCCTGAGGGCATAACCCCATAGTGAGGGTCAAAGAGGACTAAACGCAGCAAGAGCCCACCCTGTGCCAAAACCACAAAGGACCCACAAATATTAGCCATTAGGACAGTGATTGCCATCACACCACCCAAGCAGGTGAGGACATTCCCCCGGTCTGAAAGGGAGAAACCGGAGATCTTGAATGGCTGTGACATACCTAGTGTCACAAAGGCTTGTATTAGAACCCCACGTACCAACTGATCCAGGCTGACTATCCCTTCCAAGATGACAACGACAGTAGCTGGGGATATCTGGAGGGGACTGGGGTGCCCTTTTTTGACTGAGACTCTTAAGTGTCAAGCCTAAACCTGCCTGTCACAGTACTCATTACACACACACACACAATGAAGAGCTTGGTGAGCTTTCCAAAGTGAATTTTTTTTTTTTTAACCAGAAAAGCCGCATCTGTCTCCATTACATTCACACCCTAGGAACAACCTTGTAGAGACTGTCCTTTGCCCTTTTCAAGCAACCTGCTTTGACTGACTCACAGAGCCCCTACTTTGCCTGAAGGCCCCTGGGGTATAAGGGGATGGTCAGCCTGGGGCAACCACAGAAGCTGGAAGCTGGTCAAAGCACTGCCTGGCTGCCGCTGGCAGAGTGCATGTGTTACAGTTAGAAAGGGAGAGATAGGACTGTGCTATGGGCCATCTCAGCCTCCATGCATCCCCTTCTGTAAGAGGCTTAGATCCACCTCCACAGCCTCATGACCCAGAGGGCCAGACTGGTAATCTGGACACTTCTCCCTGTGGGTCAGGAACAAAAGGTAACAAATACCTGAAGGCAGTTCTCCAGGATAACTCTGCCTTCCCACACAACCAGGCACCCTGCCCACCTGCCCACACAGAGCTAGGGAAAGGGTCAAGGCAGCTTCCTCACCCCCACACCCAGCCCCTAACCAGAACAGAAGAGCCACTGGCTCCTTGACAGTCTCCGAACCTGGGATGTGATGTGACCCAGAAAGCTGACTTCGGGCAGCTCCCTAAGGTACAGCAGTGGTCCAGGCTCCAGGACCCTCTCACCATAGACCTGCTGGTAAGATCGCTTTGAAAGCAGCTGTGGGCTGTCTGACACCTAAAACCTAGGACCTGCTGGGCAACACTCTTGAGCAGCCTATATTCGCTCCTCACTCCTGTCCAGGGCAGCCTGGTGGAATCAGGTGTCGGTGATGAGCAGGGCACCCAGGAGGTCGGCTTCACCTACCTTGTTTACTGGCCTTCAGCTGACATTAGAGAGGACCCAAGTGAGATCTCAGAGTCCCTGACCTGGTTCGGCCAGCGGGAACGTGGCTGAATGCTGCGGTGCTATGGACTGTTAAAGTTTAACCGGCCCCAGCCTTCTCCTCCTCCTAGGCTGGACGCAGGGAAGGAGTACTCGGTGACGCTGCGCTGCGCTCCACGCCCAGCCGGCTCTGGGCTGCTGGCTACCCTGTAATTACCTGACAGCTCTGACTGAGTTTAGGAACGGCAGTGAGAAGCCTCAGTCTCATCTCTGGGATCTGGAGGAAGGAAGGGAAATGAAGAGGCATTCTAAAAATGCGGACTCACCAGTTCTCAGCCTCCCCTGGCCGGTGTGTGGGAAAGGGCGGGCGGCTGGGCTGGCTGGGGCGGGGCGAGCCATCCCAGGCTTGGGCTCCGGGACCCGGCCCACTCTCCACAGGCCCCGCAGTGAAGGCGTGGCTCCCAAGTTCCACGTCCTGCGAGACGGGACCATGGCCCGGGGCTCAGCAACTTCTTGTGGGTGCCGGGCAGGCTGGGGAGAGAACAAGGGAAAAGGAGCTTCAATTAAGAGGAGTGGGTAATCCACACCTTGTACCATCTGGAAGGGTCTACAAACAAGGATCACCTGCCAACCAGGATAGCAGCCTCAAGTGCAGCAACCCCTACCGGCCCTGGGCTCAGCGGAGGTCTCCGAGAGGGCCAGGAGTCAGTGTGTCTGCCACCCACTGCGAAGATCTGCCAGAGGACACACCGGGTGACAGCCACACATGGAGAAATCTCCAGGACTATGCTTCCAAACAGTGGTGAGTTTAATCCCTTTCCTCCATTACATCTAATTGCACCCAGCTGCTTGCTTAAGTCTCAGCCTTCAGGCTGTTTCCCAAACCAGTGGCCCAGCAGCTAATTCTCTGAGTACCAGCATCTCACTGAAGGGGAGCTCAGGGAAGGGGCTGGCTTAGGGCCAGGGGCAAACTGGGTTTACATTCGGCAAATTCTCGGCACCAGTTCATTCACACGTGCAAGTAATACAGTGTTGCAGGTGTGGTAGGCACTCTGCCAGGCATCATTCAGTTCCCATTTCATAATCCTTTCCTGAGTGCCTACTGTGCGCTGAGCACCTAGCAGGAGAAATGGGGCCTCAAACTTCCAGTCAGAAGAGAGCAAACCTTCAATAAACCTTCACAGCTTCAGGTAAAGGTTTACTGAAATGATGGCACAAGCCTTTATTTAATCCCAGCACTCCAAAGGCCGAACTCTTTAGGAGTTCAAGGCCAGCCTGGTCTACATAGCAAGTTCCAGGCCAGCCAGGGCTACACAGTAAAGTCCTGTCTCAAAACAAACTTTCACAGTATGAGCAGTTTACAGGGAGATCAGAGGGATTTTCCGGGCCTGGAAGTGTAAGTGTGCATGGGAAGTGAACAAATAAATAGAATTCAAACACAAATCTTTATACTTGGAGTTTTTGTTTTGGTTTGGTTATTTGAGTCAGGGTGTCATTATGTAGCCCAGGCTGGCCTTGATTCTCCATCTTCCTCACCGCAAAAGTCTTTATTGTTGTACCTATTGTGTGCAGAGGAGCTCAAGGACATTTAAGCTGACCAAAAACTTTTGCCCCAGATTCAGGCTGTGATGTCAGTTACAGAAACAAAGTGAGATTAAAGAGGCATCGTGGAATCTGAAGACTGAGTTGGGCATCCAACTGACTTCCTACAGAGCTACCTGGATTGTTGGCCATTTTCACTTTCCCTACCCCTCACTGTACTTCCTGGCACTTCCTGGCAGGCAGCAGGAACGTGTTGAACAGGGTCTCCCCACACTCTCTGACTCCCTCAGGGTGAGGGGCTCACAGAGCTATGCCCACATGCTCCATGGTGGTTTACTGGATAATCCTCTCCAGGATAGCTACCTAAGGTCAGAGCTAAAGGCCACCACTGCTAAAGGTGAGGACAGGGCTAGGCTTGAGGAGCAGGGGGTAGAAATAGTAACTGAAGGAAGAGGAAGGACTGAGAAGTGGCAAGAGCTGCCCAGGGCAAGCACAAAGTCCTCAGAAGTGGCTGCAGGGCAAGTAGGAAGGGCAGGCTAGACGGTCATAGCAAAGTAAAAGAAAGCCCTAAGGGCCCTTTTAAGAGAAGCAAAGGGGGAGCTGGGTGTGGGGGCTCACACCTACCATCACTCAAGTCCCAGACCAGCCTAGGTTGCAAAGCAAGTTCAAGGTGGCTCAAGGAATTGGAGAGGGCTAGGAGGCAGATGTTTCCTTCTTTGGGGGAAGTTCAGCTAGGATAAGGAGATGAGCTGAGAGAATATGCTCTATAGGATGGGTGATCGGTAACACGTGGGGTTGACAGAGGGCCAGGAACAAAGCATCTAGAGTTAGGAGGAAAAAAAAAAAAAGAGCAAGAATCTGGTGCTGGAGACTGAAGAATTGAGATCTGATGCTTACAGGGCCAAGTACTGAAGACAGTGGTCTCTTCCTTCCTTGACTGAAGGCAATGTGGGGCACTCACTGGGAGGGGGACAGGGATGTGGGAGAGGAGTGTCAGAAAGATGCTGACCAATGTTAAGTAGCCCCCCCACCACTGAGGCCCTGAGGTGGAATAAGCAAGTGGAGCATATACAAATGTCCCCTACCCCAGCAGCCTGGCTCAGAGCCAGGCATAAAGCCAGCCCTGCAGGCCGATGGGGGAAGACAGGAGAACCATGTGAGACCATGTGGGATAGAGGATTCTAGGGGAGATCAGCTCAGTCAAGGAGGGCAGAAGCAGGAGACCATATTTCTGTGCTATCAGGAAGGGAAGTTGGAGAGGCAGCCTGAAGAAAGAGGAAGGGTGTGTGCTAGGTCCCAGAGAGGAAAAAGCAGCCGAATTTAGCAGCTGGAAACCCCGGTGTGAGGTCAGGAGTATCAAGGAATCTCAAACAGGCCTAGAGTTCTAGGCCAAGAGAGAATGGCACACTCTCCTATGCAGGTGTTGGCTCTGGGGCCTTGGGACCTCTACTAACCTAGAAGCCATGGGGTAGAGCTATGACACTAGTTCAGGCCTTGGCTCTGCCACCTAGGAGAATTAATTACCCATTCTTTGTCTAATCATCTCCATGTATAAAGTGGTGAGAACTGCACCTCACAGGGCTGGTATAAACAGACAATGCACGTATGAAGTGTTGGCATATACAAAGAGCTCAAGATGCTATCTTTTAGTGCGGTGTCCCATTGGTGGGTGAAACACAGAGATCCTGGCTGGGGGAGGGGCGTGTGCCTCTCTGGGCCTAGACAAGGATGGTGGAGCTGCCCTAGACTACAGTCATTGTAAAGACTGGAGCGGGGGCAGTTAGATTTCATAGCTTGGTGATAGCCTGGGTGAGCATTTTTTGGGGGGTGGCTAGACTGATCTGGGTCATCCCAGGCACACAGAACCTGTTCTGGGGCATCCAGATTTCAAACTCTCTGCTCCCTGGTACTCATAAAGACAGCAGAACTAACAGCCACATAAATACACAAAACCATTCTGGAGCTGCATTCCTAGCAAATGATTCTCTCCGGCCAAGGAGATTGCCCCTTATGAAGGGCACCAGGGAGTAAGTCCTACCAGGCTAGGAAGGGCACTCACCCAGTCTGGGGCAGAAGGACACTCAGGAAGGTGAAGCTAGGGGTAGTCCCAAAGCCCCGGACCTTGCGATATGCACTCAATGGGGGTGGATGACAAACGGTACTTAATTTAAATCCAGCTTCCTCTGTAAAAGGTCTCAGGACCGGGCCTTTGACTGTGTCAGCCAGAGTTCTGCAGTTACTTGCAGTGGAAAGGCTGGAGGGGGCAGACAGCCTCTGGGCTCCCCCTCCCTGCGGGGATTCCTCAGCTGCAGATGTCAATGACTTGATTCCTCACAGCTTGCAGCTTGCGAGGGGTATCTCTGAGGCCCTTCCTCCTAATCTAGGGGTTGGCGCACCCCACCCCGGGCCTGGCCGGAGAAAGAGAACTACCCAGGGACACAGAGGGAGGGCCCAAACAGCAGCCTTACTGGGAGCGACCCCTGCGGAGGAAGGGTTGACACGCAGCTCCCAGGTAGGCAGGCTCTGCACATTCCCTGCCAAGGAGACCTGAAGAGGGTCTAAGGCGGCGCGACCCCAGAGGCCGTGCCACCCTCACGTCCAGGGCAGAGCGAGATCCTCCGGCGGCACGAGGCAGCGGGACCCCCGCGCAAGCCGGGTCTCTGTGGGGCCTGATCACAGTGCATGCGGCGGGTCGGGACACAGGCGTCCGCAAGCAGGGCGGGCGCGGCGCTCACCGGACGCGCCGGGAGGAGCCCGTTCCAGCCCACCCCCAGCCAGCCGGGACCCCGACTCACCGGCCTGGCGGAGACAGGATCCCAGCGACGCCGCAGCGCCCGGGGCTCGGCCCGCTCCGGCCCGCCCGCGCGAGGCAGCTCCACGCCGCCCGCCGCTGCCTCCTCAGCCCGCCCCGCGCCCGCCCCTCCCGCACTTTCCACAGGAAATGATTAACTCAGACCGCGGCGCGTTCCCATGGCAACGGGCCCGGGCGGCGGGGTTAGCGCGCACTCTCGCGCACGCGCCCGCCCCTGGCGCGTGCCCCCTCCAGTCCTACCCCCGACACAGGCTGGTACGTACTTGTGCGCTCACCCCCTGGTGCACGAGCTCAGCCGGGCCAACCTAGCCTGCGCCTGCAGAACAGGCTCACACCCTCCACCGCACACCACGTGCCTGTACACGCGCCCTCACCCAGCGCTGAGGTACGCAGGCTTCTCTCTCCCACCCCGGTATTAACACTGGGAAACGGTTCTGCACCCAAACCCAGGTGCAGAAGTTTCACGCACTCCAGCTAGGATTCACACACATCCAACACGCAGACTCACATTTTCTTAAGAACACGTTCTCTCATTCTAGCAAACTCACACATGCCCTTGCACACGAACCAGATCAAGCACATACACACTTTCACCTGCTCTGCTACACAAGCACGCACCGCACCCTGTCTCTACAGGCGCCCAGCCCGCCGCATACCCCCTCCAGCTGCGCCCCTGCTCCCCAGCCAATGAACGTCTTCTCCCAGCAGCCGGCTTGGGGTTTGTTAAGGTAACACATTCCCTTAAGCTCCAGCACAACAGCTCCGGACTGCCACAGCCCCCAGTCCGTCTTTAAAAGCTCCTTCCTGGGGCGCCTAGGAGCCTCGGAAGAGGCCTTGGGGGAGAGCAGGCTCAGCCAGCCAAGAGAGACAGCTGACCCAGAGGAGCCACTCTGTTCTTTGTCTCCCAAACAGAGAAGCATTTATTTCAGCCACACTGTGCCCACTCCAGGGTGCGGAAGGAGAGAGTGTCGCAGGAGCCTATTTAGGGGAGGCTGATGGTCCCAGATAACTGGAGAAGGGGGGGTCTACCCCTTCAGGCTTGGCAGGGATGGCCTAGGAGGGAACAGGAGAGGGCCATGTCGCCTCAGATGAGCCTGCTTCCTGCTTCTGCTGTGGAGACATGTGCCTGGGAGTGAAGAATCTGGACCACGATAGAGGCCAGGGCCTAGGGCTCGAGGGGGGCCTGGTGTCCGAACAGGATGGTAGGCCCACAGCTCTACTGGAGGCTCTGTGGGGAAGGGGTTCGTCTGTCATTAAAGTCTTCGTATAAAAACAGATGCCTTGTCTTGCTTAAGGGTTGGGACACTGACATTAACTTCAGCTTCCTTCTAGCAAAGCCAAAACCAGGTTGTTGTTGTTTTTTATTAATAAAAACATTTATTGTTCTCTTTTCTCCGATCTCAAAAGTAGTAGGTGTTCATTATAACCATAATCCCACCCACTAGAGATAAGTGCTGCCAACACTTTATTTAGTACAGTCCTTTTCCCCTTGTGCACATAATAGACACCATTTATTCCTAGTGAACATAGTGCCAGGCACTGTGCTGAGCTCTCTGGCAGAAAGATCCTGTTTGACACTGATGAGCCTGGGAGGTGGGCTCGAGGGAGGAAGAGTGCATGGGCCAGTGCTGAGGCTCGGCGTCCAGTAGAGATGTGTGCCTATGCACCACAGAGCACCACCATATGAACACAGGAAGTGCCAGCAAAGGAAAACTGACCAGGAGGAAGCATTTTTAAAATTCCAGCAAGGCTCTAGCTTGAAATGTAAGAACTAATTGTTCAATGATTATTACGGATTTAAGAATTCACACTCTGCTGGTCCCAGGTGGCACGGGCCTGTCATTCTAGCCACTGGGGAGGCTTTAAGTTCAAAGTCTGCTGGCTACAGAGTGTCACCGGGAACTGCACACCAGCTCCATTTCCCCGGCAGTTTCAGTGAAGGCTGCCAACTCTCCTGACCATGGGAAAAGTGAAAGATTTCCCAGAATCCTTGCCACTGGCCTTGATGCTTCCTGCCCACTTTAGGGTAGAGATGGAGCTGTCTAGGGCCAGATAAAAGGCAGTGGCCAGAAAGCAAACCTCCACCCACATCTGCAGGGCAAGGGGGCAGCAGTGGCATCTAGGTGCTCAAAGGGCATGAAAACCCCTCATGTATCTATGAAAAGTAGCCAAGCACCCAAGAGCTCTTCCCTAGAGAGAAGCAGAACAGAGAAACTGAGGAGACCCTGCTGTGATTTTTTTTTTCACCCTCTTTCTCACAGTGGCCAAAGTCCGCCACAGATACGCAGGCTGGAAGTTTATTGGCTGGTCACCTCTAGCCTTTGTAAATGCCTGGAGGCCTCATTCCTTTACGCCACCCCCACCTGCCTCTGCTAACCTTTCTCTCATCAATTCCGGATGACCTTGGAGTTCTGCAAGTCCAGCAAGCTCATTCAAAGGGAGCAGCAGACATCAGGAAGCCTTTCCACCCCTAAAGATGGTGCACACACGACACCACTACTATGGCCATGACTGTAGCCTGTCCACACCATTCCCTCCTTGAGGACAGGGCCCTTTCCAGACATCACAAGCTCTAAGGTTTCGCTCTGGTGCCTGTCATCACATACAGGGCAGCTCACTGAGTATACACATGTCAGGTGAGACTCAGAGAGCAAGAGGCAGGAAACATACCCAACCGGACTTCCTCCCAGGCAAATGGAAGATAATTCCTAGAAGACAGAAGGATCCTTACATGGTTGTTTTTGTGTGGCCAGAAAGAAACCCCTGCATCTGGGGAAAGTTTATTGTCTCTTCACGCTGCAGGAACTTCTAGTTTATTTGGTTTCCGTTTTGATGTAGGGGTGAGGGATTATCCTGCTATGTTGCCCAGACTAGCCTCAAACTCCTACACAGAATCGATCCTCCCACCTCAGCTTCAAAGGAGCTATAACTACAGGCACATGCCTCTGCACCCAGGTTCTTTGAAGTAAGACAACAGTCTAGGGTTGACTCTCACAGTAAGTGGTGCTGCTGATTGAAATCACATCTTCTAATAGTCCTGAAGTTGTCCATCATTGAGGAAGGTAAGAGCAGCCTGCACCCAGTCACACAGTATGAGTTCAGCCTGAGCATATTAGAAGCCAAGGGGTTTGGACCACTCTTGGCCAGATTATAAATTATTTCAGCCCTTGTCTGCTTACGACTCAGTTCCCACAGACACTGGAAATCCCTGAAGGAATAAATACCTTTCACCTGGTTCCTTCAGCCCCTGCCTGATCCCACTTTCTAAAAGCCATATTAACAGCATGAAACAATTCTCCCATTTTCAGGGGGACTCTACAGGGAAGCAAGGCACCCTGCCCCACCCAAACCTAGCTTTGAAATTCTCAGACCTCATGGCCTGTCACCCTTTGCCCAGTAGCCTCATTCAATTGGCACTCCCACCCTCCCAAGAGGGCAGCTAAAAATCTCCATCTGACCTGCTAAGGAATTTGGCATTCAAACAGAGGCTTTCTCACCCTTATCATCCCCTGTAGTCTAAAAAATGAGAGGAATGCAAACACTGCAGTGATAATGTATTTATACCAGGTAATAAAAAGATTTAGCAAGAATGACCCAGAGAGGGGTGTATATACGTGGGGGGGTGGGGTGGGGTGGGGTGTGTGTGTGAGTGCTGGCCTGTAACCTCAGCAGTCTGAAGGCAGAGGCAAGTGGATAACTGAGTTCCAGGCCAGCAAGGGCTACAGAGCAAAACCCTGCCTCAAAAAAACAAAAACAAAAACAAAAACAAAAACCAAACAAATAAATAAATCCAGGAGTGACCTTGGGGGAGGCACAGTGGACAAGCCCTGCCCCAGCCCCACACCACCTCCCTGACTCATCCTCTCTGCCAAACACAAAAGCCTCTGTCCTCCACAAACTCTCTGGCTTCATTTCCTGCTCCCAAGGCCTCTGCCCTGTTCATCATCACCTGTGCCTCAGTGCTCCCATTTTCCCTTCCTGCTCATCAGTCTCTCCCTGTCTGAAGTTTTGGTGTTTGGTTGGGCTCTTGTGTTTTTAATGGTGCTGGGTCAATACAAAGAGCCTGGCGATGACAGGCGAGTGCCTAACACTGAGCGGGTCCTCGTAATGTTTTCATTTACTTATTTTTTATTTCATGGGCACTGGTGTTCTGCCTCCTTAACTGCGGAGCCATTTCTCTAGCCCCCAGTAGCGTTTTGAAAGCTTTTGTACAGGTACTTCAAGGTGCCTTCTTAGACAAGGGCACTTGCCACTAACCCTGAGTTCAAACCCTGGCACTCGTATTAGAAGCACCGACTCCCACAAGTTGTCCTCTGACCTCCACAAGCGTGTCATGAGACACACACACACGGCCCGCACACACATGCATACAACAAATAAATAAACTTTTAAGTGTGAGAAATGGACGGAGCAGTTAAGTGCTTGTCACTTGCATGTGGTTCATAATCGCCATTAATTCCAGTTCCGGGGGCTCTGACAGCCTCCTCTGGCCTCAGCGGGGCGCTTCATGCATGTGATGCATGGGTGTAAATGCAGCCCAAACACGCAGACACAAAATAAAGGGAAAAAGGCAAATAAAGTTTTTGTCTTGAGATGGCCACCTGCTATGATGCCCTCTTGCCAGTCTCAAAACCCTGAGTCCTTTTGTCACCAGCTTCAAAGTGCTTGGGATTTGCAGGTGTGTGCAAAATAATTTTTTAAAAAAATGTATAACTAAACAGAAGCCAATGAAGTTTGGAAAAGTCCCCAAATTCTACTGCTCTTTACTTGGGTCGTTGGTCAAGATTTTCTACCTAGTATAAAGGGCTGTGAGCAGCTCTCAATCTACAGTAAGACAACACAGACAATGGTTAGACATGGGCTCCATTCAGCTTGGCTCAGCTTCTTCTCGTGAACATAGGGTTATTGTTGTACCTAACCAATGAAGTGTTGTAGAATAGAAATGTGAGCACATTGAAGCACCTTAAGCCACCATTGCAGGGAACTAGCAGTATCAAAATGCAAGCAGCAGTTGATGGTAGACAGATTGGATGCTATTTTTTACTCTAGACTCTCACTTTAAAAATTTTTCCAGCCGGGTGTGGTGTCACATGCCTTTAATCCCAGCACTCAGGGAGGCAGGGGCACGTGTTTCTGTGAGTTTGAGGCCAGCCTGGTCTACAAAGTGAGTCTAGGACAAACAAGGATACACAAAGAAACCTTGTCTTGAAAAAAAAAAAAAAAAACTTTAAATATTTCCCATGTAATTCTTTGTTGTTTCTGTTGTCTTTCATCAGGGTCTTGCTACATAGCACAGAGGCTGCCTAGAATTGGCCATACTTCTGCCTCATTTTCCCAAGTGCTGGGATTACAAATTAGTGCTACCATACCTGGCTACTATATCATTTTAAAAAGGTCTGTTCTTCTCTATGAACCCAATAAAGGCTAAGATTCAGATCCCATGAAGCAATGGTCCTGATGAAAGGAATCATTTGCTTTCTTTTATCTGCAGTACTGGGAACTCACACATTTCACCCAAACTCTATCCCTGAGCTCTGCCCCTCAGCCCATTTACCACTGTCTTATTTAATATTTTGTTCTGTTGAGAGAGGATCTCACGTACCCCCACAGACTGGCCTCAAATTTATTTTGTACCTAAGTATGGCCTTAAACTCTCGATCCTCCTGTCTGTACCCCAAAGTACTGAAATGACAAACTTGTGCGACTTTGCCTGGTGCCTGACGGGTTGTCATTACTTTTGAGAAGGGGTTTCTCTGTGTAGCCCGGGCTGCCCTGGTACTCACTCTGTAGACAGACTGGCCACTGACTCGGAGATCCGCCTGCCCCTGCCTCCCAAGCACTGGGATCAGAGATGTGAGCAATCACCACCCAGCTTGCCTGGCTAATTTATGAATGTATGTGTTTTGAGAGTCTCCTGCAGCCAAGGTTGGCCTTGAACCTGAAAAACCTTGAACTCCGGGTCCTCCCAGCTACTACCTCCCAAATACTTGCGGTGCAGAGCCACACCACCGTGCCCAGTTCAATCACTAGTGTTTTTCAAATGGCTGTGTAATGCTCCACTGAGTGGCTGGGTCCCAAATGAGCCCGCCATTTAATGGGAGTCCATATTTAAATAGCTCTCCCTCTTCTCTTTTATAATGAACATGCTCCCTGCCCCTCACCCCACAACCTCCCTGGGGCAGGAATAAGGAACAGGGGCTATCAACTTCAGAAAACCTTCCAGAACACAGCTTAAGCACTTTGCTGTAGCTTTCTACACGTTACCAGATTGCCTTCAGAAGCTCTCTACCAAATTTACCCTGTTGTTGGCAGCACTTTTTGAGAAGAACAGTTTTCACACAAAATTACAGTTCTTCCCTTGGATCCGGAATGCTCTCCCTGGCAGGTTCTCTGGGGGAGCACATGAAGAGATGGCTCTGAGAGGTGGCTGACAAGAACAGGGTGTGTTAGGCTGGCAGACTTCAGGCCAAGAGTTTGTCACCTTAGTTGGCTGAGTTTGGCTATGGGCTAGGCTCACGCTCCCCTTCTCCACCAGCTCTCCAGTCTCTGACATCTTCCCAGGTAACCATGTGACATCCCCTCAGCCAGGATCCAGGAACACACAGGGATACCCTGAATGGAACACTATTTTCAGGCAGCCACTAGCAATATCATTCCTATTCCCGCCTTACCCAGACAACATATTCAGGCTTTTTGTTTGTTTCTTTGTTTGTTTTTCTCTGTGTAGCTGTGGCTGTCCTGGACTTTGTAGTCCAGGCTGGCCTCGAACTCACAGTGATCCGCCTGCCTCTGCCTCCCTCAATGCTGGGATTACAGGCATGCATCACTGTGACCGGCTTCTTCCTGCTTCTTGCAAAAAAAGTCTAGAAAGGAAACCTCTAGAAAGGAAACCCTGGTGGTCAGGGACCAGGGGCCACACCAGATCAAAGAAGCTTCATTCTTCTAGAACACATAGCTCCCTGCCTGACCACCCTGGTGGCAATCTGGTGACACAGCTACCTCAGCCACTACTGGTGTTAGCTGCAGCATTGCCTGGCTTAGGCCACCACTGCCAGCTGCTCCCTGTAGCCTGTCCTCCTCCTCTGGGGGTGGCCCTTGTTTGCAAACAGCAACGGAAGTTTTGACGCTGCGCTGCTGATTAACCCGCCTCCCACGGCTCCCAGTTCTTAGTCATCCCCGCAAGTCTCAACCTTCCACATGGGACTTTGCCAGTACCCAGGTGACAGGGAAGAAATGACAAGGATCCCTGTAGTTTCTGTGGCTTCCATGGTTCATCTTCCAGGGGAGGGAAGGAATGAACTTCAGCTAGCCTCACAGCCAAGCTGTGCCGGACCTGGAATGTCACTTCAGCTGGCATCTACCTAAGGACAGCCATTCCCAGCCCAGGTGGCCTGGACTCCACCAACACCCCTTACCTCTTCATGGGGGTATGTGCCGCAGGCACAATCATTCATTCCCATCTTAAAGGTGGAGAAACTGAGATAGTATATTTTGAGAATGGCCAGGGGAGATCCATGAGTATCTATTAGGGGACACTGTTGAAAGGTAGCTTAGAAAGCTATAAGAGGGGGGTTATTTCAAGACCTAAGCTGTTCTCCGGCCCACTGTGTGATCTGGGGTAGATCCCTGCCCTTTTGTTAGTCTTGCCCCACTCCCCGGTCAGGGACTAGAGCAGAGCAGGCTCGTGGCTCTTCCAGCACTACAGTGACAAGGACGTTGGCTGACTGTTCAGGATGGTTGTAGTTCAAAGAGGGAGTGGGTGGAGAGAAAGGAGGCCACAGTAAAGAGAGATCTACCCAGAGATGCCTCAGGATTTGCCTTCTGGGAGGAGGGCTCAGCCCCTAGCCTCCTCCAGGGATTCCCCGCTACACTGCAGCTCTAGGGTCTGAGAAGGGTGTGTGTGTGATGTCACCCAAAGTGCAGGCTCCAGGGAGAGCTGTCAACCAGGGCCGAGGGTGTCCCTACCCCAGTCTCTACTGTTTGCCTTTCTCGGTATTACAGAGACTGTGTATGTGGACTGTGTATGTGGGGTTGGGAGGAGGTGAAAAAAATAGATGGGGCCTGACCAGGAGAAAGCTGGTGAATCAGGGCAGGGGCTGGGCCTGAGAGCAGAGGGCCTGGGCTACAGCAGAGTGCACAGTTCACTCCAGAATGAGAATCAGAAACTTTGGGAGCTTCAGGTCTCCAAAAGTCCATGTTATCTGGTGTACCCCATCTTGGTGACAATCCTGGGACCTGCAGATAGGTGTAGCCCTCCCAAGGACAATGCCAGCACCAGCGGCTGCAGATGACCAGTCCTAGGGAGACAGTAAAGGACGCTCTTTGGGTAAACTTGTCACCTTTGGAGCATCGGGCCCAGTCAAACCCATACGGCTGCCAAGTGCTTGCACGGCCATAATTGAGATTTCACTGTTCTAAAGCACACCTCCAATTTTAGTTCCCAGCACCTCCCAGGAGCCCATAGCTGCTTACCAGGTGGGCTCAGCACCCTCACTATCATAGCCCCTGTAACATGTGCCCAGAGGAAAGAAGCCCAAGGACCCAGAGACTCAAGGAAGCTGAGAGCTGCGGCCACAGGGCTGGACAGAGTGCCCTCCAAAAACTAAAAGCTGTGCTGGTCAGTCTGGCAGAGGTAGAGGGAGAACACAGCACAGAGAAGAGGGCAGGGCACGGCCCCCCTCCTGCTGCTGTGAGCTATATGGTTCCATGTGGACTTGGCCCAAGGCAGGCCAGTTCCTGCCCAGGTTGTAACCTCTGTGCTACACAGCTCATAGAGCAGAGCAGACCTTGTGCCATGGTCATTCCATAGCTGGCCCTTTCACCATGTGACCGCCGGTGAGACTATCACCTTGTGGCAGTTTGAATGAGAAACGTACCCCAAGGCTTGTGTATTGAACATTTGGTCCTCAGTTGGTGGCGATGTTTGGGAAGATTATGGAACTTTCAGGACTCAGGGCCTTACTGGAGGAAGTTCATCCCGGGGGAGGAGAGTTTATCGCCTTGGCACACTTCTAGCTCATCCTCTACTTCCTGTTGGCAGCTGAGATGCTCAGAGCTGAGAGCTCAGCTTCCTGCTGCTGGTCCCATGTCACCCCACCACTGTGGATTCTAGTCATCTGGAACCAAACTCTTTCGTAGGCTGCTTCTGGTCATGGTTTTTCAGCACAGCAACAGAGAAGTGGCTGATACAACCTCCTCCATGAGGCCATCCTGACAATACCCAGTCCGAAGTTGCCAGAACTTCCTCCTCCTTCCCCTACTTCACCTAGTGCTGGAGTGTGACTGAGGGGGAACTCACAGTCTCCTCCATTAGGCAGACTAGGACTCCCCGATTCAGTCCTTTCCCCCACAACATGGTGTGACTTTGGGCAAGGCAGCTAACCTTTCTGAGCCCCAATGTTATGGGTCAGTGCGATTAACTAAGCATTTACTGTGTGCTAATCCTTAAAGCAGCCAGTGAGTGAATACTTGTCATAGTCAGCTTTCATCATCAACTTGATACAGCCCAGAGTCACGAGAGAAGGAAGTCTCAGTTAAGGTATGGTCTGTATCAGATGGGCCTGTGGAAACGCCTAGGAGAGATTATCTTGATTAACTAATGGAGAAGGGCCCAGGCCACAGTGGGCAGTACTAGTCCATGGGCAGGTGATCCTGGACAATACAAGTAGGCTAGCCACACACAGACTGCCTGTAAGCCACCTGAGTTCAACCCCTGGGGAACTCCACAGTTGTTCTCAACATATGCTTCATGGTGTGTGTGTGTGTGTGTGTGTGTGTGTTATTTACTCTATTAATATAGAGTAAATTTAAATTTAAATTAATTTAAAAAGTTTAAGACACTCAAGAAAAATATACACAAATAAGTACATAACGAAGCTGTTCAATAGGCAGAGTGTGCAGCCAGGCCTTGAATCCCAGAACTCAGGAGGCAGAGGCAGGTGGATCACTGAGTTTGAGACCAGCTTGACTTGAAGCCAGCTTGGTTGGCATGGCTCCAACTGCACAGTGAGACTCTAAGTTAGGGGCAGAAGGCCCCATATCTCTGTGCTCCAAGCTCTAACCCACCTTAGTGCTTTCTTTTTC
Source organism: Psammomys obesus (assembly GCF_907164565.1). Lineage (NCBI taxonomy): Eukaryota > Metazoa > Chordata > Mammalia > Rodentia > Muridae > Psammomys > Psammomys obesus. The sequence continues at coordinate 11,425,295 of NW_026596034.1, forward strand.
CTTCTTTGTGTGTGTGTTATCCATGTGTGTGCTTACATGTCTGTGCACGCATGTGGAGGCACTGGGTTGATGTGGGGAGTCTTTCCTAAGAGGCAGAGTCTCTGACCCCAGAACGTGACAACCTGGCCAGCCAGCGTGCTCTGGGGATCTTGTCTCCACCCTCTCAGTGTTGGAATCACAGGTGAGCCACTATGCCCACCTGACATAGGGTTTGGGGGCTTCGAACTCTCATGCTTGCACCTCAGGCACTTTATCCACTGGGCCATCTCCCCAGCCCCGCTCCAGTTTCTCATAAACACTGTCCCCTCTCTCCAACCATCTCCCAGAAGCCTCGAGGGCTCCTTTCAAGGTTTTCTTCCCTTTGTTTCCAAACTAGCTAGGCTGGACTACATCAGCCTCCTGTCCCCCCTCTTCCACTAGGAATCCTCCTGTCAGGAGGCACAGGTTCCAGCTCTGAGAGGCAGGAAGGCCCGATATGGGACTGTTTACCTGGGGCCACACAAAGGCTCAGTCCATAGCAAGGTAGCCTGGTCATGGTGTCACCAAGTTCTTTCATCTGACCACAAATGTCCCAAACACCCCCAGACTTCCTGCTACTCCCTGCCACAGACACCCACACAGGGTACCTAAATTGAGTCTGTGCCCCATAGCAAGTACTGCTAGTGTCCCCAGTGCCATTCACATGTGGACTTGGCCAGGAACCCTGCTACAAATTGTCTGCCTCCTCGAAGGCTTTTAGGAGTCCAGTTTCCTTCCCCCTTGAGGCCTAATCTCGGTGTAACTTTCAGGCCCTGGCAAAGGATGCTGAGAAACTCTCTTCCTGATAGAGCTGAGCCATTTATCTGGATACCTGTAGCTGTTTAATGGATGATACAGAGATGGAGAGGAGGACAGGTGAGGAAAGATCCCCTAGTTCTAGGGACAAGTCTGAAAATATTCCCATTAAGCTAGGTCTGTGATGCATACTTGTAACCCCAGAACTAAGGAGGCTGAGGCACCAAGCTTTTCAGTTTGAGGCTAGCCAAGGTTATATTAGGAGTTTCAGGCCAGTATGGGCCACACAGAAAGACCCTGTTTCAACCTACCACTGTCCATCCCCAAAAGCCCAGCTGGTATTGGTGGTGCATGCCTTTGATTCAGTACTCATGAGGCAGAGGCAGGCAGATTCAAGGCCAGCTTGGTCTACAGAGTGAGTTCCAGGACACCAAAGGGCAAAGGAACCCTGTCTCATTAAAAAAAAAAAAAAAAAAAAAAAAAAAAAAAAAAAAAAAAAAAAAAACAATACAGGTGAGAAAAACCAAGTCCCCAAAAGATGATCTGGGACCAACAATATGGCTTAGTGAATGAAAGTGCTACTGCCAAGCCTGATGACCCCCCCACACACACAGTCAATTTTAAAAGAGAGAGTATGTGACCAAGACAAGAAAGGAACCAGGAGAGGATCTTCTGAGGTTGCTCCTCTCTAAGCTCACGTGATCTCCCTCTTCCCCATTCTCACCCCAGAGGCTTCCCCCCTGTCTCAGGGAGGAAGGCCTCTGAGAACCTGCTCTTAATCTCAGGGCAATTTGGGCTGCGAGTCAAGGGCTCTGACTACCATTGCTTACGAGACCTGGTCCCAGTTCTGAGGCCCCTGTGAGTCACAGCTGCCTTCACAGGTAGCAGCCCAAGCTATCTCACCAAACCACAACAGACTGCATGGTGACAGCTCGGTGTTGGAAGAATGTTGTTGCCAGACAGGTTTATGAAACATCCCGGCTCCAAAACCAGGCTAGGCTCCTGCTGCATGGGGCGGTGTCTGGGGCAGCCCCCACCCCCTCATACAAGGATGTGTGTGGGACCCTTAACCTCAACACACCCCCTGAGGACTCAAAGAAGCCAGCCACCACCTTGGAGCTGTCGAGACAGCTCAGTGGGTAAAGGTATCCACGGCCAAACCTGATGGGCTGAGGCTCCCCAGAACCCACATGGTGGAAAGAATTGACTCCCCCAAGTTGTCCTCTGACCTCCACACATGGGCCATGGCATGGACATACTCCCTAGAATAAGTAAGATTTTTAAAAATAGAAGTCACCCAGCAAAGCAAAGGGGGAAATGTGACCCCAGGCCACCATTCTATGCCACTCCAGTAAGACGTGGGATCGGGGAGGTTGGAGGACTCACTAAAGGTGTCTGCAGGCATCGTGGCCAGTCTTGAGCCATGACTACTGAGGATAGTGACAGCAATGACAACAGCTGACCCCATGCTGAGGTGGGGTTCTGCACAGCACATTCCTAAGCTGTACTGTGAGGGCCTTGTGGCCGTGGAACAAAATTACCACAAAGCAGGTAGCTTAAAAAAAAAGAAGTTCAGAGGTAAAAAAAAACAAACTGATAGAAAATTCCTAGCAGTTCTAAAGGCTTAAGTCCATAGTCAAGATCATGAGCGGGGTTTTGCTCCTCCTGCCAGCCCTAGGGGAGTGCCCTTACCTCTCTGCTTGTTGTGGCGATCCTTGGTTTTCCTTGGCTGGAAGACAGAGCGTGACTTGCTTCTCCCAGTCTCTGTCTCATAGTCTGAACTTCTCTTGTATCTAGAGTTCCCTCTTCTTAGATCGACAGCAGCCATATTGTACTCAAGGGCCTAGTCTAATCCAATGCGACCTCACAGACAACTGCAAAGATTGTATTTCTAAAAAATGGGCATAGTCGCTAGTTCAGGGCACACACAATACTCAACCCAGTATTTCACAGGCAATTCTCTCGACACAGCCGATCCTGCTCTTACCTGCATCTTGACTTTCAGACAAGAGATTCAGAGAGGTTAAACAACTGGCCAGAGATCATACAGCCACACCTGGGCTCCTCTGACCCTAGAGTCCCAGTGACATTGCCTCTTACCTCGCCTCATCCTCCTCGCATCACCCACAAAGCGCTTCCTGCACAGCCTTGAGGGGCTAGGTTTAAAGTTCACAAAGGAAATGAGGATGGAGGGACTCCATTTATTGGTCAAGCTGAGGCACTGAACAAGTGGCAGGTCCTTCGGGTCCAGCTCGGCATGCTCTACCATGCAGCCTCTCCCGGGCAATCTAACGGGAAACATTCTGTGGCTTTACTAAGCCAGTCAGAGCTCCCAGCCCAGAGCGATCAACGGCATACCGTGTTTGCTGATAACATCCGCTTCTGTTACGCCCGAGGAGCTTGTAAAAGGCTCCAGCTGGCCTCCTCAGGTATCAGACCTGTGCCTGCTGCTCTCTGTGGGCATCAAGGCCAGCGGTGTGGTAGTCACACAGGGGAGATCTGACTAAGAATCCATGGGAAGGGCTAAAGAGAATGCTTAGTGGTTAAGTGCACACACTGCTTTTCAGCTCTGTTCCCAGCACCCTCACTCAGGGGCTCTGACACTTTCCTCTGGCCTCACGGGCACCTGTGCCATGTACACATACCCATACACAAACAGAAGAATAATTCTTAACAAATAAGGATCCACGAGAGACAGACATGGCACATATATTCCCATAAGTGCAAAGACCAAGACGAGAAGCATGCAAGTTTTGAGGCCAGCCTGAACTATAGACGGTGACCTGGGTTTTTGTTGTTGTTACTATTATATATGGTTATTTAAAATGATTTCCCAAATTGTCCAATGATTTACCAGGCCTTGCTTTGCTTTTATCTCTAAAAGCATTCAACACACTTTTTGTTCCTTTTGACCATCATGAATCCTGTTAGTCATATGGATTGCAATTAGGCCCTTGGCAGCTATGATGGGTTCTTGGGGTCACATGCTGCTGGATGATCTGTCACGGCCTGTCTCTGGTCTGCTGCAAGACTCAAGCAACATTCACCTCTACTCTAGGCTCTCTGTTGCCTTACAAATAAAAGCCTAAAGATGAGACTTAAACGTATTCTCCTAGATTAAATTCCATCATCATAGCCCCATCCTTTTAACATTCTTTATGTTGTTTTGGTTATTATTCTATGACCCAGTCATGCCTCAAGATCACTCTGCAATCCTGGATAGCCTCCAGATTTAGGCATTCCTCCTGCCTCAAGCCTTTTGAGTGCTGAGAGTATGGGTTTGAGCCATAACACATGGCTTACTTTCATTTACTTTTGTTTTTTGGTTTTTCTTTCTTTCTTTTTTTTTTTTTTTTTTAAGCCCCAGCACTTTCCTGTGGAGCTTAAAACAGCCTTCGTTGCTCAAGGATGGTCAAATAACACGGTCCTCCTCAATTAACTCCAGTCACAGATTTCCTCCTGATCCCAAACATGTCACCAGGCCTTCTTGTTGCTTCTGCCTGGAAAAACCTTCCCTACACGCTGCATGCTAGCTTCTCACCCTTAGATTCTCAGCAAAACTGTCCCCTCCTGAGCCACCTTAGAGTCAGTCAGATCCCCCCCCCCCCATCATTCCCCATCATCTCTAGCTATTGTCATTTCCTTCTGGCATTTAGTACCATCTGCAATTACCTTCTGCTTCCCAGTTGTCTTTCTTCCATGAGGCAAAGACTTCTCCATTCCCTGCTGCCCTAGCACCTGCCACACTGCCCAGCACGTACCAGGTCCTCAATAGATAGTCAGTTAATGAACAAAAGAATCTAACCAAGTCTAGTAAGAATGCAGAGACACAAAGAACAAACAGGTGGATGGCTTCAGGGGACTGGCCCAAGAGGGTGAGGCCCAGGTGGAAGCCACTGGGGACAGACTGGCCAAGCAGAAGGGATGACTGAGGGGGTGTATTTTGAACATCATCTTTGGGCCAGCCTTGAACAACCTGGGTTGTCACAGGAGTCTGTTAGAAGCTCTGTGAGAAAAGCCTCCAACTCTGGCCACAGAGTTAGAAAGAGAAGCCGGGTGACACTTCTGCTGCCCCAGTTCTAGATATTGTTACAGACACTGATCAGGGAAGAGTTCCTTGATCTATGCCACCATGCACAGCTCAAACAACAACAACAACAACAACAGGGACTGGGATTAGGTGATGTACTTCAAACTCAAAGGTGAAATGAGTACCCTGTAATTCTCCGCTTTTTTGCTGGAATCTCTCCAAGGTACTGAAGGCTAATTGCACCCTCTTTCTTGAAGGTCTGAGGAAAGTACAAAGATCCGCCTATCTCTGAAGGTTCATGGGGAGGAAGGGAAGGATGGGGAAGGGATGCCTAAGGACCATGAGGACATCTGGTGACACTGGAGCTCTGTAAATCAAAAGAAACACCAGCAGGGCCAGGTGGTCCTGTGGTTAAGAAAATATGCCCCAGAGAAAAACTGAGGGTTCACCTTATAGCTCAGCAGCCTTAGGTAAGGCTGTACCTTTCCAGGGCCTGTGAAAATGGACTGTCCTGCCGGTGGCACACGCCTGTAATCCCAGTGCTCAGGAGGCAGAGACAGGCAGATCTCTGTGAGTTCGAGGGCAGCCTGGTCTAGAAAGCAAGTCCAGGACAACCAAGGTTACACAGAGAAACCCTGTCTCCAAAAAAAAAAAAAAAAAGAAAAGAAAAGAAAAGAAAAAGAAAGAAAGAAAGAAAGAAAAAGAAGATAGATTGTCACTCATCCCTCAAAGAGAGGATGAACAAGCTAATATGCACAGAAAGTCTGCCATACACTGCAAGAGGGTGGCATTGTGTATGTGTGTTTTACGGAAGGACATTCTTCTGAATGAGAGAGGAAAGAGACACTATGTCTGAAATCTCTTAAAAGAGGTCAGAGCTGCGAGGCAGTGGTGTCGCACACCTTTGACCCCAGCACTTGGGAGGCAGAGGCAGGCAGATCTCTAGATCAGAGTCTAGGTCAGCCTGGTCTACAGAGTGAGTTCCAAGCCAGACAGAATTACATAGTCAGACCCTGACTAAAAAAAAAAAAAAAAAAAAAAAACTAAAACAAAAAACAATGATGATAATAATAAAAAAGCCCAGGAGGTGGGAAAAGACAAGGTTAAACAACTGTGAAGGAACAGAAATGCAGGGAAGGCTGGGTATCCAGGAACTATTGTCTTCTTTCAAATGGGGTCTTGCTTTGTGGCCCAGCATGCCCTTGAAGTCTGGATCCTTCTATCTCGGCCTCTTAGGTGCTGGGGAATTAAAGGTATAAGCCATGATTATATATACATATATCTAACAGAGTATATATGCATATAGTCTACAGCTTTTCTACCAAGTCTGTAGTTATGGAAAACCGAAGAGAAGCCATGTCTTGTCCCCACTACTGAAAGGATGCAGAGTGTCTCCAGCTGGTGGCCCCATCCTTGTGGGCCAAGACCTGTTCTGACCTTCGTGCTGGAAGTTCCTAGTCCAAGAAATCTCCCAGCTCTGTGTGAAGAATCAGCATGGCTGGTCACTCTGCTCCCAGGTAGCCCTCAGGGGCTTGTGTCGAGCTCCTGATCCTTCTGCCTCATTCCCCAGAGTGTGGAGATTATAGGATTGCATCTTAGTGGAACCTTGCTGCACACCGACAGGAGGCCTCCGCTGGAAGATTCCACACCTGACCTCATGTGACAGGTCACAGTTGAAAAGCAGACACATTAAAAATAATGCACAAGCCAAATGAGGTGGCACCGGCCTGATCATACAAGCACACCGGAAGCAGACGGGAGGACCAAGGCCCTTCTCAAAACGCATAAGATTTTTTAAATAAAAATCTTAAAAATTGGAAGCTGGAGAGATGGCTCAGTGGCTAAGAGCACTGTCTGCTCTTCCAAAGGACCCAGGTTCAATTCCCAGCACCCACATGGCAGCCCACAACTGTCTCCAATTCTGTGGATTCTGATACCCTCACACCAATACACAAATAATAAAATTAAATAAACTGTAAAAAAAAATCTTAAAAATAAACTAAGGTGATGGCTCTGAAGTTGGTCTTCCAGAGGACCCCAGTTCAATTCCCAGCACCTGCATGGCCACTCTCCATCATCTATGCCTCCATTTCTCTGGCCTCCTCAGGCTCCAGGCATGTGGCACATACACACACAGATACATACACATATAGGCACAACACCCATACACTAATAAAATAATTTTAAAAATTAAAGCATAAATACAGGCTGGGAAGACTGCTCATTGGGTAAGAACATTTGTTCTGCAAGCAGAAGAACCTGAGTTTGAATCCTCAGTACCCACATACAAATTTTTTTGATGTGGGCACAAATTTCCCATCAGGCAGTATGAAGCAGAAGAGATCTCGGGTTTAGATGTGGGTCCTCCTCCCAAAGAGATCTCATCATGTGTATAGAAATACTATGATTTTTTTTTTAATCTGAAATACTTCTAGTCCCAAGCGTTTGAATGAAGACTGTCTTCAAGCAGTAGATGAAAACCATTGGCGAGCCAGATACAATGTCATACGGCTGTGTCTCCAGCATGCTGAGACAGGGTATTTAGCTTGAGGCCAGCTTGGGTGACAAATCAAAACTCTGGACAGAGACAGACAGAGAGACGGACAAGATTAACTCAGAGATGAATCCTAAGCTTCACTGAGGGAACCACCAAGGTGACTGAGGCAGGGCTACAGTTGAGCAGGCTAAATTCACACAAAACAGCTCAGCACATCCAAGAAGAGCCAGCTACGGTCCTATTATCACGACAGCGTGTTCTCTGTAGAGGATAGCCTTCCAACTGCATCCCTTTTCAGGCTCCTGGCTGGAAAGAAGCAGGAACCTTGCTCCTCCCAAGAAGCATCTCTTGGCCAGGGCCTCAGGCAAATAGTTAACCTGCATCCCTAGTCTGCTCAGCCATCACTGGGGTTGGAATCTCAGGTGAAGGATGAAAGAGCTGGAACAGAGCACTTCATGACCAAAGAATGTGACCCGAGGTACACCTCACCCCACCCAGCCCACCTGGCAGCTTGCTGCCTATGGGCAGTCCTGGGCTGGGCTGCACCTGGGTGACCTTGTCAGGGACTTTCCTCACACAGGACTAAGGCCAGGGAGAGGCACCACCTCATGAGTCACTGTCTACCTCCCCCTCAAATGTCAAGCATCTGTCCCCAGCCTGGGTGCCTGGGAGGGAAAATGGGGTTTGCACCCCAGCTTTGAGATCCATTCATGGAAGCCAAGGCACTCGTGACCATAATAAGGACATAGGCGTGCATATAAATGCCGGAGGACGCCACTCCACTTAACTCCCGGGGCACTGCAGGGCCAGCTGTGAGTCAGGGTTTGGCCTGAATAGTCTGCTTAATTTAGAGGGGTGTCAGCTGCCCACCCAAATTAGCTGCCCCTGTCCAGCCTTGGTTCTGCCGCCCACAGGCCTGTCAGCTTTGATTCTCTTGGAAACCAAGTCAGCACTTTGCTGTGAAACTATTTCATTGTATAACAGTTATTAAACCATCCAAATTCAAATAATATAAGCCTCCCATGCAAGCAGAGTATGGCTCCCTGCCTGCCCTCTACCTTCTATCCCACTCCTCTGAGACCACTGTCACCATCAGAAATTAGCCCCATTTATCAGCTCAGACTGAGAACTGCTCCCCTCCCCCTCACATGTTAGCATGGTTCATATATCGTCCAGCACTCAGTTCTTCAAACCAAACTCTCCCGAGGAGCCTGCACAACCAGGCACTTTGGGCCACCTCCCCTGCACAGCGTTCGGACATCTTTCAAAGCGCGAGTGTGCCCGGTTGATTTAATCACAATCTACTAAAAATCACAGACCAGCCACACTGAAATATCTAAGCCAGGTGTGGTGGTGCTCGCCAGGAACCCCCAGGCTTGGAAGGCCGAAGGAGGAGAGCTGGGCCACACATCAATTCCAGGCCACTCTAGGCTAAGAGACCCTGCCTCAGAAAACACATCCAGCCTGGGAACAACGAAGCTACTTATGGTCCTGTGCGACCACACTGTTTCCAGAAAGCCTTTGTAACCTGGATCTTCACCGTCACCTACAAGTAACAGAGAGCCCTTGAAGAGAACTGCTGACATTTATACTACCATTTTATTTTATTATTATTTGTTTGGGTTTTTTTTTTTTTTGAAGATTTGTCTTTGTTTTATGTATGTGGGTAGTCTTCCTCCATGTGTATATGTGTCATATACATGCCTGGTGCCCACGGAGGTCAGAGGAGCGTGTTGGATCTCTTGGGACTGAAGTTACAGAGTTAGAGCTCCCACCACCCCTTTGGGAATCTAATTTTAGAAACAGAATATAAAGCCATGTGATTCTTTTGCATTTGATATTTGCACGGAGGCTCACAGAGTTCATGCTAAGGAAGATGAAAAGGGAGAAAAAGAGCAGCAGGCTTGGTGCACACCTTTCATCCCAATAGTCTAGAGGCAGGTGAGTTACTGCAAGTTCAAGGCCAGCCTGGTCTACATAATGAGTTCTAGGCCAGCCGGTCCTATATAATAAGCCCTGTCTAAAAAACAGGAGAGTCCTCTTTCTCTGAGATGGCTCAGTAGGTAAAGGTGCCTGCCCCCAATTCTAACAGCCTGAGTTTGATCCCCAGGACCCATGTAGTAGGACAGACCTGACTTCATTGGTCTCCCCCCATCACTTCTCTGTGAATTTTCATTTGGCCATTATTAAGGAAGTCACCAGCGTGTTCTGCTGTAACAGATAATGAAGTCCAAATCCAATCTATCGCCAGGGTACATACCTCCCATGCTGTCATGCTGCTTGGCCTTGAACACCCTGGATGTGGCTGTCATGCAGTGTAAGTGTTGGGCTGGCCGCTGGACACAATTACGCTGAGGTGTGGGGCCCTGGGGCCTGCGGCAGACCCTGAGGACAGCTGCAGCCTCAGGACTGTGAAACCAGAGCCTGCTCAGGAAGACTCTGGAGCTCACACACCCAGTGAGGCATTAATATTTTATCCAACAGCCAGGAAGGACTCAAGAGAAACAAAAGTTACTTCAGGAAGGAGACAAACAAAACAAGAACCCCATCGTCTTCCATTCGGGTGCTGCTTAGGACTAAAGGGATACCCCTGAGAGACAAGCAAAAAGGAAAGTAAGCTGCAAAAAGCCATGCTTTGACTTCAGTGTCCTTGGGATCCAGTCTTCAGTGGCTATAGGCTGTTTACGTGCTGGCTACACACCTAAGGGTAATGCCCACTCTGAAAATGTGGCAAGAACTGAGACCAGAGAGCTGAAGACCTGGCTGATCGACCCTAGGCCCACTCAACTGAAAAGGCTTCCTCACCCAGGTTAGTCTCCACAAACCAGGGCTGAGCCAAGGAGCTTGGGGTGCCTGGCATGGTGGGAACACAGGACACCTTCTCTCCAGGTTCTTGGAGCTGAAACCCTGTCCAAAGCCTCATCCTGCCTTTGTGATACCCACTGTGACCTTAGATCCACAGCCTTTCCTCTGGTGGAGGCCATTTTCGGGGCTAAGGAGCTGCCCTCATGAAACTTTGGGTGCCCAGAATCTCTCCTGCGCTTCCTGAGTCACAGCCCTTTCTGCAGGTACAAGAATGGGTCTCTTACACTCAGGAGAGGCAGGAACTGAGAACTCTCATGACTGGAAATTAATGTCCATTCTAGAAGGTTCTTCCCTGAAGACTACAGTCTGAGACCAAAATAACAACAACAACAATAAAAATATTAAGGCTCAGCATCTCCTTAAAGGCTCACTAGATACCAGGTTCTGGATACTAGATAAGATAACACTTATTCCTTCATCTTAACTAGTCCTATCATTATCTGTACTTTTTTAGGTGAGGAAACTGAGGTGCAAAGAGTGGTAGGCAGACTCAAAGTTATGCCAGCGGTTGGAATCTGTCACCCTGGTAAACCTATGACTTTGGTAGGTCCTTATGTGATTCTTCATCTGCTAGGACAACTAACTGAGGAATCTCTAGCAGCCCCATGGCCTTCCCCACTTCCATCTCAGGATAGGATGGGCCCCACACTAGTGCTGGCTACGATGCAGGCACCGAACCTGTGTCTTCTGGTGTCACTTGTGAAGTAGAAACTGAGGTTATGTCCCTTTCCCGACAAAGGGAGCTGGTGGGAAGTAACCTGCCCAGCCAGTCAGCAACAGAGCTGGGACTCAGCCCAGGGCTGTGCCGTCGTTAAAGTTCTCCCTGGGCATTGCACGTGGCTGTCCGCGTGCGTGTGTCGCCATGAGAAAGCAGAATGAGCCAGGGTGAGGCCGAGGAGGTGGCGTGGGCTGCCAATGGGAGGAGGGAGGCTGGAAGCGAAGCCCTGCCTGTGTCCTTGCCAAGGCTGCTTGCCATGGTCTGCCCGAGAGAGCACCCTGGAGAGACAGGCAGGCAGAGCTCAGTGGCATCCTGGCTGCTGGCCCTGGCTCTGCTGAACAGATACCGTCTTTGAGCTGGACAGACAGCCACTCCTGGGACCTTCAGGCCCTACTGTTTGAGACGCAGGAGCTAGAAAAAGAGCTGATGGCAGAAACCGCCATAGTGCCTGCTTCCCTCTTTTCCTTCTGAGGCTGAGTTTTACTATGTAGTACAAGCGAGCCTCAGAATCACAAACTTCCCTCCGCGGCCTCCAGAGTGCTGGGCTTTAAGAGCATGGCTCACCATGCCTGATCACAACCCTCTTTGAGTTAGCGTCCTGACAGGAGCTGCCTGTCAGCCAGGAGAGGAGCTCTGCCCCTCTCCATGGCAAGCTTGGCCACCATGGAGATGCTGGCCCTTTAGAGGGCAAGAAGGACAGTACCACCAGGTTCCAGGAGTACCAACTAGATACTAACAGCTCTGGAGCCTCCTCAATGCTCCCCTCTGGTAGGTCAGAACAGACTTGTCCCTATACCCACTTTATAGAGGACAAAACTGGCTACAAAAATGTCAACTTAGGCTGGGCAGTGGTGGCACATGCCTCTTTGATCCCAGCACTCAGAAGGCAGAGGCAGGCAGATTTCTGTGAGTTCTAAGCCAACCCGGTCTACAAAGTGAGTTCCGGGATAGCTAGGGCTATACAGAGAGACCTTTATATATATGAAAAACAAAAACCCAAAACAAAGCATAACAAAAAAAGTCATCTTAGGCTGGGAAATGTGGCCCAGTGGTAGAGTTTTGCTTACCATGTAAATTCCTGGCCTTAGCCAGGCACAGTGGCACATACTTTTAATCTCAGCACTCACAAGGCAGACACACTTGGCTCTCAGAGAATCTGAGGCCGGCCTGATCAATATAGGGAGTTACAGCTTACCCAGAAGAGCACAAAAAAACTATCTCTTAAAAGAGAAGTTCCTAGCTTCAATTCCCAGTAACAAAACACCACATAACACCAAAACCAAACAAGTCCAGTAGTTGTGGCAGGCAAGGTGCCTAGGGCTCATAATACTTGTAGGAGTCCGTAAAATATATGAATTTAGAGTCAGTGAAATAGCTCAGTGGGTAAAAGTACTTAAAAGTGCTTGATGACAAGCCTGATGACCTGAAGCTAGAGCCCCAGAACCCACCACAGAAGGAAAGGACTCCCCAAGTTGTCCTCTGACTTCTACATGAGAGTTACCACAGAAGTGCCCCTGTGCGCTCTCTCTCTCCTCTGTCTTACATGCACACACATATACAGATAATACATACATACATACATGCATGCGTGCGTGCATACACACAACAACCTAAGCTGTGTGTGGTAGCACAGGCCTGTAATTCCAGCATCCAGAGGCAGGAAGAGAGTTCAAGGAGTAATTTATAAATTTTCAATTAAAACCAAAAGGAGGAATATGAATTTCCAGGAGGAGATGTTTTTCCTACAGCACGAACTGCCCCCAGCCTACTATAGCAGTGAAATGCTACCAATGCCTCCTTTTTCTGGTGGAGAGAAAGCTCACAAAGGCAAAGGTGCCCAGGACTAAAGAAGCACGATGCAGCCCTGTGAAAGCAGAACTTGAACCCACGGATGCTCCCTCCAGAAGCCATGCTGGTCTGGCTGATCCCCGGGACTGAAGAGCTTGCCAGGGCCATCTCAGAGAGTAGCAGAGACTATCTATACCTGTCCCCTGGAGGACCGCAGGGTCACAGCCAGAACAGCCACTTGCCAGTCTGCCCAGCTGGCCACAAATCCTAGTGGGCAAGCAGCCCGAGCTCAATTCCTGGCCTTCCAGGAAGCCATCAGAGCAGAAAGACTGTATTTCAGAGGATGGTCACTCATGGAGAAGAGGCAGGAACAGTGCCAGCCCGGGCAGGTGCTTACCCCTGAGGAAGGACACAGAGTGGCAAGGACCAGAACACTGGAAAGGAAGCAACCACCAGTCTGTGCCATCAGATTGCTGCACTGTTGCTGTTTTTACACGGTCATACTGTGTAGTTCCGGCTGGTCTAGAACTCAGTATGTAGCCCAAGGTAGCCCAGAATTGGTGTTTCTCAACCTGTGGGTTGTGACCCTTAGGTGGTCAAATGACCTTTTCATAGGGGTAACCTAAGACCATCAGAAAATACAGATATTTACATTATGATTCATAACAAAATTATAGTATTATCAATGAAATAATTTTATGGTTGGGGGGTCACTGCAACACCAGAAGCTGTATTAAATGGGCGCAGCATTCAGAAGGTTGAGAACTACTGGGAACTCATAGAGATGTACCTACCTATGTCTCCAGAGTGGTGGATAAAGATGTGTGCACCTCACCTGGTCTGGTCCTGCTTTCCTTAAGGTGGTCAGAGCATTCTGTCTTCCAAAACACAGACCTAGTTTTGGACCCTGCTCTGCTCTGTAATTGATTGTACAGCCCTGGAAAGATTACTTCAGCTTTCCGTGTTTCCCCTTTTGCAAAATGATTACAATGAGAACAGGCTGTAATCAAATGCTTTCTATATTGCAAGGCCATCATAACAAACAAAGCCAGGCCACTCATCTATTTAAAAAAGAAAAAATATATTAACCGCAAATCCCCAGGGCTTCAAGTAATTGTTTTGCTCTGGGCTTGCCTGAGACTTTGATAAATTTGAAAATGTCACCAAAGCAAGTCCCTGGGGCCAAAAGGGGTACCTGGCCTCTAATTCAAGCATACAGAAATAGAAATTCCTTAATCAGGGTGACTGGGGCTTGAGCTCTTCAAGCTTGGGACTGCTCAAGGCAGAAACTGTGAAAGAGAACCAAGGGCAGGTGAGCCAGGCTGGGTTCAGTGTGTATTCAAGCTGCGTGAAGACAGCCCCATCTGTGCCCCCACAGGGACAGCTTCTTAGGGCTCCCCCAAAGCTCTGGGAGGCAGGCAGCCTGGCAACAGTAGCACCTCCGGCCACACAGAGCAGAGCCTCTGAATCCCTTGTCTTCAAGAGTCAGCTAGTCCTGCAATGAGATGTGACCCAGACCTGTGACTCGTGCACATGGGAGGCAGAGGCAGGAAGACTGCCACAAACCCAAAGCCGCCCTGGAATACATGAGTTCCAGGCCAGCCTGGGCTGCAGAATGAGAATATGTCAAATAACAAAAAAATATGAAAGGCAGACTTGGAGTCTCAGCTGTTGGTTTTATCTTTGTGGTGTTTGTGTGTGTAAGAGTGTGCCTGTAACAGTGCCTATAGAGAGGCCAGGGCTGCCTTCCTCTATTGCTGTTTACGTAAATTAAATCGATTAAATTTTACTTATTAATGTGTGCATGCAAGAGCAGGTGTGCGTGTGCCGTGGCATGCAGGTGAAAGCCAGAGGACAACTTTGGAGGTCAGTCCTGTCCCTAGGCTCAGGCTTTCACAACAAGCACCTTCACCCACTGACCCACCTCGGCTGCCCTGCTACCTTAGTTTTTGAAACAGAGTCTCTAATTAATCAATCCTGAGGCTCCCTCACAGGGTACCTTGGCTGACCGTGAACCCCTAGGATCATCCCGTCTCCAGCTGGGCCTTGCTTTTTGTTTTTGTTGTTTTATTTGTTTGTTTTACCAAGACAGGGTTTCCCTGTGTGGCCGTGGCTCTCCTGGAACTGGCTCTGTAGACAAGGCTGCCTTCGAACTCACAGAGATCCGGCTGCCTCTGACTCCCACGTACATGAGTGCTGGGATTAAAGGTGTCACCCACCACCACCCAGAGGGCCTGGCTTTCTATGGGATATTAGGGATCTGAACTTGGTTCTTCATGCCAATGTTGCAGGCACATTACCCACTGAGCCATCTTGCCAGCCTCTGCGTAGTTATTTTTAAGGGTTATTCTTACAGAATCATCTTAGACTGTTCTAGAAAAGAAGGCCAGGGACTCAGAGTGGCATGTAGGACAGGTAATCTTACTCCCCCGACCCCTCATCCGGGCAAAGAGATGGCTGGGGGAGGAGGGAGGACAGCAAAGAGATGGTGAAGGATTCAATAGCTCCAGCTGAACCCAACTATTTGTTGTAAACAGTACTCTGGGGAGACAAACCCCAGCAAACAAGGGACCCAGAGGGATCAGACTGCCCTGGGAGCGGGGTATGCACACCACCAAAGCAGCCAGGCAGGACCCACTGTGAGGGTAGCTTCCAGGCACGGTCTGGGCATACTTCACCTGGAAGCAGAGGTCAAAAATCACCTATGATGTCAGCATCGGAGGTCATGACACTGAGATAGAACAACACAAAAGGAACTCCTGCCACAACCGTGACTTTAGTTCCTTGTTCAAGTGACCTAAACTTGAACTTACTCTTTAAGGAACAGGGGCTAAAATTACTAAATGGGAATTATGGCCACCATTCTCCAAACTCAGGGTCAGACCTGGGGTACACACTCCCAACTTTTGTTTTGTTGTTGTTGTATATGTGTGTACATGGAAGCCAGAGGACACCGTGGGTGTCGTCCTTAGGGACACCATCCATCTCTTTTGAGGGTCTCTCTCTGGCCTAGGACTCTCTGAATAGTCTAGACTGGCTAGCCAGGAAGCTCCATGCATCTTATGTTTACCTCCCCAGGGCTGAGATTCAAGAGTGTGCCACCAGGACTGCACTTGATGTGGGTCCTGGGGACCATACACGGGTTCTCTTGCCAGCAAGGCAAGCACTTCACAGATGGAGCCATTTGCTCTGAGCCCCCACCGCAGGGTTTTGGTTTTGGTTTTATTGAGACATGGTCTCACTCTGTAGCTCAGGCTGGTCTGGAGCTCTCCATCCTCCTGCCTCTGCCTCCTAAGTACTGGGATTACAGGCCGCAGTGACAGGCTCAGTCACATTTTCAGTGAGGAATTATACCCACTGCTTATGATTAGTTTAATGAGAGTTCCTATTTAGGAAATACATTTACCCTTTGGCTTTTAAAGTAATACATGTGCTGTAGTTTAGAAACACGTTACCATTGCTCTTGACCTCTAGGCTAAGAGTAAGTGTAGGAACATATTATCAAATAAATTGTTTAATGAATGTAAATGCAACCTTTCTAGTTACAAGCCAGGTGTGGTATGCACTCTAATCTCCACACTGGAGAGGCTGAAACAGGAGGATTGTTAAGAAATTTAGGACTAGGCAAAGCTAAATATCGGACCCTGTTTCAAAATCCCAAACAGGGAGCTAGAGATATGGCTCAGCAGTGAGGAGCAGTTACTACTCTTGCAGAGGACCTAGGTTCTGTTCCCAGCACCCTCATGGTGGTTCACAACCATCTACAACCCCACTTCCAGGGCATCTGAAACCCTCTTCTGGTCTCAGAGACAAGCACATGGTGTACAAACATACATGCAGGCAAAACACCCATGCACATAAAAAAGAATAAAAATCAAAACTAAAACAAACCAACCAAACAACTCCTAATGGTTATTCTCTGTGGGGGTGACCTTGATGACCTTACTGCCTCCTGGTGGAACTAACTTTGACCTGTTTTGGGCCTAAAAAACATAACTTTGTCCACGAGCAAACACACTTTAAAAAAAAAAAAACACATTAAAAAGCAATTAAGTCAGGTAGGGCTGCATATAACCTGTTATCCCAAGTTGGGAAGCAGAAGCAGGAGGCTCAGAAATCCAAGATTGAGGCCAGTCTGACCTATATGAGATCGTCTCAGAAAACCCAAACCAAATGATTGCAAAAGCCACACACATTGGAAGAGGCTGTTCATCAGACAGCAGGGGATTTGCCTTGACCCTTTCTGCTATTTGTTTACTTGAGAGGATCTTACTCTGTAGCCCAGCCTGGCTTCCAACTTACACAGTCCTCCTGTCTCTGCCTCCTGAGCCCTAAGTTTCTAGGCCTGAGTTGCCACACGTGGCTTGATCCTGCTTTTAAAATACATTTTATTTTGTTTGTGTCTATACACATGTGTGCCATGGTGTATGTGTGGAGGGCAGAGAACAACCCAGGAAAGTCACTCTTTTGACTTCTACAATGTGGGTCCCCGGGATTTGAACTCCGGCTGTGAGGCTTGGTGGCAAGTGTTTCTACTCACTGAGATTTTACATCTTGCTGGTCCTTTTTCTTTTCTCTAGTCTCTCTTTCTCGCTTTCTCTTCCTCTCCCTCCTTCCCTCCCCCTCTCTTCTACCTCTTCACTCTGTGCTAAAATTCTGAACTCTGAAACGCAGGTTGGCTGCTCTCCAGAATGGGTGCCGCCTCCCGTCTCCTTGGCAGTCTCCCTGTAGAAGCAGTGATTGATTGGCACTCCTCAGGCCTCTGCCGTCATCTTTCCTTCCAGGGCTGGATCTGGGAGATGGCAGGATGTGATTGCAAAGTTTAGGACGGGGAAAGAGGCATACAAAGCATCTTTCCTGGTCTTCCTCTTTGCTAAGGCTGGCTTACTTCCTACAGGTCCCTCCGCCCTGTGAGTAAGGAGGAGGCTCCTTTTTTTTTTTTTTTTTTGTTTTGAGACAGTCATGGGAGAAATGCTGCCTCTTTGCCCAAGGGGTTCAATACCAACATGTGAGTAGTTGTGATTAACCATTCATCAAACAAAACAAAACACAACTGTTCTGTAGGGCTTGGCATACAACAGAGCCTGCTGTATCTAGGCAAGTGTTGTCACTGAACCACACCCCAGTCCTAAACATGTCTTTCTGTTTTTGAGACAGGATCTCACGTAGCCCAGGGTAGCCTCCAACTCACTATGTAGCTGAGAATGATCTTGAACCCCTGATGCTCATGCTTCCACTTCCTGTGTGCTTTGATTACAGGCCTGAACCACCTTCTTTTTAAAAGGGAGAGTGTTATCTCAGTGCCTCTGTACATGCTCAGCCCATCATGCCCTGGGTTTGCGCTCCAGCACTGGCAAGGGTTGAAAATAAAAATGAAGAAGCACAAAACCAAATCAGCTTGTATCTTGATAGGGAGAGAGAGAAATATGCTATTGGCAACACCCAGCCAAGCCAGCTCGGAAGGACAGCTGGAATGCATCTCAAAAGTCAGGAAAGGGATCCAGGGGACTCAGTCACAGTCCAGCATGCATGAAGCCCAGCATGCATGAAGCCCTGGGCTTACTCCCAGCACGGAACAGCCAGGGGTGTGTGGCAGCACTCTGGAAGTTGAAGCAGAAGAATAGGGCATCAAGATCGATCTTTGCACTGCCTCCATGCTCGAGGCCTTGGGTTCAGCATCCAGCATTGAAACCTGGATGGTAGAGCAAGCCAGTGTGTCAGCCCTGGCCTCTGTCTCTGGGCCCTTGCTCCTCACACAGTATTGAGAGACTCCAGCGTGAAAGCTTCTCACTTGGACCTGATCCTCAGGTTACTCTTCTAGGGAATTGAAAGTTGATCCTTATCAGAGCCACAGGCATGGGGGAGGACATCTGACAAAGAAAAAACATCTTGTTGTGGCATATACCTGTAACCTCAGCACTGGGAGGGTTAAGCTTTTCATTGTATTGCTTGTTTTTTAAATAGCGACTCTCTATGTACCCCTTGATGGACTGGCACATCCTAAAGTTACCAGGCTGCTTTCAAACTCACAAGGGATCCACCTGCCTCTGCTTCCTGAGTGCTGGGATCAAAGGTGTGTGCCCACACCCACAGTGCCATCTTTGTACCTTTGGTTTTGGGACAGGGTTTTGTTTAGCTAGTCTTGAACTCACACCGAAGTGGGTCTATATTCTTGTATCAGACCCTGGCTTCTCCTTTGTTTTTCTCTGACTTTTGCTAGGCATAGAGTTTTGGGTATTTGAGTTGGAGTTCGTGAGCAACCCTGTCTCAGAAAGTTGAGGAGGGGAGGGGGCAGAGAACAGCAGGAGATGTAGCTCAGTTTGTAGCGTGTCTGCCTACAATGCACCAGTCTGTCCCTGGAACCATGTAAATAAAGGGTGTGCTGAGATAGTCTTGAAGTCCCAGCGCTGAGGAGGTAAAAGCAGTAGGATTAAGAGTTTAAGGACAAGTCCAGGTATGGGCACACACCCTTGATCCCAGCACTCAGGAAGCAGAGGCAGGTGGATCCCTTGTGAGTTTGAGGCCAGGCTGGTCACTTTAGAATGTGCCAGTTCAGCCAGGGCTACATAGAGAGGCGCTATTTAAAAAACAAACAATACAATGAAAAGCAGCAGCAGCAGAAATCATGCCAGGGCAAAAAGAGAATAGTAGAATTTTTCTGGGCCTCTATCTCATTGTTCTACCTCAAAAGGGTACACCATAGAGCTAGTAGCTCACACCTGTCATCCTGGCATTCCGGAAGCTCAGGCAGAAGGAGCTCTGCAAATGTGAAGCCAACCTAAGATGGTGCATCCACAGGGGGCCAGCCAGCTGGCTCAGGAGGGGAATCATATTTGCCATGAAAGCCTGGGACCTGAGTTCAAGCCCCATAACCCACATAAAAGCAGGAGAGAAACAACTCGGCTAAGTTGTCTTCTGACTTCCACATGTGTGCCCTCCTGACAGGCCGATGATGATGATGAATAAAATCAAAGATGCCTCGTGGAGGCTTGGGGTGTGGCTCCGTGGAGAGGGATTGTCTAGCATGAATAACACCCTGGGTTCATTCCCTCCAACCATTCAAGACAGCTTCATTGGCTGTAATAGTCTTTACAGACCACTGTGTACAGTGTTTGTGCATTTTGAAAGGGTGAATGGAACAACTGAGGAATTCAACCAACTCAATCTTCAGCCTTGTGCTGGTTTTTCTATTAACAGCAAACAT
This sequence comes from Psammomys obesus, assembly GCF_907164565.1. Taxonomy (NCBI): domain Eukaryota; kingdom Metazoa; phylum Chordata; class Mammalia; order Rodentia; family Muridae; genus Psammomys; species Psammomys obesus. The sequence goes on from NW_026596034.1 coordinate 11,445,171, forward strand.
GAGATTGGGGTTGCTATGGCAACCCCGCTTAATTGACATTTCCATTTCCCAAGCGTTTGTTCTGGGCAGGTGGGGCAGACACGTGTCCTCAGGGATGTGTGAGAATAAGGGTATCACACACGTCCTCCTGCCAGTGTTCATCACGTGGGGGATGGTACCACTCCCAGGCAGGGCCCCGAGGATTGGCTGTTTAACAGGCACACAGCATCCCCAGCCAGAAAAAGCTAACCTCACCATGTAAAGGCAGCATGGATAGGATGTTGCGGTTCAGGACGGCCATGCAGAGTGGGTACAGCAGAGCCCCACTGACAGCTGGCAGCTGCTTCAGGCTGGCCTGTTAAGACAAATTCTATAGGGGAAGCTGAAAAAAAGGGGGGTTAATGCAGACAGCACAGCACAGCCGAAACACAAAAAATATGCAAGGACCCTTCTATCCTCTCGGATCACCCTCATTTACATACCATACGTCATACTGTCAGCAAATTTGCCAAAGGCCAGGAGAAGAGAGTCAGGGGCCTCTTTCCCTGAGACTCAGCAATGGTCAAACAGCATTAAGCTCAGAGTTATCTGCTATCGCAACTGATGTCTGCTACAGACCTTTCTGCTAAGACGCAGAAAGCTGCACAGACAGGCAGCTTTGCCTTAGTCTTCACAACCACTAGCTTTCTGAGGACAACGCACACAGAATACTAAACACAACCCAGAGAGGTTCCAACACTGCCACCTGCTTACTGCTTGTCTTCGGGGATTTCTCTCCAAGGCGGGGCTTTGTGCATGTCTATAACCAAGCATACACGGACAAGACAGTCTTCAGGAAGCTCGGCTCTGAGGAGGAAAACATGAGCCGTTGGCAAATCATTTTTGCAGGGATGGGAAAATCACTAGGTGGAAAATATTGCTTTTCTGATGTTCCTGAGAGAAAAGAACTGGCTGAAATTTCGATGGAGCTGCAGCATGCATTTTGGAAAAAAAAAAAAAGAAAGAAAGAAAAGGAAAGAAAGAAATGTTTTCTGAGAAGCTCATTGGGTTTGACTGCATCATAGTTTTGTGGAACCAGTTTCTTCCTAGGCTTGGAATGTCATCTTTGAGTCCTGAACCTCTGCTGCCTCTTGAAGTCACCTCAGACCTCATCATATAAAAACCAGTAGTGGTCATGCATGTGTGATAAACCAAACACAAAGGCACTGCCAGATGCAGAGATGAATTAGGTAGGAAGATGACTTAGATGGAATGGTCTCTGCGAGAGGTGGGGGAGGCCTGAGGAGCATCACGGTGGGGGAGGGGAGGGGCGATGCACAGGGCCTCTTCCTGAGAACATAGAAGAGGAGCGGAGCGAGCGTTGGAGAGTTGGCTCAGTGGTTAACAGCACTCGTTCTTTCGAAGGACCTGGATTTGATTTCCAGCACTCACATAGAGGCCCAACACTTCCTTAGGGTCCAGGCACATAAGGTGCACAGACATAAGTGCAGGCAAAACATATGGTGCACAGACATAAGTGCAGGCAAAACACACATATGAGTAAAATTAATCTTTAAAAAAAAAATTAGCCCGATGGTGGTGGCGTATCTTTAAGCCCAGCACTCGGGAATCAGAGGCATTCGGAGGAATCAGAGCACTCAGGGATCAGAGCTGCATTTCTGAATCTGAGGCCAGCCTAGACTACAGAGTGAGTTCCAGGATCGTCAGGGCTACCCAGAGAAACCCTGCCTCGAAAAACCAAAACCAATCAAACAAAAACCACAGAACAGCATTTTGAATGTAAGCCTTAGTGTCTCGGATAGTATTGGTCCTCATGGGGACAGGAGATAGGGGTCCTCATGGTCTTACCCCATAGAGCCCGGTTACAATGTAGAGCTGGGCCTGTCCCTTGTCCCTTGACTTTATCAAGGCAAGAACAGAACAGGAACAAGGTAATGACAGAATGCCTCCAAGGACAACTGGCCAGTGATTTGTACAGCCTGTCCCCCATCTGCTGAGGACCGAGCCCAGGCCTCCTCAAGTGCTAGGTCCTGTTGTGTCTGCACCTGTCTGCTAAAATAGTGAGGTTATGGTACAGCACAGGCTTAGCTGGGGCGTGATCCCCAGTCCCCTCAAGGAAAAGAAATACAAAGTTGGAGATTATTTTTACATGTTTCTGTGTCTAAAATGTCCTTCCCAAATCATTAAATTGGAGGCTTCTCTGTACCACTCCCCTGTGCTTACAGAATATATTTTTTATTGTTTTTAACCTTACCTCTAACTTGAAAATACAGGCTTAAAAAAAAAAGTTTTAGACAGTCTTAATATGTAGTCTTGGCTGGCTTATGTGGGGAAGGTTGAGGTAAGCCTTTTGCAGCCCCATAGGGAATGGCAAGTGAGGCGTCAGTGACTCTCACGACTCCTCGAAAGGTCCTGATCCACTGCGCACAGTTCTGATCCACTAGGGACTCCTAGCAAACTAGTGAAGTGGCAAAATGGATCTAGGGTGGTGACTGCTTCCCCTTCTTTATGGAAGTCTCCTCAGATGACCCCGCCCCCTCCCCAATCTCCCACATTTCCTTATAGCTGTACCTCCCTGATTGACTGATACTGGTGCTTGAGGCTAGCATGGGATGGTCTGATTGGCCTTTCAATCATTTAAAGGCTGTTTACACTGGATAATAAAGTTAGATCTGCACCTTTGTGTCTGGTTTCCGGAGCCTGATTCCCCGGATTCTGCATAGGCTCTGTCACCACTCACTCCCCCCCTCCCCAGGTTCCTGACCTCCACAGGAAATCAATCACTCTGTAGACCATGCTGGCCTTGAACTCACAGAGATCTGGAGCGCTGGGATTAAAGGCACACATCAGTCACCATACTCAGCAAAAACATATTTTAACACTATTGTCCTATGCGAACTGGATACAATTCCAGGTTTATTTACCTGAATGCTCAGATTTCAAATGGACCAATTTCCTTCTGTCCTTCCTCTCTCTTCATGACTCTAAAATTCCACCATACTCAAGCGACTCCTGCTTGTCAGGTGGACATTGTCTCTGCTGTTCTAAGTACCTCCTTTCTCCACTGAGAACTCCGCTCTACCAGACAACTCCTAGAATGCTCTCTTCCCTGATGGACTCCCCCAACCCTCCCAGTTACAGATGTTCCGCAGCTGCTCAGATCAAAGATTCTCGGCGTTGAGACTGGGAGCATAGCTGAGAGCCAGAGGGTTTGCCTAGCATGCACAGGGGAGTGGGGCGGGAGGCTAACGGGAAAAGCCTAGTGTCTGGAGTCCTCTCAAACCTGTGCCAAGGCCAGCGAGCCCTACTGTGCAGAAGCAAGCTGCCTCCCACCACCTTCAGCCTAGAGTCCTTCATAAGCCCCCTCACTCCCTAGGGCCCCTACACATTCCTCAAAGCTGGCTCCCACCTGTAGTCAGCCTTACAGCGACAGCCCTCTTCTGACAGGCTCACCTTCCTGCTTTGTTTTCATCCTTCTCACAGCCTCCCTCTTGTCACTGAAACTACGTTGTTTTCTTCCAGGAATGCCAACTCCAAGGGAGCAGATCACCCAGGGTCAGGTCTCCCCGGCTATGACTGAGCCAGGGTAAGCACACATTCCGGTGCATATTTATGGAGTGAGGGAATCAATAGATCAAACAGAGCTGGATAATGAGGGTGTAATAATTCACTTGCTCCAGTGTCCCAAAGCTAGACCCACTCAGGACTTCACCTCCAACCCGCACCTCAGGCTCTTCTCGTTTGTCAACAACGACAGCAGTAATAACAGCGATTCAGGGCAGGCAGAGCAAGCGGCGCTCAGGTGGACTGGGCTACAGGGTGTGACCTTATCCCAAAAGAAATTGGAGGCGGGAGCTATAGAAATAACGCAGGGGTTCCGAGTGCTTACCTTTCTTGCAAAGCATCAGGTACAGTTCCCAGCACCCACACATCAGCAAACAACAACCTGCTCCAGTTGCTGAGGCTCTGACCTCTCTCTCTGGGCCCCACAGGCCCTGCCTGAATGTGGTGCATAGGTATACATGCAGGCAAAACATCTATGGGAATAAACTTTAAAAAGTTATTTTTTAAGTTCTGAGACAAGGCCTCACTATGTACCTCTGGTTGTCCTGGAACTCACTATGTAGATCAGACTGGCCTTGACCTCCAACTCAGAAATAAATCTTAAACAACAAAAACAAATAAAGAATATAAAATAAAAAAGAATTCAATTGTAATTTAAGAATTCAATATCATAATTCCTCTCAGGAAGAGCATTCATTCTAAGCCCCCGTCCCTTATTACCATTTATACAACCCAGGGAAGGAACAATCATTGTTCTCTTGTTACTAGGTTCCCAAGGTTTAAAAGATGTTTTATACTTGCCCAAAATCCCACAGCCAGCACAGGGTAGAACCAGAATCCTAGCACCAGACCACAGGTCCCTCATGTACCCCTGAATGTCCACTGTGTGCTGGGAATGGTGTAAGTATTATGGTCAGGCTGAGTCCTGCCCTAAGTTTCTCTGTATCATGTAAAACAGTGGTTTACTGTGCTAGGCCTTGCCCTTGGCAGACTCCATTTTTTGAATGGAGGATGATTCTGCACCTTGATGGACATGTAAACCACACAATCTGTCCAGGCCCTCCATGAGGCACAGGCTGATAAATACCTTAATCCTAAAAGTAGAAGAGAGACACTAGCAGTTAGACTCTTTGGTAGGCAGGTGGATAGGTAGAGGGACCATGACTATAAATAAAATAAACATGGCAAACTTCCAAGATGGCTGGCTTCTTCCTCCCCTCTGACCTGAGACAGGAGTCTGGCAGCTGAAAACAGAAGCCTAGTAAGCTTTTTCTCCCTCCCAACCATAGAGGACCCCTGCTGATGGCCAGATCAAGACACACAACAGCTGTGGACCAATCAATCAAAGGCCCTAAGTTTCTTCAAGCTGACCAACCCCAAATTAGGGGAAGAAAACTTCAGAAACTTAAAACAAACAAAAACAGATCCTAAGAGGACTGAAATTTTCAGCTTCTGGAGTGCTTTGTAAAGGGTCTTTTTCTCTGGTTTTAGTAAAGTGTGTGTGTGTGTCCTCACCCCAACAAACGCCTTTCTTCAACTGCTGGTTCTGTTTGCTGCTGTATTTCAGATTTTTCCACTGCTAGCTACCATAACTAAGTTTTTCCTGCTTTTTAATTCTTTTTTTTTTAATAATTTATTTAATTTTATTTTACGTGCATTAGTGTGAAGGTTTCAGACCCCTTGGAATGAATTGGTGTTAGAGACAGTTATGAGCTGCCATATGGGTGCTGGGAATTGAACCCAGGTCCTTCGAAAGAGCAGACAGTGCTCTTAATCACTGAACCATGTCTCCAGCCCCGCTTTTTAATTCTTTAACTGGCAGGAGAAAGAAAGAAAGAAAGGAAGAAAGAAAGAAAGGAAGGAAGGAAGGAAGGAAGGAAGGAAGGAAGGAAGGAAGGAAAAAGCAAATTCATCAAGACCCCTGGACTGTATCAGAAAGAGTGCATCCCTATAAACTCATCAAAATAAATTGGATTGTAGAATCACATGGAAACACTATGGTATAAAATCACATCATGATAATCCCAGCACTCAGGAGGCACAGGCAGGTGGATCTCTGAGAGTTCAAGGCCAGCCTAGTGTGCAAAGCGAGCTTCGGCTCCAGAATGAGACCTGGTCACAAAAAAAAAAAAACAGAACAAAACGAAAACATATGAGGAGAAACGGAACACCTTTACCACTGAGCCATCTACTAACACAACCCTTTGGCTGCAACCATGGTTAGCTGCCAGTGGGTGCAGGATTCACTGAAAATTGTCTTGCCTAAAACAGAGGCTTCTGGTTTGCCTGTCATTCAGCAAATCTTTGAAACCCTTCCTTTGACTTTTTTGCTTCCATCACCAACCCCATTCATTTATTTTGATGCCAAGGATACAAGCAGAGCCTTGGGCATGCTAAACAAAGGCTCACCACTGGGCTACACTACCCATCAAAGTCAGCAGCTGGACAGGACGTGACTGTTACCTTCGCCTAGACCTCTGAGGTATTACACACTGAGAAAAGGCACCTAAGGTTGCTTTACAGGAGGCCATCTGCCTCTCTCAAGCTGTCCAAGGTCTTTTACGGGGCCCTACACACGTGTCAGTGTGTGACCTTTTGATGTCAAACAGACAAAACTCCAACCTCAGACTTGGGTAGCACCACTGTATGGCTCCTGAAGCACCAGTGTTTGAGGACAGTAAAGCAACTGCTTTACTGTTCCTTTAGCTGCCTTCCTCACTCCTCAGAGTACCCTGCATTTTAACCCCATCCACTCCCCTACCTCCAGCCTGGGATCTGAGGAGCTCTCTGCCTCCATGTGTTCCTCTCCAACGAGCACTGCCTCTTCTGCAGAATGCCTCGTTTTAGTCAGTGACACACTGGGTTGTAAAAACCAGGCTTGGTTCATTAACAAAGGGAATGAACCCGTTCTGAATTTAGTTCCTGCTGGAGAAACTCATCATTAGAAACACCTGGTCCACGTGGGGAGCCCAAAGGAGGAGGCAGAGGCAGGCAGATCTCTGAGTTTGAGGCCAGCTTGGTCTACAAAGCAAGTTCCAGGACTGCCAGGACTACACACAAAAACCCTGTCTCAAACAAGAACAACAAAAAAACCCAACCAAACAAACAAAAAACAAAAGACACCTGGTCTGCCTCTTCCAATTATATCTGTGTTAAACAGCATGCACTTCTGACAGAACAGGAGCTAGTAGGAAAAAAATAACACAGTATATATTTCAGGCATGCTTGCAGGGCCTCAAAGCAAACAAACACACTTCCAAACTTCCCAACCTTAGGAAGATCCCCACCCCTTACCTGGAGTTCAGGGGCCCAGGCCTCCCAGCCCACCAAGAACCTGGAGGGAGCTTGGCGTTCTGTAAAAGCATCTTTGGAGGTCCTGAGGCTGGGCCTCCACCAGCCAGCAGCCCCCTCCAGGTCTCTGCTGGCGTCTTTCACCCACTTTTCTCCCTGCTGCTGGGCCCAGCTGTTCCAACTCATCCAGACCAGGGCTGGCCCTACAAACACGGCACCTACAGCCAGGCTTGCCCTGACAGCACACTCATGCGGGCTGGAGCCTGCAGCAGCCCGTGCCCAGGAATTTTGTGCTGGGTTCACCAATTCCACCAGCAGTGGCTTGGGCCTGTGAACACAGAAGCACTCGGTTTTAGTGAAGCAATTAAAAGGCTCTGAAGATGACATCTGCTTTAGCTTCCAGGGAGTTGTCACCTGAATCACCTGGGTCAAAAGTGAGGGTCCTGGAGCAACCAACTTTTATGAAGGGTTTTTAGGCATGCTGCCTCCTCTGCAGTTATGACAGCCAACAGCTTCTGACTTCCAACAGGAAACTCGCTATGTGCAGATGTTTTTTCAAAGACTGGGTCCCATGCAGCTGAGGCTGACTTCAGACTCTCTTCTTGGCTAGGATTGGCTTGAATACCCTTGATCCTCCTGACTCCACCTCCCGAGGGCTGGCAGTTTATCCATAAGTGATTTTCAGCCTCCCAAATCCTGTTTCACCCTCAGCCTCCCTGGCCCAGCCAACAGCAACTACCTCTTCCACCTAGTGACCTGAGAGGAGGCTTCACAGGCATTCCTCGCTTGTGTTTCTGTATTATGTTAGTGCGTGTGTAGCCACAGTGTGCGTGTGGAGATCAGATAATGTGGGGGAGTTAGCTCTCTCTCCTGCCCCAGGAGCCTTGGGTTAGCTCCAGGTCCAAGATCACAGGAAGGCACCTAAGAACACGCTTGGGTTCCTGGAACACAGGTCATCAGGGATGTATGGCAAACGCTCTTCCCTGCTGAGCCGGCTCACAATCCCTGATGCTTGCATGTTTGTGGTCTTTTGGTTTGTTTGGAAATGGAGGTTTAATACGTTGACCAGGCTGACCCTGACCATTAGATTCTCCTGTCCCTGACTCCTAAGCGCTGGGATTACAAGTGTGGGCCATCACATTTAGCTCTTTCACACTCTATACCCTATCATCCGACTCTGGTAGACCTTCCTTTCAAATATAATCCAGAATTCAACCATGTCTCTCTGCCTGGAGCCCTACCATACCTCCAGCCATGTCCTAGCATGCAGGGACCCTCTTAAAGCCAAAGCCCAGTGCCATCACCCTCGTGTTCAGAGCTTTCAATGGCCCCCATGTTAACTCATGCAATACACCAAGCACAGTGTCCCTCAAGCGCTCTGCTTCATGCTGTCCATTATCCCCCTGTCCCTCCACTCTAAATCTGCTGGGAACCCTCGACTCTCCCCTCCCCAGCAGTGTGGGTGCCTTTTCCTCAAGGGTACTCCATCCAACTTTCTTAAAACCACCCCTCAACTTCCCTGTCTGTAGCGAGCTCTCCCACTCTGCTCTTGTTTGCTTTTGGGACAGGGCTCACTCTGTAGCGTGGGCTAGTCTCGAATCCCTGAAAGATCCTGCTGCTTCGCCCTTCATCCTTCACCTAGGATCATAGGTGAGCTCCACCAGGCCTGGCTTTGTTTTCTTGGGGTTTTTGTTTTGTTTGTTTGTTGTTGTTGTTGTTGTTACAGCTTTACTGGCTTTCAGCATGCTGTGACAAGGCTTATGCTTTACTCAGATCCAGGGTCTCGTGGCCCTCTGCGAAGGACAGTAAGCTCCACATGTTGGGATCTTTGTCCGCACTGTTTGCCAAGGGCTCTCAGGCATCTGCCCCCAGCCTGGTGTGAAGTAAAGGCCCTGCAAAGGTTTGTGAAGGAAGGGTATGGAATAGCTGTCTAAACAAGAAAGAACAGAGGACGTACTTCTGACTTTCCTGCCCCTTGGGGAGATTGCTGGGGTGAGAGCTAGAGACCTCATACAGATACCGAACTCCACCTTTCCACCCACCCAGAAGTGAAAACTCTAGAGATGCCTAAGAGAAGGTGTGAGGGAGGGCTCCACCCATTCCAGAGTAGGGTAGGCAAGACCCTCAGGTCCAGGGTCTCAGAAAGGCACCTAGGTTTACTCTCGGGTTCCTGGTCCCCATGCCTGAAGCCTCAGCTAGGAGAAGCAGGGCTAGATCCCTGCCTGTGGCCTTCCAGTACCTCAGATCCAGACACAGGCTCTGAACTATAATATTGAGGAAGGTAAGGTGAGCTGTGGGCGTCTGAGCGTGGTGGGAAAGCTGGCCACCTGGATTGGGATGTGGCACTGCCCAGACAGGTACCAATTCTCTTGTCAAGCCCTTCCTAAGCCAGGCTCCTATGGCCCATCATTCCTCCCCTCTTCCCATTTAGTAACCATAAGAGAAAAACAGATTAAAAATGTCTCCCACAAGGCTAGTGCACCACCAGCCGGCCCACCCATGTTCATCTTATTTCCATAGGTTCAGTTTCCTTCTCAAACACTCAGGTATTTATTGAGTTTTGAGAAAACTCCCAAGCTTGACTGTGCCGGAAGAAGCTCTTTTTATGAACAGAACAGAGCGACGATCGGACTTCACGTTTCTTTACGATTCTGCAGTGTAGGGAAACATATTTAGTTGTGGTTCCAAGCTCTCTGCATAGCTCCTAAAACAGCTGTTTTCAACCTGTAGGTCGAGACCCCGTTGGGGTAGCATATCAGATATTTACAAACCCTGGGTCAGGGCAGGGGCAAGTGCTTGGAGCCCTGGCCCAGCCCTTTCTGTCTCCCATCTTTTGGATAAGCCAATCAGTTTAAGCACAGTTAAATTCCTGCATGCTGGGAGCTGTTCAGCAATTCAGCCCTCCTGAGGAGGGGAAGTGGTATCTCTTGAACTTACAGCCTGTCAATCAGAAAGCTTAGCGGCTGGGGACGTGCTACCAGCCTCGGAAGAGAGTATATAGCCTTGAACTAGTACAGGTTATCAGGTATGGGGCCTGATGCATCCAGGTTCCTGGCCTCTTATTCAAAGAACTGAAAATAAGGGCTCACCCGGGTTTGCAACAATTACAAGACAAGTCTGAAGCAACAGAGGAGTTCCAGAGGAATAGGTGACAGCAGACTGGGGGTACTCAGGAAACCCAGGTTTTTGCTTGAGGCTTCCTTTTAGGAGGTTCATGACAAGGAGGAGGATTTGGCTACTAAGGGCTATAATTTGAATGATCTCTCTTAAACATCAGTAATGTTTTATGAGGTAGGAAGAGACCAGAGGCTCCCAAATGAGTCTGTGTGTGTCAAATATCCACAGGTAGGACGGCCCGATTTCCTGTCATCCTGGGGGAAGGGAGTCAGAAATGAATTTACATGTGACATAAGTGCTGAGGAAATGATGAAGACAGACTTTCCTTATGTTCAAACCCTTGGCCTCCAACGCTGTCAACAGTGACAGGACAGACACAGTTCCACACAGCCGACCTCACCAGCCTGGAGAGCTTTTAAGGACCTCGCAGAGTCTGACGTAAACACTGAGACTTTCAGGGCTGACCAGTTTACCAGAGCAGAGTTGGAGGGTTTTACTGCTTTATGTTTAAATATTTATTGTTAGATGGACGTGGTGGTGCACGCTTTTAATCTCCGAATTTGGGAGGCAGAGGCAGGCAGATCTCTGTGAGTTCAAGGCCAGCCTGGTCTACATTTGTAAGTTCCAGGCCTCCTCACCCCAATAAACAAAACAAATCTAATTTGACTAAAAGAAATTTTTTGTGCTGTGTGGGAGTAAGGGGATTGGAATGGGGTGGAGGTGGGTGGGGGTGTTCCCCCCTCTCTCTTTTAATGAGAGAGGTATTTGATGTGATTCCAGAGACACCCTAAAGGGAATCACAGTAGTCTGACGCTGCAAGCAGAGCTACAGATGTCGCACACAGGTTTGGTAATGTCTTTTCCCTGTCAGTGGAATTTCTGGTGCGGTTCATGGCTAAGAAGGAAGAAAGGCCTTAGGCTGTGGTTAATTGTGCTAGAATTCTGACCTATAGCTGCAAAGGCTTCGACCAGATGCTCCAGTGAGGGCCTTCTCCCTTTTCTCAAGTCCATCAAATTTCCTCTGCCTTTGCATTCTGCCTTAATGTATGCTAAGTAAGTACCTATTCTACTGGATTTTAAAAAAATAAAACATTTATTTATTTTTATTTTATGCGTATTTGTGTTTTGTCTGCATGTACGTCTGTGTGAGTGGCAGATCTTGGAGTGATGGATGTGGGAACTGAACCTGGGTCCTCTGGAAAAGCAGTCAGTGCTCTCAACATCTCTTCAGCCCTGTACTGGATTTTTAAAAACAAGGAAAATAATGGGGATATGAAGAAAAGAGAGAGAGAGAGAGAGAGAGAGAGAGAGAGAGAGAGAAGTACTCCTCACAGTGGAATCTGGCTGAAACCTCTCACCACCTGAGAAGAAAAGTTTCAGCTCGAGGACCCACAGTCACCCTGGAGGTTGCTTTATGTTAAATTAACGATGAGCCAGGCTTAGGCCTGAGTGTATCTGTGCCTCGCCTCTTTTTCCCCAGTTGTTTCCTGGGAATCTCAAACAAGACTGTTAGCTTTGTTCCCAGTGAAGTGCCTCTGTGGTGAGCTAGGCTCATCTGCCGCCCTATCAGGTGCAGGGCGCCGGTGCCCCTCACAAACGCACTGTAATCTCCTTTCTGTTCCTTTGCAATCCTTTAAAGACAAACGCCTTAAGATCCACCCAAACCCCATATCTTGGCTATTGTAAAGACAATGAAATGGGAATGAGAAGCCTACACCCTTGCTGTCTTAATCTTACTGTTAACCCTTGTGCTCAAAAATCTGTATTTCAAATGCTTTTTTGGTTTGGTTTGGTTTGGTTTGGTTTTTCGAGACAGGGTTTCTCTGTGTGGCCTTGGCTGTCCTGGACTCACTTTGTAGACCAGGCTGGCCTTGAACAGAGATCTGCCTGCCTCTGCTTCCCAGAGTGCTGGAATTAAAGGCATGCACCCCCAAGCCTGGTTCAAATGCCTTTTAAAAAACAAACCCCAACTCTGCTTCACACTGACTCATTTGGAAATTCCTTTCTGTGTTGAAGCCAGGGATTCAGTTTTTCTGCAGTCGAGGTCCCCCAAAAGGATAAAGGAACCCCCTCCCAGATTTTGGGATGCATTGTGAAGCTGTGTCCCTCACTGCCACTGTGGACTCTAACTCTTCAGCCCATGGCTTCTGAGAGTCTCATTGTGTAGCCAGCGCTGGTCTTTACCTCTCAAACTTCTCCCCTCTCCTACCGCAGCCTTTCCTTTTTCATGCACAGGGGGTAGAGGGGTACTTAGCTCCTTAGAAATTAAATAAAGTCTAAAATCTGCGTGTGTTAGTTTAAGTTGTCAGAACTGTGGACTCTCTTCCTGGGAGGCCAGCTCCTGCTCTGGTTGGTTGGAGGCCGTAGCCAGTCCCTTCATGCAATGGAAGTCCTGGGAAGCTTTTATTTATTCTTTGGGACAATAAAGGGAGAGGATGAGCATCTTTTTTCAGAATAGCTATTCTCCTGTTAAAGCTGTTAAATCCCATATCAAATATGAGGATATTTTTCCTATCAAATATTATAATATTATGTTTAGGACAAGGAATTAAAATGTTTTTTATCTCCTTCACCTAGTAAAACTTTTATGCAAACATTTCAGTGCCCCTTTCAGGGGAACTTCTGTTTACACAGAGAGGCCCACTGCTCTAGGGATATGATGGTCTGGAGCAGTAACCTCTTTCTGCTTCCTCCTTCATTTCCTGTGTGCCAATTTTTTTTTTTTCAGGCTAGCCAAGTGAATAAGACTGTGGGGTGGACCTCAGGCAATGGGGTGGGGTGGGGGGGGACAGTTAAAACCTGAGCTAGAATGAAAACCAAGAGCAAGCACTTCCTGTCTCAGAGCATTTGCTCCTCTGAGCCCACCCTCTTGAAGAAGGGTGAAGTCTGCCTTGTCCAGACACTTGGGTTAGAGTAGTGGTCTCTTTCTTTTGCCACTCCAAACTTATTTCTGACGCTGGGATGCCAGGAGTGCACTTTCCACGTCTCATTTAGTTTGGCTCTTGTTCGTGTTTTGGGGCGGAGAGACAGGCTAAGTGCAGGCTCTGTTACTGAGTCTCACCATGACGAACCAGCTTGCCTCCAGCTTAGGCTTAAAAGCCATCACCTTGTGGTAAAGATGAACTAGGTTCATTCCTGTTGATGATTAAATCTCTGTTTCTCAGGGATTGGGATCTGCTCCACCCTTACCTTAACTATGAATGGTTCTGTACTGCCTGTTCCAGGAAATGACAAGCATGACTTAGTTTCAAAATGTTGTTATGACCGCCTGTTGTTGTGACTGCCTTGTTATGACCACTTTGCCACCACGTCTTTGTTTCAAGTTGTCATGAACAACTTGTTATGCTTATGTTCTTCTTTGGTAACCCCACCTATTTGCCAAATCTCCCACTAGGAAACCCCCACTCCTAGACTATACAAGCCCTTATATTCCTTATGTCCAATGCTGAGCTCTTGAACCCTGCTTTCAGGGAGAGATAGCCCATGTATAGAAACAAACAAACAACAAAAACAAAAAGCTTGCTTTAGTTATTTTGGCCATGACTTGGGTCTGTGATCTTTTCCTTCCAATCTGTGGGATTAAAACCCATTTTCAGATCACGTCCAGAAAAGTCCTTTACAAAACAATTTAAAAATGCTCTGAGAGACTGTGTTTGGGCCATCTTTACTGTTTACTAAAAACTGGATGCCAAAGTTCCACTAGTAAATCCTTTATTTTTTTTTATGTCTATAGCCTGGAAATTCCAGTGCAACTGGGGAGTCTGTTAAAGCTCTAAACTCATTTTGTCCAGATGAGAATGCACTGTCTGATAGTATCCTCATTTACTCAAGGTTCTGGTATGAAACTGGGAACAGGGTCTGGTTTACTTGAGGGAAGGACCATCCAGAGGGCTGAGTTTCCGGACCAGCCTTCAGGGTGTCTTATGGAGGGGGGGAGGGTACTAGAGCACAGGTTTGGCATGAGCAAATGAGACAAATGGGAGTGGAGTAGGGACCCACCTCTGCCCGGGGTAGGTGTTAAATGCTGGCAAATTGCTGTTAAGATCATGATTACTGGGCATAAGCTCCTTAAGTTCCAACTGAAGCATCAAAGAAATTGGGAGTTGGGGCAATCTGATTCCATATTTGGCGGCAAGCCAGCCATTACCCCAGTGCTTTCTCGGCCTTCCTAACGCCGCACACAACCCTTTAATACAGTTCCTTATGTTGTTGCGAACCCCCTCATCATATCATTTTCGTTGCTACGCCATAACTGTGATTTTGCTACTGTGATGCAAATATCTGATATGTAGGATATCTGATATGCGACCCCTGTGAAAGGGTTGTTCAACTCCCAAAGGAGCCACCACCCACAAGATGAGAACCACCGCATTGTCCTCCGGTCAGCATCAGCTGCTCAGGAGCTCTTGGAAAATTACACAGCCCCAGCCGATTGCCTCTCTCCTGGAGACGCAGTAGCTGCAGCCTGGACTGTCTGGACAACAAGGGGCAGACATTTTGCCACTGGAGCCTTAGTAAACTCCAGATGATCCTACAGCCATCTTCACCCAGCAGAGGAACAACACTTGCATTAGCGGTCTAGCAAAGCGACCAGCGTGACTGGTGCTAGAGACAAAACAGTGACTGGTGCAGTCACAGATCTTCATCTGCGAGCGAAATGTGGTGCTGTTACTACAATCGCCCCTTCTGTTGGTGTCTGGGCAGGCTGTTCAGAAGGCACACTTGGTGAGCTGGCCGGGACACAGATACCATGCTGTGCTGTCTCCTCTGGTGTTGCAACATCAGGCCCAACAAAAGCCCTTCAGTCAGTCTCTGCTTTTCACGCGCCTAGTTTTAGTAGCGTGGGCTGAGCGGTAACAATGGAAGACAGCAGCAGAGAGAGCAGCAAGGCAGCGAGGCAGTGAAGAGGCTGCTGAACAGTTCAAGAGAGCGCCCAGGGCAGGAGCAATGGCAGACAGAGAGCTGAAGCTGAAGAAGGAAGAAGACCGTAAAGAAAGAGAAGAGAAACTGCAGGCCCTGGTTGTTATTAGAATTTTGAAGAAGTCTGGCAGTGGTGGCACACACCTTTAATTCCAGCACTTGGAGGCAGAGGCGGGCAGATCTCTCTGAGTTCAAGGCCAGCCTGGTCAGCATATCACCCCGTGTCAGAAACAAACAGCTTTTCCAGCTTGGGCCTGGCAGAACGACTCCCGCAAAGAAGGATGGCGAGAAGAAGGGCCACTCTGCCATCAGTGGGGTGGTGACCCAGGAGAATGCCATCAACATCCACAAGCGCATCCACGGGGTAGGCTTCAAGAAGCATGCTCCTCGGGCACTCAAAGAAATCGGAAGTTTGCCATGAAGGAGATGGGGACTCCAGATGTGTGCATAGATACCAGGCTAGATAAAGCTGTCTGGACCAAAGGAATAAGGAATGTTCCAGATCACATCCTTGTACATTTGTCCAGAAAACGTCATCAAGATGAGGATTCACCAAACAAGCTTCATATGTTGGTAATTTATGTGCCTGTTACCACATTCAAAAATCTACAGACCGTCAATGTGGATGAGAATGTCAAATAAAGTTGCAGAACTAACAAAAACAAAACCACAAATATGTACATATATATACAGGTACATATAATGAAACTTCTATGATGATTTAATTATTTTTCTCTTACCCTCCTCAAACATTAACTGTAGAATCTAAGAAGGTTCTTCCCTTTGCCATCGGCTAGAATGTACCTTTTCTGTCTTCTAACAGCTGAGTGATCAGAGGACCGGGGGATTAACAGTGACACTGGCCGTGTAAATTAGCGCTTACACCTGCAGCTCGGTGGGCCTGACTGCAGGGCTCAAAAGCCTTTCAATGGCCAGCTTGACGAAATGAAAAACCACCAGCACAGAGGCACCATTCTGGGTCTGTCTGTGGGGACATTCCCAGGGAAGTTTAACTGAAGAGGGCGGAGCCATCCTGAGTGTGGGGCAGCGCCAGTGGGCCGAGGGCCTCAGAAGCACAGAAAGGGGGAAGGAGAGAGCAAACTGCAACACTTGCTGCTGCCTTCCCTGCTCGGAGGGGCTGCACTCTGAGACTGTGAGCCAGAACCCTTCTTCTTTTCATTTGCCTTCTTGTTGGGTATTTTGTTAACAGCCATGAATAAGGAAGCTAGTGTGTCTCTTTAGCACTTCTAGGAACCCGCCACAGACAAACGGATACCTCAGTCCAAAAGGTAAGCTGTAAATAAGCAACGCAGCCAGGCGTGGTGGTGCTCACCTCTGCCCCCACGACCTGAAAGCCAGATAGAGGCTGCGCTAAGTTTGGGGCCACCTCATCTATGGAGCTGGTTTCTGGCCAGTCAGGGCTACAGAGTGTGTGAGCGGGTGCAAGAGAGATGGCTCAGAGGTTAAGAGCACTGGCTGCTGGGTTTGATTCCCAGGACCCATAGGACAGGTCACAGCAGTCTGTAACTCTGGTTATAGGGTATCCAACGCCCTTTTCTGTCCTCTCAGGGCACCAGGAAGGCACCGTGGTCTACAGACGTACATGTAAGCAAAACACCCATACACATAAAATAAAGGTTTCTTTTTAAAAAGGCAAAACAGTCAAACCCAGCTTTCAGATTCCACTCTACTCATCAATTTATTTCTGTCGAGCAGTTTGTTTTTATTGGTTGACTGTGATTGACAGGGTATCACCACCCAGGCCACGCTGGCTGCCAACCTGCAGAGATCCACTGTGTTCGCCTTCTGAGCACCAGGATTAAAGGCATGAGCTGTCATTGCTTGGTCTTTTATTTCTTCTTGTACAGCCTAGTTTAATTGAGATAAATTACCTTTTAGGTAATGATAATAAAACTTTTTTTTTTTTTAAGATAGGGTTTCTCTGTGTAGCCTTGGCTGTCCTGGACTCGCTTTTTAGACCAGGCTGGCCTCAAACTCACAGTGATCCACCTGCCTCTGTCTCCCAGAGTGCTAGGATTACAGGCGTGTGCCACTGTGTCAGGCTTATGATAATAAAATTTACAACCGTCCTTTGAGATAAACTGCTGTGTGCGTGCATTCGTGCACATGTATGACCAACTTAATTATCCTATAAAGCCCTTATTACAGTGGTTCTCAACATGAGGGACTGTATTAAAGGGTCACAGCATTAAGAAGGTTGAGAACCACTGCTCTATGTAGCCTTGGTAGGCCTGAAACTTGGTATGTAGCCCAGGTTGGCTTTGAACTGACAGAGATAGATCCTCCTGCCTTCTGAGTGCATGAACTCCCATACTCAGCTGCTAGTTTTCTCTTGAAATATGCATGTCTTTAATTCCAGCAGTCAGGAGGCAGAGGCAGGTGGATCTCTGTGCGTTCCATTTCAGTCTGGTCTATATAGTGAGTTCCAGTACAGCCAAGAGTATGTAGAGAGACCGTCTAAAAAAAAAAAAAAAAAAAAAAAAAAAGAAAAAAAGAAAAAGAAAGAAAGAAACTAGCAGCCCTGCTACATGCATACCTGTAATCCTAGTATTCAGGAAGCTGAGGCAGAAGGGTAAGAAATCAAAGCAACCTAGACTACAAAATGAAATTTGATCTCAAAAATAAGTAAATGCATTTTAAAACTGGTTGGTGGTAGAGCACACCCTTAATCCCAGAATTTGGGGGCAGAGGTAGGTGGATCTCTGAGTTCAAGGCCAGCCTAGCTTACAGAGCAATTTCCAGGAAAGCCAGGGCTACACAGGGAAACCCTGTCTCAAAAAACAAAAAACAAAAAAAAAACAAAAAACAAAAAACAAAAAAAAAACCAACACATAAACAAAAACCAACTGAAAGTGCATTTGGGGCTGGAACACAGCTCACTGATACAGAACCTGTCTAGCATGCACACAGCCCTAGGTTTAATCAGCAACCATAAAAGCAGGAAAATCTCAAAAGTCTAAGGCAGGCAGATTATCATGAATTTGAGGCCAGCCTGTGCTACACAGTAAACTCCAAGGTAACCTAGGCTACACAGAGCAGAACTGTCTCAAAAAGCAAAACAAAACAATAGACAGCAGAACAGGCATGGGGGCACATTCTTGTAATCCCTGTAATTTGGCAGCTAAGGCAGGAGGCTCATCAGTTCAAGGCAAGCTGGGGTTACACAATGACACTAAAGTCCTGAGTGAGTTGTTTGACAAGGTTGTGCCTCCCGGGAGTGGTGAAGCCTTCTCCACTGGTGAGGCTCACAGGGATAGCACAGCCTTCCTGTGGTCTATGTGCAGATATTGATGGTGTGTGCAGAAAATGTCCACTGCACCCTTCTTCCTGCCATGGTGCGTGCAGCTGGAAGTCTGTTCCCTACAGAGATGGCTCCGGGGATCAGCCAAGCCTGCCTCCTTGTTTGGGGGATTATGATAACCTGCCTCCTTCTTTATCAGTGTGTACTAACCCCATCTCCCTGTTCAGCTGTATGCAATGCCATCTGAGGGCCCAGACCATCCGGTCTCAGCTTTCCTTTGTCTGTGTAGCTATCATTTCTTCATTCCCTTGTTGTCCCTAGTCAAGATTCTGGGACGCAAGCTGTGCAGGGACGCAGCAACACTCTGTTGCAAAAACAAAACAAAATAAAACCTGTACACAGTAAATAAGTTAAAATAATACACTTGAAATATTTACATAGGGCCTATGTTGTATTTAGGATTTATTATTGATACATCTTTTATTAATGCTGCTGTTAATCCTAAACAGCTGTATGACCAAATCACCACACAAAGACTATGATTTATTTAATTAGCCTAGAACACAAGGCTAGGCAATAGTTACTCCATCCTAAACCTCCAAGCCCTCATAGTTTCCTAATATTTAGATTTCCCACATTATACTTGCGTTTAGTGATATATTAGGTCTAGTCCATCTCGCCACATTGTTCCAAAATCTCTGCTCCTGCCTCTGTTCTCTCAGCTCTCTTTCCCTTCATTCTCCTCTGCCTCCCACCTTCGTGTCCTCTGGCTCCTCCCTCTCTTCCTGCTTCCTTTCCCTTGTTCCACATTGTGGCTAGTTGCTTTATTTTGGCATGTTTACACAAAGTTGAGACAGGTGATGCTTAGAATAAGTATCACAATGCAATGTCGGGATTGAAACCAGAGAGTGGGGGAGAGAAATCAGCATTTGAATGAACAAGGGTAAGATGTCTGCGTTCCAAAAGAACATTATACCAGCAGGCCTGTAAGATGGCTTAGCCAGTGAAGGTGCTTGCCTTCACCTCCCGAGTCCCATCCCCAAAAACCCACGTATAGGTAGAAGGCGATAGCCAGCTTCACAGAGTTAATGTGAACATTCACACTGTGACACGCCATACAGAGGCACACGCACTAACAATAACTGATTTTAAAAGTTTTAAAGTAATCTAAAAGACAACATAAAGGGGCAAATGGAGAAATAAAAAATAGAGGAGACTAACATAAAAACCCAATGGTCAACTAGATTCAAAAAATATAATTACATTAAATGTAAATTGTCTCCAGGACAGCCAAGGCCACACAGTAAAACCCTCTCTTGAAAAACCAAAAATTAGCCAGGAGCAGTGGCACACACCTGTAATCCCAGCACTCTAGCCGAGGCAGGGAGATCTCTGTGAGTTCGAGGCCAGCATAGTCTACAAATCAAGTCCAAGAGAGCCCAGGGCTCTGTTAAACAAAGAAAACCCTGTCTCAAAAAGCAAACAAACAATAACAAAAAAAAAAAAAAGGAAAGAAAGAAAAAACAAAACCCAACAACAACAATAAAAAATAGTACATTGTCTGAGTACACCAACTGAAATGCAAAAATCACTAAACTGTTTGGTTTGGTTTGGTTTCTGAAACAGGGTCTCACTATGTAGCCCTGTTTGCCTTTATCTCATAGTAATTCTCCTGCCTCCGCCTCTAATATACTGAGATTATGTGTAGGACCTATTATGCACAGATTTAAATTGGGCTTTTTGTTTAGTTTGATTTTTTTTTTTTTTTTTTTTTTTGGAGACCAAATTTTATGCCATAGCCCAGGCTAGCCTCATCCCCATGTCAATCCTCATCTACTCAAGTATTAGGATTATCGGATTATGCCAGTCTATCCAACCCTTGTTTTGTTTTGTTTTTGAGACAGTCTCACTCTGTAGCCAAGGCTAACCCCAAACTCATGCCAGTGCTCCCACCTAAGCCTCTCAAGTACTGGAATCAGAGTCATGACCATTACACCCAGTGTTTGAAATTCTGATTTCTAAGAAGAGCCCCCTCCTAAGAAGTACTTCACACACAATGGCAAAGGACTATGACACCTAAAGACGGAAAACTTCATACCATGCAGCGGGGTAAGGCCAGAGTGCCTATATTAATATTAGATAAATACCAAAGCAAGAAAGTGACCAGGAATAGAGCGTTATTACATAATGAGAAAAGGGTCAGCTTGTCACCAAGAAGAAAACCTCGCCCCATGAGATGCTGTCGGCAAGTCTTTGCAATCACTCCGGAGGCCACGGATCCTGTCAGAGCTAAACCAGCTCCCTCACAGAGAAATGACCCCACGGAAATATGAAGAAACTCCCCAGCTGGACTGAAAACCACTGATTTTGGGGGTCACCTGATCAGGTGGTACACCGTTGGTCTCCGCTAACCCCTGCTGTGTGTGTTGTCGCCGGCTGCCCTTTTTAGGAACCCCCCAAACACTACCTTTTTGCTTGGGCCTGCAGATGACAGACAGGTAATTAGGATGGATGAGAGGGCGGCCTTTCCTTTGCCTGTGCCTGTCTCCTCTCCTGCCTTAGCCTTCAGGTTAAATTCGGCTGAGTTCTTCTACACGTAAGCATGTTAAGCATTTGAGAAATGTGTTGTCCAAAATTATAAAAGAGGGTTAACTTGACCTAGACATGCCTCATAGGTCCCTCGCCCAGTCTTCCAGGCTAATGACACCCACAGCCACCATGACTAAAAACACCAGACCAAGAAGGCAGTGAAAAAAGGGGAGCCTCCTGGAAGAGCCCTACCTAGCAGAAGTGTCATGAATATTCATAATATTCATGTTATGAATATTCATTCCTCCCATTTACTGGCCATCTCTCCCCTCATTATTCCTATCTAAATAGGGTAAGGGAGCTGATTTCATTGATTTCTTTATTGTTTTTTTGTCTTATGATTTTTTGAGAAGCAACCCCTCCCCCCACCATGTAGATCAGACTGGTCTAGAACTCACAGGTAGTTTAGGCTGGCCTTGAACTTGTGACCCTCCTGCTTTAGGCCTTTGACCGCTGAGCTTGTAGGCATTTGCTACCATGGCCAGCTGGAAAAACTGATTTAGGAGCAAGATCTCTCCTCTCCTTTCCTTCCTCACTGAACACAGCCTTCGCCCTCTACTGTTATACAGTCTTTATCCCCAGCACCCATCTCTCAAGCACTGGTCTTTCCACAGAATGAACACCTGGACCCGGATCTAGTACCCGCTTCCCCAAGAAGACAGAACTATCCTAAACATACGTGCCTAACAAAATAGCCTCAGATAAAGGAAGCAAAATCTGTAGAAGCTATAGAAGAAATGGGGAAACACACAGTTGTTATAGTTAAGGACTTTAGCACACCTCCCTCAGTGATTGATGCTATGAGGAGGCAAAAAATATACGTAGCTATAGAACTGAGTCATCCCAGCACCTGAACGGACCCCATTGACTTTTATGGAATCTTTCATCTAATAAAAACAAAATACACAGCCTTCTCGAGGGCAAGTAGAATACTGTTAGACCATGCTGTAGGTCATAAAACAAATCCCAATATACTTAAAAGGAGCTCATCTTTTGGTTGTAAGCCCAGCCTTTAATAGCTAAGCCATCTCTCCTGCCTACTATAAAAGACTTAAAATGATGGAAAAATTGTTTTCCAAAAAGGAATTAAATTTGAAGCCAATAGAAAAAAAAAATACCTGGGAAAATACTTAGGAATAAATAGTATACTTCTTTAGTTTGGTTTAATTTTGTATTTGTATTTTGTTCTGCTTGAGGCAGGGTCTTCCTCTAGGGCCCTGGCTGGCCCAGAACTAACTGTATAGACTGGCTTCTCAAACTGCAGCAATCCCCCTGCCTCTCTCTGCCTCCTGAATGCTGGAATTTTACAGGTGTGTGGCACCATACTTAGCAGCAGCACCCTCCTAAAGTGGGGGTCTTGGTCTGAATAGAAAAACCATTCAAGCCAAACAAAAATGAAAATACAGCATATGAAAATTTGTAGGACTCCAGTAAGTAGTGCTTAGAGAAAATTTATGGCATTAAATGCTTACCTTAGAAGAAATAAGAGCCACTGTTGAAAAACTAATCTAGATAGCTCATGGTGGCACATGCCTATAATCCCAGCCCTAAAGAGGGAGAAGCAGGAGAAAAGGAAGTTTAAAGGCAAGTTTGGGCTACCTCAAAGTCCTGTACACACACACACACACACACACACACACACACACACACACACACACA
>NW_026596034.1:11467560-11471395 GCF_907164565.1 Psammomys obesus
CACACACACACACACACACACACACACACACACACACACACACACACGAGAGAGAGAGAGAGAGAGAGAGAGAGAGAAAACTAATCTTCCTCAACAAACAAAATAAGCAAAAGCAAGGAAATAATAAAGCTAAGAGAAAAAAGTCAGTAACATTGAATATGCTGAACATGGGAAAACAGAAAAAAAAAAAAGAACAATGAAAACAAAAGGTGAAGGCTGCTGTGGTGGAGCAGGCCTATCTTAGCTACTGCGAAGGCTGAGGCAAGACAACCACTTAAGCCTGCAACTTCTAGACTGAAACTGGGTAGGTGACTCACACTGGTAATCCTAGCACTTAGGAGGCAAGGACAGAAGGATCATCACAAACTGGAGGCCACCCTGATCTACATAGTGAGCTCCAGGACAATACATAGAGGAACCAGGATTCCAAAAGACATTAAAAAAAGGGGGGGGGGCGCTCTGCCAACCTGAGCAGCAAGTGAGGTCTTTGTGGAGAAACACACACACACACACACACTAAGCTGAGTACAGGGGTGTCAGGGCGCCTACTTATAACCTCAGCAGAAGTACTACAGGTTTAAGACCAGCCTGTGAAGCAGGGTGTGGTCTACAGGGTGAGTTCCAGGACAACCGAGGCTGTCATCACACAGAGAAACCCTGTCTTGAAGAAAACTAAACTGAAAGACCAGCCTGTGCTGCATAGTGAGACTCTATCTCAAAAACCCAACAAAACAAAGAAAAAAAACAAAACAAAAAAAACAGAAGCAGATTCTTTGGCAAGATCAATAAGAAGGTGCAACATAAAAATCTGACAATTCAGAAGAAAATGGACCAATTTGTTAACGCCTCAAACTGCTAAAATTCCCCTAAGAGGAAACGTAAAGGCTAAATAGTCCTATACCTATTAGAAGTTGAATGTCCAGGTAAAACCCATCCCCAGTCAAGAAAGATTCCATTCCTTAATCCGATGTTTAAAGAAGGCACTAAAATCTGTTTGTCAACTGTCAGAAAAATAGGGGCGTCTAGGCCTGATGGAACACACCACTAATCGCAGCACTCGGGAGGCAGAGGCAGGGGGACCACTGTGAGTTCCAGGCCAGTCCTGTCTGCATAGTGAGCCTTTGACAGCCAGGAAAAGAAGAAAGAAAGAAAATGAGGAAAATGAGCACCTGTAAACTGTGCTTTCCCCAGCTGAGGCCTTCGTTTCCGTGAAGCTTAGAAGCATCTGAAGCCAACTTTAATTTTATTTTTCAAATTAACTAATAGTTAATCTTTGGAGACAGGATCTCACTATGTAGCGCTGTCTGGCTTGGAGCTCATTCTACAGAGACACAACTCTTTCTAGAAATGCTGCTAGAGAACTGTTTTCCCCAGACCCCAAATAAACACTGAGGTGACTTCTTTGCTTGAGTATTTTCTTGCTTCCACTTCCAAATTCAGCTGTGTGGCATTTGCTCCCTCTCTCCCTCTTCCAAAGACATGGCTAAAGCTATTGAAATGGCATGGAGGACTTTTATTTCAGAATTTTTTTTAAAGGAGGAATGGGGATTCAGTCTAGAGCATTTTCTAGCATGCTGAGGCCCTACCTTCTATATTCCATCCCAGCACCAGCCTCCTTTGCGCACAGAAAGCAAAGTTTAAAAAAAGTGTCACTTAATGAAATACTAATTATAGTTGTTTCCATTCAGCTCTCGGAATCCCCCCAGGGGTCTCCTCCACTCCCGCTGAGCTACCGCAGAACCCGTGATTATGCCCGCCATGTTGATCTTAGAAATTTCCCTCATTCATGCCATAGTCACAATGCGCAGACAACCGTAGGTAAACTAAAATAACCACTAATAACAAGGGTTGGTTTCATTTTTAAAAAGCGTTCCCAGCCAAGTGTGGCGTTATGAACTCATAATCCCGGCCCTACGAAGGTGGAGATGGGAGGATCCAGAGTTCAGGGTCACCCTTGATGAAACAGGAAGTTCAAGGGAAGCCTGGGTTATCTGTGACCCTGTCAGATAGAACAAGGGACTGGAGAGAGAGTGCAGAGGTTAGAACAGCCACGGCTCTTCCAGAGAACCTGAGCTGCTTCCCACACTCACTGCTCCCAACTGCCTGCAACCCCAGCTCCAGGGGATCTGACATCTCCAGCCTCCAAGGGCCCCTGTACGCACGCACCTGCCCCCGCCCACGATTACAAGGCAGACACTCAGCTCTGATGAAAGCCTCCTGGCCCTTTCTTGGAACCTATGGGAAGGTGGAGCAAAGTTCAGAAAAACCAAACCAACTTGAATGAAAGGAGCTTACACAGTCTTCCCCTCTGCCACCGAGCCTCAGCTCCTCTCCCACAGACCACTGCAGGTGCAGCTCCTCAATCCGGTAAATCCGATGCAGTTGGCCAGGGCTAGTGCTCCCAAGAAAACTGCAGGCCAGGAGAACAAAGGGTCCCTAAAGGTGAGACTGCTCCAGGTTCAGGAAGCTAAAGTGCTGGCAGGCAGCGTGTGCAGACGGGAAGAAAGGAAGAATGGGCTTCTAGGAGCACAGCCGTCAGGTGGGGTGGGCTTCCTCTCGCCTGCCTGTACACAGCAGCTCCTCCCACCCTTCAGCTCACAGCAGAAGAGGCACCTCAACCCTGGATGGTGGCAGCAATGCACTAATGCCTGTAGTCCCAGGCAGAGGCAGGATAATCTCCAAGTTCGAGGCCAGCCTGGTCTCCATAGTGAGTTCCAGGACAGTCAGGGTTACACAAAGAAACCCTGTCCAAAAAAAAAAGAAGAAGAAGAAGAAGAAAGAAAAAAAGCACCCCCTCTGAAAGAAAGGCTTCTCTCACCATTCTTATGGCCCCATGTAGGATTAGATTCATAGATTCAGGCATGAATTCAGAATGGTTCTCTATTCCTGGAAAAGAGCCCGCCCTGAGGTCCTGTCATGTCACCTGAGCTCATCATGTTAAGGCCCTGGAGGCTCCTAGGGAGCCCAGATCAATCAAGGCACAGTACAAGCCTTGAAAAGAGAAAGTGACCAGCTAGCCGGGCTGACACAAGCCTGCCCTCCCAGGACTCTGGCGGCTGAGAAAGGAAGATGGAAATCTGGTGGCCAGGTTGGGCTATGTGAGGAGGTCAAGGCCAGCCCGGGCTCCATCACAAACAAGGCAAGGCAGACAACAAAACAAACAAGCAGGGGTGAACACTAGCTCTCTCAGAAAACATCAAACAGGTTCAGAAACCTGTATAAGCCAGACAAATTCACCGGGAGCCTCGAACATGTAAAGGGCCATCATTTTGCCCCAGCTTCCCTGACACACTGCAGTTTGATTCAGTTTGCAGATCTTTTAGTTTGAGATGCCAAGCGACATCCTGGGTATTGACAGGCTAAATCAGTGCCCAATCTAGCCCTAAGGAAGCAAGGGAATCTGTACTGGGAAATGCTTCTAGACACCCTAGCCATCCCTGAATAACCCCCTTTCTCCAAACCCCAGACATTCTGTCTATCCAAGCACAAGGCCTGCCTAGTTGCCTACCACAAAGGCCACTTGAGGCTGAACTCCATGACAGTGAGCCAAGGAGAGAGAAATAATGTCCTCAGCCAGTGGTGGCAGCCAGAGGAAGAGGGCTCTGAGGGCAGAAGAATTTGCGTAATTAAAGACACTGGGGCTGGGTGTGGCAGCAAATGTCTTTAATCTTAATTCTCTAGGGACAGGTGGATCTCTGCGAGTTCTAGGCCAGCCTGGTGTGAGTGAGTCTAGTGAGTCTAGACTAGCCAGGACTATGTGGTGAGACTCTGTCAAAAAATATTTTAAAAGGAGGGAAAGAAAGAAAGAAAGAAAGAAAGAAAGAAAGAAAGAAAG
>NW_026596034.1:11471405-11551077 GCF_907164565.1 Psammomys obesus
AAGGAAGGAAGGAAGGAAGGAAGGAAGGAAGGAAGGAAGGAAGGAAGAAGAAAAGGAAAGAACAAACAGACACAATGACAGGGTTTGGGAGGTACAGCCCAGTGGTAGAGTGCCTGCCTAGTAGGCACAAGGCTCTGTTTGGGTTCCAAATCCAGCACCTCAAAAAAGAAGGCTAGAGAGATAGCTCACTTTTAAGATTTTTTTTTGTGCACAATGTTCTGTCTGCATGTAGACCTGCTCGCCAGAAGAGGGTAACGCATCTCATTACAAATGGTGGTGAGCCACCAAATGGTAGTTGGGGATCAAACTCACGACCCATAGATGAGCAGCCAGTGTTCTTAACCTCTGAGCCATCTCTCCAGCCCTGGAAAATTGATTTATAATGCTAATCAATGCTGTGGGTGGAGTCGGGCTGGGGAGTATTCTAGCGTGGCCCCCTTTAGTTGAGAGATTATTGGCTCTTTGGAATCCATTTGGAATGCCATTAAACTAAAGGCAATCCCAAGGGCCGGTGAATTTATTCAACAAATAAAAACACTTGTTGCCAAGTTCGGTCCTCCCAGCCAGCATGGTGGGAGGAGAGAAATCACGCCTACAGGTTCTTCTCTGATCTCCACCTATGTGTGTGCCCCTGCTCGTGCATAAACATATATATTTATATGTATGTATAAATAAATAAATGTTAACTTGAAAAGGCAATTTCTGAACTCTTAGCCCCCAGAAACATACATTTAATTAAAGTCATTTTTCCCAAGCTTGATAAGTAACACCAGAAATCTAGCAGAGAAACCTGCCAGGGAAACCTGTCTTACCTGAAAACCTCTCTCTGCTTTCCCCTCTCCTCCCCACTGTCCCACACCCTTTTGGTTCTCACCTCATTCTGCTGTGCGCCCCCAGTCTCCAACTCCGACCTGTTCTTGTCTCCTGACCTCCACGAGGCTGCCACGGTCCCCTTTCCAAACAGCAGCTCAGCCCAGGACATTCCCTGAGCTAGCTGCCTTCCGACTGCCCCACAGCCTCCGGGCTAAAGTACAAATTCCTAAGCAGAACACCTCCCTGAAGGCTCGCAGCCGTCCCCCTCCTCCCTCCCCAGCTGGCTCTGCCAGGCGTCCTTTAGTTATCTGTCACAACTGGCCACCCTCCAGCCAAACCTTCCAAGAGTACTGCCCCTCAGGAACACGCTGTTTGGAGACTGCAGAGCCCCTGTGTCTTTCAGTCTCCAGTGTTGTCTTACTAAAATCTTCCCAATCTTGACACTCAAGGAGCTAAAGCAGGAGGGTTTGAAGTTCAGGGCCGGCTTTGGCCGAACAGTGAGACCTTGTCACAATGAACAGAAACAAAACCAAAAACTTTCCCTTTAAAATCCTGCCGCAAAGACTGGGCGTGTGGTTCAGAAGCAGAGGGTCTGGGCTCTGTCCCCAGCACCATAAAAACCTCTGTCATAAACCACATCTAGCCTAATTTGGGATCTTCATTGCTTTATTTCTTAAGAGAGAGTTTCTACGATCCTCATCTCATGTTCTTTATTCTCTCCAGAACCCTGAGTGATCTGCTCATTGCTTCTTTTAAATTTTGCTGTATTTGTTATTTTGGTCTGATGAGACAGCGTCTCACACTGCAGCTCAGACTGGACTTGAGCTATGTAGTCCAGACAGGCCACCAATTCATTGTAATCCTTCTGCCTCAGCCTTCCAAAGAGTGGTGTGAGTCACCACTCTAGACTATTTGAACTTTTTGTTTTCTGCCGGTGAGTTTGAGGCTGGAGTTATATAGATAAACCCTGTCTCGAAAAACAAAAAACAACAACAAAAAAAGTTTTTCAGTTTTTTTCTTTCCTTCTTTTTTAGACAATTCTGCAAGGCCGGGAGAAGGGGGACAGTACAAACCCCACTTCCCGTTTCCGAGCTCTGCTTCTTCCTGAATGGTGTGATGTTGTCGGAGCAGATTATGCGAAGAGAAGAGGCGAGAACTGTGAGATTCCGATTTACCCTGCAGCCTTGGTTGGGTCCAGCTCTCAGGCCTGGGCTTCGGCAGTCTCCTAGGGTCTCTGGGGGTGATAACCGGGATCATAGCGCCACCTAGTGGGGCTTGGCAGGAAGTGGTCGAGGAGCAAGGGAGGGGCTGCCAGGGGGAAGCAGAAACTACCAAGGTGGAGGTGAAGGTAAACAGGGAACAAGGCAATTCCTGTGTCCTGTCGGCCTCCCTGTGTCTTCCTCCATTCAGGGTGCCCCTTTGTAGATGAGGATGACCCTAAACATCCGATCCGTTTCCCCAGGTTCCCAAATGCTGTTTTCAGGGTCTGCTCCCCCACGCTCAGTGTCCGCCCTTTTCTATCTTTTTGAGACAAAGTCGTACGAAGTTATCCTGACAGGCTTTGAAGTTGCCGCGCTCCTGCTTCAGCTTCCTGCGCGTAATGACGGCGTGCACACACGCCGACCTGCAGACCTATGGTTTTCCATCCCACCTTGCTGGGATCTGCTGGCACCCCACTGTACTGACACGTGGCCCCAGACACACACAGCGTGATATTAAAGTGAGGCCACCTTATGGAGGCGCTGCACTGGCCAAATCCAAACAGCGCCACTTTGCACTGACACGCATGTGTGCATAGAAACAATAGAAAAACTAGATACCATCTCCAGATGTCTCCTTCCTGGCACACAGACAACTAACGTGAAAGTGACGGAAACAGGAAACCGCACAAGGGAAACGGTCAGCCTCGCTGTGGGGCGAGTTTGAAGATGGCTCTGTAGAGAGGGGCTGGCTCTCTGCACACAGGTGTGTCAGACACTCAAGACAGAACACCATGAGTTGTGGGCCACGGACTTCTGAGGCAGGCCTGTACCTGATTTTTGTATTTTACCTGCGGTTTGACATATGCCCCAATCTGTAAGCGCGGTAGCCGGGCCTCTCTGGTGGTTCTTACAGTTACATAAAGGACAACACGTTCCATTTTATCTGATGAATTCAAAGAGGGTTTGAAACTTACAGTTTTGTTTGGGTTTTGTGCTGCAGGATCAAACCCACGGCCTCATACACACACCAGGCAGAGGCTCCTCAGGTTTGGCAACAAGCTGAGCCATCTCTCTGACTGTATCTACTGTATTTTTGAGAGAATTCTATCTCTCACACCAAGCTGTGTCAAACTGAAAATCCTCCTGCCTCAGCCCCCACAGTGCTGGGGTTATAGTGTAAGGCCTTCCTGGAAAACAAGTTTTAAATAAATAAATGTCCACTCTACTGGGGCTTAAATAGTACTGTAGTCCAGTTCAGAATCGTCAGCTTGGTAAGAAAACCCAGATAGGAGCATACCTGCAATGAATCTCAGGGCCTGCAGTTTAAAATTCATTAAATACACATGAAAAATTACCCTCTGTGTTCACGCCATTGAAATGTAAATGTGGTCTTGTCTCCAAACTCTCCTGCTTGGTCCTGAAATTCCATTTGGAATTCTGTCGCCCCATAGATGTCATGCTCATTTCCTCTCTTCTCCTTGATAAGAATTCTCTGCCTGAGGCTCTTTGCAAGAGGCTTTTTTCCCCCCGTGTAATGAACACTCAGTGGCTCAGGCTTGTCTTTCCAGCCTGCTGGATGTGACTGTCCCCTGATTAATAGACCTTCCAGCTCCAGGAGCTGATATCGCACCCGCAAAGGCTCAACTGAAAAATGTCATTTCTTATCCCTGTTGTGCAAGCCCTTCTCTTCCGTGAGCCTTGGGAGCCTCCGGGGACACCCTGTATTTCATGTGGGGTTTTGTTACTTGAAAGGGTCACCTTATTAGTAACAAATTGAAGTGGATCATTGAATTATTTAATTTGGCAGAAATAATTTCTTTTGTCAGATAATGTGCATCGCACGGTAAGCGTCATCCTACCCCCATTTTTACTTTTCAGTTTTTCACTCCCGACAGTTACACTTCAGTGGAACCATAGAAATCCATGTGTCCATCCATCAGTCTTAAGCAACATAGATTTTACCTAGAGGTAAGGAAAGGCTTGTGTCTGAGTTAGGGTTTCCAGAGATGTTACAAAACACCAGGACCAAAATGAACCTGGGGAAGAAAGGGTTTGTTTCATTGTTACAACTTGTAGTCCATCATCCCACTGTCAGGGCAGGGACCTGGAGGCAGGAGCTGACGAAGAGCCCTGGAGGGCTGCTGTTTGCTGGAGGGCTGCTGTTTGCCGGCTTGCTCCCCATGGTTTGCTCAACCCGCTTTCTTATAGCACCCAGGACCACCAGCCCAGGGATGGCAGTGAGCTGGGCCCTCCCCCATCAATCATCAATCAAGAAAATTCCCCCACGGGCCATTTTTGGTGTTGGGGGGGGCATTTTCTCAAATGAGGTTTATTCTTTACAAATGACTCTAGCTTATATCAAGTTGACATTAAACTAGCTGGCACAGCGTTCAATAGCAGAGTTGCTTGAGAAGGAAAAACAGTTCTTCGGTGGGCAGAGGCTCATGCTGCAGAGCCTGACCATCCAAGTTAGTCCTCCAGGACCCACACGGAAGGGAAGAAGTGTCCCCAGCCTCCTTGCAGAGGGACCCCATGCATGTACACCCCGCACTTCCACAAAATAAATGAAGGACTGTAATAAAGATACAGTCCTTTAAAGGAGCCCTGACGGGCGGGCTTACTCCGTGATAGAGTGCTTTTCTAGCACTCGGGAAGCCTGGGATTCATCACCAGCACCACACCCATACAAGTCAAAGGCATGGAGGCGGTAGAAATAGAATCTGTAGCAGAACCCAAGGGTGTGTGCTTTGATAGTCGGTTTTGCTTACAAGTGTATGTAGTCGCTGAGATTATCCAGCGGCAGAAACAGAGCTCTCTGACGGCAAATGCATAGAATCAGGGGCTGCTCCACACAGCTGCATCAGACGTTATCATTCTAGGGAAATGGCGGGCAGATGGGTAGAATAATTTCAATAGGATTGAAGACTGGAGAGCCCAAAGTTGTAAAAAGAATGGGTTTACCCTAAAACTGTATTCCAGTGTGTGAATACAGTGCTTTTGTAATTGTGCTGAGGCCCAAACAAGATAACCAGAGCAGGGGCTGGTCAGATGGCTCCATGGGTAAAAGCACTTGCTATTTTATCTCAAAAGTCCTCGTGTAAGGAGAGAACTGACTCTTGAAAGCTGTCCTCTAACCTCTGTGCTTGCGGCTGGACCAACAGATACACCACACACACTACTAATAATAAAGCAAAAATAGCCAAAGCGAACCCTAACTGGACATGGTGATGTACACCTGTGAGCCCAGCACTTGGGAGGCCGAGGCACTGAGATCCTGAGTTCAAGGTCAGCTTAGGTTATAGAGAGAGACCCTGCTCAAAAACAAAACCAGCCAATGGCCACTTCTTCCAGTCCTTGGGAGACAGATACAGAAAATGTAGATTTCAAGAAGCAAAGACCAGAGAGTATCAGAGTGTGATTTCTACAGTCATGAAAAAACAGAAAACGGTTAACAGTTAATGGACCAACAGAGAACAGGAATCAGGACCCAGATAGAGAGATGCTGCACACTGCAGGCAAGGAAGCACGGCACTCTCAGGCTCCACAGGGCCTGGGTCCACCAAGCCAAGCCAAATTACCAACTGTCTTAGTT
Organism: Psammomys obesus; assembly: GCF_907164565.1. Classification (NCBI taxonomy): domain Eukaryota; kingdom Metazoa; phylum Chordata; class Mammalia; order Rodentia; family Muridae; genus Psammomys; species Psammomys obesus. Next base: position 11,477,013 of record NW_026596034.1, read on the forward strand.
CCACTGTGGTTGCTGTAACAGAATTCCATGCCTGGATGACATATAAAGAAAAGACATTCATTTCTCACATCCTGGAGGTTGGAAAAGGCAAGGTGAAGGGTCATGTCTTGCTGCAAGACAATACAAGGAAGAAAGGCATCTCACAAGCAGAGAGCACCGGAGAAACTTTGATGGGTCAGAAGGGCTGAAAAACTCCTTCTCACAGCCCAGGCTGGCCTCAACAGCACTTGGACTTGCTTTGCTCTTCTTTCTTCCTCTTTCTTCTTTTCTTTCTTTCTTTCTTTCTTTCTTTCTTTCTTTCTTTCTTTCTTTCTTTTCTTCCTTCTGTTCTTTTCTCTTCCTCCTCCTTCTTCTTTTGAGACAGGGTTTCTCAGTGTAACCCTTGCTATCCTGGAACTCACTCTGTAGACCAGGCTGGCCCAAAACTTACCGAGATCCTCGCTCTGCCTCTTGAGTGCTGGAGTTAAAGGTGTGTGCCACCACGCCCAGCAGACTTGCTTTTATAACTAACCCAGTCCTGAAACATGGCTCCATCCGCTTGCCCTGATATCCCATCAAGCCTCTCAACATGTGACCAAATTCCAGTGTGCTCTTTGGGAGGAAACAGTACAAACCACAGTGGGTCCACACCAAATCAGAGCAACATCTAGATTTGCTAAAGGGGCTGGGGGTGAAGTTCAATATAGCTCAGCCCTCCCCTAGAATGCTTGAGGTCATGAGCAAGAAATATACCAATGGATAAGGCACCACCCACAGTCCAGTGGTGAGAACAGGGCTCTGAGAAGTCTCAGTGATGAGACACTCAAATGAATGCAGTGCATAGAAGCTCCTGGAAGAGAGCAGATCTGCGTCCGTCCTTCCTTCCTTCCTTCCTTCCTTCCTTCCTTCCTTCCTTCCTTCCTTCCCTTTTTCTTCTTCTTCTTCTTCTTCCTTCCTTCCTTCCTTCCTTCCTTCCTTTCTTTCTTTCTTTCTTTCTTTCTTTCTTTCTTTCTTTCTTTCTTTCTTTTTCTTTCTGTTTTTCAAGACAGGGTTTTTCTGTGTAGCCCTGCCTGTCCTGGACTCATTTTGTAGACCAGGCTGGCTTTGAACTCAGAGCTCTGCCTGCTTCTACCTCCCCAAGTACTGGGATCACAGGCGTGCATCACCATGCCCAGCTTTAGCTCCATGGCTTTCTAAAGTAGAGAACATAAAGACTCTACCAGCATCTGCCAGACACTAAAGTCTACCAAATATCTAAACAGTGCATACAGTGATCATCTCCTCATTTTGTTACTTTGTCCTAAAACTTTCTTCTGATTATACTCCTCCAGTGGATTTTCTTTAAACTATCTGACAAGCATCTAAGGTAAAATAACTACCAAGTAGAATGATTGGGACTCCTCCCGACTCTGGGCGCTGATAATTGCACCATGCAGTGGCGTGTCACCTGCTGACAGATTTACTACGGCAGTAACGCTGTTTTCCCATCAGCAAAGTCAAGCAGATATTTTTAGGGCTGGCTTATTAATTAGAATTGGGTAGGTGCCCTGTCATTTCCCCCTCCCCCACCCCGAGCTGGAAATCCGTGATTCAACATCCTTTCTGCTTAGTTTAATTGTCCACAGAGGAATTAGTCATTTCTGGGCGATGACTTGCAGCCTGCAGTGGACATTTCGAATCTGAATCACAGTTTCCAGCCATCGCTGTAGTTGTCATGTGATGCTCATGAATAATCAGAAATAAACGATCTGCCACTTTTATTTTTGACCCCTCCTCCTCCAGCCCCTGATTCTATCCTTTCACATAAATGCAGCATGCTGATGGTGACATTACAAAGTACAGCCTCTGGGGCCAGCCTCAGGAGCGCAGCCATCTCTTTTTGGCAATCATCTCTCCCGGCAGGCATCACTTACTGATGGATCTGCTAAAGGCAGTCCAGCATATCATCCTACACCGAACTTTAACTGGGATACATCTGATTTTAAAGCTTAAGCGCTTAAAATTTGAGAGGCAAACAACAGAACAGTAGCCAGAGGGGAGATGAGACAAAAAAAAAAAAAAAAAAAAAAGTCATACACCTAAAGCAAGGCGCAGAAGTCAGAAAGACAGCAAGAAAGCCCAGTGATGGGGAAAGCATGCTAAGGATCTCAATTCAGAGTGCGATTCTACACTCTTGTGTAGAGCTTGAGGAACGCATGGCTAGGAATAGAAAAAGAAGCTGGTGTGGCAGTCTGTGCCTTTAATTCCAGCACTTGGAAGGCAAAGGCAAGGTAGAGCAAGGCAGAGTTCAAGGCCAGCCTGGTCTATAGAGCCACACAGTGAGATCCAATGTCCAAACAGCTGGAGAGGTGGCTCAGTGGTTAAGAGCACCGGCTGCTTTTGTAGAGGACCTGGGTTTGATTCCCTGCAATCACTCTAGTTACAAGAGATCAAATGTTCTCTTCTGCTATGTGGACACCAGGCACACAGGTGGTGTACCTGCATACATGTAGGCAAAACATTTATATACATAAGAAAATAAGTGTTAAAAAATAAACAAACCAAACAGACTTCTTCAGTAACCATTAGCTGGCAGTAGCGCCTGACTCAGGAGTGGGCTTTTCAGCATCTGTGGTGTTCTGTGCCGGTGACCATGGCTCCTTTTTACCTTTTGAAACAGGGGCTTTATAAGTAGCCTGGGGTGGCCTTGAACTTACGCTCCTCCTGCCTCTGCCTTCCAGCACTGGGGTGATAGCTGTGCCCCATCACACATGGCTGTTTCCTGAATGATTTCTTTGTATCGGTCTGCAGTGCTTCGGGTTTTGTGCAATCCCTCTGCCTTCCAAACTCTCTTGGGTTTCAGGAATTAGGAAGTGTGAAAGCTGGAGGCCCAAGTGCCCTGGGACTCCATGCGTACTGGTAATTAGCTATTCAGCCATGTGAAGAGTTAATTGCTTTCACTGGAAAGGATGACAAACCCTACCTTTGGGACAGGGACAAGTGGCTGCATCTGAGCAGAGGTTCCTAGGTCATTGCCCAAGGGCATTCCTAAGCTGCCTCTTCAGGCAATTACAGGCCAAATGACACAAAGATCCAGACTTTAAAGACTTCTGAGTTTTGTTGTTGTTGTTTTTCTAGACGGGGTTTCTCTGTGTAGCCCGGCTGTCCTGGAACTCCCTCTGTAGACCAGGCTGGCCTTGAATTCAGAGATCCACCAGTGTTGGGATTTGAAGGCATGTGCCACCACCCAGCTAACCTCTGAGTTGTCAAAGGAGTCTGGAGTGACTTCATATCGTGCTTCCTGCTCGTGGGGGACTCCCGTTCATGAGGGAAGATGGGGATGGCCACCTCTCTTCCTGTCTGCATTTTTAGTTACACTTTAGGTTTTATTGTGTCTGTGTGTGTGCCCGTGCACACGGGTGCGTGCATGACTTGGCATACAAGTGCTCCTCAGAGGACACTTTGATGAAGTCATGTCTGTCCTTCCGCTGTGTGGGCCCCAGGGATCACACCCAGGCTGTCGGCTTTGGAGGGAAGTCTGCACCATCTCTCTGGCCCTCTCTTTTGTTGGTAGAGAAATGAGATTCTTTGTCTTTTCACCTGTGGCGTGGCCCATAGCTCATGGAGATGAGCAAAAAGATCAGGCGATGGCAATGCATTCATTACTTAACATCCAGACAAAACTAAGATGCATGTTAAATAAGCACTGACCGGGGACAGCAGGTGTGGCCAGACCCTTCTCTCCCCGCTTAGCAGGCACTTGGGGAGGAATCTCGGCAAGCAGTACTGACTCCTCCCTTGGGCCTGCAAAGAAACTGACGGAACATGAAGCCCTAACATCTGACTGCTTTATTTTGGGGCACTTGCTTGTCTCTGCTTGTAGGCCCTTCGTCACCGAGTGTCTATCTAAATACTGCTGATAGACAAGACTGATAGGAAACACCTGCAATGCCAGTACTCAGGCAGCTGAGGCAGGGGGATTGTGAGTTTGAGGCAAGCCTGGGCTGCACAGTTCCAGGTCAAAACAAATGGGTACAGCCTAACCTACTTCATTTTCCTTTACAGCTAAAAGCACACAGAGAAGGATAGCAAAGGCACGTCGCTGCAGCTTTTACAATGCCCTGTTCCAGACCCTCCCTGCCCCATGGTGGTGGTGGTGTCTCTGGACACTTTATTCTTCTTCTCATGCACACAGGTTAAATCACCTCTGCTTTTTTACCAGCTCTCATCTCTTTAGCTGAAATTTTGGGATGGGTGCCTGAGCCCAGTTAATACTCCTTTATCGATCAGAACTGACTGGAGAAGCTAAAGCATCCATTCAAAAGCTTGGACCCGCCTCTCCAAGCTATGGGGTGCCAAGACTGCACCCTAGTTCTGCAGAACAGGAGCCACTGGTCTCTGCCTAAAGATGGCAGGTGAACTACACCCAACTGAATTTCAGTTTCAGATAAGTAACACAAACATCGTTTAGCATAGGTATATAACAAACACTTCATGAAATAATGCTCCAGAAAATATTCATTGCTTATCAGATATCTAAGTGAAATGGCCATCCTATGTTTTTGTTTCCCGAATCTGGCTCTGATGATGGCCAGGGATACTGCCAGCAGCACCTTCAGCCCACTGAGGTAGTGAGATATGACGGGTACATTGTTCTTCCTTCCCTTCATTTTGGGATGCTTAAAGGAGGTGGTGCCCGACATAGTAAGTCAGGAGATGCTCACAGCTACACATCTAGGTCCCTATTAGTTAACCAAATGTCTACTTAATATACTTTAAAATTTGTATATATGAATGTTTTGCCTGAATGTATGTACGTGTACCACAAGCATGCCTCGTGCCCTCAGAGGTCAAAAGGTGTTAGTTCCCCTGGAGCTGGAGTTACCAATGGTTGTGGGTTACTAGGTGGGTTCTAGGAAGTGAATCCTGATCCCCTGCAAGAGCAACCAGTGCTCTTATCCGAGCCAGCCCTTCAGCCTCCCCACCCCCAGTGTTCTTACAAGAACCTGTATAGGTGAAACCTTTGTGGCGCAGAGTGTAGTTAGAAGAGTAAAATCTTCTTCTTTTCTTTCCCTCACTCTTTTTTAGTAGTTTGTTGCTTTAAATTATTTATATGTGGTGTGGGTGTGTGCACATTCGTGAGGTATTCCCAGGGTCTAGAGATATTGGACCCCAGGAGCTAACATTACAATGGTTTTGAACTGCCCGATGTAGGTGCCGGGAACTGAACTCATGAACAATAAACACACTTACTGCATGAGCTCTCTCTCTAGCCTATAAAAGTCAGCATCTCACAGTGTGGCCTAGGCTGATCTCGGAATCAAGGCCCTCTTCCTCTAGCCTTCCAAATGCTGGGATATAGGTGTGCACTGTTATACCTGGCTAAAAATAGCATAAATGAAGGTGGCCAAGTTTAGGTGATAACGTAGGCGAGCACCATGAGCGGGACAGTGGACTCCTGCCTTTCTGGGGACTTTCCACTTGGATGAATCTGTCTCTAGCCAGCGACAGACTAAGTCCCTTTCTTCTTGTTTAGAATTATTTACTTATTTTGTATTTTTAGTCAGGATCTCATGGCCCCTAACTGCTAAGTAGTGAGACTTGAATTCCTGATCTTCTTGCTTCTGCTTCGCTAGTGCTGGTATTAAGGCATGCACCATCACAGCTGCTCTAGTTTTCTTTTTCAGGCAGGGTTTTTTTTTCCAATCCTCCTGCCTCATCCTCCCAAGTGCCGGGATTACAGGTGTGTGTGTTCCACTCTTGGCTTCCTTTCTGTCTTAAGTTTGAATTTCCTTGTCTATAAGTTGAGTCTGATTATTTCCTTCCTGGTCAACTTGTAGGAGCATAGCAGTCAAAACTGACTGAGAGGGAAAGCTCTCTGAAGCACCAGAACATGGTTCTTTCTTATAGACAGAATGGAGCAGGACCAGACTGATAGACACCCGGGAGGGGCCTTTGCCTGTGGCCTTTTCTTTTTAGTGCTGTAGGGATCTGGGAAAAGCCTGGGGTCAAAGAGCCTTGATACTCAAGTTTACCTCCTTAGACAAAGCCCATCTCTCCAGTCAGCTGACCATCCTCTAACAGGCATTTGACCTCTGTCTTGGTCAAAACGGTTTACTCTCTTCCCCAGTTGCCCTCTCTGGTATTTACATCTAGAAACTAATACCTGTTTATAAACAGGTTTTGAACAGAAACCAAGACCTGTGCTATGCTGAGAGTCACACCCAGAGTGGGTGGCCAAGATCTTGAGAAGCAAACCATCCGGAGACTCCAGGAAGTGCCTCTCCTACTCTGCTAAGGCCTCTCCTATTGTGAACAACAAAAACCAAGTCTGACCCAGTGACGTATAGACTCAAAAGACACAAGGCAGCTTATGGGATTCAAGGGAAAAACTGAAGATCAGCCCAGGAAAGGCAGGAATACAGGCACCCGTGGAAACTGAATGGGACCTCATTTCTCACCTGCTCAGAGGATCTAATCTGAATCTCTCTGACTGAATCTACCTTGTGCTCTTCTCCATTCATGGCTGATGTCAGGGTCAGAGAGCAGCCTAAATAACACAGTATACAGTTGTCTTATGTGATGGGTACTCTGGCGTAGAGTGGTCTCCGGGTTGAGTTGGTAAATATTTAATGACCCACATGTCTCATTTTGCACAGCTGTTTGTGTGGTGCTGGGGATCAAACTCAGGATCTCACACTCGCCTAGGCAAATGCTCTGCACTTCAGCTATATCCCTCTGTCCTGATTTTCTGGCTCTTCGGAACCAGATGTCTGCTTTAGCTTCAAATACACTTCTCCACCCCTACCCCTACCCCCGCCATGTAGCAAAAGAAGAAAAGGCAGCAAGGATGGAGTATCCATTTTACCAAGACCTTCCATCCTCCTTCCTGTATAGCCTGAGGTCAGAACTGGGTCAAATGCTCACCCCTATACCAGGGAAGGCTGTCAGGCAAGTGTAGAGCAAGAGAACAGGCAGGGATCATCTTAGGACAGGGCTCCTTCTCCTGGACTGTCATGTTCGGCCCGTAATTAAATCAGTGTAAGGAAGAACTAATAGCTCTCAAAACCCAGCTTCTCCGTTGCCTCTTTGAGGCCGCCATGCCTGAGTGACCATTTGTTGCTGATATTCCTTCCTTGGAGAAAATAACCAACCACGGTGTGTTCGAGTCCACCTAATTTACTCTGGGGATCCATGATCTTATTAGGCACACTTAAAAGTATGGGGGGTGACAGGCAGGAGCACATTAAAGCAGCCACACTGGAAGGTCTGCATGGATGACTCCCCCTAGGCAGGTCCTCCTCCCTCCTCCTCCTTCTCCACCTATATCCTCTAGTCTTTTCCAGAGCCCTTGAGACCACATGCAGTTAGGACAGAAGTGCATATAACTGGCTGGGCAGGGTAGCTGGATACTCAGGTGACGGTCCTATGACTCCCCTCCCCTCCCCTCCTTCCTTTCAGGAGGGAAGGTCAACATTAACAAGGTCAACTGGGGTGATGTTTGGGGAGCAGCTGAACTCCTGGAAATGGTGGCAGTCTGGCTCAGAGGCTAGTCCTGCACAACACCAGGCAGGATGGAAAAGCAACCCTCCCAAAGGATCCTGGGACTAGAAGCTAGAGGAAGGGAGATGGAAGATGAGAGGGAGAGAAAAAAAAGTACATCTCTACTTTTCTCTGCTACTGGCCTTTTCAGATACTGTGTCATAGACTGTGTTCATCATTTATTACTTATTTGATTGTTTAATTTTTTTTTTTTTTTTTTTTTTTTTTTTTTTTTTTTTTTTTTTTTTTGCAGCTGTAACAAAACACCTGAGCAAATCATCTTCCAGGAGGAAAACCTTAACTTGGCTCCTGGTTTCATAGGTTTAAATCCAAGGTCAGTGAGATCTGTTACTTTGTGGGGAGGCAGAAGACTTGGCAAGAACAACAGAGGAGGCTGCTCATGTGAGCCAGGAAGCTAAGATCCAGAGGAAGTGACTGGAGGCAAGTCAAACCCTTCTAAGGCATGGCCTGGGAAGTCACGCCCCAGCTTCCCCAGTTCCCACCACTTCCCAGTGGCCCATTCAACTCCAAATCCATCCATGGGTAAATCAGACCCCTCATAACCCAGCCACTTCTCCAAAGCCCAGTTCTGAACACTTCATGGAGGACCACGCCTTTAACTCTTGTGCTTTTGGGGAATATCTTGTATCACAATCACATCACTCACCTTGCCAGGACTGGCTCTATCATTTGTGGGGCCCAGGACAAACAAAATATTGAACTTTGTAATAAAAGATCATCAATTGTTGGTATAATGGTCTTGTGGAATGTATACAATTTACCCTTGTTCATTTCAAATGCTGGCTTCTCTACCCTACTATCTGGTTTCAATCTGGACATTGCATTGTGATGCTTATTCTGTCTCAAGTTTGTGTAAACATGCCACCATTTGTTCTCTGCATTGTCAATAAAAACAACCAGCCACAATGCTGAACAGTGGAGAAAAATAGGGTAGGACATCCTGGTCCGGAGAAGAGGAGAGAAGAGAGGGGGAGTAGGAGGCAGAGATCAGCAAGAGAGGACTTGGAACCATGGGGAAAGATGAACCAAACCTAAGATATGACTAATAGCAAGTATAATGTGGAAAATCTGAATGGGAGAAAACTATGTGGACTTGGAGGTTTAGGATGGAGTAATTGTTGCCCAGCATTGTGCTCTAGATTAATTAAATAAATCCTAGTCTCTGTGTGGTGATTTGGGTATACAGCTGGTTTAGGAATAACTGCTGTTTAACTAAAAGATACATAATAAATATTAATAATCAACAACAATCAATAATTACAAACAGAGGTCTTTTGACACAGAGCCTTGTCTGGCTACATGTCCATGAATCCTGCCCTGGGCCTGTCATCCTAGGAGAGCATAGTTCAAAGTTAAAGCAATGAGTAAAAAGAGTGATGCTGGAAACAGCACAATACCTGACTTCAAATTATACTCTAGAACCATAGACACAAAAGCAGCATGGAACCGACACAAATACAGACATGTAGAACAACAAAATAGAAGACTCAGAAATAAGCCCACGCAGGCCTGATTTGTTTTGTTTTGTTTTGTTTTTTACACAAGTACCAAAAGCATATATTGGAGAAAAGATCACCTCTTCAACAAATGGTGTTGTAAAAATTGGATATCCACATACAGAACAATGTAACTGTATCCCAGCTCTCACCTTTGAGAGGATACACAAACCTTAATGTGAGATCTGAAACTTTGAAGCTGCTAGAGGAAAATAGGGGGAACACTTTAAGATATAGGCAGAAACAAAAAAAAATGCTTTCTGAAAAAGGACCCCAATATATCAGGGAACAGTAGCAAGAATTGAGAAATGGGATTACCTGAAGTTAAAAGCTTCTTCATGGGGAAAAAAAAAATCAACGAAGTAGAGAGACAGTTCACAATATCCAAGAAAATCTTTATCATTTGTACATCCAACAGGGGATTAGCATCTAAAACAGAAAAAGAACTAAATAAACTGAACACCGTGCCAGGTGCAGCCGGGCAAAGCTGCAGTCTCAGCGCTAACTGAACAGAGGGAGATGGCTGTAAGCTCGATGCCTGCCTGCTCCACATAGTGAGCGCCAGAGTGGCAGAGTCACACGCGCCTGGCTACTCATTAGAGATGAATTTTACTTCAAATGTGTATATGTGTGTATCTGTCTGTAAGTAAGTGTGCATGGGCGCTGCTGCCCGTAGAGACCAGACATGTGAGAGCCCCTGGAGCTGGAGTTACAGGCTGTTGGGAGCCACTTGGGGTCTGACCCTGGGTCCTCTGCAGAGGTAGTACGCACTCTTAACCACCGAGCCATCTCTTTACTTCCTGGGTTGTGGTTTGTTTGTGACGTGTATTTGTTTTACTTTTTATTTATGTGTATGTCTGTATGTATGCAGACAGAGGCCATAAGAGGGCATCTGAGGGCTGGAGAGATGGCTCAGCCGTTAAAGGCTAGGCTCACAACCAAAAATATAAGAGGGCATCTGAGCCTCTGGAGCTGGTGTTATTGCCTCCTGAAGTGGATGCTGGGATCTGAATTCCAGTCCTCTCTGCAAAACAACTTGTGTTCCTAACCATTCCACCATCCTTCCAGTTCTTGTTTGTTTGTTTGTCTGTTGACTATTTTATGTGTGTGTTCATGAGTACATGTGTCATGGTACATATGTGGGGATCAGAGGACAACAGCTGGAAGTCAGTTCTCTCCTTCCATCATGTGTGTCCTGAGGATCAAACTCAGCTGGTCAGACTGGGCAGCAAGTATCCTTATTCCCCGAGCCATCCTGTTGGCTTGGTAGGTTTGGTGATCTTGTTTATTATTGAAAACAAAACAAACAAACAAAAAACCCAACTGTTTGTTTCATTTGTCATTTGTATTGTTCTTTGCATCTTCATTTTATTAGTTTCTGCCCTAATCCTCATTATTGCTGCCTGCTGAATTTGTTTTTCTTAGCTTGTTCTTGATTGTCTAAGACTTTATGGTACATCATTAGTTTATTTCTTTGCTATCACTCTGATTTAACATACTCTCCTCTTAGGATTGCCCTACTGTATCCCAGGTGTTCTAATAGATTATGCTTTTGTTTGACCTGAATTTTAGGAATTTTAAAAATTTCTTCCCTGGTGTCTACAAGGACCTGTAACCTTCCTCGCAGCAGCAAAGATATTCTAAAGAAAGATGCTATGCCCTACCCCTCAGTCTACTGAACAAGTAACCCCAAGGAATTAGACTGTCCCCAGGAACCTCAAATAGGTATGGAAAAGGCTGAATCCTGGTGCCAGGAAGAGAGGAACTTGTCTCCTAGGAAAAGATTGCACCCATTTCTGACAATTTGTCAGACCACCTTGCAGAGTAGATAGAGTTGAAATAATGATGGATGGACTCACACTTTGGCCAGGACTGCTTGCTTATGCATACCTCTTTCTATCTGTTTAAACCTAAACCTCATGTCAGTATCTTGAAGATAGACTTGAGGCTCACTAGACTTTATTTGTTCCTCTTCCCAATGTGGTCACACTGAAAGGATCTTTCCCTGCTCCACTATTACCTGTTTCTTTAACGGCCCTGCCGAGTAAAAATGACTAAGTCAAGCTTCTTAATGTTGCCAAGACCCAAGTGTTGACTTTCAATATTCTAGTAACTGTTTTGGCAAGCTGAGTTGGGAGAAAAGACATGTTTTAGGTGTCAGCCACCCAGCGGCAGGAACTTTTCTTTCTAGAAACTTTTCTTGTCTTTGTACTTTCTAATTCTATCTCATGACACAAAGAAGGGAGTGTTTTAACTATTATTGGAGACTTGGAGGAAGTATGATCAGTGTTCTGTGGGCTTTGCCTTTTTCTGATCCCAAGGGTTTTATGGTTTATGCCAGGGTTCAAGAAGCAAGATCAGGATAAAGGGATGGTGGGCATATAATGGATTGACCTTTTGGAATAAGGAGGGCTAACTGAGCATACTCTGAAAAGGCAGCAGGCTGTAGGGTAACTAGAATAATGAGCTATGATGCTCCATTTAGAAGAAGTACTTTTCAGTTAAGGTGAGTTTCATGGTGTGTGTGTGTGTGTGTGTGTGTGTGTGTGTGTGTGTGTGTGTGTGTTTCTGGCATGTAATGTATTCCAGATGGTCTGGGATACAGTTCAGAGAGGTTAATATGTGTTTCTGTGTATGTAATCTCCATTCATACAATCTCTTCAATGTAAGTATGGGCCATAGAAATCAGAAGCATGCAAATAAGGGTGGTCTTGGCTAGTCAGTTCAGAGCAAGTATGGGTAAGGAGGGTACGCCTCTGCAGTGTCAGGTTGCAGCATCTCTTGTCTGGTTTTGCTATTCCTGGGTCAAAACTGTCAAAAGTTTGGTGGAAAGAGGGTGGGACTGGAGATGTGGCTCAGAAGCTAAAAGCATTAGCCAAATTCTACAGAATGTAAACACCCAGTTTGACATCTTGGTACAGACATTAGTCTCCAACTCCAGTCCTAGGAGATCCAGTGCCCTCTTCTGGCCTCCCGTAGAACTAGGTAAGCAGGGGGTGTGGAGAAATGAATGCAGGCAAAAACACCCATATACACACACATATTTTTAATATTTAAAATATTAAAAGTATTTTAACTCCATTATCTGGTCTATTATTAATGGTCTTCCCTCCATCGCTCTTTTGAGCTCTCTGGGCTCTGTTGGACAATTTGAGCTGTTGTGCCATTTGTAGTTTTTTTGAACTATTTGAATGACAAGGAAGGTTTAAGTGTGTTGATCTTTGGGGCTCTTTGGCATCCTTAGAGTTCTGTGAACCATTTGGGACACAGGGGAACAAGATTGTTGGATATGTCTGTATTGTAACTTGAATAAACCATTAAAAATATTAAGCCAGGTGTGATGGCACACAACTTTAATCCCCGAGCTTTCGAGGTGGAGGCAGGAGGATTGCTGTAAATTTGAGGGCAATCTGAACCACATAATGAGCCACAGGTCAGCCAGGGCTACATAGAGAAATCCTCTCTGAAGACAAAGGTAAAAGAACAAACTAAAATTTTAAGTCTGTAATGCTTGGTGGTCCCTTGGGAGAATTCTAGCTTAGTAGTGTTTTGTAAACTCACCTTTATATAGTCTGAACCAACAAAATGATGTGGAATGACCGAGAGAACCCTGCTCTAGTGGACACTTGCCATTGTCTCCTTTTCAAAGTTAATCCAGTGGAGGGTGGTGGTGGGTGCCTTTGATCTTAGCCCTTGGGAGGTGTTAGATCTCTGAGGCAGTGCAAAGAGACAGGAGGTAGAAAGAGACCAAACTCTTGACCTCAACAGCCGATTGTGTGTTAATTAGCACATTAAAGGGCAGCCTCTCTCGGCCAGGGTGAAAAGCTAGCCTCGGTCCTTTGCAGGGGTGGCATGAGGGGCTTGAGAGTAAGGACGTCGTTGCAGCCAGAGGGGGCTCTTTGTCTCCCTTGCAGTCTCTCCTTCCTAAAATTGTTTGCCCAAGGCAGGACACACTATCAGACATTCCTCTCTGGAATGACCAGTAAGGGCTGAGCAGGCTCAGCTGTAATCTCACAGGAATCCTATTTTCACATTTTATCAGGAGGCAGTGGCTAGCCTGGTCTACATAGCAAGATCCGGACCAGCAAAGACTACATAGTGAGAAAAAAAAAAAAAAAAAAGAAAAAAGAAAAGAGTTAATCCAGTTGGGTAAAGTCAATCACTTTGCTGAGATGTTTAAGCCATGCTAAAGAGATAGAAGGAATAATTGGCCCTTTAACAAGATAATTTTATTTTATAGAATTCCCTCTCCTTAACACAGTCTTTTCATCTTTTCAAGTCATTCTGTTGGGCCTGCCTGCCTTTCTGAGTCCCGACTCAGACAATCATACTCTTCCTCTGCTTCTCCCCTGTCATTTCTTTCAAACGGTGGCCAGAATCTAAATATGTCTTCTCTGATACTTCGGGCTTCCTTACTCTTTCTCCAAAGCTCCCCTTCCTGCAGTACGACTATTTGTCCACCACGTGGCTGACCTCCGTGCCAGCCTAACTCAGTTGCCATGGCTTTCTCTCTTCAGCTTCTTTCTGCATTTAGCTGCGCAGATTTACAGATTGCCTGCCCTAGGGGTTTTCTTTTAAAGGCTAATAAAATTACCCTCAAGTTTCTTGAGTCCATTGTTTTTTTATTTGTTTCATTCTGGTTTTGTTTGTTTGTTTTTGAGGCAGGGGCTCACTGTGTAGCCCTGTCTAACCTGGAACTCAATATGTAGACCATGCTGACCTCAAATTCATAGTGACCTTTCTACCTCTGCGCCCTTACCCTGAGTGCTAGGGCTGATATCCCACACGTGGCCCAAATTCTTTTATTAATTAGGCTACGGACCTCAAGAGGGAACCCTGATTTGCTCAGTAACATGTGATGACGATGAAGGGACTCCTCCAAATTTCTATTAACAATTGCTTTGTGCCATTTCGTACCTAAAGCAGCCTATCTTTAACACCCCTGAAAACTGCACTGCAAATTTCCAGTCATTTCATTTTTTAATCTTTTTAAAACTTACTAAATTTTACATTACATTTTTGCCACACCTAATTTAAAGTGTGTGTGTGTGTTTCAGGGACAATTTTTTGAACTATATTAATATACAGGAGCTTTTGTTTTTTTCCTCTCATCCTTTGAAAATGCAGTTAGCTAAAAACAAAGGAATTAACTGTAGGATATTTGGGACTGAAGATATTGAATAGTTAATTTTGAACTTCCTTCCCAGTAGAATGGTTTTGAGTCTGGCACTTTCAAATGTTAGTTCTAGAAATAAGCTGAGGAGAAAATCTTGGTACAGGATTTACAAGAACGGTAACAACATAATTTACCAAGAAAGTTTAAAATAAAAGCAGGTGACGTTAAGTGTGTCAGGGGTAGAGTTTAGATTTAACTACATGTTAAGAGACCTGGTAAATAAAAACCACCTGTTACAGTTTGGCTTCTATTGCTGTGATAAAATACTAACCTTGGGAGAGAAGGGTTTGATTTGTCTTACACACCCCAGTCACAGTCCATCACAGCGGGAAGTCAGAGCAGGAATTCAAGACAGGAACCTAGAGGCAGAAGCTGAAGCAGGGATCCCAGAGGCCCTCTGCTAACTAGCCTGCTCCCCAGGGCTTGCTCCTCCAGCCTGTTTATACATCCCAGGATCGCTCAGGGGTAGTACTGCCCACAGTGGGCTGGCCCTCTCACATCAATCAGTAGTCAAGAAAATGCTGCACAGACCTGACTACAGGCCACTCTGATGGAGGCCATTTCCTCTTGTCTTCTTGGGTGTGAGGCTAGCCTTTAAATCTATCCAGTCGAGGCCATTTTCTCAACAGAGATTTCCTCCTCCCAGTTGGCTCCAGCTTGTGTCAAGTTGACAAAAACGAACCAGCAGAGCTTCTAAGACGCAAAGTTTAGGAGAAGATGTTACCAAGCTGGTGTCCTCAAACCAGAATTCTTAATGGTGGTAATCTAAGGCCTGTTGTAATGGTGATTTTTAGTTGTCCACTTGACTTCATCTGGAATTAACAAAAACTCCAAAATGGCTGGGCAGAACTGCGAGGGATTTTTTCTTTTTTTTTCTTTTTTTGGCTTAATTAAATCATTTGAATTGGAATCTTTGAAGTGGAAAGACCCACCTCTGATCTGGGCCCCACCTTCTGCTGGAAGCCTATCTAAAGGACATGAATAAAGGAAGCCTCTCTCTTTGTCTGCTCGCTCTTACCCTCACCAGAAAGTCCATTTCTTTACTGGCATCAGAGCCTCCTCCTTTGGGATTCTGGTATATACTGAAGACCAGCTGAGACATCCAGCCTCCTGGATTGAACAACTACTGGATTCTTGGACCTTCTGTTCATAGGCAGCTGTTGCTGGATTAGCTGGATGGCAGCCTCTAAGTCATTCTAACAAATCCCCTTCTCTCTCTCTCACACACACACACACACACACACACACACACACACACACACGTGAATGAATATGTGTATATTCATATACAGATATATACATATATTCCTATATATACATACATATTCATATATATATATATATATACACATATATATTCATTCTATAAGTTCTGTTACTCAAGAGAACCCTGACTAATACATCTGCATTTATGTGTTCCTAATTGTATTATTGTACAGAACATTGCCAATGAGCTGTGAGGCACTTGGCAATAGGATATCCCACAAGATTTGTCTTTGAATAAACTTGGCTTATTCACGCAAATATTCTTTATAATACTGTTGGAATTGGAATGAAAATGTACCCAATAGTCTTATATATTCAAATGCTTGGCTCCCAGTTGGTGAACTTTTAGGAAGGATTAGGACGTGTGGCCTTGTTGGATGGGATTGAGGTTTCAAAAGCCCGTGCTGGGTCTAGTCCCTCTCTCTTCCTTTCTCTCCCCTCTCCCCCCATCTCTTTCCTCTCCTCTTTCTCTCTCCCCCTGTTAAAGCTCTCAGCTGTCACTCTAGGACCACACCTTCCTGTCTGCCACCATCCTCCCTGCCATGACAATAACGGACTCTCTCTGAAATTTTAAGCAAGCCCGTAATTAAATGCTTTCCTTTATAAGAATTGTCTTGGCTGTTGGGCTTCAGATGAGACAAGCAGCTGAGGTGCCTTTTTAACCAAATCAGACCTGGCCTCCAGGTTCTCCTAGCTTCCCTCAGCCCCTACCTGTCACAGGGCGTGGCTGTCATACCCCACCTTCTCTGAACTTTCCAGGCTAGGGGCTTGGTTTCCCTATATAATTCAGACATTTTTTGGTTTTCTCTCTCTGCATTTTCCCCTCTTTCTGATTCTCTCTCTCTCCCTCAATCCCAGCTTTTCTGTCTTCCTCTGCACGGCAGCTTCCCTGGCCCCATTCCTTATGACTGGTGAGCCCCAGTGAGAACTGCTTCCAAGAAACCTGCATTTATAAACTCTAACTCGGCTTGACTTGGCTCATTTCATCAGGTGGAAAGATATTATTAGTCATGGTGTCTCTTCATAGCAATAGAATAGTGACTAAGACAAATGCTATGCTAATAAAATAAAGTTAGACATCTCACCAAATGGAGAACAGGTATTTGGGCAGAAAACACTACTGCAGGCTCCGCTGGGGTATTTTTAGTGAGGAAGCTTCAAAAGCTTGGCACGCTCAACATGTGTCCACCTTGATGGCCCTCAGCCGTGGCAGGCCAGGAGGATGGCAGGGGAGGACCAGGAGGTCCTGGAGAGGATCAGCCAGCAGCTAGTGCTGACAGGTAGGCATGTGTGAGCTCACCTACACTGCCAGAGTTCAGTGGGCACTGAAGCCAGGGCCACACAGTCGGTCACCAGTCTCAAAGTCTTCTTCACCAAGGGCCTCAGCACAGAGGCTGGAGAAGCCATGTCTCAGGAGCACAGCATTTCCATCCTAGGGGCCAGCTCCAGAGTCCTAATTTTTGTCTCATTTCATTGGGTAGCTTTGCACTGTTGGGGCTCACAGTTTAAGTTGGGCTGGTTCGCTAGTGTTTCAGTGCCATCTTGGAGTCAGTCCATTAGCACATTAAGGCCCATCTTGCCTTTGCCTCCTATCTGAGCTGCCTTGGGGTGGGTCCATGGACACATCAGAGCTTGCCCCTGGGGCATCAGAGCTGTCTGGTGGCAAGCTCCCAGCTTACAGGCACTACATTATTCTAAGACACACAGATGGTTTTTAAGTTACACAAAATGGTTTCACTTACGTTCCTAACAATTATAATTACACGCCCTCACCCTCCCAGGCGTTAGACTTCCGAGGCAGCGTAGAGTTACAGAAGGCAAAAAGAGACAGGAGTCTGACCTTCGGCAGACAGAACTGTGTCTGTCAGAGCGAGGGGCAGCCTCTCTCCCGAAGGAAATTGAGGGGTCTCCCAGGGGCAAAAGCTTAGCCGTGACCCTTTATAGGGGTGGGGAGAGGGGCTTGGGAGTGAGAAAGCTCTTGCAGCTGTAGCCTATTTCTCCTTCCTGGAATTGCTTGCCTAAGGCACTACAGACCGTCTCTGCAGATACCGCTTTCTGTGCTGACCAACAAGGCTGAGCGAGGTCATCTGTGATCTCATGGAATCCCTTCCTACGGAGGCACTCACACCAGCAGAGATCTGCCTGCCTCTGCCTCTGAGTGCTGGCATTAAAGTCCTGGCTGGCATAACTTCTCCTGAAGTAGAACAATTAAACATGCCCCAGCGCTGTGTCCCAGGTGTTGCCTCCTAATTATTAGAAGGACACTGGTCACATTAGAAGCACATCTGTAAGCAAATACCTCATTTTCAAGCCATTTAAACGGCTGTTCGTTTTCATGCGTAAAACTGTTTAGCTATTGTCTGTGGTAACATTCTGCAGACATATAAATTCTTATTCTTTTTTTTTTTTTCTTTCTTTCTTCCTTTTCAGGATTTCACCGTGTATTCTTGTCTGACCTGGAATTTGCTATTGAGATCAGGCTGGTCTATAACTCAAAGAGATACACCTGCTTCTACCTCCTGAATGTTGGATTAGGCTCACCTCAAATTCAGAGATACTCCTGTCTTTGCCTCGCACAGGCTGAGATTAAAGATGGTTGCCCAGATAAAAAATATAACTTCTAACAAAAGAACTTAAACAGTGCTTTTGAGAGATTATGACACACCCACAGGACAGACACATTTAATTTTTATTTATATTTATTTTATATGTACGGGTGTTTTGCTGATCGTATGTCAGTACACCATAAACTGATGGCCACAGAGGCCAGAAGAGGGCATCAATCTAACAGACTATGTTAGATTGGATTGATGGAGGCCATGTGAAAATAAAAGAGGAGCCAGATCTCCACAGAAGCAGGTGGTTCTTCATTAGAACAATGACAGTCTCCTTACAGGAGTGGAGACTTTTCACAGGGCAGAAAAATAGACCTGTTAGTGTGAAAGATTCCATCTACAGACATGTTCCCTTGCAATCTCAAAGCCATAAATACCAATGAGGGTGATATGTTGACATTCTTGTCAGGAGCTAACTTGCCAGCTTCCAACTTCCTGCAGTTGTTATCAATATCTCAATTTTTCTGTTTCTCAGCCCCCTGGAGGATTTTAAGTCACTAACCCTTCAGAGAGTGTCATGTGGGTGCCGGCAATTGAATCTGGGTCCTCTAGAAAGGTAGCCAGAGTTCTTAACCATTAAGTCAACTCTGCAGACTTCAGGACAAACAGGATTAAATGGATTCCATGTAAGCCTGGCTTTAGAGTCACTCCTATACTTCTTAAATTAATTTAAGTTGGCCATAAAGTGTTTTAATTACACTAATGTCTTTCCTTCTATCACCCTTCCAGGATGGGATCAGATCTCATTCAGCAGTGACAATTGGCAGTCAAAATTAGATGGCCAGATTAATTGATGTCTTCAGAGAAATTTGTTCAGAGAAAAGAGATGATATGTTTAGAATCAAAGTAGAATTCCGCTGGCACATGGTGCTTGCTTTCATCCTAACATTTATTAGGTTATTGAAGGAAGATCATAAGCTTGGTTCTAGCCGCGCCTTCATAAATAAACCTTGTCTTGAAGCCAATAAAAATGGAGTCACTTGTGCCAGCTTTCCCAAAAAGAATTAGAGCTGAGCATGGTGGCTCACACCTTTAATCCCAGTACTTTCGAGGCACAGGCTAGTTGATCTCTATGAGTTCAAAGCCCTCCTGTTTACAAAGTGAGTTCTAAGTCAGCCAGGAATTCTTAGTTAGATCCGGACCCCCCAAAACAAAATAAAACAAAAACAAAACCCAACGACAATAGCAACAAATAGCTAAAGCCAAGAGGTCATGGAAAAATAGTTCTTCTGCATGGCTCCCTGCCACTAACTGAAGGTCCTCCGCCTTGGCTTCTTGCTTCTGTTTATGCTGTTTGGTTCCGGCACAGGCGTATCTCAGGAAATCTCACACCAAATGCCTCAAGATCTAGGTCTGAAAATAGGACCGTAACTTATCCTGGCCAACCTATTCTGGAAAAAAAACGAAACAAAACAACAGGCCCCAAAGTTCAATTACCACATTGTTGAGACAACAGACCCCAAAGAACAGGACTTCCCTCAGGAATCTCAGGCTGGAGCAGGAAAAGGCTGAAGCTTGGTGCCAGACAAGGAGCAATCTGTCTCCCAGGAAAGAGAGTTCAAACACTTCTGACAGCTTGTCAAATGCCTTGCAGGACAGACACTGAGGGTCAAGAATGGACTGGTGGATCGACCGGTGGGATTGTCACACCTTGACAGCACTACATAGCTCTTGCCCTCTATTTATTTATTTGTTTGTTTATGTATTATGTTTACAATGTTCTGTCTGCTTATACACCTCCCTGCCAGCAGACAGCAACAGATCTCTCATTCCAGATGGTTGTGAGCCACCATGTGGTTGCTGGGAATCGAACTCAGGACCTCTGGAAGAGCAGCCAGTGCTCTTAACCACTGAACCATCTATCCAGCCCCAGCCCCCTTGCCCTCTATTTAAACCTGAATCCTATGTCAGTATCTCAATATCCTCTAAGGAGAGGGATCACTGAACCTCTCCATTGGCTCTTCTATCCAATATGGCCACCTAGAAGAAAATTTTCTCTGCTTTCAATTATTCTCTGTCTCCATAACTGGCCTACTGCAGGTGGGTGGTGGAACCTAGTCTGGGTTTGTCCTAGGGACTTTAGGAGAAAGGGTAGACATTGTTTATATCTCCCTTGGGAGGGACTTTTTGCAACAACTCCCATATATAAAAGGACTTAAAGATGTTGATAAAGAACATTCAGGGCTCCAGAGATGGTTCTTGCAGTGGACCTGGGTTCAATTCCCAGCACCCACATGGGCTCACAACCATCTGTAACCCCTGATCCAGGGAATCAGGTACCCTCTTCTAATTTATACAGGCACCAGCTAAGGCCATGTGACCAGTTGCAGAAATGAGCACCATAATTGACATGAGTGTTTCTGTCATATTTTGTTAAGAATGTGTTTGTACATACACTTGTGTTTTCTTTTGTTGATTTCCTCAGTATGAAGTATGAAATCAATTGTTGTAATATTAGTGTTTATCCTCTTTAAGTTATGAGTCACTAAAAAAAATCCTTCAAGCAATATTACCACCTATTTTAAAATATATAATGCATTTTCAGTTATAACTGGAATAGTTATATCATGTTAAGTATAAGTATGACCTGGTTATTGCATTCATGTGTAGATTAAGCATTGATGTAAGGAGATACGACTGTGTGTCAAGTTGAAAAGGGTGGACTTATAATGTCTATTCTTGGATGTCAACTTGACTAAATCTGGAGCTAACGAATACCCAAGCAGCTGGGCACACGTGTGAGGGATTTTTCTTGATTGGATCATTTGATATTGGAAGCCCTTCCCTAACTCTGGGCCATGGCTTCTCGCAGCAGCTGACAAATAGCGTGTGTTAGAAAGGAGCTTTTTCTTTTTGACTGCTTACCCTCACTCTCACTGGCAAGTTCACAAACCTGCTGCAGAGGCCTTCCTTGGCTGGCATTCGAGCCAACTTCATTGGGATTCTGATGTAGGCTGAAGACCAGCTGAGACATCCAGCCTCATAGACCGAACAACTATTGGATTCTTGGATGTTCTCTTGGGAGACAGCCATTGTTGGACTAGCTGAACAATAACCTATAAGCCACTCCAATAAATTACAGATATATTCATTCTATCAGTTCTATTCCTCTTCCTCAGTGGCTCTCAACCTTCCTAATACTGTGACCCTTTAATACAGTTTCTCATGCTGTGGTGACCCTCAACCATAAAATCATTTTTGTTGCTACTTCATAACTGTAATTTTGCTATTGTTATGAATCATAATGCAAGTATCTGTGTTTTCCAGTGGTCTCAGGCAACCCTGTGAAAGAGTTGTTCCACGCTAGAAGGAGCTGCAATCCCCAGGTTTAGAACTGGTGTTCTAGAGATCCCTAACACACAGCTGCTGACAACTCATAAGGCAGTAACTCACCTCTAGCACTGGTTTTCCTACTTAATCCTCTTATGGCTTCTAGGAACATCTGTTTTTACCTTTGTGAACTCTTTAACATTTACAGCCTGAAGCTATTGTAAATTTTTCTCAATCACCCTGGTGTGTAAGAGCTGACACTGTGGCTGCAGCTCAGCCATGGCCTCTCCATACACCACTACTGGCTGCTAAGAGAGGCCCGGCTGGGAAGACCATCTCTACCCACTGGCATAGCCTTTTGCCTAATCTAATGGAATAATTGCTCACCTCAGGACAGGCTTGATTTCTGTATAAGAAACATTGAACATTTTCTATCAAATACTATAAAATTTGTGTTTGAGATAAGGAATTATTTTTTTTTTTATCTTCTCCACCTTATAAGACTTTTATGTAAATGTTTTAATCCTTCCTACCTGGTAAAGCCTCTGTTTACACAAAGGCATTTTTACATCTGGATTACAGTGGCTTTCCCCTTCTTTCCTGTGTGCCTGTTCTTTTAAGATCCCAGACAAATGGCGGAAAAGACAGTTACCTGCATTAGAATAGAAGCCAATTACACTTCCTGTTGCTGTATGTTTGGTTTCCTCAGCCCACCCCAGTCTTGATCAAGAGTAAAAATTCTCCAGTGTGATGGTACAAACCTTCAATCCCAGAAACATAGAGAAACCTTGCCTAAATAAAAAAAATAAATAAATAAATAAATAATTGCCTTGTCCAGAGTGACAATTGGGGAAACATAGAGAAACTTTGTCCAAATAAATAATTAATTAAATTATTGCCTTGCCCAGGTGTTTTAGTTGGAATGATAATCTCTTTCTTTGTGACCCCAAATTTATTTCTAACAACTGTTTTTTAAAAAGATTTATTTATTATGTACATGTCTGCATGTACACCTGCACGCCAGAAGAGGGCACTAGATCTCATATAGATGGTTGGACGGTACCATGTGGTTTGTGGGAATTGAACTACAGGACCTCTAGAAGAGCAGCCAATGCTGTTAACCTCTGAGCCATCTCTCCAGCCTTCTAACTATTTTTATCACGATGCCTCCTGTGAACTACTCCCCACCATTAGCACAGAATTTGCTTTTCTGTCAATGTTTATCTCAGGGATTTAAGCTTGAAGCAAATCTTGTCACACTGGCCTTCAAGTAACCCAGACAGAGACCCCTTTCTCTGCTTTGCCTCTCTTATGTCTAGGCTACTTTTATACTTTACAGGTTCTTCCCATGTGATGGTTTTACTAGGAACAGCCCCCAATGCTTGGCCCATAGCAAGTGGCACTATTAGGAGGCGTGGCCTTGGTGGAGAAAGTGTGTCACTGTGGAGGTGGGCTCTGAGGTCATATATGCTCAAGCTATGGCCAGTGTGGCATGCAGTCTCTTTCCGCTCACTGTGGATCAAGATGTAGAACCCTCATTTGCTTCTTCAGCACTATGTCTGCCTGCACAGTCATGTTTCTCACCATCGTGATAATGGAGTAAAACCTCTAAAACTGTGAGCCAGCCCCGGTTAAATATCTTCCTTTATAAGAGTTGTCATGGTTATGGTGTCTCTTCACATCAATAAAACCTTAACTAAGACAAAGAACTAAGACCCATAGATTCCCCCAAAGCCTCTTCTACCTCATAAAGACCCTGCCCCATCAGCAGAGCTGCTGATGTTCCATGATGGTCAAAGGTCCTTGCTGACTGCTGTCCCCCTTACATCTCTGCTGAACACCATCCTATTGGGCCCTGTGAACTGGGCATTATAAGCAAGGTACAGTGAAGCCATCAAGCTCACCCACTCCATGGTAGAAAGATCAGCTTGTTGGGGGGCAAACTGCCAGGATCCCCCAGAGACCAGAGAACAGAATCCATTGGGAAAAGCTTTACCAGTTTTATGAGGAAGGTGGTGGTGGGAGAGGTCATGTGGCCTAGAATAGCCTGGGGGTTAGCATGGAGACTTGATCTGTTGCAGGCTGTTTGGGAATCAGGAACTAGATGCATTGGTCCAAGGTAGTTGACTATGAAGGTGAATGAGGGAGGTGATGGCTTTCCTGGTAAGCAAAAACCCACCTTGCAGATGCCTGAGGAATGCTGAGTCTAGTTTTCTGTTTGTCCTTCTGTTTATCTGGTCAGAGTCCTGCTGGATTAGGCCCAGGCTGTCATCCCAGACACTCTTAGCAGCACAACCATTTTGGGGGCCGGCTTTGGATGTAACGTTCTAAACTTTTGATGGTTGATCATAAAAGGTGGTAGTAGTCCTCTGGCTACTTCCTGCTGAGTTGGGGTTTGAGAAGGGAGGTCTAGAATGCTGGCCTAAAGCAGGGGCTCAGGCCTGCAGGCGATGCTAGGAGACCTGAGGAGATTCTGTCAGAAACATCTAGTTTACTGAGCATCGAGTTATTTCACTAATTCTCTTCTGAAAAAACCTGAAGAGACAGGAAGCAATCATTATTATGAGAAGGATGGGTAGGAGCCAGGGCCCCAGAGAGGACCACACGGAAAATCCCACGTTGGAATTGACCCCTGGAGCAAGAGTTTGTGTAAGTTTTTAATACTCTCTTTCACTTGGGAAGACTGGTTCACACAGTAGCAACATTCCTCACTGAGGAAGAGGCAAGTGCCCCCTTAATGGCATTTAGCAAGTCCATGGCTCCTCGGTAGGGCCACAGAGGCTAGGGAGGTGAGCTAGTTTTGGATTAGCTGCAGGGATGAGGTTGATTCTTGGATCTGCCAGCTGGGTAGAAAACTGCTGAAATAAAAATAGACAGTGACCCGACCTGCCTGTGGCCAAACAGCAGCCACTGAGGCAGACAAATTGATCCCAATCATGATGGGGAGAGCCATGGTCCAGGTGAGTTGGAGGAGAATGTAGAACTTTCCCTCAGGGTATGGGGTGAATTGGGGAAGGAACAGAGTGGGGGAACAGGGACCATGAGTGGATTTGTCTATACACTGGGAAAACCTGATGGGACACCAGAAGAGGGTTTCCTCTGGAACCAGCAAGGTTCCTAAAATTGAGATATTTGTTCATACTGATGGAGGACAGGACTAAGAAAGGTTGTTGAAGGGGCAGTCACCTGGTATTTCCAGAGTGGGGAGGTACTGGTGGTGATAAGGGAGAAGAAATGGTTTGGGGTTTACTGAGCACAGAGTTTAGGGTTATATGGATAAATGGGATTATTGCAGGAGTGGACCAAAAAAAAAGCATGAGCTTGCATTAAGGTATTCTTTGCCACTGCCATAGGTGCAGAGAAGACTCAGCTCTGAAGGGACCCTAGCCAGCCCAAGCATTGCAGGTAGGGAATGTGAAAATGCCACGGCATTCCTAAGGTCCTTGAAACTAACTGAGAGACTTTAGAGATTAATATTGGGTCATTATCTGATTCTAGAAATCAGATCTAGATAGGATATAGACCTAGGAAGCCCAGATCTTGGTAAATTCTCATTCATGGGATGGGAACAGACCACTTCTGAAGTCTCAGCTGTAGAAGGGAAAACTTCCACCCATTCTGAGAACATGTCTACCATAGTAAGAAGACATTTGTGTTTCTTATTAAGAGGCATGTTTGCTAGATCTATCTGCCAGTCCTCTCCTGGAAAATTACCCCCAAATTGATGTAGCTTAAAGGAAGGAGGGGGGTCTCAAGGAGGTTTGAGTGCAGGTGAAGCATCCCTGGTTGACAGCCTTCAGAAGGGAAAGGCTGGGGTGGAAGACAAGAGGCTGAAGGAAGCAGTAGAGAGGCCGAGATGGGATGGGAAAGAAAGGCTCTGACTGAGCATCGGTGGAGACTGTACCTGTCCTGTAGAGGGATCCAGCCCTGAAGGTCTGTGACATCTCCCATAGCCTGGAGGGCCTGTTGTTGGGACTCAGAGTGGGTAGGAGTTGGGCTTGGGGGGAGCCAAGAGGAGAATAGAAGAAGGATAGAGATGTTGGCTGGCTCCTTAGCATTCTTGTCAGCGAAAGCACTTCCCAAAGCTTTATCATTAGGGGCCTGGTGAGCTCTACAGTGAAGAGCTGCTGCCTGGCCTGCTTTGGATAGAAAGAGGTTTATAGCAGCATTGGGATTGGTAATGGATGGACCCTTGGTGGTGAGAAAGCCCTTTCCTGTCAAATGGAAGCATAGTGGTATAGGAGGTGGAATGCATATTTAGAATCTGTGTGTGTGGGTATGTGTGTTTATATTAGTCAGGGTTCTCTAGAATAACAACTTATAGACTTAATCTCTCTGTATATATAGAAAGGGGATTTATTAGAATGACTCAGGCTGTGGTTCAGCTATTTATTTTCAGTGCACTTCAATCATTTCTATATCTCTAGACTTAGTAACTGAGGAATTATGGTCTCTTGGGAGCATTGCATTTGCCTTGAAGGTTTGCAATCCGTTGTGTGGATGGACTATCTCTTTACTTAGTGAGTAGCCTACTCCCGAGGGCTCTATCAGAAGTACCAGAGACAAAAAAGACAAACTGGTAAACCAGCACCACATTGAACGAGGTAGAGAAATAGGCTCAGAATCAGTTAGACCCAGTGCATACACCGCAATGCCCATAGGACAAAAAAAAAAAAAAAAGTAGCATAGAACATGCCATGAAGTCTAAAATTTGGAAAGAGTGTTGATGGGGCTCTCCCCTCAGAGGGTGTAAGAGAGAGAGTTCTAGAAGCCAAACATGCATGACGGAAGCTCTGGAACATGGAGCTAGGTTAGCCTGGGTCGAATGTCCCACAGGAAGCAAACAAATTTATAAATCAAGGAAAAATTAAAATACTTTGGTGTGCACATCAGAGAAGCAGGGTACTGTCAGGCGGTAAGGCCTCAGTGTTATCTGATAGATAACGTCTATCCACCGGTGTCTCCTAGTCTCACAGGGTTTTGTTACATTCCAAAGATTTTTTTTATCTGTTTACCAGGATGTTAGATCTGACACAGAGGTAGGCAGAGAAAGGTGGCTGGGTAGGTTAAAGATCCCCAAGATAAACTGTGAATTAGTCTCTGAATTGCAACACTCCAGCCCCTCCACATTAATTCAGCCTTCCACGCACAGCTGCTTTCCAGCAATTTTCCTTCACAGTAAAAATAGTGAGTGAACGAAACAAAGGAAGGGGACAAGAAAGGAAAAGCATAGTAAATCTTAGAAAGGATAAAGAAAAATATTATGAAGAGGGAGAGAGAAGGCCAAGGGGTTAAGAGCTAAGGAGATGGCTCAGCAGTTGAAAGTGTTTTCTGCTCTTGCAGAGACCTGGGTTTGTTCCCAGCACCCACAGCAGATGGCTCACAACCCCTGTAGCTCCGGCTCCATGATATCCAGCACCTCTCCTGGCCTCTGTGTGTACTCATACGCACGCATACACACACACACACACACACACACACACACACACACACACACACTAAATCTTTTATTTTAAAGATTGCCCCATAATGAAAAATGTGCGACCAAGATAAATGTAAGAAGAGGAATAAAGAGTAAAAATTGTTGTTTGTTTGTTGGGTTTTTGGTTTTTCGAGACAGGGTTTCTCTGTGGAGCCTTGGTTGTCCTGGACTCGCTTTGTAGACCAGGCTGGCCTGAAACTCACAGAGATCCGCCTGCCTCTGCCTCTGCGCCACTGATCCCGGCATAAAAAAAAATGTTTTAAAAATAAAAGTAAAGTAAATTTAAAAGTATAGTGAAAAGGTTATTACTGTAAAAAGAAAAAAATGTGAAAGGTTGTGTGTACAAAGTGTGTTTACTAAGAAAACTTTTTTTTTTTTTTACAAGGAGGAAGCAGAATAAAGCACTTGTGGGTTCCCTCTGGGTCCTCTAAAATTGGAATCTGTCGAGTAGCATTGCTGGGGCGGGGCGGGGGTGGGGAGAGGCAGGTGGGGAATGGTGACAGACGTCACTTTAGCGGTTCCCTTCTTCATGGATTATCAGCCTCTGCTGGCCACACTTGGTACTGCAGTCTATGGGCTGGGCGGGTTCCCTCACCGTCTGGAGATTGCCCAGCCTCCCCTTTCCCTCCAAATGGCTAAGACGTTTGAGCAGGGGATGTCCCCCTCAAGTGGAGTGCTCTGATATTTGGAAGAGCAAACACAGCTGAGCTCTGTGTGGGAGAACCAGTCTGTAGGTCTTCAGAATCCACCCAGCATTAAATCTGCCACTGGACGGATGGTCGCCGAAGCTTCAGAGAGCTGGTTTTCTGTCTAGAACCTCACTGGAGGTCCCGCTCTAGAGGCTGATCCACCCCAGACCTCAGGCTCATAGCTTTCTCGCTGTCTTAGTCACTGTTCTGATGCTGTGAAGAGACATCATGACCAAGGCAATTCTTGCAAACAAAATTGGAGGCCTGCTTACAGTTTTACAGGGTTATGGCAGGAAGCCACAGGCATGGTGCTGGAGCAACAGCTATCCTGATCTGCAGGCAGCAGACCGAGAGAGCAGGACACCGGGCCTGGAGAGGGCTTTTGAAACCCCCAAGCCTACTGCCAGTGACACACCTCCTCCAAGGCCACACACCTCCCAATCCTTCCAACCCTTCTGGAACAGTTCACCAAGTGGAGATAAAGCAGGCAAATACATGAGCCTGTGGGGGCCGTTCTCATTCAAACCCTCCACACTCGCTCTCCTGTTCTCAGCAGGAGATCCCTCAGCTCTGAGCCACTCAAGGGTGTCTTCACAGTGTCCTTCACTACAAAGCGGAGCCTCCTGGCACCTGAATTTTCCATCCTGCCAATGACTGGCCCTTCCCGTCTCCATGACAGCCTCCTGTGGATGCAGCGAGGGGTAGGTTGATCACAAACTTCCTAACTTGTGACTGTTTCTTATCATCAGGCCTGTAGGGAAGTTCGGCCTTTGTGTTTTTTGAGACAGGGTTTCTCTGTGTAGCCCCGTCTGTCCTGCAGCTCGCTCTGTAGACTAGGCTGGCCTATAACTCAGAGTTCTACCTGTCTCTGCCTCCCAAGTGCTGAGATTAAAAGCCTGTGCTGCCACTGCGTGGCTTGGAAGTTCGGTCTTAAACATCAGGTTCCATTTCAAAACACTGGCCAGCCACAACCGTCCTTGGAGAGTAGCAAAATGGATACTGATCCCTCCCTCAGGAGGACAAAGTGACTCACCAGAACTCCCAGCTGGTGTTTGAAGCTTTCAAGGACCCTGAGCTCATTCTGCAGTCAGGTTTACCAGCTGCTTTTCACCAGGGCCATCCTGCTTACCTTTAGGATGAGGGAAACTCCACATGCCCCTTGTTGCTCCTTCCTCTCTCTGGAGTCTTCCGTAGTAGAGCAGGTTGACCCTGAACTCTGAATCCTCCTGTTTCAGTCTCCCAAGTGCTAGGTATGCAGGTATATGCCACCAAGCCAGACTTGTGATTTTTCATTTGTCTGGTTTTGTTGTTGTTGGTTGAGACAAGGTTCCACATACCCAGCTGGTCTCAATAGCAGCTAAAGCTGGCCTTGAACTCCCACCCCTCCCACTTCCACTTCTGAAGTGTTGGGGTTACAGGTGTGCACCGTCATACCCGGTCCCAACTTCCAGCTTTAAAAATGAGTTCACAACCCAGGAACGTTCGTCTAAATGCTTTAATTAAGATTCTCTGTACGGTGAAAGCCGTGTGTACATATTCATGCTTGCTGAGAAAACAGCTTAGACTAGTTCTGGTGGATGAGCATGTTTTGATAATGAAATTTTACACAGCTTCTTGGTTTTATTTCTATTTAAAGTATCTGTGTAGTTTTAAAAAGACGCGGTGCTATTCATTATCAGCCAAAATGCAAGACACACTGAGGAGATTAAAAGAGGGTAGTCATCAGCCACACACCTCTGTTCTGTTCTGGCCTCGGGGCTCCAATCTCTGAGCTGTGTCATTCATGCCCCAGTGGCCAGCCAGTCCGACTCAGCTTGGAGAATAATGGAGAATAATCTCAAACTCAGTCTACCCAGTATCTTCTTTCTGTGAGTGTTGCCCTAAATGAGATAGCTCAGTGAAATTAAGACGCTGCCAATCTCATTTCAAAATTAACGTTCTTTCCAGGAACCACAGGGACCTCTGGCTTTGCATAATAAGCAGTATTTTTTATTTTTTTTTAAGGACCAGCATCTAAAAGAGTAGGTGCATTCACAGAAAGCAGATTCTGCATGAAGCAGGGTCTCGCCGTGGAGGGGCCAGGGAAACATTCTGCTCAAGGGCTGCGTGTTTGTTTACCTTATAGAAACACCGGAAACACCGCTGCACGTTTTAGAACACCGGCCGAGGCTTTAGAATCTGGGGTGCAGCCATGAGAATGACACATAAGGGTGCTGGGGTTAAAAATAATCTGACTGGATTCTCGGACCACCTCCCCCACCCCCCACCCCCCCGCTAGACCCCAAAGGGATCACGGCCCACAGGTTGAGAGCCACTGGCTGAGCGGCGCTTGGGAACTCCCAAGCTGTTTGGCTATCGGTTTGTCTTCAGGCAGACTCTCACTAAGTAGCCCTGGCTGACTTTGAACCCAGGACCCTCCCGACTCAGCCTACCCAACACTGGGTTTGCAAGTGCGCGCCCCCAGTTCAGCTCTTCCCTATCATTTAACCAAAGGTGGGTACTGGTGGGGCCTTTGCCATATCACCAATCCTTGATTTTTTTTTTGGTAGAGCTGTCCTTGATGTCGGAACTCTGTTCTATTCCCTCCTTTAAAAATCTTAAAAGTGCAAGGCAGTTTTCTTCTTGAGAACAGCAGCTGTGGGAGGGAGGCAGGGTGTTCCAGGGATGGTAGGAGTTCAAGTACACCACCACCATCTGATGAAATTTGAGGGTTTCCACAACAAGCCTGTGGGGAGGTGCCCGGGGGCTAGGAAGCTTGGCGAGGCCGCTGGGCGCCCACCGGGGGATGGGATCATAGGGTTCCTGGGGCGCTGAAGGAGCCTCACTCCGCCTCCTCCTTCTTCTCCGCCAGCATCTCCACTGACAGCGTCTGCTCCCCGGGATCCGGGCCCGGGCTCACACGGATCTTCACGGAGGGCTCCGAGGGCCCAGCTGCCTCCTCCGTGCCTCCCTCAGGCTTCTCCGGGGCTGGCGGGGGAGAGCTTGGGGCTGGGGGCTCCTTGGGCTCTGGAGGTTCCTGGGGCGCGGGTTGGTCTGCGGCTCCGGAGCCCTCCTCTCCCCCGGCTTCCTGAGCCCTCTTGGCCTGAAACCCGGAGAGCATCATGTGAGAGCATGCTGCTCCACGGGGACAGAGAGGGATCTTGCAAGCCACCTCATCCCCACCTCCTGGGACTTCCAGAGGACAGTGGCTCGTAGAGAGAGGCCGGCATGTTTTGGGCAAAGTCTTGGGGATGTAGCCCAGACTGACCCTAAATTTGGTGTGGAGCACAAGTTGGCCTCAAACTTACGATCCTCCTCCCTCAGCCTCTTTGGTGCTGAGATTGCCGGTGTGGGTGGCCATGCCCCACTCTTAGGGATTATTAGACTATTATGGGCTGGAAGCCTGTTAAGTTGTGCATTCGAGGACAGATCCATCCCTGACTTGTCTGGGGAGCCAGTAACCATGAGGGTTCTCCTCTTGAAGAGCTGAGGCGTCCTGACACCCACTCTTCTTGTTAGTAATGGATGGTTTTGGGGTGAGTGAGAAAAACTAGGAGAGCATAGATAAAGCTGAGATAGGCGGGAGCACCTGTGGCCCGAACACCTTTCTGGAAGGTTCTAAAAGTTACAGCTCTTACAGGAAGAAAGGAGTGGGATACAGAACACTTAGGCTGAGGTGACCCTGTGTCGAGGGGCTTGGTGGGCAGCTGCAGTCCCTAACTTGTCCTCCCTCCATGAGTGTTGACCATCAGTAAAAATTAAGGAAAAGGCAAGCTTTTGTTTTGTTATGTTCTTTTTTTTTTTTTTTTTTTTTAAATCCCTGGGTCCTCTCCTGCTTGCTCTCTCACCCTAGTTCTGCAAGGAAGGCAGCAGGAGAGGGACCAGCCCTGGAAGGTGATTCCAGCAGCGTGCTCAGCAGGCCAAGACCCAAGGGAGAGCACCCCCTGTGCTTGTGTGGAGCAGAGACCCCTGGCGTTTGCACAAGCCATAGGTGTTAAAGGAAGGGGGCGGTGTCAGGATGCTTCTAGAACCCAAAGCAGCTCTGGAGACCTGCTGCTTCCTCCATGCTTCTGCGTGTCTTCCTACACTTGCCCTGCCCTACCTTGTGCACCCTAAATTCTCAAGACACCACCCCCCCACCCCGGGCAGAGTGTTCAGACGCAACACCTAAAGCCAAGAGCTCCAGACAGTAATGGGAGAATCATGAGAAGGCTGCTCACATGCTGTGCCATGTTCAAGGAACTTTGAAAGGGAGCCACTGCCTCATCGTTGCAGGAGCAACAAACCTGTCCTAGCTGAAGCCTTTCGAGGCTGTGAGAGAGTCCTTGTGCATAGCTATTGGATTGGGAGGTGGGTGGATGGGGTTTCCAAATCATTTAAATGGTCACAGATGCTGTATTAAATAGAACATCACTGTCATCTGGGAGGGGATATCCCCAGCCTACACCCACTCCTTCCACCAGCATCGAAACCTTCCTCCAAAGAACCCTTTCACAACTTCCAGTCCAAGAGTGGGCAGGTGTTGGGGTTCCACCGGCAGTGGCTCAAGAATTGGCATGTGGCCCAGCCCTGACTGATGATAATGAGTCCTGGGGACTTGGGCTTGACTCTATGGGGAAGATGTACTTCCTGATTGAGTTGCCACATGAAAGGATGTGGAGCCATCAGCTAAGAAAAAAGAGATGGAAAGCCCAGTCCGGCAGCTTAGATCCAGCCATATTTGAACTTGCCAATTAGCAAATGCTCTCGTTTTCCTAGTCTATCAACGTAATATCTCATTCAGCGGTTGTTTGAGAAAGGGCCTCGTAGTGTAGCTCAGACTGCCTTGAAACTCCCTGTGTAGTGCAAGCTGACCTAGAAATCATAGGAATCCTGTCATGGCTTCTCACCCGTGTGAAATGCCATCCAGGGTTCTCAATCTGGCTTAAACCTGCTTCTGTCACTTTTGACCCAACAAGGACCACTGCTGTAAAGGAGACAGAAAGTCCCACCACCAAGAGGGTGGCCAGCTCTTGGAGGTCCCAGGCCTTCTTGAAACAAACCTTCTGAGGGAGAAGGGCCAGGTCCCAGCCACATTACCTGTTCCAGCAGCTGCTGCTGTCGAGCGGCTGCCTCCAGCGCAGCCAGTTCCTTGAGCCTGGCTCTCAGGTGGGCCAGCTTGCCGCCCTTGGCCCCCTTGGCGCCCATCTTTCCTGCTGCAGCGAGGGCTGCATTGAAGAGCTTCGGGGTGCCTGCCCTCGGGGGCAGGATGAGCACACTCTTCTCCTCCTTTGGCTTGTTGTTGTTTCTCAGCATGCGCCTGAAAGAGAGCCACACCCACTTCCATGAGCATCTGCCTAGAACCCTCTAGGTGGAGGTGGTGGCTGGTGGCGTTGGTGCTGCCTTTGGCTGCTGGTTTCAGGGGGGTTGTGCTGGGGCAAGCATGGCACTGAGGGCTTATGCATGGACGAATGATTAGGACCGCCATGATGAGGTGGAGCTTACTGTCCGTACTATAGGGAGGAGAGGTCGATGAACTCGCCTGAGGTCACACTGGACATACTGAAGGACACAGCTATAGTTTGGACGTGGTTTGTGGGTATCTCCAAAGGTTCGTAGACTCGTGGTGTAATTGGGAGGGAGGCAGCATGGTACATTGGAAAGGCAACGCCTGTTGGGAATTCTTTAGGGTGTTGAAAATTTTTATCTAGTTCTTCCGGGACCCCGGTTAGTTCTCACTAAAGAAGTTGATATAAAAGTCATCCTCTCTGCTTTATCTGGAAAAGGCTGGGATTATTGTGCCCCTGAAAATGGGGGAAACTGAGGCTCAGAGTAGGGGCTGGGAGAGGAGCTCCAGGTGGCCTGGACCACAAGCCGTATCGGGTGTGACCCAGGACCCTGTTTGACTAAGTGATAGAATTTTCCATCAACCAGAACCTTCACCTTTACTAGGAAATGTTTATGCTATGAACACGTGATGAACAGCTTGGCTCAAGAACAAATGAATTTTGCCTTCAATCTAGTGGGTGAGACTGCTAACTGGCAAATTCATTCATCAGGGTGCCAGCTTGACTTGTTTGCTTTTTTTTTTTTTTAA
This sequence comes from Psammomys obesus, assembly GCF_907164565.1. Taxonomy (NCBI): domain Eukaryota; kingdom Metazoa; phylum Chordata; class Mammalia; order Rodentia; family Muridae; genus Psammomys; species Psammomys obesus. The sequence goes on from NW_026596034.1 coordinate 11,510,583, forward strand.
TGAGACTGCTGCCGGCTGCTTATCTAATTAGAGCCAATGGGCTTAGATTGTGTGTTGGTGATATTAATCGGCGGAGATTTGCATTTCTCCCTGGGCTTTCCCAGGAGACGCAAGCCTGTATGGTCATCCAGCAGAAGCCTTGGCAGCAGGCTCGCCAGCAGCCCGAGCACTGTCACCTATATCGTGTGAGTCCATAATTCATAGGTGACAGGCAGCAGGAAAGCTCAGTGTGGTGCTGGGATGACAAAGAGGAATGCGGGGGACAGCTGCTGGCAGCTGCAGGAGGCTTGGCTTCTCTTCGAGTCAGTGAAGGCAGACTGTGTCCGCAGGAGCAGGATTCTCCATGATCCAGGCCTCTGCTCTGGAAAGTGCATGAGGCAGGAGAGGAGAGAATAGAGACAGAATATACAGGCGGGGGAAAAAACCCCACTGACAAATAGGTGTCTTTGGGAGTATTACTTTGAAGAAGATCTGCGGTTCCAGTCTCTCTGTCTGCCCCTCCTCTCTGTCTGTCTGTCTGTCTCTCTTTTCCTCACCACAACAAGGTCCTCACTGAAGGCCAGTTCAAAGCAGCCAGGTCTGGCAACTATGGGCTGAAACTTTTGAAGCCAAGAGCCAAAACAAAACAAAATCAAATTTTTCCGCCTTTGCATTGATCGTATCAGACACAGGGTGCCACCCCGCTTGCCGCCAGCTACAGCACACACTAGGACACAGTCTATGGCCGCCCTGTGCAAGTCTGTGGGTGATCACAGGAGTCTGCAGCTAGAACCTGGGCTGCTGCTCAGACCACGCCCACCTGCCGCAGCCCCTTTCTTTTGGAATAGAAACAGCAAACCCTTTACCAAGAGCCTGTTTGTGAATCTTTAACCCCTCTTAATGATTACCCAGGTGCCTGGATTCCAGGAGAATGAGAGGAGCCATTCCCACTTCCCCAAAGACTCAGGTAAGTTCAGCCTTTGGCTTGAAATCTCCCTAGAGCTCCTGCCATGCTGCTGTCTGCCTCTCTGTCCATGGTGCTAATAACCCTTCTAATAAGTTTTACTCAAAGGACAATCTGCCTCAGTGTCCTCCTTTAACCGCAGGAGCACTGATCTCGAAGAAATATTAGCAAGAGGAGGTCTGCAAATACAGAGCCTGGGTTGGATGAGGAGGTACTTTCAAGCACTCAGGAGGGAGACACAGGAGGAGCAGGCGTTCAAGGCAGGTCTCTGCTACTTAAGGAGTAAGTTAGAAGATAGCCTGAGCTACGAGATCAAACACTAAGGCGTGTGTGCTACCACGCCCTGTTCAGACTATCTCACTTAATCTCCACATCAGACAAAGTAGGGGATGGTTACTTTTATTTTATAGATGCAAAAAGTTAAGTAAGTTTTGCAAATTCACCCAGCCAGTACCTCACAGGGAAGGGATTTGGATGTCACCTGCCTCCCATGCCTCCTGCGGGTTTCCATACCATAGCATGCTTCCTTAGCCATCCGGCTTGAAATCTCATCTGAAGGGCTGGAAAGCGGAAGTCGGCTTTTCTACAAATAAAACAACCTATTCCCCAATACAAGACACAAGCCCACATGCACGTACACTGGCATTGCTCGGTGCTGGCAGGCCGAGTGCTCACTCTGGAGGGAGGGAGGCACTCGGTGACTACAGCTGACTCTGCAGTGTGCTGCCATTCACATAACAGGAAGTAAGAAAGCAGCCGTGGCCTCGCTGTTAAAAAAAAAAAAAGGAACCACAAGACAGAAAATGTATTGTCCAATGAGGTTGGCCAGACTGGGTGGCACAGGCCTGTGAGCCCTGCTACTTAGGAAGCTGAGGTACAGGGCAGATGAAGATGGCCGCGCTCACCTGGACTACAAAACAACAGGAATGCTAGCCTGGCCAGTCGAGCAAGACCCTGCCCCAAGTACAATAAACTTAAAGGCTGGAGGTTAAGTTCAGTGGTAGAGCATTTGCCTTATATGTGCAAGGCCCTGGGTACTAAAGAAAGACAGAATAAAAATATCCTCCAGACAAACCTAATGCAGGTAGCCCCTTATAGGGCAAATGACAAGCTCAGGAAGGCTGTGACACTCTCCTGAACACACAGTTCTGTACTTTGGGAGTCCTGTTAATCTTTCGTATTCTCAAAACAACAATTCTTGCCGATCTCAGCAGCACATCCCGCAGGAAGCTGAGACAGGATGTTCGACGCTAGCCAGGCATGGTGGCACAGGCCTCAATTCCGGCACTGGAGAGGCAGGTGGGTCTCTGACTTCCAGACCAGGTAGGGCTACACAGTGAGACTCTACCACAAAAACAACATCAATTACGGTCAAGTGGGTTGAGCCTTAAGATAGAATGCAAGCCCAGCAAATCAGCCAGTGCACTGCAGGAGAACTAATCAAATGTCTATCCGCTCCCACGCTGGGGAGTCCCAGGCACACTAGCCAAGGGCTTTGTCTCTGAGCCATATTCCAGCCCTTAACCCAAATAACTTCAAACACGGTGTTTACCATAGCTACTCTAGCCAACCATGACAAAAATAACTGTCTACTCCACCTGGAAGGCTCGCTTTCTCACAGTGGAGAGCCGGAGTTGGGAAAGTCTTGGGCATGCTGTAACAATCCCTGTGAGTTAAAAATGGGTCAGAAATTCTGAAACATTGTATCGTAGGACCTAACAAATGAATAACTACCGCATAGATAAAGGCAGCCGAATGTCTCAGTGCTGAGAAGTGTAGAAAGGGAGACAAACTCTAGGGTTGCTCCGAAATTGTTTTATAGACCTTCCAATTCATCACTAGCTCCAGAAAAACCAGTGTTGGCATGTATGTGCACACCTGCGTGGAGATACACCTACTGATATACACACATGGGGTTTTCCTTGTGCAGAGACCTAAGAGCAGACCCATAGCAATGAGCTCTCCTGAGGTTCAGATCTTGTTTCAATTTTATTTTTACTTCATTACTTTGGGAAAGGGTCTCCCAACATAGCCCTGGCTGGCATAGAACTTGCAGCACAGACCTGATTGGTCTTGAATTTACAGCAATCCTGCCTCTGCCTCTGGGATTATAAGCATGAGACACCATGTTTTGGTTTGCTGTTTTGTTTTTTGTTTTGTTTTGGTTTGGTTTTTGAGACAGGGTTTCTGTGTGTAGCCTTGGCTGTCCTCCTGGATTTACTTTGTAGCCCAGGCTGGCCATGAATTTACAGAGATCCACCTGCCTCTGCCTCCCTGAGTGCTGGGATTAAAGGCGTGTGCCACCACACTTGGCTTAGATCTTGGTTTCTAAAAACAAAAACAAAAACAAAACAAAAAACAAAAAAAAAAAAAAAACAAAAACCAATGGTGGGCTGGAGCTAGCTACCTCAGTGGTAAAGCACACGTGCCTAGCATGGATAAGGTCCTGGGCTCCAGGCCCAGCCCATCCCCCACAAAACTCCTCAAAACACTTCTCACTAGAAGAAATCTGGTTCCTTGGAGAATTTGCTATTTCCAGGAGGGCAGCTGTGTTGGGGGGGGGGGGGGGGGGAGGGAGCCCAGGTTAGCCAGGCTGTCTTGGTGTGCCTGTTTGTTCCCTGCAGACACAAGGAGATGCTGAATTGTAATGGGGCATCAGCTTGAAGAGGTCCCACTGGACAGGGCAACTGGAGCCTCAGAAAAACTAATAGGTGTTCATAAAGTAAACTAATGCCTGCTCCTAGAACGAACAAATAAATAAATAAACGTTCTTCCTTATAGTGTGAACCACGGGAGTGGAAGGCAGGAAGAGGTTAGGCAGTGCCGGCTCAGACAGACCACTGAGGAGCAAGGAGCGGAGGGCAGACTGGTATCCACCGAACAGCAGGCGTGAGTGGGGTAGGAACAGGAACGCCTGTGTGGTTCCAAAGGGATTCCCCCCAATTGCTTGTCAAGTACAAAGAAACAGTATATGTGTAATATCGAAGCTGTGGATTGCGGTGAACTCCTTACCTGGGTAGAACCCACACCTTGTGTCCCCATATGCTGCTTTGAGGGACTCATTCACCTCAGGTGCCATCATCAAAAACCACCAGACATACCTAATCCAAGGAGCATGCTAAAACTTAGCTGCTGTTGGCTGCAAAGAGGTCAAAGCCATTAGCGATAACCATCATAAGGAACTGTCCCAGGTCAGAGGAGACAAGACACTGGGCACCTTAATACAGGGCAGGGCCTTTGACTTGATCCGGGAAGGAAAAGAAGGCTTACCAGACACTCAGCACAACCTGAACACGGATTAGAGAAGACAAATGCCCCGATGTTCACAATGTTATTACAGCGATAAGAGAGTGCCTGCTTCTCCCAGGCATTGCTCAAAACCTGAAAAGAAGAGTAGAAGGGATTCCGTACCTGGCCTTCTTCCGGAGCAACTTCTGAGATTCGGGATAATGCACCAAAATTTCATTCAAGTCCTTCTTGTCCAGAATGAAGAGGTTCGTGAACCCGTGGGCCACCACGTTGGCCGTGCGCCGGTTCCCACCCCCGACAGCCAGCAAGCTAGAGCAGAAAAGGGAGGCAGATGAGACCCTTGGGAGGCTGTGGTTTTAGAGAAATTGTCTTTGGTTTCTGTTTTTTGTTGTTTTGTTTTGAGACAGGATCTCACTAGGCAGTCCTGGCTGTCCTGGAGTTCAGGCTGGCCTTGAACTCTCAGACATCTGCCTCCTCTGTGCTGGGATTAAAGGTTTGCCTTGGCATTGTTTAGGTTTTCAAATAGAATGTTACTGTTTGTTTCAGGCTGATTCCCTACCAGCCTCCACAGTAACTGGGACTACAGGTGTGTGCCACCTAGTGGCTTACGTTTTGTTTATGTTCATTCAAGTCCGAATTTTCCCACTCCCTTCCTGGTGCGCTGAGGTTGTGCCCATCCTACACATTCTGGCTGTAATGCTTACAACTCTCAGCCTATCCCCAGGGTACACTGACCTTATCTCTCCAAACACGGACCCGGCTTTGAGTGTCACCAGTACAGCCTTCCCATCCGGGCCGCCCAGCACCTGCACCTGCCCGGCCTGAATAATATACATCTCTCGGCCAATCTCCCCCTGGAAGAGAAGAGGGTTAAGTCCCACACTCCATAGCCACGGAGGCTGCCCCAGCCCTACACCACCAGATCGTGTGGTGAGGTTTCGTTGCTTTCCTTTCAGCCTCCATCATTTCTTTCTTCTCTCCCTTTCTCCATTTTTTTGAGACAGGGTTTCTCTGTGTAACAGCAGCCTGGCTGTCCCGGACTTACTTTGTAGACCAGGCTGGTCTTGAACTCACAGAGATCTATCTGCCTCTATCTCCTGAGTGCTGGGCCAATAGCGCCACCATGCGCGGCCATCTTTTCTTCTGAATGTTGGGTACATGATGCTATTTGGCAGTTTCCACATGTACTACCCTGTGGTCCTCGCCTGAATAAGAATCTATGCCCAGTGCCTCAGGATCCTGGCCAGTGTTTACAGAGACAGGAGGGATAATAACAGGCTCTACCAAGATTGTGATGCAAGGTCAAACCAGGACTGGGATTTGAATCCAGACAGCTGGACTCCAGGGTGCATGGTGGCTATGGTTAATCTCTGTCCCCAAACCCAGACTCTGCCTGCTGATACCCTAATGCCCAAGTCCTCCTAATATTCATTTACTTGGCTGCTTAACATGCTTAAATTCTATAGACCCTCTGTTGAGATATACTTTAGTTCTTGGCATAACCACAGCTCCTCTGTTAACACCTGCCTTTAGCATATCAGAAGCCATTTTGCCTCCAAGTCTCCATTTTGACTATAAGGTAAAATTAAGTTCAAGTTCTCAGGCCCTACAAGCCTGAGACTGGGATTACAATTCAATAGATCAACACTTGCTGCTTAGAACAAAATAATAGATGATAAATGCATGTTCTGCCTGAGTTAAAGATAAATGTATGTTCTGTTAGAGTTAAGACCACAACATCCTGCTAGTTTCCTTACTCTCAGAGAGCTGGAAAGCCTCCAAGAGCTCCCCTACCCTAAATCCCAGCCAGTCAGCTTAAAGTGCTTTGTCTAGCTACCTAGATACAATACAATACACTTGGAGCAAAATCGATTACGTTTAGCTGGTCATAATGATGTAATACTGCCCCCTACTCCCTGCCCCCCACCCCCCCTGCTTCCTACACCTGGTTACCTGGTTGTTACCTGGTTACTTTTTGTTGCATAAAGAGCCTGCCTTAAAAACAGAACGGTGTCATAGTCCGGTTCCCGAGTCCAGATTATGGCCCTAACTGGTGAGTTTTTGTTCATCATTCAATAAACTTCCATCAGTCTGAGTCAGTGTGCGGCTATTCCTGAACCCATAACACGGCAATAAGATCTTGCAGACGTAATTCAATCCAGATGGCCTACTGGAGTAAGTTGTCCCTAGGCCAACTGGGATTCTGACAGAAAACGGTTTGGGGTATAGGTATAGGTAGAAGAGAGCCAAAGAGAAGATGTGCATTGTGCTGCCTGAGGAAATGGGTCATTCAGTTGGTCTGTGAGCATTCACACAGTGGCCTGAATCCCGGGCTAAGCCAAAGGAGCAAGAAAGGAACAAATGAATGAGTGACTAGACGAATGGCTAAGGGAGCGGATGAATGTATAGGTCACTCAATCAGAAACAGTAACCTGCCGCACGTCTTCCAATCCCCATGCCTTCCAGACCTTGCCCTGGAGGCCACCTGCCAGTCACGATCAAAAGGGGTGACAGTAAGCCGGTTACACTTTGAACACACACACACACACACACACACACAAACACACACACACACACACACACACACACACACACACACACACACACACACACACACACACACACACACACACACACGGTCTGGCGTTCCCTCCTCTGTTCAGGGTCTCGGAGAGCCAGGGCGGAATCAACAGCAGAGGGCGCTGCCTACACTGCTCTCCAAAACCTGAGTCACCCGATATAAACCCTACACCACTACACAGCAAACGGTGACAGCAACTGTGCCACCCCCTGAGGGAGGCGCTACTGGTACCTACACTTCATCCAAGAGAAGAACAAGACTCAGAGAGGGCAAGCCAGCCACCCAATGCTGCACCAAGAGGAAGTGGCCCGATAAAGCACTCTATGGCTCCCAAACTTCTCCCAGCCCCTAAGGCAGCAGCTTTAAGTGCTCAGCCTGCTAAATTTCCTTCTCTTCCCTTGGCTCAGCAATTCACTTCCTGAAATGTTATTGTTGCGAAGCTTACTGCCCAGCAGACAAGCCCAACCTGCAGCTCTCAGAGCTGCATCTGGCCAGGGAGAGCTATGGGTGTGACCCAACACAGATTTGTGGGCCGAACTGGAGGGATGGCTCAGCAGGTAAACACATTTGTTGTCCATCTTGGTGAGCAGAGTTTGACCCCCAGAACCTACATGGAAGGAGAGAACCAGATCCCTCAGGCTGTCCTCTGACTTCGATATGCTCGTCATGGTATAGCCTTCCCACATACTGCTCTTCCAGAGAAAGAGTAAAAATAAAATCCTTAACACACACACACACACACACACACACACACACACACAGCCAAGCATAGTGGCATACATCTTTAATCCCTGCACTCAAAAAACAGAGGCAGGCAAATTTCTGTGAGTTCAAGGCCAGTCTGGTCTACACAGTGAGTTCTAGGACTGCCATGGCTGTCTAGAGAGACCCTATCTCAAAACCAATAAATAATAATAATTTCTTTAAATGGCCGAATCCACCTGACAGGTTCTAACATACACGTTTCCTATGTGACTCAGAACAATGAAGGTTGCTGGTGTGGGGTGGCACAGAGTGCCGGGGCCTGTGGCATCCGACAGGGCGGGCATTCCCGTCTGTGCCCTTAGAGACAACCCCTGCTCCTCTCATGCCCACTCTTGCTATTGTAAAAAAGTGGGGCCCGGAGCTAGCCAATGTCCTGTTTCCTCCAGACATTTCAATTTTGTCTGTGAGATCTTCCAGCTTTTAAACATGAAGAATTAATGCCGCTTAAGTGAATTCACCAAACCACGTCGGGGCTGTAAGCTGCCCATGGGTCACTGGGAGCAGCTGTTAACCTGGCCTGGCGCTTTGCTCACCCTCCTAATGGGAAGACCGAGACCCCGGCGGTTTCGGGGCTTGGAGCCCCTCCACCCCTCTCCTCCAGGCGGCTCCTCTATGTGAACAGGGCTTTGGAAGCACTTGGCCGAGCCCAGGGCCCTCCCCCCCCCCCCCCCCCCCCCCGCCCCGCGGTATGGCGGCTGTGCTAGGCGAGCAGACACCCTCACAGGCCCCGCAGGCACATCTCCCCCCCAACGCTCACCTTCTTGCACACATAGTCGTTGGGCAGGTAGACGACGGAGCGAAGGCGCTTGAGCATGTCGAAGATCATCTGGCGGTCACAGCCCTGCCCGGACAGAGGGTGTCAGAGGGAGGCAGGGGCTTTGCCCCCAACCCCCCAGCGGGAGGGCACCGGTGGGCGGGGTACCTGGAAGAGCGCCACTTTGCTGACAATGTTGTAGTTTACGTCAATGGCCAGGTCCAGTCGCATCTTGTCTGGAAGCTGCACCATCAGCTCTGACTCGTCTGGGAAGGAGACCGGGCAGGGGTCAGAGTTCAGACCAGGCCTGCCCCTCCCACGCCCACACACCATCTTGTGGGGCCGTACCCTGGCTCAGCCAGCTCAGCTCCCCTGCCATAGGGCGCTGCTCCAGATTCCCCCTGTCAGGAACACCATGGTTCCCCTCCTTTCCAAACTCCTACTCATCCTTCGAAACTAAGGATTAATGCCGCTTCCTCCAGAAAGCCTCCTCAGCTTTTGCATGAGTAATCTCTATGCCGTAGTGCTTGCTATCCCTACTTCAATTTTTTTTTTTTCAGTGTGTGCATAGGCACACACGCGCTGCACCACGGTACACATATAGAGGTCAGAGGACAACCTGTGAAGGTCAGTTCTCTCCTACGGTTTGGGTCCGAGGGATTGAGCTTGAGTCATCAGGCTTTGCAGCAAGCACCCCCGTTGGCTGCACCATCTCACTGGCTTGCCCACCACTTTATTCATTTGGAGAGGAGGTCTAGCCTTGGCTCAGACTGAAAGCAGCCCTCCTAAGTACTGGGATCCTAGGCCTGGGCTGCCACGATGCTGGCTGCTTCCGTGGTGGAAGCTGCTTCCACCTTGGATAGAAGTTCATATCTCAAGGTAGATGGAACAAGAGGAGAGTGGCTGTCTAGAAGCCCCTTAGGTCTTCCGGTCTCCTCGCTGGCCTCAAGAGGTTCCTCTAACATCTATGCTGGGGGTGCAACCACCACAGACCCCTCAGGACACAGCTCAAGGGAAGCGCTGGCCAATCAGGGAAGTGGACGGAGGTTAGTTGGGCGAGGTGGTGGGGGGCGGCTAGGGGCTTGGCCAGTCTTACCCAGCATGCCTTGTGAATGCCAGGTGTACTCGTACCAGGTCTTGACGCGGTTCTGCACAGACCTGGGGATCCTGTAGAAGTTCATGTACTTCACCGTGCTGTCCATGCAGCTTCGGTAGTAGGTCTGCCCCGCTGTGGCAGCCCCCACCACATCTCTCATCTGGAGCAAGACAGCAGTGAGGGGAGGTCAAGGAAGGGGCGGACCCAAGAGGGTGAGTGTGCAGTAGTACACGGATCAGGGACTATGTTTGTGGGCAAGTCAGGGAGGGACACTGTAGATGGCCACACATGAAGCGTGGGCACTAGAAGCAGGAGGAAGGCTGTCAACCTCCTCCCTGGTCCATCTCAGGTCCCGGGCACAATGATAAGCTGGGATAAGCTGGGTCTTGGATACAGCCACTCTCCCCAGGGAAGAACACGGAGCCCAGCATATTGTTTCTCAGAATGGGACCCTTCCAAGGGCCTCGTGCCCTGACTAGAACGCAAGTTACACATCGCCATCAAAGACTCCAAAGGGTTCTCTTACAGGGAACAGCCCGGGTCCCCCTCCTTTGAAAAAGCCATGTAGCCACTTGGCTTACTGTGTTCCCCAAAGGAAAGGCCTCAGACAGTCCTGGGACACAGACATCCTCCGGTCTCACGTGGCCCAGCCTGAGTCCTCAAAACCACAACACACAGAGAAGTTTCCAGCGTGGGGTTGGGGATGTGTGAGCGCAGTGACCTACCTGCCCAATCATCACGGAGAAAGCGAAGACGCCTGTGAAATAGTTCAGCAGCTGGAAGACAATTTCAAAGAGTGTCTGGGGGTCAGGCAGCCCTCCGATGGTGATGAGAGTTTTCACAGCCCAGTAGTAGCATCGAATGTAACTGGGAAGAGGTGGAAAGGGGACTTTGGTCATTACAGGAACCGCTCAGCTGATCCCACCATCCTGGTTCAGATGTGCGCAGGGACCCCACACAGCCACAGGGGCAAGGGAACGCCCCCACCTCCAGCAGTGCGGTACTCTCAAGTGCTACCCGGGTCAAAGCCCTGTGAGAACACGCCATCCCCGGCCCCGACTCCAGGCTGAGCGCTGCCAGAGTTCAGCAAAGGGGAGGCCGGCAGGGCCAAGCAACCTCACTGACTTCCCGGCCCCCCCCCCCCCACCTGCTGCTTATGCCAGGTACTGGCCAAAGCGCAGGCCCCAGGGCCACTTTGTAACCAGTCTGCCTCCTGGGCGCAGCAGGAGAGCATGCTTCACAGGCAATTGTGAGGGTGAAGTGAGTTGCCGGAAGAGTGATCAGGCCCTAGGTCAGCCATCAAGGTCTGCACCAGTGCCTGCCAGTAGCTGCAGTGGGGAACAGGGCAGACTGGCCCAGGTCTTCCAGATGCTTCCTAGAGGAACAAGCTTCCAGAGTGCACTCATGCCTCATGCTGGGAGGGAGCAGAGGCTGCAGAGTAGTAGCGGGGTGTGTGTGTGTGTGTGTGTGTGTGTGTGTGTGTGTGTGTGCTGGGAGGGAGCAGAGGCTGCAGAGTAGTAGCGGGGTGTGTGTGTGTGTGTGTGTGTGTGTGTGTGTGTGTGTGTGTGTGTGTGTCTGCACAAGCGCTTCAGACAAGCTGTGTTGCCAGTTAGTTGTCAGGACTTCTGAGGACAACTTACCAGTCTGCCTTGACAACCCCTACCATACCAGTACTGGTCACCAGGGGGCGCATGAAGCAATTTAGGCGGAACTGAGCAGCCCGGGACCGCCTTCCCACCGTCCAGCCAACCTAACAGCTCAGGAGCTGAGAGTTCATGCAGCTGGGCAGCGTCCTCGAAGCTTTGGCTTTCTCCTAAACGCTTCTAGTTGGAGTAATCCCCCCTTGACACGGTACATATTGGGACCTCCTGGAGCGGTCGTGTGTGTGTGTGTGTGTGTGTGTGTGTGTGTGTGTGTGTGTGTGTGCGCGCGCGCGCGCGTGTGCGTGTGCGTGTGCGTGTGCGGCCGTCCCGCTCCGTGCTGCAGGCTGGGATAGAGCCCAGTGGACTGCCTTAGGCACAAATTGGTTTTCCAAGGCTCCTTGCTCCAGTACACAACAGAGGGTGGTGGCTGATTTTTAGTTTATTTATAGCTATTTGTAATGTATACTATAACTTATTTATGAACTATAAAAGAGTTATTTATAGTTATAATAATTTATAGCTATTGTTTGTGCTATTGAACTTCTTGAAGAATTTTCTGTCACTGTGTTTTGTTTACGTACGCGGGGTCCCCGGAGCACTCTCCTGGGGAAGAAAGTGTGTCAACAAGCAGGACTAGACCCCTGGGTCTTTGGAAGAAGCTCCCAGAGCACGGCCGAGACCTCTCTCCTTCCAGCACTGCCAGCTTGGCCTGTCACCAAGAAGGGGGTTCTTAGATTATGGGCACAGAGTGCTCTGAGAATTGAAGGAAAGCCAGAAAACTACCTAAAAAAGCTAAAGAATTTAGTTTTTGTTTCTAGGCTGAGTCCGTCAGCGTTTCCGGGAGCCAGGTTCTGAACTCTTTCCCCGGCATGCTGGCTTTCACAGCAGGGGCAGGCGCTGGCCAGGCATGCAGGCACCAGCAGAACACTCACACTAATCGTTTTGTTTTGTTCCTCACAAGAATCCTTAGGAGCATTCTAGCAGTTAGGAAGCTAGTCAGGATAGAAAGTTCAAAGCCAACATGAGCTACAGAGTGAATTCAAGGCCTGCCTGGGCAACTTAGAGAGACTGTCTTAAAAATGATTAATTAACCACACAGAAGACCCTGGTTCTGCCCCCAGAAGGAAAAAAAAAATAATAATAATAATAATAATAATATATATATATATATATATATATATATATATATATATATATATATATATATAGCAATGAAACCAGAGGTCAGAGATTCATGTACAATGATGTAGTCTGTGTGAATGTGTGTATCATGCACAAGACTTGAAAGGTGTAAGAGGAAGCACGCCACTGTCTAGTCAAGTCAACCACCTGTCACTCATGCTTAACACAGCAATTGCATGTAGAGGTGATAATTTTGTCATTGGAATTAAGCAGACATGTTACTAAAATTAATTTCACCTCCTTTTGTGTTTATATGGCAGCTATGAAAGCATTTCAGGTTGCTTGGATGAGTCACACTATTTTGTGAATTGCTGAGCCTGGCTTTAGGCAGTGGGAACCCAGCTAAGGTTTTCAGTTTGCTGTCCATCATATTGGGTATATGTGAATGCATAACACCATATTTAATTCTTTACTGACTCTAAGATTAAAAAAAAAAAAAAAAAAAACAACAACAAAAAAAAACAACCAGGAATACACACCAGGCTCGGAGGTACACACTGGTAATCCCAGCACTTGGGGAAGCAGAGACAGTCAGATCTCTGTGGGTTTGCCACCAGCCTGGCCTACAAAGCAAGTCCAGGCCAGCCAAGGCTACACTGAGAAACCCTGTCTCAGAGGGAAAGAAAAAAAAAAAACAAAACAGGAAAACTCTACTCTCTACTGTTATATTTCTTCAGTTCTAAAATGTAGTAATTGCATAGCACACCAGAAGTCAATTCAGCTTTTTTTTGGGGGGGGGGAATTATGTGCTGGGGATTGAGCCCAGAGCTGTGTGTGCTGAGAAGGGCTGTCCCACTGAGCTGCACTGTCAACATAAATTTACAAAAATAAATATCATGTTAAGTATCCACATGGATTATCCATAGACCTCAAATTTAGAAATGTTAAAATCTGTAAAAGTAGGTCTCTCACAGGGAGGAGGGAAAAAACCACAATATCACGCAGATGCTCTGAAACTGTGCCACTTCCGCCGGCTATCTTCTTTCATTGGTCCAGAGGTATGTTTCTATTTTTTTCCATATGACAAATGGCATGATGGGAAACATCTTTATCCACAAGTCCTGGTCCCCTGCCCTGAATATTTCCTCACAGTAAAGTCCATGTAGTGTATTTGCCAACCCTACAGGACTAGGGGACTTGGAAAAGATCTTTCTAGCACAGAGGTTCTCAATGTGTGGGTTGTGACCACTTTGTGTGTGTGTAGGGGTCAAATGTCATATATTTAGATTTTGATTCATAACAGTAGGGGCTGGAGGGCTGGCTCTGTGTTTAAGAGCACTGACTGCTTTTCCAGAGGACCTGAGCAAGCCTCTGGGAGCAAAGCTGTCTTGGTAACACAATAGCCATGTGACACCTTTCTAGCAACCTTCTTTTTGTGACGATCAAGGACAAAAATCCCACCCACGTGATGCCCTGGGGGAAGCCTGGCTCACCTGTTCCCCACGCCATCGTAAACCCAGTGAGTGGACCCGATGCCCTGGAAGGCTGATGCCCAGTAATAAAGACAGGAGTTGAGGTGCAAGCTGTACAGCAGGTAGGCAGTGGTCCTGATGACCCTGTGGAGGGAGAGAGCGTGACACAGCCATGGAGGCGACCCTTGCCCCGGGGGGGGGGGGCTTCGGAAAGCTAGATCTCGGCTCCCCCAAAGCCCACCTTATAGGTTTGTCTCTGCTGGAGCCTTATAGCCCTACCTAGCCACCCAAACAGTGGACACCAGGTCCCAGCCATCCAGTCAGTGGATACCAGGTCCCAACTACCAAATCAGTGGATGCCTTGTCATTTTCTCCTCTCTCTCCCCTCTGCTGGATTCCTTTACTTCTAAGGTGTAGTTAGTTGTATGACACACCATTGATTCAATTCAGGTTTTTCTTGGGGGTTGGGAGGTTGGAATCAAATGCCCTTGACTGGAGCCTTGTCAAAAATGCAAGGCTGGAATCAACCTAGCTGTGGCAGTGAAACCTGTATACCTCTGAAATCTGCATACAGATGAATGCTGGGAAAGGTGAGGGGCCAAAGGGGAAATACAGCTTGAGGGTGGAGCAGGGAGGATTCTGCTGTTCACAGAGAAACAAACAAGGAGCCTTGTCCTCCAAGCATGGCCCAGTTGGCCTGGGTCCCCACCTTGAACATCTGTTTTTGCATCCACTGTGTTCTTACAAATTGTCCCTTCTGTTAGAGCTAGGGTGCCGGCTCGTCACTGAGTCAGCCTGTGAGTGTCCTTGACACAATGGGTGGGGGAGGGGGCATTTAATAAGACATTCCTGGTTCTATATAGAACCAACCAACCAACCAACCAACCAACCAACCAACCAACCAACCAACCAAATATCCTTTCAGAGAAGAAGTTGGACCAGGAACAGGTCTGGCTTCTGGAGGCAATGGGACCTGGGGAGAATGGCTGAAAAGGGAAGGCTAGAGTGTGGTGTGTGTGTGTGTGTGTGTGTGTGTGTGTGTGCGCGCGCGCACTGACATAAATATATACACATGTGTGCATGGGGAGGTCTTACCTGTAAACGTAGGCTTTGCTGAGGATGGCTTCCAGGCGATTATTAAACTCGAAGAAGGCCATGTACTAGGAGGGAGGAGAAGGTATCAGGACAGCCCTGTGCCTGCTGGGGGCATGGCCCACAGCTCTTGCCTTCCACCCTACCCCATTGTTACCAGTCTCCTTTGCCCTCTTTTTCCAGGTCACCTTGGTTACCCATGTTAGTGATTTTCCGTTTACTGTCTTTGGAAAAGGGCCCCAGTATCATGTAAAGGGAACAGTAAGTTTAATTGGTTGGCTGGAAAAGTCTGCTTAGGGGATCCTGAGTGCTCTGCGTGGCTGCCTACCCTGATCCCATTCACTGGAACTCGTCAGATCTCCACCCTGCATCAAGCAGATCCTTCCAGGACCCTGGGTCCAGCCAGCAAAAACAAAACAAAGCAAAACAAAACAAAACAAAAATGACGGATGTACTGATAAAATGGGTGCTGTGTGTTCAGCTCTGTCCTTGGCACACTTTTATGTTTGTTCCCTTGGGCAAGTCACCCAGCCACCCCAAGGGCCAATTTTCCCATCTTTTGAATGGAGTCCATTATAAAGCAGAAGCCCCTTCCCTGAGAAGCTCTGTAGGGATGGAGTTGGAGACAGATTGCCTA
Source organism: Psammomys obesus (assembly GCF_907164565.1). Lineage (NCBI taxonomy): Eukaryota > Metazoa > Chordata > Mammalia > Rodentia > Muridae > Psammomys > Psammomys obesus. Next base: position 11,525,937 of record NW_026596034.1, read on the forward strand.
CATCCAGATCCAGACTTCACTCCTGCCTATCTATGTGACACTGGACAAGTTCCTTAGCCCCTCTGTGCCCCCTTCCTCATTTCTAAGATGGTAAGAACAGCATTCATGTCCCGGAGTTGAAAAACTAACATCAGTAAAGAGTGTGGATCAGAGACTGACAAGAAGTGGCCCCAGATGCCCAGCGATTATAGGAAACTTCTTAGTAAGACAAGCTTAGGAGGCCCTCCCCTGGGCCTCCTCTTGGGGAGACACCTTCCCTCCCCCGGTGGCAGTGCCTATATCAAGCACGGAGGAGCCAAAGTCCTTTGGACCTGCCGATCTTACCTTCAGGCAGCGGGGCAGGCGAAGGAGGGGGTTCACACCAAATTTCAAGTAGAGGAAGTCCAGGGGCAGCAGGCAGATCAGGTCCATCTGAAATCCCAATGGGGCACCATGGGGACCGAGACACAGAACCCCAGGGGTAGGGGGAGCTAAGGGGCACAACTCTGTCTGCCAGACATGGGTCAGAATGCTAGGGGCAGTGTCAGATGGGAGGGCACAAGGCTTCCCACCAACCCACCCCAGTGTGGCCTCATAGTCCCGGCCAGCACAGGGGTTCCCAACCAACATAAGGAGCCCTGTGCCGCTGCATCAGAAGTGTAGGCACAGACACGGGAAGGTGTTCTGTGAGGCCACCCAGCCTGGACTGTCCTGGAAAAGTTGTGACCTAATGGACACTCCCACAAGGAGATGGGACCAGGCTCTCCTTATGCCACAGAAACCACGTGACGAAGGCGCCAAAAATACCCAGGGACAAGGGCCCGTCCCCGCCAGTGTCTACCTTAAACCGGCGAGACTTCAGGTAGTTGCCACGCATCTCCTTTTTGTCTGTCTGGAAGAAGGAGGCACAGAGATGGGAAATGGTGTTAGATTAAGCTATGACCAGAGAGAGACAGTGTCCTCACAGGCGCATGCAGCTGCCCCGCAGGCTTCGGGGGAGGGGAAGGGGGACTAGCCATGGGAACGAGCCTTGCTGGGGTCACCAGCCAGACTCTGATCTCACAGCTGGAGGAAAGCGAGGGGCCTAGAGCCTATTCTCTCAGTGCCTGGCTCTGATGGTGCCAGGGAGGAGGCTGGCCGAGGACTCCTCACTTTTGTCGATCCTTCCATTTTTGGCATTTGCTGTCTGGGGTTAACATAGGCTCCTTAAGCATTTTAGATGCACGTTACACTTGAATTCATGCTACCTGTTGTTATGATAGCATTTGCAGCCTGTGAAACAGCTGTTGGCATAGCATCATCTGCTATGTCTTCCAACACATATGGTGCAATGTCCAAAATTGTAACTGCTAGAACGTTAAATTTTATTTTTGCCAACTGTTATACTGATCCCCTTAACGTGGTACTAAAAAACCTGGACCATGGACTAATTCTACTTCACACAGCTTAATAATTAGCCTCACAAGACTATTGCTTTTCTTTCTTTCTTTCTCTCTTTCTTTCTTTTCCTGTATTGATTGATTATTTTTACTAAAAGAGTTATTTTTTTCTTCATGTGTATTTGCCTGTGTGTGTGTGTGTGCTGGTCCCTACAGAGGCCAGAAGAGGGCGTTGGATCCCCTGTAGCTACCTTATGTGGGTGTTGGGAACTGAACTTGCAGGAAGTATAAATGTACTGCTGAGCCATCTCTCCAGAGCCCTTAAGCCCTACATTGACACAGAGGAGCACTATTCCGCTCTACCTCCTGAGTGCTAGGGTTATTGGCTTGGATCAGACCACCAGCATCACAGTTAGGGCTGTGGTTTTATCACAGGCTGGCTCAGGCTGTTCCACATAGCAGATCATCACCGTGCCTTCTGGGGGACACACTCAGCTCCTAGAACCCTGCACTCTGCATGCATCTAGTTCTTGCATCATGGCGCTGAAGCTCAGCCAGGGGGTTCAGCTAGAATTTGAAGCAGGTGCACCTGCCCCAGAGGCCATTCTCTGGACCACTTCTCCTTTAATTCTATCAGATGGTCTGAGAACCAGTTCATTTAGGAATAGTATCTAATGTATATAATTTGAACACATGCAAGGGGTGCAAAAAAAAAAAAAAAAGATCACAGCTGCTCCCAGGACTTCCTTGCTCATTCGGTCAGTCCCCCGAAGGCCCTGGCAATAATGTCTTCCCTGGTCACCCCTCCTCCACTGGCCTGTGACTCACAATGATGTCCCCGCCTTTGACAAACTGCAGGCGCATCTGGAACACAGTGATGTCCAGGAGGTAGATGAAGTCGCACAGGTAGTCCATAAGTAGCCAGAGGTGGATGTTGTCTGGCTGCTGGTACGGGAAGGCCCAGCGCACGGGAATCAGCCAGCAGTTCCAGTTCCAGGCCAGCACCACAAAGAACAGCCACAGGATGTACATGAGGTCTGAGGAGGACAGAGGTAGGCTTGAAGGCCAGCAAGAGAGGGCCCTTCGCCCGGGCAACTGGGTGTGGATTTCATCACGTGGAAGACAGACAGATGGACAGGGAGGTAGATGAGTAGATGAATGGATGGGTGGACATGGAGGCCCCTGATAGGCCCTGAAAGATCAAGTCTTCTAAGGAGAGGGTGTGGTGACATTGTTAGATAATGACAGTTAAGTAGTGACCCCTTTTGTTTTCCTTCTTTCTGAAATTTAAAAAAAAAAAAACAACATTGCATTCATTTATTTATGGGGAGTGGGGCATATGGGTACTGCAGAGCATTTTGGAGGTCAAAGGTTAACTCTTGGGGGTTAATTCTTTCCTTTCATCATGTGGGTCCTGGGGATAGAACTTGGACTGCCATATCGAATTTGCCCACTGATCTCACCAGCCCACGAACAGGGCTTGACGATATAGTTTCCATCCTAGGAAATCCAGAGCAGTAAATGACACGTGGGGAGTGGACAGACGGCTGAACAGGCAGGTGGGTGGATCACTCGGTGTCACTTGGTATGTTAGGGACCTAGTTGCCACCAGGGTTAGAGTCCTACCCCTGGGAACCTCCCTGTTCAACTCTGAGGAACTTCCTCCCTGGCACCTTGGTCTTCTCAAAGCCACAGGAATTCGCCAGCTGAGAAAGCCAGGAACTCCAGCGAAGTGTGGTGCATAGCGGGAGGGCCCTGGGTCAGGACTACTACAGAATGGGCTTACAGAGAATCTGCCGAACTCTGCCCTGCCTTCGCTCAGAGCTGGGGCTCCAGGAAGGAGGACTTGGCCAAGGTCAAGGGGAGGAGTCTAGCTGGCAGCATCTGAAGGTAGTACACATTCCTCTGTGCCTCGACTTTGTTGTCTATAAGATGGGTGTGGCCTGTGCTCTAGTCCAGGGATTTGTGTTGAAGGGTCGGGCAGGGACTTGTGGAGTCATTTGGAAAGCACAGGGAGTCATGGACCACAGTCCATGGTGTTGAACCCTGCCTCCCCATCTCTCTCAGGTTCTCCAGGGAACTCACTGGTCAGAGGGTCGATGCTCTGCGGGAACTGGTACGTCTTCCAAGGCCTGCGCTTGAACTTGCAGCAAAGCATGTCGCAGTAGTGCTCCTCCTCTGCCGCCTCTGCCTCCACGGGCTTCGGGGCTGGGGCTGCTTCTGGGGCCTTCTTGGCTGGGGCTGAGGGGTGACATCAGTGACTTACTCAGAATGCTAAAGGACTCAACCAACTTGGGGACATGCTGGTTCAGACTTTTTAGAGTAGGACTCCGCTCTGTCATTATCTGGCTGGCACTCCTCCTCCTGTGGCTCTGTGACACTTGGTGACAGAAGCCATGGCTCTTGGGGCTCCAACACATCTGTGTGTCTAGTGTTAGATATGTGACATCAGGCTCTGCTAACCTGTCATGGGCATTTATCCCATGTACATGACCCTTATCAGAAAAACCTAGAAAATATCCCTGGAAAAAAAAAAAAAAGCTTGTTCACCAGGCTCGCAGGAGTCAGAAGCAGGTGAATCTCAATGAGTTCGAGACCAGCCTGGTCCACAAAGTAAGTTACAGGCTGAGAAGGGCTACCCAATAAGACCCTGTTTTTAAAAGAAAATACTTTCATTTTCTTTCTCTGTCTCTGGTTTCTGATAGTGTCTCACTATGTAACCCAGACTTGTGATCCTCCAGCCTCAGACTCTCAAGTGCTAGGGACTCCAGGCATTTGTCACCTTGCCTGGTGACTCCTTAAAGAAAGGAGAGGTTAGGCCATCTCATACCTGTAATTCCAGCCTGTGGGAGGAATTGCCATAAGTTTCAGGCCAACCTGGGGCTACTGGGTGAATTCAGAACAGCTGGGGCTATAGAGTGAGATCTGGTCTCAAAACAAACAAACAAACAAACAAAAAAAAAAAAAACAAATAGACAAAACCTGTTCAGGTGGCCCCAGCAACGCATGGGTGGTCCTGAACATTAGTACCACCTGTTCTCCAGAGCAGCTGCAAGACTGAGATAGACAAACCAGCCGCTGTGCCCTATGGGAGAAGGCAGGAGAGTCTATCAACCACCCGCTTGTGAGAAGGCCAAGTTCGCCTTGAAAACCTTCTTCCTCTCCTGAGCACACATATAAGCTCCAAATTCAGAGTTTGGGGGTCTGGGCTTTTCTCATACACCCCCAACCATTTGCTTCTGCCATGCCTCCCCAGCAGGAGTTGATGGTGTTTCTTGAATACCCCATCCTCCTTAGCTGTGGCCACCTCCATCTCCACTCACAGGGCTTGGGGCTCTCCTCATCAGAGGTGACATCAGGCTCAATGAGCTTCTCCTTGACCTTCTCTGTCCGCTCCTTGAACATCTTCACCAGCTCCTGGAGACGGTCATTGATGATGGCGCTGTTCTGGCTGGCTGTGGAGGCTGCACGGTCCTGGCCACTGTGGAAACACAGCTGAGGATGAATACAGGACGGGAAGGGTCCCCAGGATCCCAGGCCTATGCTGGGAAACGTTCATGTCTCCTCTTCTGGCAGAGCCCAAGGGAGGTCAATCCATTCCTTCTGACAATGTCAGACCCTGCCCACTCTGGGTCCACTCTCTTAGCTTCTGGAGCAACTGAGAGTTTAGGCCACCATGCGTAGCTCAAGATTTCTCTTTCTAATCTTGGTCATAACATCTACATAGACTACAGCAGAGCCACTGTCACTTGGGTCCCTAAAACTTGCAGGAAACAGAGCCTTCTGCTGACCCGAAATACACAAGTAGTTGACTGAGAATCTCACATATGAGAGCCCAGCTATCAGAATGCGATGAAAATGCAGGATCCCAGGGCACTGTCCAGGGCTGTGTGGAGCCTGGAAATCTGATTTAACAAGCTGCCAGATAGGAACCTACAGCAGATCCTATGGTCTTATTCTACCTACTGACTTATTTGGGGTTCAGTGCCAAGATCTTTGGTGGGGAACGGGAGGCATTCCTTGGTCTCTGATCCCTGCTGAAATGAGCACATCTGGCCTAGAGTCCAAGCCCACCCTACTAAGTCTGTAGCACCCCTGGGCCAACCAGGAAAGTCCTGGGCAGGAGAGCTGGCCCTGCCTTGCTGCTCCAGAACATGAAGTTCACCTTGTGTGGGGTTCTGAAAGCACCCCGGTTCCTGCTCCTCTCCTCGTCTGCTCATCCCAAGCCAGTCTCTGAGACCAGGGTGGGGGGCTCTACTTACTCAGCCTCCTGTGGGGTGGTCGGGTCTGACCAGGCAACCACTGGGGACTCAGCTGGTGACAGGGCCTTGAGCTCTTCGGCTTCATCATCCTGAGAAGGTAGCTTCTTCCTGTAGAGACCCAGACAGGTAAGGGGCCTTCAGAGAAGGCAGGCTAAGGGAGGTAAATGGCTGCCTTTGAGCTGGTTCCAGGGAGGCAAGATGGCCTCAGTGTGCATAACTCTCAGCAGTCTGGTCCGAGGTGAACAGCATGGGCTTGTATCATGTGTGTGCCCTTGGAGTCTGATCTCGACACAACACTTTAAGCTACCTCCATCTCTTCCTCTGTAAATGGCACTGAAGCTACCCAATGAAATAAAGAGGTATTTGTCCCTCAGTCAACTCTCTGCCTAAGTGTCCTTCTGCCTCCTGCTTCTGATCTGAAGCCCCCCCACCTTATCATGCCATCCTCCATCTGTGAGACAAAGCCATGGAGTACAATCCCCACCTCATAGTGTAACCTTGAAAAACTCCCCTGCTCCTTAACTCTAGGCTCCCTAACTAGAGAACAAAGCCTATCTGAGGGAGCCCTGTCATCCAGGAAGCCACAGGCTGTTGTTTTTGAAGCCACCAGTAACTTGTCTGATTAGGCCTGAAGGTCCACAGGTCAGAGCCTGTGGGTGGCATGAGCTTGGCACTATCTGACATTGCCATCTGAGGGCTAAATCTCCGGATTGTCCCAGCCTCTTCCTCAAGAGTGGGGATGAGTTGCTTTACGGAAAAATCCAAAGACCTGGGAAAGAGAGAAAGGCAGACATTTCTTAACACTACCAAGAGAGCCATCCCCGGGCTCAGAGAAAGAACGGCTTAGGGTGGCGTACAGTAAGTCACAATGATGGTATCTGCAAGTCAGGCCAGCGTCTAGGAATGATTTTTCTGGGCCTCTAGGGATCTCTGTATGTGTCTGTTTGTGCCTGTGTGTGAGTGTGTTCCTGTTTCTCTCTTGTTTTCTTTTTCTTTTTTAAACAGGGTCCCTGTCATGTGGCCTGAGATGGTTTCAAACTTGTGATCCTCTTGCCTTAACCTTCTGAGTGCTGAGGTTAGATGCATGTGCGATCAGCGTATGGTTTAGAAACAAACATTTTATGAGTTAACGAATGTATAAGCGAAGATCAGCCGTTTCCTAAAGACTTGTCTTATCATGTAAACACAAAGTACCCAGCTTTAACATGTGGAGCCAAGAGTCTAGGGACACAGATAGGCATGCTAGCACAGGGAGGCAACACGTTAGCCTGTCAAATGGGGATCAGAAGAGCAGAGAAGAAGATGAGGGCTTAGGACTTACACTTGGGTGAACCCCAAATGGGAATAACATGGCAATGCACATGGATGGGCCCACAGAAGAGGGACAACTTTTTGGATAAAATAAAATAAAAAGTTATGATAGGTGTGATGGTCATACCCCCCAAAGTCCCAGCACTTTGTGGGGGGTGGATAACAGGCAGGAAGCTTGTGAGGTCAAAGCAAGCCTGGACTCTGTGGTCAGACACTGGCTCAAAAAAAGAAAGGAAGGAAGGAAGAATGGAAAGAGGAGAAAAGACAGAAGGAGAGTGTTGGGACAGAGTGTGGCTACAGAGTCTGCCCTGCTGTGAGGACTGGGTGCTGTGTGCTGAACTCAGTGCACTGTGATTAGCTAGGGGCACACAGGCTGCTCCAGCTGTGGCCTTTAACCATGACACTGTGGCAACACAGTGAAGCACTTTGGTGGGTAGATGGAGAGAATCAGTGGCCCAAAGTTGTCTTCTGACCCCTCACACGTGCATGCCACGGCACATGCACAAGCTAAGTAAGTAAATAAGTAGATGTAATAAAAACCTGTTCTTGATTAGGATGTGAGATGCTGAACTAGAAAAAAAAAAAATTAAGAGAGGAAAAATAAACAAGACCCAGCACTCTGGCAACTGATAATCACATAAGCAGTTGTGCTGCCAAAATGTAAAATAAAGCAAAACAAGTGGTGGGGCACAGAGGGGCTGGAGAGATGGCTCAGCAGTTAGGAACACCGGCTGCTCTTCCAGAGGACCAGAGTCCAATTCCCAGCACCCACACGGCAGCTCGCAATTGTCTGTAACTCCAGTCCCGGAGGGTCTGACACCCTCACACAAATGTACATGCAGTCAAACCACCAATGTAAATAAAATAAAAGTTAATAAATTATTTTAAAAAAAGAGGGGCAGATGTTATTTGTCACATTTTGTGTATACGTAGACATTAGCATTAGCATTCCTCTGTGTCCGCACCCAAGAGTGTCTGGGATAGGTCTCCTCTAAGAATGCTTCTTCTGACCACCAGCAGAGGAGGTCTCAGTCCTGCTGTTTCCCATCTCTAACAGCTGCCAAATGGGCTAGAGGCACAGCTGGGACAAAAGAGCAAGCAAAGCATCCTGGGTAACCTTTGGGCAGCTGCGGCAGAGCCCGGAACAGCGAGGGTGTCTGATTGGTCAGGAGCCGGCAGTGGTCTCTCCGGTGAAGAGAACTTCTCCTCTGGGATGAGGGGTCCCCTGTCAGCATCTGTGTCTTCCACCTGGAGCTCTGGGTGCTCTTTCGTGGCTGGTACTGGGGAGAGCGAGGAGGGGAGAGTGAGAGGGAGAAGCCTGATCCTGGGACTCACGGGAGGGTCTCTGGTGGCTTTGCCTCCCTGTGGGTCCCTTAGTCAAGCTCCATGCACCATGAGGCCCTTTGTGTGTCACTACCGCCCCAGCCCCAAACCAGGAGCTGGAAAATCCGACTCAATGCCCCAGAACTCTCTCTCTTTGCTCTCCAGCATGGAAAACAGCAGCGACCTGGGGAGGCGGGGACTAAGTGTCACACTGACAAGTCCATCTGCTTCCCTCCCAAGGTAGGAGAAACCAGGTCTCCTAAGCCTAGAGGAGCCTTGGATTCTTGAAGAGACTCCAATTCAGATGTATTTGCTGTCTTGGCCATGTGTTTACCTGTGCGGTATTTGCATATATACCAGGAGCCCCCCAGAAGTTGCCTGCTGCCTAACTGGACCTCTAAAAAGCCTGGGCCTTCTTCCTCAGAATCAGATACTTCCTGGGGAGCCTGGACATGGAGGACTCAGGATGCTGGAAGGCTGACTATTGCAGTGAGCCTTAAAGGCAGCAAGCCACAGGCCTGCTCCACAGTGAGGCAGGAAAGAGACACTGAACTGAAATAGCTATCCCTGGGATGTTTCTGTTCGTGGCCACCATGAGAAATCCCAAGCATAGCTCACAGCTATACAATGGGAAGGGAGCCTCAGAACTGGGTGTTTGTTTTGCTAAATCATAAGCCCCCTTGGAGTAGGACAGCAAGAATGGGAAAGTTTTTTGTTTGTTTGTTTTTAACTGAGGCAGATGGTTTGCTAGATTCACAAGAGGTGCTCCAGGTTGAGGGGAAAAGGAGGTCTCATCTACTGCCCACTAGTCCCCATGGGAACAGAAGAGGAAGGACCCTAAAGGTTAGACCCTCAGTCTCAGTACTGACCCCAGCATGGGGTGCTACTCCACCCCACCTGCCCTACTACCCACCACTACCATCCCCCAGCTAAGAGGAGAAAGAACCAGCTGGCAGAGGGCAGTTCAGATGAGACAGGTTTATAGTATATTGATTTCTAGACTAATAATACTAGAAACAGAAACATTACTGAAACACTGAGACAGTGTTTGCTGTTGAGCACTTTCCACGTGCTTATAAGTCAGCATTCCCTTCCTCCCTCTTCTTTTTCGAAGTTTAAAAAAATTACATTTAGTAAGCCAGGCATTGTGAGGCATGCCTTTAAACCCAGCTCAGGAGGCGAAGGCAGGTGAGTATTTTGAGTTCGAGGCCAGTTCCAGAACAGACAGAACTAAACAGAGAAACCCTGTCATGAAAGGAAATTACATTTATTATGTGTGGGGTAGAAGCATATGCCATAGCTTGTGTTCTCTGTGTGTGTATGTCCGGAAGTGTGTGTGTGTGTGTGTGTGTGTGTGTGTGTGTGTGTGTGTGTGTGTGTGTAGGTTACAGGACAACTTGTGGAAGTTGGTTCGCCCCTTCCATCATGTGGATTCTGGGGATTGATCTCAGGGCACCAGGCTTGGTGCCAAGCACCTTGGCCCACTGAGTCATCTTGCTAGCCATCCTGCCTTCCCTTTCCCCTTTCCTTCCCTTCCCTTCCTTCCAGGGTCTCACTATATAGCCCAGGTTGGCATTGAATTCCCAATCTTCCTGCCTCAGTCTACCGTGCTTGTTTACAGAGGCTTCCTGGAACTCCCTCTTGTAGCCCAGGCTGGCCTGGGACTCAGAGATCTGCCTGCCTCTGCCTCCTGAGTGCCGAGACTAAAGGCGTGCGCCACCAACACCCGGCTTCTGGTATCTGCTTTTAAATGTCAAGTATTTACATCTCTTCTCTTCCACCACAGCCCCCGAAATGGGGTCTTGCTGTGTTGGTTTGAGCTGGCTGTGTGTTCTGGGCTCAATCAGTGTTCTTGGCCGAGCTTCCTGAGGGTCTGGGACTGTAGGTTCTCAGTACGTCAGGGTGTGTTAACCTCCCAGCAGCTGTGTGGGGCAGCGGTCACTCTGCTTCCATTTTGTCCATAAGGGAACTGAAAGGTAGGAAAGTTCAGAAACCTGCTGCACATTTAGACCCAGCTCAGATGGGCTAAGGCTGACAAACCAATTTCGAGTTTTGCTGTTCTCCTTTTATTTTGAGGCAGGGTCCTGCTATGTACCCCAGGCTATCCTCAAACTCGAGATCTTCCTTCTTCAGCCTCCCAAGTGCTGGGATCACAGACGGGCACCGCCACACCCAGAGCAGGAACTCTCTGCTTGCTGCACCTCTTGGTTTCCACCTGTAGCACCTAAAGTCCTTGTGCTGTGGCTGTGGCATCGCTGCGTTAGCCACGTCCTTGTGGTGCTGCTGGGGGTGTTTCCCAGCTGGAGTCCCCAGTGTCCGGGGAGGACATAGGCGATTCCACACACACAGACCAGAAAAGGGAGACAGAGAATGAGACCGTGACACTACTGTCACTCTCCTTCTTGAGCACAGAGGGGGCCAGTTAGGTCAGTGCTTCTGTGGCCTTGTCAATGCCTCTTGGGCACAGAGGAATCCCCTCTGGGCTCCAAGCCTTCAGTGGACTCTGTATCTCATGAAAACACATGAGAAATCTTGGCTCCATTTTCCCCCCTGTGTGTTTGTGGTTACTCCTACTGAGGCTTTCTGCTTCTGTTTCTGTTCCTGGGATTTGTTTCATTTTTTTTTTATTTTTATTTATTTATTTTTTTTTAATTTTGAAGTAGTCTTGATTTACAGCCCAGGCAGGCATTGAACTCAGGCTCCTCCTGCTTCAGCCTTCCTGAGGGCTGGGATAGGCCTAGCCTCCTAGTTAGCTTTACCTGTTGACTGGACATAGCCCAGATTCATGTGAGAGTTTCTGGTGAGAGTTTCTGGTGGGAGTTGCCTCCATCAGATTAGCCTGTTGGACATATCTGAGAAACATTTTCTTAATTGCTGATTGATGTGGGGGAAATCTAGCCAAGCCAGGGGGAGCGGGCCAGCAAGCAGCACTTCTCCGTGGTTTCTGCTCCAGGTTCCTGCCTTGAGCTACTCCTGCCTTGGTTTCCTTCAGTGATGGACTGGGATCCAGAAGTGTAAGCTAAAATAAACCCTTTTATTCAGTACTTTATCACTGCAACACAGAAGCAAACTGTTGACCCCTTTTGTTTAAGGCAAACCACAGAGCAGTAGTGCTGAGACCAGCTACCAGCAGACAGAGCCCAGGTGTCACCCCTCATTGCAGGCATGAGCTCACCCCATTCTGTGCCCACTGTGAGCCAGGAAGAGGAGACAAGGACAACCGGGGCCCTTTCTTATGGAGTGTCCTGTTCCTGCTACTGCTCTGATCTCAGAGGCGGCCTGGCTCAGTGTCAGCACACATGGCAGTCACATTAAAAGGGCTTAAATCAAGGCAGAAAGGGACAGAGGTCACCTTGGAGCTCCTGTACTCCCCAAGCACTTTGTCATTAGCCAGTGAGCAGTAGCAGCCCAGGGACTAATTGGAACAGGCCCTCAATCTACGCCAAACCCCAAGAACCCCTTCTCCTGGCCTGCCTGCACCTGCTTCCTTCTCCCTGCACCTGCCCACTTCTCCTGCCTGCACCTGCCTGAAACTGCCCATTTCTCCTGTCTACACCTGCTTGCTTCTTCTGCCTGCACCTGCCTGTTTCCAATTTTTCTACAACAGGAACTATGAATGGCCCTCAGAAAGTGCAGCAGACTCTCACGGTCACCCAAGTCTATTTACAATGGACCCCCACATCACTCTGCCATCTGATTTTTCCTCCTTCCATGGCCTCTGGCCATTCTTTGAAAGTATTTTTATTAATTCTTGAGGATTTCATACAATGTACCTTCATCATATTCATTCCCAACTCCTCCCAGATCCATCCCACCACCTCCCTAACTCCCCCAAACTTCATGTTCTTTTTTAATTTTTAGAATAAGCCATCAACTTCAATTTGGGCTGCCCATATAAACTTCTGGGTAGGAGGCCATCCGACGGAGCATCATTGACCAACCAGGAGCCATATACTTAAAGAGAACTGACTCCCTTCCTCCCAGAAGCTATCAACTGTCCATAACACTGCACTTAGGGGTGGGGGTGACTCCTGCCCCTTGAAGCGGCATTCCCCCCAGCTTCATGCTCTAGAGAGCTGACTGATTTTTTTTTTTTTAATTAGAGTGGGAATGGCTGCCGATATAAAATGTAGTTGAGGGCCTAAATTGCTAATTGTGACATTTTAGGCATCTTGAAAGAAAAGCAACCCCCCTCCAGTCACTACAAAGCAGGAGGAAGGTCTGTAGAGGAAGGGGGGGGGTTTCCATGAGCACAAAGTATATTCCCACAGCATTGCACACAGGTGGGAAGACAGCCCAAGCCATGCAGAAACCCTACTATGCCATGTCCCAAGCATGCTGGGGCAAGATCACACTACCCAGGCGACGGATGGAGCTCCTGATCTCCTTGGTGAAGTTGGAGTTGGACAAGGCTGTCCTCCGGGAGACGAGGACAGGGATGCGGGTGACTGTGGGACGGTAGCTGGGCACATTGGGGAGGTGCTCTGCTGGGTTTGGGAGGCCAGGTCTGGGGCCCTCCTGGCCAGGTGGCTGGTCCTGAACCAGGCGATTCAGCTCCATGTTCAGGCCTGGTTTAGCCATGGTACTGAGTCCCGAAGGTGGCAGGCAGAGGCGTGACCCTGGGGGCTGTAATCAGGAGCCAAGTTGAGGGGTGGGGTACAGGCGGGGCTCCTCCCCACAGGAACACAGACCAGCCTAACACCTGTCTGCCGTGGCAGCAGTCACGCTCAGTTCTGAAGCACCCACTCCTGTCCCCAACACTCAACATTAAGAGCATCACCGAGTCACCAAGATGGTTCATCCAGTAGCTTCTAGACACTTCCCAGAGCCCTGAGTCTGCTTATCAACCACAGTAGTAGTCCCCATATCAGGTGCAAAAGATGCCAGAGGTGGAACCTCAGAACGCAGGGTCCAACACGCTGAGCTCAGTGCGATCTTCCCATTCAAAGAAACCCTGCAGCCAATTCACCATCCTTCCAACCAAAGACAGACAGCTGTGCTAGGGCCCTGGGGTCCACGGGTTGCATTCTAGACTCACTAGAGGATGCTTATGTGGTCCTGACACCCAGCCTTGCTCCAGCTATCAGAGAAGTGGGCCTCAAAGTTATTGCCTCAAATGCTAACACGAAGACAAATCACCAGGAACTAAGCAGGCTCCACAGGGCTTGGTAGAACCTGAATTCTGCATTCCTAACCAGTTTCCAGGGGACACTGAAGCTGTCGGCTTTTGAGTAAGGAAGAACTACTTTCCCAGACTACTTGGGAAAGGGGACAAAGCCAGCTTGACTACTTCTGTTTGGTCCTAGCTTTCACATCTCTGTAGATGCCCAGTGTCCAGCCTGGACACCATAGGGCCTTTCCGATGAGTGTTGATGTCGATAGAGAAAACTTTTGAATGACAGGCTGCACCATCATTCAGCCTGTGTGGGAGGTCCTAGCATTGCTGCATTCTGAGAGATCTAGCTCTGGGTCCTCAGCAAGGAGGCGCTAGAAGCTAAGGTAGCCTGTGCCATCACTTTTTGCTTACACTGGGACACAGCATGCCTCAGTTTTGTTATCTGTAAGATAATCTGTCGGCCTCACCAGGCAACTCAAGGGCCAGTAGCTTGAAGAACAGAATGTGGGGGTCCATAAATAATGCAGCCCTGCAGACCAGGATGTCTTTGTCCAGGGGTGATGGGCCAGCCTCCTCCTTTGCACCCAGTCCCTGGGGTTCCCGGGTATGGTGGTTTGAATGAAAATAGCCACCCACAGGCTCATAGGGAGTGGCACTATTAGGAGGTGTGGTCTTGTTGGAGGAAGTATGGCCTTGTTGGAGGAAATATGTCACTGGAGGTGGGCTTTGAGATTTCAAATGCTCAAGCCAGGCCCAGTCTCTCTCTCTCTTCCTGCTGTCTGCCCATCAAGATGTGGAACTCTCAGCTCCTCTCCAGCACCATGTCTGCCTGTGTGCCGCCATGCTTCCCTCTATGATGGTAGTGGACTAAACCTCTGAACCTGTAAGCCAGCCCCAATTAAGTGTTTTTCTTTATAAGAATTGACATGGTCATAGTGTCTTTTCACAACAATGAAACACTGACAAGATAACAGGCCTGGTTTTGGGGTGGTAGAGAGGACCACAGTAAAAAGCTGGGTATAACTGGAGCTCCCCACCTAGGACATGCACAATAAAATGGGAGTGTGGCCACAGAGATGGGGCGTGGTCACACCATTTACAGGCTCTGTGCCCTCCACCCTCAGGGTCTCTGCACAGGTAATGGTGAATTTTCCCTGAGAGGAGGTGGTATGAGGGACTGGCAGGAAAACACCCCCAACACTCTGGGAGTCATTTATCCAGTATCTTTGGGTGACATCATCCATTTGAAATAATGTGGCTCCAAAACACAGAGGAGGGTCTTTGCCCAGGACAGAATGGTGGAACCCTAGGCAGGAAGGAGATGGAGGATATAAAAGAGGGCCGCCCACCCCGAGATGCCACTAGCCTTCAAGTCCTAGAGCATCCTTGTACAGCCTCACTCCTACCTGCTGAGTTTGTGGCCTCCTCCTCCTGCTTCTGTTCCTCCTCCTGCTTCTCCTCCTCCTGCTCTTCTTCCTCTTGCTTCTCGTCCTTCTTCTCCTCCTGCTGCTTCTCCTCTTCCTCCTCCTCCTCCTCTTCCTTCTCTTCTTCCTCCTCCTGCTTTTCTTCTTCCTCCTCCTCCTGCTGCTTCTCCTCCTCCTCTGGCAACTCCTGCAGCGACACATAGAGAGGACAGTGGGTGCCCCACTGGATTCCCCTCAACTCCTATCCCAGTACCAACCAGGGCAGCCCATCTTCTGGGCCTTCCAAGGAAGTGGCTTATTACCTGCAGAGGGCAATATGCCTAGGAGCCCAAGGCCCTAAACCCAGGGGACAAAGCCACCCCATCAGCCACCCCCAGAATCTTTACTCCAGGACCACACCTCCCTTAGTATGTCAGCCCCTTGGGGTACCCCTATGATTTCAGCCCTCTCTGTCCTATGGACAGCTCACCAGCAAACCCCATTCCCAACCCCTTCATCAACGGCCCCAGGTTCCCTGGGCTTTGAACACTCTACCTGGAGTGATTCTATCTGTGGCTGTGTCCTGCCTAGCTGGCACTGGTCCTCATCAGCCTGTACCACCAAACAGCTATCCAGCAGGACACTGAAATCCAACAGAGGAAAGAGCCAGTGTTAGCGGAAGTTGGCATTTCCAAACACTGCTGAAGGTCAACTCTGACCAGGAACAGGGGACACAGATGTCAGAGATTATATCACATCCACACTGACAATCTATTGTCTGAAGCAGGGGCCTGCAGTAAAGGCCATGGTTATGCAAGGTAAGGGGCTTTCCCAAGGAAGTGGCTTATGTACTGGGCCTCAAAGATGGCTTCAGACATGGGGAGAGGGCCGGTCCAGAAAGAGGATGCCATAGTGGATGCCCAAGGGAGCATCTCTGGGGTGAAGCCCATTCAGAATATTTACCCTGGGTTTCCCCAGATCTGATAGAAACCTTAGTGGCTGCAAGCAAGGAAAAGAATGTAAGAAAAGCAAGGGCTGGTGGGTAGCTCAGGGGTAGAGTGCTTGTCTGGCATGTGAGAGGCCCTGGGTTCCATCCCCAGTATGGTGGTGGGGTGTGGAGAGAGGTGAAGTGACCCAACCAAAATCACAAACCTTAACCCAAGGCACTCCTTCCCCATGAGCGCAGTGCCAACAGTGCAACGCTGAGGGCTTCTGACGTCACTGGCTCAGATGAGAAGTATACATGAGTGACAGGGCCAGGAATACAGAAGGCCTGGGGAGGGGCAGGAGGAGACTGTGGCAAACAAGGGAACTCTTGTCTGTGTGAACGGGGTCCCACTCTGTTTGGAATGAGGAGCTAGGAATATCAGATCTCCTCTCTTTCCACAGAAATCTGAACCAGGTTTTTCTGGTGGAATGTCCTGACATCTGAATCCAGAAGAGCTGGGCAATCCCAGGACCCAGGAAGTCAAAGAGGGAGGATCAGAAATAAAAGACCAGCCTTGGTTTTATAGCAAGTTTGAAGCTGAGCTACATAAGAACCTATCTCAAATACCTCATGTCACCCCCGCCTGCCTGCATGCACACACAAGATTCAGCCTCTAGGCAGAATTGGGCCCTTAGATATCTGTGTGTGACTTCTATGTCAGAATGATAACTCAGAACTGGGGCTAAGATGGAGTGTGTGTGTGTGTGTGTGTGTGTGTGTGTGTGTGTGTGTGTGTGCGTGCGCGCGCGCGCTTGAATAGGGTCTATGTTGTCCAGACCAGTCTAGAACTTGCCATGTATTGGAGGCTGGCCTAGAACTTGTGATCCTTCTGTCTCTGCTTCTCTGATGCTGGAATCCCAAGCATGCACTGCCAAGGATGGACTCTAACATGACTTTTGTAGTTAGAACTAGGCTGTGCTTTCTAACAGCCCTACCTGGCCCTCCGGGCCCTGTCTCCTCCCAATCACAGCGGATGGTCCAAGGTGTCATGTCTACCTGGAGGCTATGCCTCAGCTCTCCCAAGGTGGGTAAGCAGGGGCTGGGACAGGGTGTAGAGGAGTCTGTGTGAAGCCTGCTGCCAGGGACTGTGACGGCAGCGTCCTTGACTGTGTGCCAAGTCCTGTGCCCAGCTCTTTGCAACATTATCATCTCTCTGCTTCTTTACCCAAACACTCCCTACCAGGGTTGTGGTGAGATGGTTTCAGTGTTTCAGCTCAGAGAGGCCCACAGGAAGCCTGTGGTCACACAGCCTTCACAAGGTGAGTCCAGGCATGGGCGCTTGCTCCGATACCCTGCAGTCACCCCGGATGTCTACACTGCCACTGCCTCACGTCAGATTTTGACCATGTCCTGGGACATTAACCTTCATGGGTCTCTTCGCCCCTAAAAATATGTTAAAATTACTTCACAACAGCATTTGATGGAGAACAGTGTTAATTTGTATCTTGCAATGTGTTCTTGTGTCTAAAGTTCTTTTGGTCTGTTTTTAAGAGAAATTAAAAGTTTCTTAGGTTGGAGAGCTTGCCTAACACGCACAAGGCCTTAGGTTCAGTCAAAGAAATGTTCAGTGTTCCCTGGGACCCCTCACATATTTCAGTGCTGTGCCTCCTGCCATCAGCAGAAGTTGGCCTCATGAAGATGGCCTCCTGCCCTGAGGGCCTGAGTGGATTCTTCTAAAAACAGCCACTTCCTCCCAGGGTCAGGGGTCTGTGGCCTTGGGCACCTGGAACCCTGGGGATACCTATGTCTATTTTGGTGTCAAAACAAACAAACAAGCAAGCAACAACAACAAAAACAAGGCCTTTTGTGGGCTGCCTGAGGTCAGAGGGTCAGGGGGCCTGAAACGGAAAAGCTGTAAGAATGCCAGGTGTCATCCCAGGATTCTTCTCTCTAAACACAGTGAGATGCATTTCGCTTTGGAGGAGCCAGGCTTAGCCCCGCACTTCCTGGCGGGGCAGCCAAAAACACCGCTCTGCACCTCAAAGTGCCTGTCTGTGAGGTGGGCACAGTAACAGACTTGCCATGCCTGCCGTCTCAGCAGTGATTAGCAGCTCTTTTTTATAACTGCTCAAATCACTCTTCCGGCTAACCCCAGAGGCAGCAGGTCAGGACACCGCAGACGTTCTGATAAACAACCTCGGCTAGCAAACAACCTACTGGTGCAACCGTGGCCCTGAGCACATTGTCAGAAGCTGCTGAGGGGTCTCTACCAAAGCCTACTCAACAGTGTGCCCCATACTTCTCATGGCTCCCTCTTGTCTAGCAGGCGCCCCCTCAACTTCTAGAAAGTTCCCAAGTGCCAGGGATCTCTGAGCAGAAGAGATCTGGGCTGGGTAGGCATCTAGCAGGCCTCTGACTTCTGGATTACGGATTAAGGTTCCGCCATGCCAACGTCTACGTTTAGCAGACTTCTCCTCCCCACCCCCACTGCCACAGGCCGTGCCCCCCAGGTCACCTTCAGCATGCTTCTCCTCTGAAATCCCAGCTCAGAAGGAAGAGAGGCCAAGAGCCCAGAGACAGGAGCAGCCACCTACTTGGGTCTTTCGGGCTCTGCTAGTCGGGAGGCCCATGCTGCAGTAGGTCCGTTTGGGGCCGTGACAGTCACACCAAGCCTGGGACTGGAGCATACGAGTGGAGCCGGGAAGAGCGCTGGGTCAGCCAGGACAGCAGTGGCTGTGATGCTGTGATTGGCTCGGCATGGAGCCACTGGCCCTTCCTGGTTCTAGCCACACCAAGGGGCTATGCAGGGAACTGCAGGAACGCCCCAGGGAGGGCAGGTAGGGACCATGGGCCAAGGTTGCTAGGAAAAGCAGAGCTATTGCCTGCAGAGACAGGGTTGCTAGGCGACTGTCTGTGTTACCGGGGGCCTTCACGTCATCACTAACCTGTGTCTCTGCAAAGCTGGCCAAGGGCATCCCTCCCTAGAGAGTAACAGCCCAGCCCAGCCTGTCCCCAGCCTCACATCTTCTGAGTGTGTACCTGGGACCACTGAGTGTCAGCAAAGCTCTGTTCTTCCCTGAGCCCAGGCCCAAAAGCTCTCTGACTTTAAAACTGCGGGTGATCACTCGTGTGGGTATGTGTGCTCCAGGTGTCTGGGCTCTGTGGCCACATGCCAACACATACATGGGTGCCTCTATGCACACATGTGAGCCTGTGGGATGATGCATGCGTGTAAATGTGTATGTGAGTGTGTGTATATGTGTCATACATAGACACAGGCATGCTCAGCTATGCACGGTGTTTGAGAGCACGTGCATAGCTGTACGAACATTTGGGTAGGCCTGTATGGCCACTGGCCTTTGAGGGTGTCTCAGTTCAAAAGCAGGGCACATTCTAGAATTTTCAGGCACTCAGGGGTCAGGGGGGGAGCGACCCAGGACCCAGAGACAACACTCTGCACAGAGCTGGGTGGAAGGCAGAACACACACCAGGCTGCACAGTGAAGAGGCCATCTCTGGCACTCCCACCTAGCTCTGGTGTGGGGGGAAGACCCAGAGGGCAGAAATGGGCGGCACACACTTAAGTTTCCCAACAGAAAGATTTTCACAGTGCTAGGGATGGGATGGAAAGGTTTCAAAAAAATTTTTTTGCATATGTATGTGTGTGGTATGTTGAGGCATGTACTCTCCCTCCATCACCCTCCCCTGTATTCATTAAGATTCTCTCAATTGAACCCAGAGCTAATCCAACTGACTAGTCTAGCTAGCCAGCTTGCTCTGGGAACCTCATTTCTACCCTTCAAGGGTTAAATTACAGGCAGGCTACCATGTCAGTTGACATTTATGTGGATTCTGGAGATCTGAGCTGCCTGTCCAGTCCCTAGAGAGACAGCTCTTGAGAGATGAGGTAGACACTGAAGAAGATGGAGGCAGACAAGGAGACAATGGGGTTTTCTGTCAAGGTTGGGAAGACAGAATGTAAACTGAGCAAGAGCGACCGGAGAACTGATGCTAACCCATAGAATTCTACCTCAGCTGCTAAGCTGGTTTCTTGCCTGGGGATGAAGCATTCCTTAGTGGGAACAGAACATTAGTCACCGATGGACCCTTACTCCAGACAGGTTCCACGGCACCCATTGACCACTGTCTCTGTGGCCCCTCTGCAAAGGCTGCTGCTGTTGGCCCCCTACAGCTGTGGGGGTGGACACTGGAGGGGGAAGCCAATTGCCAGGGAACCCGGATGACAGGCATGGTGCCATTTCTGGAGCGAAGCTGTGCTCTGAACGCTTGTGGTGTTGCCCAGCCTGAGGTCTGGCCAGTGAAACAATGCAGGGATTGCAGGCCTGGGTCTGGTGTTGTAACGGTGGGAGGCATGGCAAATACAGGCACCGAGGCAAGGGGTCAGAGTAGGGGACAGATCGGTTTCCTCTGCCCACAGATGCTTCCTGCTCTCCTGCTCACAATCTTAAACGATCCCTGTGGCCTTTGGGAAACCGGGCCCAAGGCTGGCACAACCTGCTTCAGAGACAGCCTGCTTTGAACACTGGCTGTATGGGGGCTCTTCTCATCCTGTGCCCTTTCACTGGTGAGTCCTCCAGACCCTCCTCATTGCCCATCTCTGCTTGTGTGCTTGCTTGGCCCGTGCCCTCTCCTCACTCACTCTCTGCTTTCTCCCAGCCCACAGCCCCCTGCTCTGTCAAATCTTACCCCAAGTCTCCAGCTCCTAACTAGATCAGGGATCTGCCTTCCATTTTTTTAATCTTTATTCAAAAATTCACTGGTTGGACTTTAACGCTGTTCCATGTGGATGTGGAAATCCAGCATTACTGGACAACAGAGCAGAATCCAGGGCAGCTGTAGACACTGTCAGAGAGCATCACAGGACCACTGGAGTATATGTGTGTACAAACATGGGTGTGGACATGTGTGTATACACATATGTGTGTGGACATCTGTGTATGTATGTGTGTATGTGTGTGTGCATGCATACATAGGGGAGACCTTAGTTGTTCTGTTAAGAGAGAAGTACTGTGAGCTCAATACATGTGTTCACTAATGTATCTATGTATGCCAATAATTTTATATTTATTTAATGCCTACTGTATACCAGGCACTGTTCTCAATTCTAGGATTCGGTAGTGAAAACAGCAGGCTCAAGTCTCAGGTTTCACAGGGGTGCACTTGTGTGAGTTGGAAGGGGACTATCGGGCAGTGGGTTCGTTGTGAGCACAGTGGACCCCAGCTTTCCAATTCCTTTGGTCAATGCCAACAGTGTTCATCACAGAACAAAGGCCAAAAGCACCCCACCCCCTGAGCCCCTAATCCCACTGCCCAAGACTAGTTACTCACACAGACTCCTTTTCCTCCTCCTCCTCTTCCTCCTCTTCCTCCTCCTCTTCTTCCTCCTCTTCTCTTTCCTCTTCAATCAGTGGCATCTCCCTGAGTCAGGGCCAGAGCAGAGAACTGAGCCCTCCATGGCCGCTCCAGCCCTCCTCACCCTGTCTCAGGCTTCCCAGCAAAGCTCCACCTAAAGCTCATACCAGCGGCCCCAGGCTCTCTCTAGCCACAGCCTTTCTACACTGCCCTGATGGTGACTCCAGGACAGCTCTGAGCTTCAGTGAGCCTCGGTTTTCCCTTACGTATTTCTTAGCAATGCAGGCCAGAAGCTAGAATTGCTCATCATAACAGCCCCCTCTTTTTCCGCATGCTTCCCTGACTTGAAGTCAAATTATTTTGCTCAACCATCATGCTTCAACACAGGCCCAAGAGCCACGGGACCACTGCCCATGGACTGAAATTCCAAAGCTACGAGCTGAAACAAACTTTCTTTCTTTATAAGCTGGTGACCTTGAGTATCTGATTGCAAAAGAAAGCTAACACACTTAAAACTAAATGTCACCAGTGATCCAAGAAGGGAGTCATGTGAAAAAAATCCTGAGTGCTTGTGAGAAAACTCTAAGAACACAAGACAGGAGTCTTGAGACCCGTCTCTTCAAAAACACAGAATTGATTGATCTTGAAGTGTGCTTTTGTGCCCCTCCCAGGTGTAGCGCCTAGGAGTGAGTCCGTTTTGGATTATTCATTACAACTGGCTATTGTTATTTGTTTGTATGCCTGCCTCTACTGAAAAATATGTTTTTGCCACGTGTGGCTTGTCCTTGCAATTGTTCGATTTGCTCAGGTGACTCTTCTTAACCCTCAGTAGAAACTGTCTGATGCTCTGAATAAAGCTGGCTATGGCGTGAGACTTCAGTCTGCCTCAGTTTCAGGCCCTGCTCTCCCAGGTTCGCTACCAACTACCAACCAGAAGTAAACAGTGGAGGACTTGCTGAGGCTGGGCTCAGTGACACACACCTTTAATCCCGGCACTTGGGAGGCAGAGGCGGATAGATCTCTGTGTTTCAGGCCAGCCTGGTCTACATAGTGAGTTCCAGGCCAGCCAAGACTACATAGTGAGACCTTGTCTAAAAACAAACAAAAATGGTGCTCTAGCCATATAACAGAATACTATACAACTATGAACACACTGAGGATGATTTCCACCTAGAGAATTATGGGAAGCGTCACGGCATATTATTGACCAAATATAACAAAGGGCAGATAGGTGCACATGATATGCCATCTTTTGTACAAACAGAGAGGGGTTGTCCTGGTTAGCCTTAATTGCCAACTTGGCACAGCCTAGAGTTGTCTGAGAGGAGGAGCCTCAAGAACTGCCTAGATCAAACTGGTCTTTGGGTATGTCTGTGGGAGATTGTCTTGATTACACAGGCAGGCCCAGCCCACTGTGGGCGGTACCATTCCCACAGTGGTCTTGGGCTACATAAAAATCTAGCTAAACATAAGCCTGGAGGGCAAGCCAGCAAACAGCATTCCTCCATGGTTTCTGCTCCAAGTTCCTGCCTCAATCATGAACTTCCCTCAATCATGAACTATGACCTGGAAGTATAAGCAGAAATAAACTCTTTCCTCCCCATATATTGCTTTGAATCAGTCTTTCATTACAGCAACAGAATCAAACTAGAAGAGGGTGTTAACCAGACTTTCTCTGAAACAGGACCTGGTAGCCACGTGCCCAGAGGCTGAGCACAGGTACTGAGGGTGGACAGGCAGGTAGGGTCCTTCACTGGACTCTTTCATGCTTTTAGGATTCCCCACTGTATAGCTGGCACTCCCTCAAGCACTGACTCTTTTTCCCAGGGCTTCTCTGTTTTCCCACCTGGGCATCTCCACCATGGCCTCACTCTCTTCTTCATAAACCAGAACCATCTCTGTCTCCTGCAGGCTGGCACTGTCCTCCTGCTGGGTGTCCTCCCAGCAAGGGTCCACCTCCTCCAGGATAAGATCTTGCTCCACCTGTTCCACCGGGAGGATGCTGACTGCAGAGGATAAAGAGGAGCCATTTGTGGGGGAAGAAAGGTAGCTTGGATCCCTGAGTCCTGGGGGGGGGTTCTATCCTGGGGGTCCTACCCCAGCAGTGTCTTGGGTCCTATCTGGCTGTGTTACCACAGGATCATAAGCGGCCAGCTCAATGTCCCAAGGACAGCCTCAAACAACAAGGCCCATCTTTCTGCCTCCTCCCATGATGCTCCTCCACCTTTTCCCTCTTGGGTTCAAGTTCTGGTTACAGCTGACCAAGCTTGCTTCTCATCAGGGCTTTCCTTGTTAGAGGGTTGGTTCAAAGCAGAAAGAATATTCTATTCACAGCGTCACAGCTGATGTCAAAGGACCCAGACTAAACACTTCACAACCCCCAGGGACAGGGAGCCCTGGATTGTCCCAAGAGGTGCAGAGAAAGCCTGCTCCTTGCCTATTTCCTGGGGACCATCTCTTGGTGACAGCATGTCTGCGAGCTCAGCCCCTGCTTTGCTTCTGGGGACCTTGTCCATCTACCTAGAATCGCCACTCTTTAAGACAACATGACTTTTTGGGGGTGGGGGAGGGGACATGGAAAATAATTACAGATGCCTGTGACTTTTTGACTTCTTCCATTTCTCCCTGTATCCCTCCCCTGAGTCGAAAGTGGTCTGAGTCTGTGCCCTTGGCAGAAGCAGGTTTAGACAGCTAGTGCGGCGACTCACACCAGCACGTGAGAAGCAGAAGCAAGGGGATTTCAGTGGGGAGGACCGAGATATGGTGCGTCCTTTTAGATGCTCTGAGCATGAGCGTTGGCCCCTCAAGAGCATTTCCTCTCTTCATCCCTGTAGCAGGGCTACAAAGTGCCTTAGAATATTTCTGTTTACAGATAAATATGCCACAACTCTGGGCCCAGTCACCAACCAAGAAAGGTGAGGGTGGGGTGTAGCTGGCATATACCCATGATAATGGGGGGGGGGGCTGGAGGGATGGCAGGCCCCTGGGAGAAGAAGCTGCCTCTAATGCTCCAGCCCCAGTCTGCTTCTTGTTCTCCACAGCCGACCTAGGAGTCCAATGCTGGCCAGCCCGTGTTTAACTTTCACCGCTGGAGTCTTTCATGGACATGCTACCTTCCAGTCAGCCATCTGTTGCCTCCAGAGCCACTGCATGAGATTCTGAGCCCCCGTCAGTGGCAGCCAGCTGCACCCATGAGATAGAAGCTCCTGCTCTCGGGGCCAGCTGTAAGGGCGTCTGGGCACATAGGCTCTCGCCAGACCAGATGCTCTGGCCTCAGGCGTCCTGAAAGCCAGCGCCCAGGCTTCAGTCTATCCTCTCTAGCAAGCATGGCTCATGTCTTCCCTTCCCTCTAGCCCAGGCTCCATCTCTCCTGGCTTACTCTGCTCTGCAGTGTAGACCCTGCCTCACCACACACATCTCTGGAGGTATGGTCTAGCACTCCCATCACCAAAATCACGTGCAGAGGCAGGAGCCTCTCAGAAAGGCAGATTCCCAGGATGCCCGTACCTGAGTCATGAGGTCTGAAGGCAGGACAGTCTTCATAATTGAGCCCGGTCACGTGAGATGGGCTCCTGCCTAGAGTACATCCCCCGCCTGCAGGATTTGCTCAGCCCCAGCGTAATCTGTGTAAAGCCAGTCCCTGCTCAGCCACCTTCAGGGCCTAGAGCCTCATCCTCGCAGGTTTAGTTAAACTGCTGGTTTTGACTTCACCATCAAGGACTCAGGATCCCAGATAGCTGACCTGCCTGAGGTTCTCCAGCCCCATGCCCCTCCAGGCATTTCCCACGTTATTCTCTGTGCAAGACTGCCCTTTCTAACTGCCAGCTCAAGGCATCGGGTGTCTCAAACTCAAATTCAGATGGTAGATAAGAATGGGGCGACAAGGACCATCTGCCTGAGGTGACAGGTGCTATTTAGACCGTTTTCATGAGCACAGCATGGACCACCACAGCCAGACCAATCCAGTTTCTGTCAGAACTCAGACCCTTCTGTGGAAAGCTGAAGTTTATCTATCTATCTGTCTATCTATCTATCTATCTATCTATCTATCTATCTATCTATCTATCT
>NW_026596034.1:11551087-11569411 GCF_907164565.1 Psammomys obesus
TCTATCTATCTATCTATCTATCTATCTATCTATCTATCTATCTATCTATCTATCTATTGAGACAAGGATTCTCTGGATAGGCCTGGCTGTCCTGGAACTTGCTTTATAGACCAGGCTGGCCATTAAAGATCCGCCTGCCTCTGCCTCCTGAGTGCTGGGATCACAGTGCACACTACCATGTCTGGCCTGAATGCTGATTTTGGTCATTTTTTTTACTAGCCACAGGGTCCTCCCCAGACCTAGCAGGGGACCATGCAGGGAAGAGGACATTTCCAGCCTAGGAAAACAAATATTCTGCTTAAGAATCAATCAAAATAAAGACAATTAGGGGCATCTGGGGCCTCAGGGTCCCTGACCAATTCCTCCATCCTACAACCTCAGTACCACAGGCAATGCCTATTCAACCCACCTCTTTTTAATGCCTAAGTATTACAGGGCTCAGGGGGTATACTTGCAATTCCAACAACTGGAGGCTGAGGCAGGAGGATGGAGAGTTGGAAATCAGCAAGAACTTGTCTAAATAAAGAAGACGTAAGACTTCTTTCAGACTTGTCCTGAGAATATCATGCAGCCACAGGTTTGAGGTACAAAGTCACACTCTTTAATGTCAATTACAAGGTCACAGTCCGTGGTGGTTCCTGACTCTTGGGAGAGAGAACTAGGGTAGGCCTTGGGAGAACTGTTTGTAGGGAAACTGTGTCTTGTGGCAGTGTGGATAATGCCAGGTACCCCTGTCCGATCATGCTCAGACATTGGACACTGAAGCCTCAACAGTAATTTCCATAGTCTCCCACCAGGACGTCCTCCTCCTTGCCTTTGTCTGATATGGTTGCTGCCCCTTGGCCAAGAGCCCCAAGAGGAAGCTCTGGGGTTGCACTTAATAACTCTGGCTTCCTCTATACTGCCTGGTGGTGCAGAGGGCTGGGGGGTTGAAGGAGTGTGGAGATTAGCAGTCACTGCCTCCTAAAAGGTCTTCTCTTGAGGCATCCTTCTGTCCTTCATCCATCCGTCCATTTGTCCATTGGCTCCCCAGGTCCCTTCTCCTTTGTTTCAGAGGCCTCCAGCTGCTGTCACCCCTGAAACAAAGGAGGTGATAGAAATATGGGCACCTGAGTGGACAGAGGATGGATGGATAGATGGATGGAAGGATGGATAAGTATCTAAGTGGCTAAGCCGAGGATGGATGGATGGATGGATGGATGGATGGATGGATGGACAGACAAGCATCTGAGTGACCAAGCAGAAGATGGTTGGATGGGGAGGCTAGGGGGCAGAGCAGAGGAAGGAAGTAAACATTTGTCCCCTGACCCTTAGCCACCCCATGTAGTAAGTTGAACAGTGTCCCTGAAAAAGACATGCTCAGGTCCTATCCTAGTCTATGTAAATGTTACTTTATTTGGAAATAGGGTCTTTGAAAACATGATTGACCTCAAGATCTCAAAGTAAGAGCCTCCTGAGTTTAGGAGGCTGCTTTCTACTCAGCAACAGATGCCTGTCCAAGGGAGAGATGAGCAGAGAGGACAGGGAGCAGAAATAAGGGCAGCTAGAAGCCAAGGAGGCCTAAGGTGGTCAGGAGAGCTGCAAGGATGCCCCGCTCCTAGAGTCTCAAAGGACTCTAGGACCCTGTCAGCACCTCAATTGTGGACTTATGCACATCTGTCCTAGCAGCCACAGGGGACAAACCTACACACGCTCCTGGTCTCTGTGCTAAGCCTGTACCTATTCATGACTGGTGCCCACCAAAGACCTGCCCTTTCCTGGATCTGTGGGTACCTGAGTGCAGCCAGCTGAGAATGCCACACCCTTCCAGAGAGCAAAGAGGAAGTCAGGAGGACCCGGCTCCCACCGGAGCCCTTTGCAGTGTGCAGACGCTCCCTGCTCCGGAAAATTTTGGCCCTTGAACTTCAGACTGACTGAGTAATCACCTGCCTGGCCAAATGGGGCCTCGTCTCTGCTTACTGACTTAGCGAACCAGGTGCCTCTGGTTCTCCAAGGTTTGCCCTTTGACCATGGTCTCCAAGAGCATTCTGAAACTGCTCTAATAGCCACAAGGTCCCAGCATCTTCTAGGATGGGCAGGAGTCCCAGAAGAAAGTGAGCGTGCCCCACCTAGAAGCTGGCCAGCTTTCTTCCTCCCACTGAGTGTTGTTCTAGTAACTGTCAACTCTCTCACCTCCATGGCCTGGACTGCTTGTCTGTGTTCCTGGCCACTGTGGTCACTCAGTTTCAGAATGCTCTTGGAGGTGGCAGCAAACATCACTATTTGGTGGTTGGATGTATGAATGAATGACTGATTATCCACTTCCAGTGGTACTGTCCCCGCCTGGCCTCAGCCTTCTGTCTTCCAATGGTGCTATCACATACCTTCCAACTCATCACAGGGGAGGGAATCCTGACGCAAGGGCCCTGGAGTCCCTAGAGTCTGTTTCCCAAGAAAATGCCATTCCTCACCTCTTCCCCAAACACACCTACACACCCAGCTTCCAGAGTCCAGTCCCCAGTTCTGGGGAGTTGCCAACAGGAAAGGGGTGTGGACTTGGCTTCACAGTTGTTTTCCTGATGAAGGCTAGAAGCCAGGGAGGAAACGCTGTAGCCACCAGCTCCGTTCCTGTTATCCAAAGGAACCGAGCACTAGCGGTCTCTCTCAGCTCCAGGTCAGGAGACCCTAGCTGTGCCTCAGACTCAGACCTAAGTATATCGAGCCGTCCTCCCTGAAATGAACATGGTACCCGTGCGCACGGTACTTACTGGTCTGTACATCACACGTAACAGGGCATCCAGGCTCCTACGTGGGGAGAAAAGAGTAGATCTGCCGTGGCTGCCTGGCCTGCCCCCTCCAGTGTATATATTTCCCTTTCCCACTGGGACCTGCAGAGGATGCATTGTCTCAGCTCCCTGCTCCCACTTGTTCTCCTGAGGTCGCTCTGGCCCCTTCTCCCTCCAGGACCACAGCTTGCTCCGACTTGTGCTCAGGCTGGACTGCCTCTCTTCTGCTTGCTCTATGAAATGGCCACCCTCTCCTTCCAACAGCTGGAAGTCTTCTCCATACCTTCCCTGCTTCCCCTGCTGCCTGGGTCCTCAGGGTCCATTGTCAGCAAAGCTTCTTTATTAGCTAACGGTTCCTACCTTCCAGCCCTTTTTATACTTGAAAAAAATCTCTGAAGCCAGAGCTCTCTGCACCATCAGAGACAGCATGATGAAGGGTATGAAACATAAGCCTGCCTTCTAGTACCTCTTCTCGGCCTCTCTCAGCGATGAGCCAGCTAGGAGGAGAGGGATTCGTAGAACTGGGTGTGGACCCAGGATGTCTGGCTCCTGGCTCACCTCCCGTGAAACAGAGAAGGAAATCTCTGCTGGGCCTAGAGCCAATGAGGGAAGAATGGGGTACTTGGCTCCATGAGACGCCCTGAAACAGCTACAGCGAAGTGCCTGCTCAGAGGTGTTGGGACCCAGGGGCCCTGAGCCACTCCAGGCCCACCTCTCTCTGGCTGAAACTTCTTACTCTCAGAGATCTTTCCTTTGTTTTTTCACAAGCTAGGTGGTAGCAGAATTGTTCACCTATTTCTCAGGGGGATAAAGTAAAGACCGGGTCAAATGACATTTGCCCTGGGATATTATCTCCCGGAGAAATAGGTGAACAATTCTGCTAAGCCTGAGAACAGGCTTCCCACTTCCCAGGTCTAGATGCTTCTGCGGAGACGTGAGTCATTCCCCCAGAAAAGAAAATTAGGCCCTAGAATTTTGATGAAAAAAAAAAAAAAAAAAAAGGAAGAGATGATCAAAGCCCTGGTTCCCCATCACCCACGTTTGGGTCCTAAGCTGCCAGGAGACAGTGAGCTTCCTGGGATTCTGGAACTTTCCTGCTCTCTGAATCCTTGTGCATCCTTGGGGGTCACTTCCACTAGCAAGCTTTCCTTGATGCTCTGGGAGGCTCTATCTCTGAGCTCCTATACTCCCGTAGAAGTCCCTAGCCTGTAAGCTCCTGGCTGATGGCCCAGCACTGTGGCTGCAGTGCCTGAGCAAATATGTGCACAACAGGCAGGCTTCAAGGCTGAGCTGGCATTGACGCCTCCCTTCTTGCTGGGTCCCCAACCCCAGGAACACAGGCCAACCATCTGACCCTTATCTGAGCTTCCAAGACCCCTCCCTCACTACCCCCCAGCCAGGGCCTTGTCTGCCTGGCTGTCTACTCACTTGCTCCGTGGCTTTCCCGTGGAACACGGGCTGTGGCAGGGCCATCTCCAGCCTGTGTAGGAGCCACTCGATCAACCTGTAGTGGAGAGATGAGCCCAATCCAGGTGAGAAGACTTGGGGTGAGGAATCGAGGCAAATAACAAGCCTGCCCTTAAGGCAGGTCATGTCAGAAGCCAACTGTGGGTCTCTAACACGGAGGGCCCCTTCCCCTCTCCTCATCTTTCCCAGGCAGCCGTAGCAGGTAGGTCATCTCAGCTCTCATCTGCACCTCACTTCACGTATGCATTTCCAGTCTCTCTCTCTCACACACACACACCCCAGGGTATGAGCACTGGGCAGCACCCATCCGGATTTTAAAATGCATGTAGCCTTTGGTCCAGTAACCCCACAGGTTTACTCCTTGCCACCCAATAGGGCATGTACAAGGTTTTTGGTTGCAGGAAAAATGTGAAAGGATTCTAAATGCTCCTGTGTGGTTAAGTAAACGAAGCATTATGTAGCTCTTTGCAGTGACTGAAAGAAGTAGAACCGGTATATAAAACCACCTCTGAAGCCAGGTGTGGTGGCGCATGCCTGCAATCCCAGCACCCTGGGAGGCAGAAGCAGGTAGATTCCTGTGAGTTCGAGGTCGGCCTGGTCTACAAATTGAGTCCAGGACAGCCAAGAAACCCTGTCTTGAAACAAACAAACAAACAAACAAACAAACAAATAAAAAACACCTCTGAGGGGCTTTGTAAAAAGTGTGTTGTATGTATGTGTGTGCAGTTTATACACATGAATAGGTGTGTGTATGTCTGTGCAAGGGTACAGACACCAGAGAAGGATGTCAGGTACCTTCCTCTATCTCTGCCTTGTTCCTTTGAGCCAGGGTCTCTCCCTAAACTTGAGGCAGAGTGTCTGCCTAACCTAGAGCTCAAGTCTTTTCAGCTAGGGTGGTAGCCAGCAAGCAATCTTCCTGTCTCTATTCCTGGCCTCCGTGCTGGGCTTGCAGGCCTGCACAGGACCACAGCCACTTTGACTTGGATGCTGGGATATGAATTCTGGCCCTCAAGCTCATGAAGTGAGCTTATACAGCAAATACTCCTAATCACTGAGTGTAAAAAGAAGATGTAAAAAAAATACGTGTAATTTTTTTTTTGATAGAGGTGTATGTGTGTGTTTCCCTTGTTTTGAGGCAAGAGCTATCTATAGAGTTCAAGTTGGCCTTGAACTTATGATGTTCCTGATGCCTAGCTTCACGAGATTACAAGTGGGCACTTAGTACATACTTCAAAAGAAAAAAAAATGCATACTCCCCAGTCTGACTGATGGAGGAAGATGCTGATGAGGCTGTGTTTCCACCCAAGTGAATGTTTTTAACTTAGCAAATTAGTATCAGACTAAAGCAAAGCACTGAGCCTGCCCTTGTAGGAGGTGTGGCTTTTAGAGGGCTCACCTGACAGGGTCTCCAGGTGGTGGCAGGGAAGAGGCTTGGAAGCCAGGCTGGGGCTCTGCTGCAGGCTCCTCCTCAGGTTTCAGGGTTCCAGGATTAGGCTGGGAGGAGCTCTCTGTGGGCTCCATCTCCAGTGGGGGTTCTGGAGGATCTGAATGGTAGGAGAGGCAGCACTAAAGACCCCTTAGCAGGGCTTTATCCAACCCCTCCTGGGTATAAAGGGCCAGATTGGGATAATTGACATGGATGGGTAAACAGCCCCTTCCGGACCCCTCTAACATCAAATAACCCAGGAAGGGCAAGGGACAGGACATATCCAAGCTTGTGAAGTCCAGCTTACTCAAGCTACTGGAGTCCCATATCTGACTGAGGAGGTATTAGCAAGGCCTGAACTCTCCCCTTGCCTGGATGACAGCTAAAGCTTCCTTGAGACCACACACACACACACACACACACACACACACACACACACACTTTTTCTCTCTGTGTTTCTCTCAGGCTCCCCCTGGAGCCCACCCTCTGACCACTTAGGAAGCCCCTCCACTCCTTCTCTATACCTGGGTCCAAGACAACAGCCTCGGGTTCAGCTTTCCAGGCCTGGATGACAGAGATGAGACATGGTCAAAGTCAGCCCTGCACGTACCCCACCTTGACTAGCCATGTCCTGGCCCCATGTGCTCACATACGTATGCATGTGTGCATACACACGTGCGTGATGCTGGTGGCTGGGTTACGATGGTCCATCTCCTTTGTTAACCTGATTCAGGGTCACCTAGGGGACACACCTCTGGGCAGGTCTTTTAGGGTTTAACTGAGGAGGGGTGACTCGCTCTGAATGTGGGCGGCACCATCCCCTGAGCTGGGGTTCCAGACTCAACAAAAATGTTTAAGAAAGAGACAGACAGACAGACAGACAGACACCCATCATCATTCACTTCTGTCTGCTTCCTGACTGCAGATGCAACGTGACATGTTGCCATAGTTTCCCACCATGATAGATGATACCCACTTTAACCCATGAGCTAATATAAACTCTTTAAACATCTTTCGCCAGGAATTTTGTCTCATCTCCAAGAAAAGTGATTACTGCAGTGGCTCTGTTTGGCTCCCGAATGTTCCTAGGCCCTAGTCAGTCACTCTTCCCATGAAGGACACTGCAAGGAAAAGATCTACCCTCAAGTGGATGTTGGGGATTGGCCAACTGGAGTGGGCAGCTCTCTGGGCCCCAAGCCTCCCCAGTGGTCAGCTACCCACCCCCAACTCATCACTTACCTGAGAGGGTGTAGGGGGCTGAGGCAGCACTTTCTCCAGGTTCTGCTCAAGCCACCTGAGCAGCCACAGGCTGGGCCTATAGAAGGGTCAGCGGTCAGCAAGTGGGTAGCCTGAAATCAGGTCCATCAGAGCTACCTTGGCTAACCACCAGGGTCTAGGGCTACCCAGCCTCCTCTGCCTGGAGAAAGAGCCAACGGTCTAAGGAGTGAGTGAGTGACGGGTTGGATGGAAGGAGGTGGTTGGGCGGAAGGCGTGAGTCTGGGTTTCTTGCAGAAATCACAGAATGGTTCTTTGGGCTGATTAGGGACATAGCAACCTAGAAACTTAAAAACTGGCAATAGGTACTTTTTAAGGACTTTATAACAAATCCTTGGTTTCTAGACTTTGGCTTTATTTTTATTTATTTAAAAAAACGTATTAATTACACTTTATTCACTTTGTATCCCCTCTGTAGCTCCCTCCCGGCTTTATTTTTATTTGTTTGTTTTTGTTTTGCTTTTTGGGACAGGGTCTAGCTATGAAGTCCCAACTGGGTTCAAATTCATGATTCCCCAACCTCAGTGCTCCAGTTCTGGCATTATAGGTCACAGCTATGTGCCCTGTGTCCAGCGTGGTCTGTGGCTTTTTTTAAAACACAGGAGGCTCCGCAGTTAGACCAGGCAGAAGTGGCTGAAACTGGGCAGGGCCCCTCCCTGAGCACACTCCTCAGTGTGTCATTGTCCCCACCTGGCCTGACACACTCACTGACAAGGGCAGCTTCTTTTGAAAAGTCATAGGCTGTGACACTGAGACAACCAAGTTCACATGCCCCCCACCCCGTCCTATGGGGATCCAAGCCATCCTGTTTCAGATGCCTCATCGCCCCCATACTCCCAGAAGTCTGTCAGCACAGAGCTCATCCAGGCTCCCTTTCCTTCTCAGAGGTGGCCTGGTACAGTCCCAAGCCAACAGCAGAAAGCGTGGGCAGCCCAAGACGGCACCCTAGGCTACAGATAAGAAAAGCGAGATCGAAAAGAGGGAAGGGACACCCTTCAGGTCACACAAGCCATAGGTGCTGCTCTCAGCTCTATGCACGCTGCTTGGCCTGCTACAGACAACAGTGACCCTTGCTGGCAAGAACTTACTCAGTGTCTTGAGCTTCATCTGAGCCATCAGCCGACCCTACAGAGCCAGGAAATAAAGGACAGGGAGGCAGGATGAGGAAAGGTTTCTCAGTGGGTCCAAATCTGCACTTAGAGACTGTCCTGGCTGCAGAGAGACAGCAACTGCATATCTCAAAATCTAGAGGAAAGGCTGGCTGTTTTCACCAGGAAGATATGAGACATACCTGAGGAAATCGGTAGGGTTTATCCTGATTACAAAAGCATTTGGATAATGAAACATACATTGGTAGCAATTAAAATGCATGATGCTTTATATGTGAACGGATTGAAAAATATCCATGAAGTCAATGGAGAAAGAAGAGGCAAGGTAGGAAAAAGAAAAAGGGAGCAGAGAGGAAGGGAAAGAGGAGAAAATGAGGGGAAATGAAGAGAAGGAAGTTGGGAGGGAAGAGGGCAAGAAAGAGAGCAAACATCTGCCTGGAGCAGCACTGACCACTCAGCTCTGGCCGTCCAAGGCCAGTGGGTGAGCCACTCTCATGGACCATGGAAACTCTTCCCACTGCTGGTCCCATCCCAGTAGCCCCTTAGAGGTTCCCACCCCTGGAAAGCCATCTGCCTTTTTTTACTTACCTGGGTTCCCAGTGCCACAGGGCCCCCGGATCTGTGCTCCACCCTGCTGAGACAGGCAGACATTATAGAGAGTCCAAGGAGCAGCCTCCCTAGGCTCTACAATCCCCTGATGACCCTAACCCCACCCTCGGGTCACCCTGCCCTTGCACCTGATCCGGGTCTCCCAAGCCGCTGCTACAGACGGGCTGTGGCACAACCTTCTCCATGCCCTTCCAGAACCAGCTCAGCATCCAGGTCCTAGGGCTGCCAAGGGATTAGGGACATGAGTCTGCTCTCAACCCCTCACCCCATCAGAGTGACTGTCCATAGTATCACAAAGGATTTGACATGAATCAGACTCCCATAGTGAGTCTCTAAAACCTCAGTCCCTCTCTGAAACACACAAGGTACCCTCCAGTCCCTAGCCAAAAAGGCCAGGAAGACCTTTGGGACCTGCCCTCCAGTTGCTCCAAACAGCACAAGCAATCTCTCTCTACATATACCCCAATTAGCTTGTCCCTGCCAGCATCCTCACGTTTGGTGCTCCAAAAGGATTCCCTGAGAGCAGTGGTTCTCAATCTGTGGGTCACGACCCTCAAGGCTCACAGGACCCTTTCAAGAGAGTTGCCTAAGACCATTGGAAAACATAGATATTTACATTATGATTCATAACAGTAGAAAAATTACAGTCATAAAGTAGCAACAAAAACGATGTTATGGATGGGGGGTTGCCGAAACATGAGGAACTATATTACACAGTTGCGGCATTAGGGAGGTGGAGAACCACTGTCTTAGGGTATCTCTGGAGGCAGAGGCAGAAGCTGATCAGTTCCTGTGGGGATCCTAAGTCCCAGCCTCTCATTAGCCCCAGCCCAAGATCTGCTTTGCTGGACAAACTCAGCAGACTAGAATGGCTGACCATGAGGACCATGGGCTTCACTGGGAAATCAGCAGCTCCAGAACTAACTCGTGCATCATTGGTACCATTCTGGCTCCCCCACATTACCGTGGCCTGCCTGCCCACATTTCCATGGCCATCATCCCCACAGTGCTCAGAACACTTCCAACCTCCATAAAAGCTCCCCTGCCCATTTCCTGATGCTCCGTGCCTCTACTGACCGGCCACAGACCTGACTCACAGCTGTCCTCTCCATGCTAGTGCTCCCTGAAGGGGGCAGTTGGGAGGGGAGAGGGTGATACGGAACCTGTTTACCGTGGCAACATCAGTCTGGGTCTGGAAGGTGGGCTGAGGAGGATCAGCTTCCTGGGCCTCTGGAAAAAAAAAATCTCCATATTTCAGATGTGGACCCCAGAAGGTCCATTTCTCCCTTGCTAGGGAGATCAAGAAGTCAGAGACAGGGCAGAAGGAGGGCACCGAGGGGTTAAGGGGTGAGCTTCTCAGCCTAGCTCACTCCAAGCCTCCCTGAGGCTCTACTTCATCATCTGTGAAGTGAGCTGCTGCCAGGCTCTGAGAGGAGACCCCTAGCCCCTGCCCAGCCAGCTTGGGTCCCAGCACTCACCTTGAAGACTAGGGCCTGTCTCAACCACGTCGTCCCCTTTCACTGGCTCCTCAGGTGGCTGTAGGGTTCAAACAGGAATTAAGCCTTGACGAGGCTGGTGCAGAAAGCACAGCTCCGCATCGTTCTAGGGCCCTGCAGCCCCAAAGTTGAATGACGCGTTTCAGGATCATCTCTGAACCCCTGCTGGCCTTACCCTCCATCAGGGCCCTTCCTTCCTCACACCTCAGGGGTCCTGCACCCAAGCTGGGGCCTCACCTTCTAGCCTCATACCCCCCAAGGAGCTGTTCCACGTTAGTGGCCTGAGATGAGGGAAGAGCCATGGGGCAGACTGAGGAACAGAGGCCCACAGATGCTCCGGGGTCAGGCCTCTTCCTCCTGGTGCCCAAACTTTCCTTCCTGCCTCTGCTGTTTGCCTCTCCCCTGCCCCCCACCACCTCTTCTCCCACACACCATGTGCAGTCATAGGCAATTTCACATGGGCCTCCACGCGGATGCCCACAGGTGTATATTCAGACCTGGGCCTGGAGGACGGTGGGCAAGAAGACAGATTTCTGGGCCTCTGGAAAAGAGCCCCATACTTCAGATCTGGTCTCCCAAGAGGCCCTCTTCTCCCCGAGGTCATAATTATGTCTATGCACATAGAGACGTGAGCATGCATATCTTTCTTACTATTGCGCACACAGCAGTGGTATACATGTATGCACACATATAGAAAACCAGTGCATTCATACACATATACGTGTATCTACTTGCACACATACATGTCAGCAATACAGCTATGTTCATATACACACATGCATGTACACACATGTGCCTAGATGTGTCAGTGTATAAACACATGGACATGCGTGCATACAGATACATTTTCATATGTATAAAGACAGAAATTCGCATATATACATGTATGTGTGTGTTCAGTCACATAAACAGGCATTTGCACAATTATGTAAGCATATGTATATGCACACGTACACAAATACAAATACGCACACATCTAAAATATACACAAGTGTACCTGTGGCGTATAAAATATGGATGTATACAGACATGCACAAATGCATGATCAGACAAATAGATGCAGAAACACAGAAGCTCACACTCAGAAATCTGCACATTCACATGGAATCGTGCGCACATGTGTGCGTACCTGCATACAAATACACCCCCATGGGCATCCATACCCAGTAAAAACTTTCTTTTTTCATCCAGAAATACCTTCCCTCCGCAGCCCCTCAGTTAAAACCCCGGCACCAGCCTCCGTGTCTAGGGAGCATGCCTCACCAGCTTCCAACTTCACAGGCGAAATGACCCCGGCTCGTGAGCTCCCGCAAGAGCTTTGAGAGCAGGGCTGGAGCTGGGTCCCTTCCTAGCCCTGCCTCCTGGCAGAAGGAGCTCGTGGGCCCTTGTGTGCCGACCCCCGGGGCAACGCCTGATTGATTCCTCTTTGTGCCTTTTGCTCTGAGCTCGGGGGTCCAGCATCAATTAGAAGCTAAGTGAAATCTGCTTAATTGAGCTGCTAAATTAGTTGTCGCCAGGCCCAAGAAGGGATGAGATGAGGAGCTGGCAAGTGCTCATATGCTTGACCGAACATTCTAGAAAAAACGTTCCTCAATATGTGGCACATGGACCCATGCCAGCCTGCAGACTGCTAACTGGCCCATGGTGATTGAACAGTTTGGATCAAAAATCAAGGGTTGGTGGATGGCGCGGTGGGTAAAAGCACGTGCTGTCGACCCGAGGACAGGTCTCACAGGAGAGTTACCCTCCGACCCCTACACGCGCATACACAATAAGCAAATGTAACAAACTATTAAAAAGTCCATCTCCTGTCTCAAAGTGTATATACTCAGTGGAACGCTAATCTTTTTAAAAGTTGTTTGTTTGTTTGTTTATTGGCTTTTTGAAACAGGGTTTCTCTGTGTGGCCCTGGCTGTCCTGGAACTCTCTCTGTATATCAGGCTGGCCTGGAACTCCAATACCTGACTGCCTCTGCCTCCTGAGTGTCCTCTCACTGCTGGGCTTTTTTTTTTTTTTTTTTTTAAGATAATATATCTATATAATTTCTTCCTTCCCTTTCCTTCCTCCAAACCTTTCTATAGACCCCTCCTTGCTCTTTTTCAAATTCATGGCTTCTTTATTCATTGATTGTTATATACATATATGTATATGTCTGTACCTCCACATTCCTAAATTCACAAATCCAACCTGCTCAGTCTGTATAGTGTTGCTTGTGTGCATGTTTTCAGGGCTGACCCTTTGGTAGTGGAGAACCAGTTGGTATGCTCTTGGGAAAGACTAATTTTCCCTGCTCTCAGAATTCCTTAGTTGCCTGTAATTCTTGTGTAGGGTTGAAGCCTCCCCACCCTTGTCCATTTTAGCATGTCTATTGTCCCAGCACCCATCAGGCAGCTCACAGCTATGTCCGGGAATCTGATGTCCTCTTCTAGCCTCTGTGGACACTGAGCTTATGTGAGCGCGCGCGCGCGCACACACACACACACACACACACACACACACACGTATAATATTTAAGATGAATCTTTTAAAAATACTGTTTCTTAAAAGCTATATTAATTTTTTACTTCCTGTATTGAGAAAGTCTTTCTATAGAAGAAGTACCACCAAAAGGAAGTGGGGTACGCCTATTCTGAAGCTTTTTTCTGAATCTCCTCACGGGATGGAGATAAGTGGATTGTGGACCAGAGTCTAGAGGGTCTCTTCTCTAGACTCCAGGGGCTGGCAATCCGGTCAGAGGCTACTCAGAGCCTGTTGCTGGTATCATAAATAGTGCGTGTTACGCAATGCAAGCTGGTATTTGATGTGTGCACGTTCTTGGGGAGTGTGGTCCCGTGTACCACGCCTATGTTAAGAGGGCAACCTCAGGTGTCTGTCCTTGTACCTCCTGTCTTGTCTTGAGGCGGGGTCTCTTTGCGCTTTTTCAATGTGTTAGCCAGGCTAGCCGGCCCGGGAGCATCCAGAGAGCCGCCTCTCTGCATCCACCTCCCTGGAGAAGCGCTGGGAATACAGATGCTTGTGCGACTGCGTCCAGATTTTACATAGATTCTGGGGATTTCAACTCAGGTCTTGGTGCTTCGCCGTAAACGCTCTTACCCTCTACGCCACCTCTCCAGCCCCGTGAATGAATTTTGTCAGCACACAGCCGTGCTCTCATTCCTTACGCCTTCTATACAGCCGTGCTCATGCTCTAGACGGCAGGGCTGAGCAGCTGAGATGGCGTGGCTCGCAAAGCCTGTCTCACCTTGCACGGAAACAGCCTTGAGCAAGCCTTGTGTGGACCTGTGTGGCTTCGTTAAGATGTGCCCTGAGCCAGTGGCCACATTTCCTGGCTGGCTCCCATGTTCTCTCTTGAGAAACCCCGTGGGGAGCAAGTGGCCCAAGCTGATGAGTCCCTGGGCAGCAAGGCCAGCCTGCCCTCCTCACCCTCTCCCCTCACCAGGCTCTGGACCTCTGGCGCAGCCTCTTCAGGGGCTGTTTCAGGTTCCGGCTCTGGTTCCGGCTCAGGCTCCGGCTCAGGTTCTGGTTTTGCTTCAGGTTCCAACTCTGGTTCTGGCTGTGGTCCTGCTCCCTCGTCGGTCTTCTGAGGGGGCCCCGGAGGCTGAGGCAGCACCTTCTGGACCCAGCTCAACATCCTGACACCTGTAAGTGACAGAATCTTTAAGCCACCGCAGTGCTCACAGGAACTCTCCTCATTCACGGCCACTTCAGGGGTTGCGCATGCCCTTTGCCACGCCTCATCTTTAAAAATTATTTCAGCTGTATGCAGTGGCTGCTGAGGGTAAGAGCACTTGCTGCTCTTCCAGAGGATGCACACTTGTTTCTTAGCACCCATGTCAAGCAGCTTATTAAGCACCTGTAACTCCAGTTACAGGAGGTCCAACACTTTCTTTTGGCCTCTGTGAACACTCACACATACCTGGAATACAGAAGCGTACAGAATAAAAATAAATATTCTTCAAGGTTTCTGAAATTATGTGCTGCCCTTTTTCCACCCCGGCCCCAGACACGCATAACTGCTCCCCGCCCCTGCATTCTGGATTCTCGAATGTGACAAATTTCTGTATCATGTGTGACCTTTGAGCATGACTTCTTTCAGTTAGCCTATGCATCTGAGATTCCTTTGTAAGTGTTCCTGTCACTAATTCGTTTGTTTCTGTTATGGAGTAGTATTCTCTGATATGGATCTTGCATGCATACCTTGCATCTCCGTTTCCAAGCTGAGGAAACAGTTTTTTTTTTTTTTTGGGGGGGGGAGTGTCAAATAAATCATACATAAATTTTAAAAAAGTATTTCTTCAAAAGCTATCAGAGGCTAGCCATTGAAAAGAATCTGAACGTTCCTTGTGGGTGAAGTCTGTATTAAGTAAACTGTAATGCAGCCAATAATGGGATATAGGGAACTGCTGAAAAGAAGCCCATTCGTTTGGACAGGCAATGCTCATGCTCCAGTGTGGTCATGAGCAGATCATTTAGACTCCCCAAGTCTCTGTTTGCCTATCTGCAAAGTGGGGGCACTGAAGCCAGGCGTGGTAGTGCCTACTTAGACTCTAGCACTTGAGCAGTGGAGGCAGAAGAAACCAGGCTAGCCTGAACTAAAAAAAAAAAAAAAAAAAAAAAAAACCAGGAGATATTTCTAGTCCCTACCTTGTGGGCAGAGTGTGAGAATACAATCCATTAAGAAAGTCAGGCATGGTGGCACAAGTCTTTGGTCCCAGTATTTGGGAGGCAGGGGCAGGCAGATCTCTTGCAAGTCCCAGGCCAGCTGGGTACACAGTGAAACCCTATCTCAAAGCAAACAAATAAACAAAAATAAACAAGGAAAAATTGATAAAGGCAAAATTCTCAGAACAATAACTGAGTCCCCACTTAATTTTGAGTTATCTGTTCAGATATCAGCTGCTAGCCAGTGATTGGCCCATGCTGAGGGTTAACGGCTGGTCCAGGCCACAGGGACAGGTACTGAGTGTGAACACCGATTGTGGAATGTCATGTACTGCTGAAGCCGATGACAGAAAAGTAATACCAGGGGCTTATTAATGGGAAGTCTGTATTGTGTAAGATAACATTAGCCGGGTGATGTAGTCTCAGCTCTCAGGAAGCAGAGGCAGGCAGATTTCTGTGAATTTAAAGCCAGCTTGGTCTACATAGCAAGTTCCAGATAGACAGAGCTACACAGTGAGAGTTCTCTCAAAAATAAATAAAAAAAAAATAACAGCACTTATCATTTTTTAACCTTGAAGATAAAATGCCTCTGTCATAGTTGATGATGACGTTTCAACCAATCTTGGTGAGACTGAATTCTTGCAGGGTGGCCTGGCTCAGTTAGCATCAAAGATGGCAAGATTGGCACAAGGCCACCCAGGACACAGGCCTACCCAAGGTTATACCTCCCTGCCTGTCTCTGCCAAGACCCTTGAAAATAAAGTAGCCCCTGGCCAGGGATCCCTGCCCCAGTCCAGCTTTCCAGAACCCACTGCCAGGCCGCTTGACTGACCCAAAACCTTGACCTCTGCCCCAGCTCTGGCTCAGCTTCTCCCAGGACAGCCTCTGTGGGGGCAGAGCTTAAGTTGCGGAGGCAGATCGGCCTGCAGAGAAGAAACTGGGGACAGATACAACCACTGAGTTCTTCTAGTTCCCTGCTGGCTGCGGGGTGTGGACACAGTGACATTCCTCCCAAGGTCATGCATTTGGAATGGCAGAACACACAGACCCCAGCCACTGGCCAGCAGCCCTGAGAACCAGACCTGAAGAAAGCCCTCCTTGACACCTAGTTCTTACACCCCTCTGATACCACTCATTCTCCGGACCATCTCCTACTCCCTATAAAGGGGTTATCCATCCCTCAGGCCAACAGACTTGCCTAAGATGATTCTGGCCAAGATGAACTTACTCTCAGATCTGCCCTGAGTCCTGACTGCCTTCTCTTGACTTTCCGCTGTCGGACCAGGGGGTAACAATCCTGGCTTGCATTTCTGAACTGTCTGGAGGCCATCTAGGGAAGCAGCCCACTAGCCCAGATTTCCTCTGGATGGGAATTTGGAGGCCCATCTTGCTAGCCTCCCACTTTGAAAGGGGAGCCTGAAGCAGGAAGAGGACTTAGAGGTAACCACCCCAAAAATCTGTAGTGTGGACCACCAGCATTCTGATAATATTCTGAAGGATCTACAGAAAATACAGATTCCTAGGTTCCCCCAGACCCTCTTGGGGTGTCAAATCCACATTTCTCAGGGTGCCCTGAAGATAGCAACGTCTAAGCCACAGAATAGACTGTGCGTGCGGAGGGGACACCATAACTCTCCTGCCTGGTCTGTTTCATCACCTCAATGCCTTGCTATAAGCTGAGTATGGGGACTCCCCCACGGAGTCCCATGGAGCTCCCACTTCATTTTGAGTTACCTGTTCAGATGTCAGCTGCTAGCCAGGAATCACCTTCTCAATGCCCCTCAGCGGCTCAGACACAGCCTGTCAGACACAGCCAGGATTAATTGGCACTAGATGGGCGGGTGCAAAGGATTAGCATGTGTAGCAGGGGATGGGGGCAGGGTAGAAAGACGGCTGGTGCCCAGGGGAGCCAGCAGCCACCCAAGTGTCCAGCAGGCAGGATCCTAGATACAAGGTTTCGAGCCCTGTGAGTTGCTAGGGAACCTGCCCCAGTGCTAGGGCCTGGCTTCCCACACGCTCTGACAAAGCCAGAGAAAGGCTGCAGGACAAGCAATAGCCTGGATACCTGTGTGATTCTGGAAGACATCTCAAGATGACAGGAGCCCAGCAGCTCAGTCAGGGAGACAAGAGTGTGTCCTTGCTCTCCAGCCCTGGTGCTGGGACTCAGCAGGATCTCTGTGGCGGAGAGTCTTTAACAGCTTGAGCCTTACCACCCAAACCTTGGCCCAGTACAAGGCTTTAACCAAAATCTGTATTTATCAACATCGCCGGAGAAACAGAACCAAGAGAGTATGAAGTCTCAGGACCAGAGAACCTGGGATATAGTCCCTGTTAGAGGTCCCAGGCCTCAGCATCCCTGAAGAATGGCTGGTGCAAGAAACAGCATCCAAAGTGGCCAAAGGACCCAGAGTCTGAGATCCAAGGCCAGCAGCAGCAGGAAGAACCACACCCTGCTAAGGAAGATGAGTTTCTTCTCTTTCCACTTTCCTGTTACTTCCCAGACACTAGCCGAGTGGATTTTTCCAACCCACACTGAGTCTTCAGTTTTTATGACCTCCATGACAGTTTGCCTGTAACCACATTCCCAGATACACCCATAAGTCATGCTTCACCAATGATCTAGTTCCTAACCAGCCAAGTTATACCCAAAATTAACCGTCTTGACCATTACAGATTCCAAGGCCTGGCTTATAACTGACTGCATTGGTAAACTGAGGCTGGACTCTCAGGAGAGATACCGACCCAGGAGGTAGAGGGGATGCAAAGGTCAGTGGCCCAGGGGAGGGGGGCTCCGTGATATAGCAGCACCTGGGTCATTTCTAGGGTCACGAGATGTTCAGTGAGAGGCAGAGATTTAACCTGACCATCTGGAGCTCTTACTGTGTGCCTAGCTGTGGGCCAACCCTTGGCATGTTGAATGAAACTGGTTTCGGGCTTCCTCCCCAGCCCATTGTCCCACTGCATACTGTAATAGAACACCTTAAACCCAGCAATTACAAGCAACAAAAAAGTACTGTTCACTGATGCAGTAGAAGATCAAAGCAAGAGAAGAGGCCGTATCTGGGAAGCACCTGTTGGTCCTAGGTGGTGATGTCTGTCTGACTCCTAGCCATGGGCACCAAGCTTGTTTCCACTTTGGACCATAAACCACATTGCTCTGAGCATCTGCATGCAAGGCTTCGTGGCACCTGTTCACCGAAGTTTACTCTGAGGGACCAGTGAGGTCATCAGGCTTACTTACAGAGCATGGGTGAGGGCTATATTTCCAGAACGTGGGTGCTCCTCCCCCAAAAGTCTACACCAGAAAGTCTTTACCCAGCAGGAATGAAGACTTTCTTTTAGTTGCACAGATGGAGGTTCCTGGCTGCCCCACCTGATGGGGGTCTTCCTTCGTCTTAGCCCCTCCAAGGCCACATTTAGTTAGACCAGAGTTGTCTATGTCAGGTGGTAGGGGGCGGCTGCATACACCACACACACACACACACACACACACACACACACACACACACACACAC
>NW_026596034.1:11569421-11678500 GCF_907164565.1 Psammomys obesus
CACACACACACACACACACACACACACACACACACACACACACACACACGAGAGAGAGAGAGAGAGAGAGACAGAGA
This sequence comes from Psammomys obesus, assembly GCF_907164565.1. Classification (NCBI taxonomy): domain Eukaryota; kingdom Metazoa; phylum Chordata; class Mammalia; order Rodentia; family Muridae; genus Psammomys; species Psammomys obesus. Next base: position 11,569,499 of record NW_026596034.1, read on the forward strand.
GACAGAGAGACAGAGAGACAGAGAGACAGAGAGAGAGCCTTGTGACTCTCTCCACCCTCCAGGGGATGCAAACTGCCAACAAGCCCAGCTGGCATGATCTTTTGCAAGCTGGCACAGCAGAACTCCCCCAGATGGCAGCTGTTTGCCTTGGATACAGGCCTGTACAACACAGGGTCACGCAGCACGTACCCATGGCTAGATTTGAACTCAGCCTCTGGAGTCTAGGATTAGAGCTGCATACCAGCATGCCTAGTTCATATTCCACTTTTTAAACTCATTTTTTAAAGATTTATTTGGTTGTTTGTTTCATATAAAGTGTTTTGTCTGCATGTGTGCCTGCACACCAGATCTCATTATAGATAGTTGTGAGCAGCCATGTAGTTGCTGGGAATTGAACTCAGGACCTCTAGAAGAGCAGGCAGTGCTCCTAACCTCTGAGCCATCTCTCCAGCCCAAGATACTGTTTCTAAATAAACTGGCTTGGCATAAGGCATGTCGCAGGCCATGTTGGTGGAGGTCTGTGCTGCCGCTGGAGGCCATGCTGGTATTCGTGGTCTGGCTGGTACCACATGCCATGCCAGTGTCCACGGTTCTTGCTGCCACCGGGCCATGTTCATGTCCCCGCTCTGCACTGCCACCACCAGCCATGCCAGTGTTTATGACCCATGCTGCTGCTGGAGGCCATGCCAACGTCTATTGTCTTGCTGCCGCTGCAGGCTATGCCACATAGCCTGTGGTCCTCGCTGCCCCCGGAGGTCGGTGTTCATAGTCTGTGCTGCTGTGGCTGCCGTGGGTAAGGAAGCTTCCCTGGCCGTGGTATCGATAACTACATCTCTGACTCACGGCAAGTTTGGGTGAAATCTCCTTTTCCAGCTTCTCAGGCTTCTGCTCCCTCCTGTGCTTCTCATGCTACCTGTGTCCTTCATACCCTGCACCTATGGCCTACAGGATGGGCACAGAGCACAGCAGGAACAAGGACTGGACAGAAGAGGTAGGGATTTTTTTGGCACCTGTGTTAAAGGCTTCAAGTGTCAGCTTCTGTAAGACCCCCAGAAAATGGCACGTGGTAGTGAACTCAGAGTGACAGGGGCTGCTGTACTACAGCACAGCTCCGTGTAGGAAGTATACAGACCGGAGGATGCCAGAATCTGCCTCCTCCCACTAAACTCTTTAGCAAAGTTTGTACCCTGTGTCTGACCTGAGTAACAATTAGGGGAGCGGGGTTGGGGTAGGTCTCAATGCAGAAATTACTAAATTATGTGTTTATATACTTTCTGTATTTTTTTTTTTAATTTGGTCTTTTGAAACAGGTTCACTCTATGTATGCCTGGCAGACCTGAAACTCACTCTGTAGACTAGGCTGGTTTTGAACTCAGAGATCCCCCTGCATCTGCCTCCCCAGTACTGGATTAAAGATGTGTGCCACTATGCTCAGTTATTGTCCTACTTTAAAAAGAGTTTAGCCTTGCCAGGCAGTAGTGGCACACGCCTTTAAATCAGCACTCAGGATATCTGAGTTTGAGGCCAGCCTGGTCTACAAAGTGAGTTCCAGGACAGCCAAGGCTACACAGAGAAACTCTGTTTTGGAACAAAACAAAACAAAACAAAACAAACAAACAAGCGTTGGACCTTAGGTTGGGGATAGGGTAAGTACTGGGCAAGTTTCTTTAAAAAAAAACTTAGGGTGCTTTCTTAAGTTCCTGGATCCCTATAGAGGAGCAGCACCCATTACAGGAGCCCAACCACAGGGAATTTAAATGGCAGGTTTAGCATTTATGCAAAATGCTAAATTTATGCAGGTAGATGCAAATCATATGCCAATATATGCAAAAGAATAGGCAGCCCAAGATCCCAAACCTTGGTCGTCTTGCTCAAATTTCAGGGCTTCGGTATTCTGGGTTAGGGTACCCATAGCCTGGCTTTCCTGGGAGGGAGGGAGGGAGGGAGGGAGGGAGGGAGGCTGCAGCTCCCCAGGTGGTGGGGTGGGGTAGAATGGGGGTGGGGTGGAGTATCACCTGGTAATCCCTGGCCTGCTGAGGCCACCACTCTGCCTGATCCCTCCCCTGACCTCAGAGCCTGCCTAATCTCCACCCGCAAACACCAAAGACAGCATGGCCTCCTCTTCCCTGAGATTCACAGAACAGGGGTCCCTCCAGGCTTCCAAGCAGCCCTGTTGCAGAGCCTAAGGTCCCTGCTTAACACCAACGGCACTCTTGAGGTCCGGAGAGAGTCGGCAGTAACTAGAACAGGGTCACTATCCTAGTCAGGGTCACTACTGCTGTGATGAAACACTATGACCAGAGCAAGTTGGAGAGGAAAGGGTTTATTCGGCTAATACTTCCTTATCACTGTGTATCACTGAAGGAAGTCAGGACAGGAACTCAAACAGGACAGGAACCTGGAGGCAGGAGCTGATGCAGAAGCCAAGAAGGAGTGCTGCTTACTTATTTGCTCCACTTAGCTTGCTCAGCCTTTCTTGTAGAACCCAGGACCACCAGCCCAGGGACAGCACCACCCACACTGGGCTGGGCCCTCCACCAATCACTAATTAAGAAAATGCCCTACAGGCTTGCTTATAGCTGATCTTATGGAGGCATTTCTCAGTTGGGACTCCCTCCTCTCAGACGACTGTAGCTTGTGTCAAGTTGAACTAGCCAGCACAGTAACACAGGTCACCTCCACAGAGCTCCAGTTCTGACATTTTCCAAGATGGAGACCCCAGGCTTCAGGGAATGGGTGTCCAGTGCCTGGGGATCCTGGCAGCCTGTGTTGCCCAGGGTTACCAGAGAACTGTGCCCTCACAATCAGGCTGTTATGAGCGTCATCTCCATGGTGCTCCTTGTTCCAAAGTTGCCCGCAAGGCCTGCCTACCTCCTTTCCTCTGCCCACCGAGCAGCTGAGTAGAAGGCTCTTACCTGCCTGTGCACGCGGTGCCCTGCAGATGAGGTAGTGGATTTGAGTAGATGGCAGCAGGGAGCTCTCTCTTCCTCTCTCTCCCTGTTCTACCACTGTCTTTCCTCGTGTATTTTGGTCTCTCAGCTTTCCCATACTTTATCATAATGCCCCTTCCTGATCCTCCATAGTCACGTTCCTCTCTCTTCCTGCCTACCTAGCCCCCATCTCTATTTATCACCTTTCACTTGGGGGTTCGGAAGTAGAATCAACAAATTCTCACCAAATGACTGAAAAGCGGGGGAGGGGAGTGGCCGGCCTCCAGGGACTATCTGCTTTTTAAAAAGAGAAGCACCGGGTAGCCATCCATCTTTTTCTAAATCAGATCTGTCCTGTTTCTCTCCCTTCTTTAAAATGGTCTCATCTGTCTGTAGCGTTTGTGGCAAATGCTAGGTTTAGTCTAGGAAAATCCAGAGTAGGCTATCTAGCATTATAAGCCACACAGCACACTCAGCTAATTCTAAATGGCTTTGCTGTTGCCTTTTCCTGTTCGATATTTAAGTTTCACTTCATTTAGACCGTTCCTCGAGCATCTCCGGTCCTCCTGATCCGCACACACGCTGTCCTGACCTACCTCACAGCGCCGGGGGCAGTGTGTGTGGAGTGGGAGGTTGCATGTGCACACACCCCCAGCACACAGACATCTGTGGTTCGGATGTCCCTGCTGCCCCATGGGGAACTTCTGAAAAGTCAGCCTGCACACAGAAGATAATTAATGCTTGATGGATAGTTAAAGCAATGTAGGCCAAGGGTGTGTGCCTGTATGGAAGGGTGCCTGACTCAGCCCCTCTGCTCCCCAGCCATGGCCCACATCATTGACCTATCACCCTGTGACGATGGCTCCCCAGCCATGCTGTTCCGGACAGAGCGCGTCTGTCGGCCTCTCGCTGGTGTGAAGCACCAGCTCTACCACCCGGCCCTGCCCACACTCCGTCGCATGGACATGGACACTGTCAAGTGCTGCCTCCCAGACGAGCACTGTCAAACTTCAACCTACTGCTCCAAAGGTCAGGCCATGTCACCCCCAGCAGCCAAGAGTCTTTTGTTTGCCTTTGGAGCAAGGGCACCTGGCAAAATGGAGATCTTGGAAGAAAAGGCTGGGGACAAGTGGGAGATGAAAGAATGAGGGAGGCCAGTCCAGCCCTGTACTTCCTTCCGGAAAGATCCTCCAAGGTCTGGCCTCTACTTCCTGAGCAGAAAAATGGGGACAGGGACAGGGCCTGCCTCCCCTGACAATGTAAGGCATTATGAAGGATGAGGAGCAGGGTACCTGGCGCTGCATGACCCATCAACAGATTTATTTCCTTTAGGCTTAACAAAATAAGATGTCCTTGGCATGCAGTTGTGGTCCCAACATGTAGCCCAGGCTGGCCTTAAACGGTGCTTGCTCTTCCTGTCTCCGATCATGCCTGATCATACTGGCCTAAGTCATGTGGTGTGTGTGTGTGTGTGTGTCCGCGCCCGCCCGCGTGCACACACATAGAGTTCAGAGAATAACCTCTAGTGGTGTTTTCAGTTCCTGTTCACCATGGCTTTTGAGATAGTATCTCTTTCTAGCCTGGAGTTTACCAGGTAGGATAGGCTGACTGGCCAGGAAAACCCCATGATCCTCCTGCCTTCTCCCCATACTAGGGTGGATGCTGGCACCAGACCTTGGGTCCTGTGCTTACACAGCAAGACCCTTACTGACTGAGTCATCTCCCCTGCACCACCATTTCCTTGAGACTTGCTACGTTGTCCTGGCTGACCTTGAACTCCTGGGCTCGAGCTATCCTCCCTGCTAACCTCCAGATGAGTGGGGATTGATGGCCCAACCACCACACTCAATACAGGCACACATCCTTTTGCTCCTTGACTTTCTATGAAGAGATTCTCAAGTGGAAAAGAGTTTGAAGGGTAGTGTTGTGAGCGCCCTCTCCCGCCACCCATCCAAAGTCTGTTTCAGCATGCTTGTATTTACACGCCATCTCTCTTGTTCTCTTCCCTGTCTTTATCTTTCTCCTTCCCTGCTCTCTTTTAACCCCCTTTCCTCCTCTTCCTCCTCTTTTTCTTTCTCTCTTCTCTCTCTTCCCTTTATGTTCACACATATGTGCGTGTAAAACTTTGCCAGGTAGTTCCCAATGACAAGGTTAGCCTCCTACGTGACGTGATACCTAGGAAAGTAAACAATAATCCACAACATCTAAAAACCAACATACCTTAAAATCTGCCCTGGAGTCTCCAAGTATGTCTTTTATAGCTTAAATTGGAAAGGGGATTGAATCTAGGTTTATGCATAAGTTGTTAAGTCTTGAGCCTTATTAGCATAAAAAATTTCCATCTATTTCCATTTCTTCCTGTATGTTGACTTTTTATTATAATTTATTTAAGATTATATTTTCCCCCTTCACTTTTCTCCTTTCAAATACTCCCATGAACTTCCCTTTGCTCTCTCTAAAACTCATGACCTCTTTTTCTTATTGCTACATACATACATATATACATACATATTTCTAAATACAATGTGCTCAGTCGGTATACTGTTACACAGATGCATGTTTTCAGGGCTGACCACTCGGTATTGGATAACCAGGTGTGTGCTCTTTCCTGGAAAGACTTTGCTCCCACTCTCAGCATTTCTTACTTGCCTGCAGTTCTTTGTCTATGGTTGAGGCCTTGTGACCTTTCCTGCTTCAATGTCTATTGGTGTCATCCTATACAGGTCATGTATAGGCAGCCATATTGGTGAGCTTTATATTCAGCTTCTTTGAATACAAATATACATATATATTTTTATACAATGACTTACATGTATTATAAATATTTTTTTATGTAGTTAAATAATAGTATGATTCCTTATGCCTTTTCAGGCATCCTTACTGTTATTTTACAACCCTCTCCCTCCTCCTTTTGTATTTTATCTCCCCCCCCCTAATTAATGTTCCTCTGTTTTTCCCATTTCCTCCTCTACTTCCCCCCACCATCCTGTGGTCTCTTTTTGTTCCCCTGGTTTCTGCAGTTACTCCAGGTTACATACTCACAACCAAAGACTTCAAGTTAGAAACTTCGGGTGAGAGAGAATTGTGACATTTGTCTTTCTGGGTTTTGGTTACCTCACTCAATATGATCCTTCTTAGTTCCATCTGTCTACCCAACCAGACCCTGAAAAAGGATGAACTATTGACTTTTTAAAGGGGTCCGAACAGCAGTGTCGTAGACTGTTCTATTTGGTGAGTCTCAGCAATCGTTTCCAGGGCATTCTTTATGTTGTTGTTTTTGTTTTTCTGAACAGGGTTTCTCTGTGTGGCCTTGGCTGTCTTGGACTCACTTTGTAGACCAGGCAGGTCTCAAACTCACAGAGATCTGACTGCCTATGTCTCCCTGGAATCACAGGCAGGCGGCTCTGTGGTGTTCTTCACTTTGTTAAACAAAAGCTGGGTCTAAAGCTGGGTTACCCATGGTCAGACTCTCACCAGTGACCTAATACTGTAGGAGGGGCATGAAATACCTTTTGTTGTTGTTATTCTGGGGATTGAAGACAAGGTCTTAGACAAGGTAGGCAAGTTCTCTACCATTGAGCTATATACCCTAGCTCACTACACAGTCCACACTAGTCTCAAACGCATAATCCTCCTGCCTTGGCTTTAAGTGCTAGAATTAAAGATATGCACCACGACACCCTGCTTTCAAGTTATTCTCAGCAGTTCCCTCGTGCAAATGGAGTTAGGTATATTTGGTTCAATGACTGACACTTGCATTCTTTTCCTGTTACAAAAATGAAAATAGGTCACCTTCTTATAACATCATTTGTGCAATGCTAGACTGTGGGGTCAAAGAACATGTATATATTCATAATTATGCTAAGTGAGAAGACTAAACTGTAGTCTATAGGCTCTAGTCAATTCACACAGCTTCTGTTGATGTATGATGAGGAACCTATCTCTTAAAGCTGTACTAACTTTTGCATTGTTCCCAGTCTGGCCTAATAAGTGGAAGAAATATCTTTTTGTTGCTGTTGCTTTGTTTTGTTTTTTGAGAGAGAGTTTCTCTGTGTAGCCTTGGCTGTCCTGGACTGGAAGAAATATCTTAATGTAGTTTAAATGTGCATTTATCTTGTGAATGAAACTGGGTGTCTTTTCATATGTTTAGGAGCCATGAAGCCCAGGGAGACAGGGTTTCTCTGTGTAATAGCCCTGGCTGCCCTGGACTCACTTTGTAGCCCAGGCTGGCCTTGAACTCACAGAGATCCACCTGCCTCTGCCTCCTGAGTGCTGGGATTAAAGGCGTGTGCCACCACGGCTGGCTCTATATCTAGTATTTGTGCATGAACTACTTAAACATGTGGTTATCCATGTTTCTTTACTTTTTGGTCTTGATTTCTAGGAGCCCCTCCAACATTAAGGAAATTGCTTCATCCTCATCTGTAAAATCAGTAGAAATATTTCCCCTTTGTCTTTTGATTCCTTTTGTGCTTACTTTTTATCTTATTCACACACACCACACACACACACACACACACACACACACACACAGGCTGGCAGGCCACGGTTCATTCTTGGAGGTTCTTGGAGGTTCAAGGACAACTCTCAGGAGTCAGTTCTCTCCTTCCATCATGTGGGGAGCAGGTATCAAACTCAGATCATCGGGACCAGCAGACAAGTGCCTTTTACCCACTGATCTTTCTTGCTAGCCTGTTAGCATACTTCTAAAATCTTTTCATTGGGGTTCTTATGCCTCTTCCTCCCTACTCCACCCCAATATCTTCCAATACCCCAACACCCCAGGAGAAGAAACAAGTTAAAGGGGAAGGGAGACACAGACCTCTTTAAACTTAGTTCTTGTTGGTCAGGATCATTGAGTTCCTCGGGGAAAGTCTAATTTTTGTTTCAAGATTGGCCTTAAACTTACAGAGATCTATCTATTTTTGCCTCCTGAGTGCTGGGAGTAAAGGCATGTGGTATCACACCTAGCAAAACATTTTTCCTCTTAAGGTGTATAGTGTGGTCCAGGCCTCTAGCGTGGGCCTGCCTGTAGGGCTCCAAAAGGATACCTTTATCTTCTTTCAACAGATGACTTTAACAAGGCCAGCTTCACACTTCTAGGGATCCCCAACAAACCCCTGCATTGCCTGGTGAGTTGAGTGTCCTTTGTCCCCAGCCTAGGATGGGCACAGTAGCAGCGTCTGTGCAAGGCCCAGGCACCTCTGGTCCAAGGTTCTACTGCCTGAGCATATCCCCAGGTGCCAACCTGAGATCCCACCCCAACCCGATCTAGGCCCTAGTTTCCTGCACCCCCTCAGTCCAATAGGCCTAATGCCAACTCAGGCCTAGGAAAGATTTTACATCAGCCGCTACGGTCCATCAGTCCATCAATCCGTAGGACTTGTCAGGAACTGGACAGAAGCTCTGTCACAAGTACCGTGAGGGAAAGATGGTGCCCATCATGCCAGGCATCAACCGGGTTGACTGGCCCTGCTTCACACATGCCATTGAAGACTGGTCTAAATTCGTGTCCAAGTCTGACGAGTTCAAGCTGCCTTGTACCAACAAGAGGGGTTAGTCTACCAACTGCAAAGGATGCTCTAAGGAGGGGGAAATCTCTCGTAGTTTGGTGGCACATCTAAATCTGGGAGTGAAAGCCACTGGCCCAAGGACCGGCAGCACAGGCACAGGGACAGGGAAGGGAGGAGAGGGGAGGGCCCCTGATGTAACTCCAGGTAGGGAAGCCACTGGGGTTGGGGCTTGAGAGTCAAGCAGTGCACGGGCAGGGGGCTTCCTTCAGGGGCGGGGCTTAGATGAGGGCGGACTGGGTTTGTTCGGATATTGGTCCCCAAGGCGGGTTCTCTCCACAGTGGAGGGTTTCAGTGGCTACGCTGTGCGGCACTTGAAGCCGGAGGTGACCCAGAACTGGCGGGTAGGGAAAGATGCACGCAGACGGGGCCTGGGTGGCTGGGAGGGAGCAGCTGCTGGGTTCCTCGCCTCGCAGGCTTACGGGCCCCCATCCCTGCGGTCCACCACAGTTCTGCCTCAACCAGAACCCGAGCCTGGACCGCTATGGACAGATGCCCCTGCCTTTCGACTCGCTGTAAGTGACACTATGCAGAACTCCTTAAAGACCCCCACCGCTGAGCAGAGGACGGGGATCGTAGCTGTAGGACAGATACTGAATTCCTGCGAGTGCCTGCCACCCCCACGCTCTGGGAGCCGGGGTTCAGGAATACTTTTCTTTGGCAGGAACGCGTTCCGGCGCTTTGGCTCCCACTACAGGTAAAGAATGGCCCCGCCCTGACCGCAGCATGCCACGCCCCCTGAGGAGGCGCGCTTCAGGATGCTGCTGGTGCTCCACACCCAGCTTAAAGGGCATGGGCTAGGGATGCATTTCCCACCAGGATTAGCCAAGAGGAGGCCGGAAGGGGGGTACCTGGGAGGGTGGAGGAGGAAGGACCTGCCATCTGCTCCCCTAGCAGGGTAACCCTGGGTTAAAGGCTCCGTGCAAGGTGGAAGTGCTGATAGACACTGAGGTGTCTCTCCAGCCAGGCCCTGTGCGAATTGGCAATGCCAAACTCTGTGGTGCGACCCCTCCCACTGGCACAGCCAAACACCCTACCTCTTCCTACAGCGCACACTACTGTTTCACCTGTAGCGCATAGCATCCAGTGGGTTGCCTTCTCCAGCCCATATGCGGGAAAACTTTGGTTTTTGTTAGTGTGATGCTAGAGTAGGTTCATACACAACTGCAAACCCAGGAAGCAGTTATCATTGGGGAGGCAGCGAGAAATACTATGAGGTAATTTGGAGGTGAAGAGAATTGCCAAAAATATACAAGAGGAAATAGGGAACCATTTAAGGTTCTTGGGCAAAGACTGGATGGGAACTGTTTCCAGAGCCCTGAGGGCAGAGATGTGGGCTTTGGGGTAGGGAGTGGGAGTGGGGCTAGGGAAAGAAAATTTGATTTTTCTTGCCTCTTTCTCTTTACAGTCGAATCAACTATCTGACACCCTGGCATTAATCTTTGTGGGGGAAAAGGATTCTATTGCTGGACTGTGCCACTTCAAGTTCCCTAGCAGGGCAGACGGAATATGGTGGCACCACCCATCTCCTCAGGAGTTCAGTTCAAGAAATAAACCCAATGCTTCCTCAGAGAAGCCCTAGGCCTCTGTGTGAGAGTCCTTGAGAGGGAGGGGGAGCCAGAGGTGGGGGTCAGGACCACAGATGACAGTTTTACCCTTGCCTGCTGTTTGGCAATTCCTAAAGAACGGGAGAGGGTGTGTAAGGGCTGGTGAGGGATGTTTTATGGACTTGGGTAGAGTAACAAGGCCTGAGTCTCAAGCCTAGCTGGGACTGAGGCACAAGGGCAGGCTGGGATCTGGGTTTCCCTAATGGTCCCGCCTCTTGCTTGCAAATCCTAACCAAGATCCTGCATTTCTAACTTCCACCTGAGTTTGAGCACTGAGGAAAGGAAGGGTTGAGAGGGGCATCTGACACCTTTAGGAACCCTTACCATACTAGTGTATTTGGGAGTTTTCTGATACCCAGAGCTTCCCCAAAGGGACGTGAATAGTTAGTTTTGGGCCCTCTATTTCCCATGAAGCAGCAGATTTCAAATATAAACCAGGTAAGGGTGCTTGAAAACATCCTGGGCTCCTCAATGTGCTGCCCTTTTGTGATGAACATGATGGCCTAGGAGCAGGGGAACCCCGGTGAAGAGGGTCTCACAGCCTGGTGCAATGTTAGGACAGCTCTTGGGTCTTCCACTGGTATACATCTAATACCAAGTTCATAAATATGATATAAAAACTGTGCCTGAGAATAAAGGGAGTAGAAAGCATAAGCAAAAGCAATTGAGTGTATCCATTTTATTAAGTTTTCAAGTGCTTCACAGGCCCCATGAGGTAAGCCGTTTAAATCCATTTTATAGCTGGTTAAATAAATGGACTTGGGGGTGAAGAGATGGCTCAGAGGTTGAATGCTGGCTGCTTTTCCAGAGAACCCAGGTTCAGTTCTCAGCACCCACATGGAGGCTCAGAACCATCTTAACTCCAGTTCCTAGGGATGTAACATCCTTTTCTGACCTACAGGTGCACCAGGCACACAGGTGGTGCATCTATCTATCTATCTATCTACCTGTCTAGATAGATATAGATGCAGGCAAAACACTCATTTGCATAAATCTAAATAAATAGGCTAGAGGGAGTTGTGATTAGCCCTAGATTAAGACAGCCGCTGACCAGCAAGGCTGGGATTTGAAGGCAGTGAGACTGTGACCATCACATCCACTTCTTTCCTGCTCTGAGGAACACACCAAGAGTGGAGAGGAAAGCAGAGGGTCTTCCTGGGGCTGGAGACATGGGTCTGGCTCTTAGAAGGAAGAGATGTCCCATTGGAAAACTAAGAAGCCAAGACTGGTGACATACACTGGATGATATGGAGAGTAAGGCATGACTGACACCCCAGGAGTTTGAGACTAGCCTGGGAAACACAGACACAGAACACTCTCAGATGTGCCAGTGGCGGCCACTATCTCATGGTAGCTGTGTTCCCCCCACTCAGCCCGGGGTTACACTGTAGGTGCTGGCTATCTCACGCCTGGGCAGCAGGCACTGAGCCTTCCCCTCAGCCCCTACTCACTTCTTACGAAGCCCTTTCAATTCACTCATCTGAAGTTGTCTTAAGTCTGGCAGGTGCTCAGTTATGGTCGGGGAGGAAGGAAAGGCAGGAATACAAAGCCAGGGTGGGGCGAGGTCATAGTGAAGAGGGAGATCCCACACCCCTGCCACCACACACAGACTGACTTTTACCGGATACTACAGCATCTACCTTTGGAGACAGACTGATAGCAGACAAGACTCTTCCTGTGGGGAGGTGGGGGTGACCACTCGCTTGAGGGTGGGATGCAGGTCTTGTCACCAGGCTGAGGGCTTGGGTGGATTCCCATAGGATGGGACGAGGACTGCTCTGGAGAAGTGCAGATTGGAGATGACCTTTCATGACAGTGCTAGGAGGCACAGCCGTTAAGGACCTACCTCTCTCTCTTCCTGCATGGGGAGGTAGACATCAGCTTGGATAGAGGGGCTGAGTACCCACTGGGGTCAGGGGGTGCATTTTGTTGCCTTGATTCCCTGGCCAGACTGGGTGCCAGAACAGTCCTGACGAGAAAAGCGACCTGGAGCCAGACTGTCAGGGATGCCGTGGCCACATTGTCTTTCATCTGTGTGCAGCTCTAGGCCACTTAGCGCTGTGTGTCTTGAATAATCCCTCAGACTCCAAATGGTATGGACAAAGGCTGTTCAGGCCTATCTTGCCCACCAAGTGGAGTTTTATCCAGGCCACATAAGTAGAAAATAAGTTGGCCCTTGAAACTGGCACAGATAAAAAGGTCCCCTGCTCTTGGCTGCTGAGTGCTAGCAGCCTATAGGAAGGAACCTTCTGGATTCTCAGGAAGCCATATAGGGAATGGGAGAAGCATGGGGTCCAGTCACAATTTTAAGTACTTGTCATATGGCCAGCTCCATGTCCTTTGAACTTTCTAATCTTTTCTAGGACAGGGTGTCCTTGGTTCTCAAATGCCAGGCTGAGGACTATTTTTCTGTCTCTTCAGCCTCACTCTGGCCTTTGAGAAGTGGAAGGCATGTGAGTTTCAGATGGACTGCGGGGGAGGCGGGGGAAGCAAGGATGGAGTATGTAGAAATGTATGGAAGGACTGAGGTAAAGGGTACTGGGCTTGGTCTACAGAGGGGGATCACTGTAGGGCAGACCAAATGGATAAGTGTGGGCCAGCCAGGCTAGGTGGATCCACCACTATTCCAGAGAGCACCAGAGTAAAAAAAAAAAAAATATTATTTTTTGTCCATCTCCAGCTTCTGGCCTTTCATGAGCTGCTGATCTCTTACAGTCCAGCTCCCTCAAGAGCTACTGCTAAACCTTAAAATCAGGTGGAGTGAGGTATATTGCTTTGGTGCCTGTCAGCCTGTCAATAGCTTCTCCTCAGAGTCCCTACGATGAGTCCATGCAGTTCTCCCAACAGCTAGACAAGTTAACCACCCACTAAGTTTTTTGACAGATGAGGCGACTGACCCAAAGAGGTTAAGTGACCAGTCCAAGGTCATACAGCCCAGAAGCCTCAAAGCTCAGGATTCAAGCCTAGACCCAATCTGGTACTCTGGTCTGTATCACTCTCAGCCTCTGCACCTCCCATCATTCCCGCTGGAAAGAACGAGTGAAGAGCTGGGGGTGCACTGTCAATGTCTTTACTTTTAGAGCACACATCAAGCTCACTGTAGAGTAACATCAAAAGTGGCTGCCTAAGATGGAGTCATTCTTTTTAAATTCCAAACTCATATTTATATATGATCCAAAATGACATGAAATTCAGCTATACAATGTTATGAATAGTATAACAAATTGCTTTTAGAATGCAAAATGGAAGGGAAAAAAATAGCAGTTAGGACTGAGTTCCAGTCTTTTGAGGCTTTTGTGACCAAGAGTCAGCCCAAGGTAAATGCTTACCTGTCTCTGTGGACACAGGACAGAACCTGGGAGACAGAGCAGGTGCATGAGGCCAGCTGGACTTTTTAAGATAAGAGGTGAGGTGATGTACTCCTAGCCATCAGGCCCTTGGTTTGGGTCCTGGTCAGTCTTCTTTCAAGACTCATGGATAGGGAGAGGGGGCTGGCTAAAAAGGGCATGGTCAGGGCTGGGTTCAGAACGATGACTTTGACAACAAAGGTCCCCCAGGCTCTTGAGGTGGCTCTAGCTGTCCAGTGATGGTGGCTGACCATGTGCCTGCCAAGAATGCTGCCTACTAGGCTCCTCTATCCTTGTATCCCCAAGTTTGCTATAAGAGGCAGGTTGTCAGCAGTCAAAGACCTAGGGGTACTCTAGGACTCTAAGGACAGAAGGTTGTTTTGGCAACAGAAGATCCTTAGCCCACAGCCAGACTGATGGCTCAGGGTACCAGACTGGGCTAGAGGGGCTCTGTGGGGTCAGAGGCCATTCCTCATCCTGGGCACCCAGGACTCCATATGGCCCTCAGGCAGCACTGGGACAAACTGAAGCTATGACTCTGAGCCCCAGACACTTAGGATCACACAATTTGGGAAGAAGGGACCTGCTCTTATCTGCTGGAGAAATCGTGGACTTGGTCCTCCTTCCCCATCCCAGGGATGGAGTACAAGGGGGAGCAACAGTCCTATCCCTCCACAACAGCAGCTCTACTAAGGACACATTCATCCCCTGCACCTACTCATAGGCAGGAGGGGGGAGGGGCTTCCACCGACCCAGGACTGCTCTTAGCACGCAGCTGCTTGTCCCTTTCCCTGTGGACAGCACTGAATGACCTGAGGGTGCTGTGAAATGTTTCTGCTTCCCTTACCCTGATTGGGTCCCTAGTCCCCAAGCAGACCCAGCCCACAGACTCCTATCCTATATATCCAACCACCAGAAACTCGGAATTGGTGAACATCGGTCCTAGCCGGGCAGTCAGAGGATTGTAGCTCATGGTCTAAATTCTAAGTCCCCAGAACTGACACAAAACTGGCCTTCCCTCCCCCCCACCCCCAGAAAAAAAGCACTGGAGGAGAAACCCTACTTCTCCTTCCCAAGCCACCTGACTTCTCACTAGGCTGCAAGATTTGGGAAAACCAGTTGACATCCCCCATACCTGGGGCAGAGAGGCACCTAGTAACAGGTGGGATTCAAGTTCCCTATAGATAAGGGGCACAGCAGGCTCTCAGAAAGCAAGTCCTGTCACGGAGAAGAGGTTAATGGAATCGGGGTCTGGCCACAGCAGTTTGGCTTCCCCACAGCCGGGCTGGTGCTAGGAGTACTGAACACGGGCACCCTCTACCTGCCCAGAACCCTTTGGTCCTCACTCCAGAGAGGAGAGCTGGTTGACAGGCTTGCGGCCACGTAGCTGCAAGCAAGCGAGACTAGGCAGGGCCGGAGGCGGCACGGAGGCCCTAGGGCAAACAGGCCGCCACCTGGTAGGCACCCTCCGCAGCTGCAGCAGCAGCGCTGTGCTGGGCGCTGTGCTCCTGGAGAAGCGCCACATCCAGGAAACGTTCGCCACACCACACACACTTGAACTGCTGCTCCCGGGCATGTACTCCCTGGTGCTTGTTGAGGTGCTCGCGCTGCTTGAAGGCTTTATCGCAGTTGGGGCACTTGTAGGGCTTCTCACCCGTGTGCACCCGCCGGTGGCGCTGCAGGTCGGAAGCGTACTTGAAGCGCTTCTCACAGTCCGGACACTTGAGCGGCTTCTCCCGGGTAGGGTCGCAGCGGTGCTGCACGAACTCTGAGGAGGAGAAAAAGCGGCGCTCACACAGGGTACAGCGCAGGGGCTTCTCGGCCGCGGCACAGTGAGACAGCTGGTGCTTCTGCAGGGCAGATGCCCGCTTGTAGGCCTTGTTACACACCGGGCACTTGAAGGGCCGCTCGGTAGAGTTTGGCAGGCACTTGTGCCGCAGCAGCTCAGCCGACTGGTCGAAGCCCTTCTGGCACACCGGGCACTTGAAGAGAGTCTCCAGGGTGTGGACGTGCTGGTGGTAGAGGAGGTGGCTGGGCTGCCCGAAGCCCTTCTCGCACAGGCCGCACTTGAAGGGCTCCTCCGTCTTGTGCGTGCGCCGGTGCCGCATCAGTGCGTACTGCTGCTTGAAGCCCATGGGACACAGGTCGCATTTGAAGGGCCGCTCGGCACTGTGCGTGCGCTCGTGCTGCCGCAGGTCCGAAGGCCGCTTGAAGGCCTTCTGGCACTCGCCGCAGCGAAAGGGCCGCTCCCCGCTCGGGGTGCAGGGGTGCTGCAGCAGCTCTGACGACTCTTTGAAATGCAGTTCACACACGTTGCATCGGAACAGATGGTGCTCGCCGGAATGCGCGTACATGTGCCGCACCAGGTGGGAGCGGTGCTTGAAGGTCTTCTCGCAGACGGCGCACTTGTAGGGCCGCTCAGAGCTGTGTGTCCGCTTGTGGTGCACGAGGTGTGAGGACTGACTGAAACTCTTGTCGCACAGCGTGCACTTGTACGGCTTCTCTCCCGTGTGGATCCGCTCGTGCCTTGAGAGCTCCGACAGGTGCTTGAAGGGTTTCTGGCAAATGGTACAGCTATAGGGCTTTTCCGGTTGCTCCGAGGGGGCTACAGTAGTGGTCGGGGGCACAGGGGGCAGCGATGGGGCAGTCGTGGTGGCCGGCTCAGCAGCCTCGGCGGGCTTGTAGGTCTTATCACAGATGGAGCACTTCACCATGCCAGTGTGGGAGCTGTGGTGCTGGGCCAGAGAGGTGAGCAGCGAGAAGCCCATCTTGCAAACACCACAGACAAAAGGCTTCTGCTCCGCCTGCACACACTGGTGCTCCAGCAGGTCGGTGGCCTGATGGAATATCTTGAGACACTGTGTGCACTGGAAGGAGCGGTCATGGCCTGCCAGGCACTGGTGCTCGTTTGGACTGGAGAGGTGTGCCAGATCATGGCCACATACACCACACTTGGGGCCTGGCTCCCCTGCTTGCAGGGGAGCATGCTGTGGGGGTTGAAGTCCTGGGTCAGGTTGCAAGAGTATGCCATAGACAGCACAGCCCAGTGGGTTCTCAGCAGTGCCTGGGGGCAACGTGTGTTCAGCCAGGGCTGGCGGTGGCTCTGCATGGTGCTGAGGCTGTGGCTGCTGTGGCTGTTGTGGCTGAGTCTGTGGTGGCTGTTGCCAGCTTTCCGACATACTTGGAAAGATGAAACTGGGTTTGGACAGTAATGGCTTCAGTTTCCCAGCTTAAGGTGAACCCAACCCTGAGAAAGAAGCTACCGGCTCTCAGGAACGGACAAGAACCTCACACAAGGCACAGAGGGCTGGTCAGATAGCCCTCGTCATTAGGCAAGAAGATAGCCTACAGGACAGGGGGCTCTTCGAGACAGGCTCCCAGCAATGCCAAAATGGCTCTGCCTTCCCCAGTAATCGGTTCTGTAGGGAAGAGAGACACAGTGAACTTGAGGCAGGAACAAGTGGGCCCTTCCCTTATCTCTCCCTGTGCTGCCCGCAGTCACTGCATGGACACATGATGCTTTAGGCGAGGGAGATGCTCATGGCTAGAGACCTGCTCCCTTCACATGTTATCAGAGGTATGCTGGCAGCGCCACTCCTCCAAGCAAACAGGAAGGGAGTTATTTCCACGCCCATGTTCTTCAGTTCCCCAATCCTTGGGTAGAGCATCTCCCTCTAGTTTCCATACGACCTACTCAGTCAGATGTCTCACAGGGTCTGGGCTGAACTATCCCTCAAGCCTGCCAGCCCCTTTTACACTGACATGAGAATAGCACTGCTTATGGACCAGAGGATCCTCCAGCAGAAGGAAGCCACTCCTCCGAGGTATGAGTCCTCGGGCAGATGGACTCTGGAAGCTACTATTAAGACAATATTAAGGACCACCTAAAACCCCTCTTCTTTGAGGGACTGGTCTATACTCCTCTTCACCCACACTCCAGGCCTTTCCCAGGGTACACACATCTCTAGATATTAACAGGGTGAATGGCCTTGCAGGGACCTGAACTCCTGGCACGAAGGGTTAAATGACAGGTTTATAGACACCCCCCACCCCATGGTAGAGCTCCTCCAAGCTGAACTTCTGCCTTTTAGTTGGCTCCCAGAGGAACACAAACAGAAACCCCACATCCTCTGAGTCTTTTGCTGTCAAGTCAAGAAACTGTACTATTTGCCGGAGTTAAACAGGAGAAAGCATGCCACAGGGTGTTTCTCCTCCAGGTCCAAAACATTCACAATAATTAATGCAAAGCAAAGCCCACCCAACCCCAGCAAATCTCTAAGTCACCATTTTGAGGCGGCGTATAATAATCCCAGAGAAAGGGAGAAACTTTTGGAATTAAAAGCAACCCTTGCCAGGTTCTCAGCTCATCTGCCGCTTAGATTTAAAATTTTGCAAGTTTTCTCTCTAGGAGGAAGAAGGCAGAGAATGCCCTCACATGCCAGCCTGCCTTTTAACTGTTCTGCTAGAGAAACCTAAGACTCACGCTAAAAGTTGTCATCCTCAGCATCTTCGGGAGGGGAGGGAACAAGGGGGCTGCTGCTCTGGTGACCAAACAGCTACAACTGGTCATTTTAGCGTTCCTAAGGCACACAGGAAAGGTGGACTGCTCTATACTCTGTCTGATCTAGCTGTACCAAGCCAACTGTGCTATTTTTCCTGGTATGAATGGCTGCCAGCCCCAGCGGCCACCCCCACTCCCACCTCCTGGAGCAACCCCACCGTCTACCCTGAGCTTTCTCCAGGAAGGTGAAGCCCCAGGAGCACTCTCAGATCACTCCGCAAAGGGCAGGAGAGTAGTGGAGGCAAGGCAAGGAGAACCCCCCAACCTGCGCCCCACCCCAGCCCTTCTTCCTCTCCGGGTAACTGAATGAAAGCTGATCATCTCCCATCAGGCCCGGTTGGGCTGCCTCCTGTCAGCTCTTGCTCCCGATGGCCCAGCTGCTGAGTCCCGAGAAAGGGTGGTTCGGGCCGAGGAAGGCCCCGAAGCCTCCAACCGTGCCGGGGCAGCAACTATGTTTCCAGGCCCAGCCTGAGCCGCCACAGAGCTCAGGAGGTTCTCCCGGAGTGCAGTAGGCATGGGAGTGGCTCTCAGATGCAGTCCCGGGCGCCCTGCCGCTCACCTGCTCCAGGCCGCCCGTGGGGTCAGGCGCGGGGCGAGCAGAGACCAGCTGCTTTCTCCGCCGCCTCTTTATTCCGGCTCCATCCGCCGCGACGCGGCCTACGCTCCCTGCCAATCCCCGGCCTCGCGTAGCAGAGCAGGGCTGCCCGGGGTCGGGAGACAGGTTTGTGGTGGCCGGAACCGACGAACAGACTCGCGCACTCGGGCTAGCGGAACCGGGGCAGCGGACGGACGGGCGAGCGGACAGACTGACTGTCTTGCAGACACCGGCGGATAGGCGGGCGGCGCGAGGCCGGGGAGGCGGGGCCGGGGAGGAGGAGCGGCCGCCCGGGCGGAGGCTGCCGAGGAGTCCGCTGCGCAGAGCGAGGCCGCCCCCTGGCGGGGACCCTGCGCCCCGGCGGCTCGAGCCTGTGAGTACGGAGGGGCGGGGCTGGAACCTCCGGACGCGCTCGCCGCAGCTCACGGAGCCCAGGCGCCGAGGCCGGCCCCGCCCCAGCTCGCCGAGCCCCACCCGGCTCTCCGGTCTTCGGCGGCCGACGTGCCGCTCGGCTCGCTCTCAGGAGGGATCCTGGAACTCCAACTTTGTGCACGTCTGGCAAGCGGACCCGCAGACACCGGGGCTCCGAAGGGCTCCGGGAAGCCGCCTGCGGCACTTACCGCCCAGCCGACGGGCTCCGTTTGCGCGACCGTCCAGCGGGCTCCGCCCCCCGGGTCGCCGGGCCCCGGCCCCGAGGTGGAGCTCCTCTAGGTCCCGCCCCACAGAGCACTTCCGGCTCAGCGGAACTCCGAGCACCGGCTGAGGTTGCCTGCGGACCTGACTTGCGGTCAAAGCCCCATGAGCGCGGCGCCCCTGGTGGGCTACAGCAGCAGCGGCTCGGAGGATGAGGCGGAGGCCGCCGCCGTGGGACGGACCAAAGCGGGGTCTGGGGGCCGCCGTTGGTGAGGAGCGAGGAAGTTTCTCTCGCGAGGGCGCGATTCTTTCGAGATCCCAGTGGGACCCTCGCCTCCGGGGTAACCGGGAGGGTGGGTCGGTTCCCCGGGAAGGAAAAAAAGGACGCCCAAGGAAAGGGTTCAGAACACACTCTGGAAAAGCCCTGGAGTGACAGACGACATTCCCCCCCCCCCCCCCGTCCCCGCTCCCGTTCACCCCTTACCCCTAGCCTAGGCAAAGTTGGGAGTGAGGACACGGGTTCGAGTCTAGCCTTCTCCGCTGGTACATTCTTCTCCCTTGGTGTGCAAGCTTGTTTCTTCCAAGATCGGTTTCTTCATTTGAACACAATGCAATAATAACCAAAGCTTTTCACTCATCTAGTAAATACTCAATGAACAGCCACTGGGAGCCACACTGGAGAATGAACAGTCCAGACTGCCACAAAACCCATGAGCATCATATATTTTACGGGCCTCAGGTTCTTAAATACCCGTCTTTACAGATTGCAGTATGTCAGATCATTGCATAAGAGCTCTGACAAATACAAATGTGCTTTACACACGAGGAAATTACTGTAAGCCAGGATCACAGTGCTCTTCAGTTCAGGCCTGTCCAGCAAGGTAATAAGGACCTCCAAGTCACACTGCTACCTGCTCAGGTGTTTTCCATGGGGACCAAACGCCCCACTAAGTTCTGCCTCAGAGTAGCTGGGAAACTTCAGTAGTTCTAGAAAGCTATTGCCGCCTAGATGAAGCTCAAACACCTGCCTGGAAATCCACAACTCAGCCACTGGCTGAGGGAAGGGAATCAAGTTCGAGGCCAGCCTGGACTACATGCCAGGCTGCTGTAGAAAGAAGCACTGTGCCTAAGGGCTTAGAACTTGTGTTGTACGTGCAAAGGGGGACAATGGGAAGAGAATAAATGCTTGCCCTTTCTTGGTTTGCAGTGGCCAGAGCCCCCTTCCCAGTCAGAGGTTTCCAGTGCCTGACAGTGTACTGAACATGTTCTCCAGCACAGAGGAGGGACCTGAGGATGACAGCGCAAAGCACGGAGGGCGCATTCGCACCTTTCCCCATGAGCGAGGCAACTGGGCCACCCACATTTACATACCATGTGAGTCACTTACTAAAGGCGAATGGTCAAAAACCAGTGCCTGACCATTGGTTTAGATCAAATACATGCCTTTAATGCTGGAAGAATCCTTATAAAGCTCTTAAGCTACAGCCTACAAATCTTAACAAGTTGTGTTTTCACTGAATTAAAAAAATATTTGCAGGGCTGGAAAGATGGCTCAGCTGTTAAGAGCACTGGCTACTCTTCCAGAGGAACTGAATTCAGTTTGCACATGGTAGCTCACAACTGTCTATAGCCACAGTTGCAGGGGATTCAACTCCCCCCCCACACACACACAGACATATGTGCAGGCAAAACACCAATGCATGTAAAATTAATAATAATAATAAATTTGCAAATTGCTCCTGGGGAAGTGTCAGCTCAGGAGTTTCTGATCTGGTCATGTGCACATTTCATGTGCCAATGGCCTTGCTTCTCACAGCTCTGTGAAGAGCTTTTGCTTTTTCAGTTTGGTGAGAATTTTGCTTCTTGTGGACAACAGCTGAGTTTCCTATAGCCTGGACTAGACACCAGAAGTCCCCTGCATTCATCTTTTTAAACACTGTTTTACTTACATTTACTTATTTATTGACTGCATGTATGTATATGGCACATGCATGCCATGACACACGTGGAGATCAGAGAACAACCTGGAGGAGTCCGTGGTCTCCTTATACCTGTGGTCCCAGGGATCACAAGTCTGGCCACCAGACTTGGCAGCAGGAGCCTTTATATGCTGAGCCATTGCAGCACTCCCTTTTTGATAATAATATTTTTGTTGATTTTTATGAGAATTTCATCCATGCATACATTTTGACCTCCTTCACCCCTTCCTCTTCTGCCTGACTGCCCTTAGACCCCCAGATACTCCCCACCCACTGTGCACTTCTTTTTAACTGTAATTCTTATAATGAGTACATGTTAACTCTACAGTCAGAATTCCATATTGAAGGCTGGAGAGATGGCTCAGAGGTTAAAAGCACCTATTGCTCTTGCAGAAGATCTGGGTTCAATTCCCAGCAACCACATGGTAGTTCGAAACCACCAATAACTCAAGTTCCAAGGAATCTGACACCGTCTTCTGAACTCTACAGGCACTAGTAGGCACATACATGGTACACATACATACATGCAGACAGAACACTACATACATAAGTAATTTTTTTTACTTTAATTCACAGTAAGATTTAGGTGGCCCAGCAGGTAAAGGTGCTTGGCATGCAAGCCTGATGACTTAGTCTGATCCCTGGAACTCAGTAAAAAGCCAGATGAATGAGGCATCCATAATCCCAGCACTCCTACCATCCAGATGTGGCAGAGATAGGAGAAGCACAGAGATGCTCACAGGCCAGCTATGCCACAGCCCCACAGCAAAGACAAGAGAGACCCTGTACAAACAAGGTACAAGGAAAGCACCAGTTCTGGAAAGTAGTGTTGTGTGATTCCACAAACATTTCATCATAGTAAGCTTGTTTGAAGGGACATTCACATTAAAATACCGGTAGGTTGTATAGACATAGGCTACTCCTGAAACCAGACTAAAGAGTTTCTCTGCTCCCTGGGCTTTTTCTCCATTTGTGACAGCTTGGCTAAGAGGGCAGTCCATCCTCCCTTCTCTTTCTCTAGATGAAGTGAAGGAAGAGTTCCTGGATCTGCTTGACTTGTTGCTGCCCCGAGCTCAGATGTTCATGCCCCGCCTGGTGAGGATGGAGGAGTTCCACCTCAGCCTGTCTCAGAGCGTGGTTCTCCGACATCACTGGATCCTCCCCTTTGTACAGGTGCTCAAAGACCGAATGGCCTCTTTCCAAAGGTGAGTACTTCCCTTTCCTGTCAGTTCCCCTCCTTTCCTGGGCTTTGGTAGGCTTGGAGATGGGCATGGTACAAAGCAAGCAGGCAAAAGACCTCCTGAGGCTGCTGTGCTGCCCATCCAGCGTGACCCTGGAAGCCAACCTTAGGGACAGCTCATCACATGAGTTCCTCCATACTCTTCCACTGTGTTGAATACAGAAGGCCTGCTGTCTGTCTCTAAGCTCGCACCTAGGGTTTCCTGCACTCCTGTCACCAGTTATGTAGGAGCTTTTCCCATACTAGCACTTCCACCAACTCTAAAGATCCTAACCGGGTGCCCTACAGTGTAGCGCAGTTCTAACACCAGTGTCCCAGAGTTAGGGGAGCCTCATAGCCTTCACCCCAGCTGCCCTCTACAGTAGATGCCAGATGCGCAGTAGGTCCCTGGATTAGCCAAGAATTCTGACTTTGTTACAGCTCAGAGTTTCCTATAATCCCATGCCCACGCTCTCCTCTGGGCCGTTTGCTAGAGGGACTCACAAAATTCAGGGAAATACTTTCTAGATTTCCTACTTGTCACAAAGAATTTTATCTATTTATTGAAACAGGCATGCTCTAGAGACCTGTCTAGCCTTGGCTTTATAACAATCCTGCCTCAGCTTCCTGAATGAGAGATGGTGGTGGAGATAGAGATATGCTACTCAAGCATCGTGTCTTTGAACTACATTCCATCCCTTACAAAGGATAGTTTAAAAGATATACATGAATAGCAACAGAAGAGACAAAGGGCAGGGTTTAGGGTTTAGAAGGTCAAACTGGCCCCACTTCAGTTTTCTCTACCAACTCAGAGCATTTCTGCACCATTTTATAAGGCTACTGAAATTCCTTGCCTACTCTTTCACCAAGTCTTTTCTAGTTGTTGTCAGGATCCCTTAGTGCCAGGAGTCACCTGGTCTTGCTGCTGCTTATGGCCCAATAGCTCATCCCACTCGTCCTCAAATGCATACATTCCCATGCCCCTCCTCCCTTCTGGAGCCTGACTTCCTCCACCTGGGACTGTGGTTTCTCTCTGAATGCTCAGGAATTCAGGTTCTTCACTGTGTCAATAGGTGCTTGCTCAGGACACAGTTAAAGTAAAGAGGTGCTTTCGTAGGGTTCCCTTGGTTCCTGAGAACTCCCCAAATTATCTTGTTAGTAGGTTTCTGAATCTTCTTTTATCTCAGAGTCTGTCTGTTTTGGTTTTTGGTTTTTTTCAAAACAGGGTTTCTTTGTGTAGCCTTAGCTGTCCTGGACTCAGTTTGTAGACCAGGCTGGCCTTGGACTCAGAGATCCACCTACCTCTGCCTCCCAGAGTGCTGAGATTACAGGCATGTGCCACTGCACCCAACCCAGAGTCTATCTTAGTTAGGGTTTCTATTGCTGTGAAGAGACACCATGACCAGAGCAACTCTTATAAAGGAAAACATTTAATTGGGGCTGGCTTACAGTTTCAACAGTTTTAGTCCATTGTCATCATGGTGGGAAGCATGGTGGTGTGCAGGCAGACATGGTGTTGGAGGAGTTGCTGAGAGTTCTATTATCTTGATTAGCAGACAGCAGAAGGGGACTGTAATGGGCATAGCTTGAGCATAGGAGACCTGAAAGCCCGCCTCCACAGTGACACTTCCTCCAACAAGGCCACACCTCCTCATAGTGCCACTCCCTGTGGGCCAAGCATTCAAATGTATGAATCTAAGGAGGCCATACCTATTCAAACCAGCACAGAGTCTTTTTAAAAAGATTTTAATTTTTGTTGTATGAGTGTTTTGCCTGCATGTGTGTATGTGCCTGTGTTGGTGGAGGTCAGGAAAGGGCATTGGAGCATGTGAGCCACTGTGTGGGTGCTGGGAACTGAACTCCAGTCCTCTGCCAAAGCAGCCAGTGCTCTTACCCATGAGCCATCTCTCCAGCCCTGTCTGCAGTCTTCCTTTATAATCACCCCATGAAGGCATGGGTAAAATGAGATAGGTGGAAATAGAAGTCTTCCAGTGAAGCCCAGCCCTCTACTTAGGAGGCCCGAGGCTTGGGAATTCTGGGGTGTGGTTCTTCCAAATGGAAAAGCTCTCCCATTTGGTTGAGGAGGAAAGAATTTGTTCCAGTGCAGCCAGTTGGTGAGAAAATGAGAACTAAAGCTCATCTCAGTCTAGTCCACTGTGATTGCCACTGTCATTTATTGAGCCAGCCGTCTGTTATCAGGGCGATCACAGGTGCCAAAACCCAACCTGAGCTGCCTTCACCCAAGGGAAATTACAGATGGGTTCAGAGATAGCCCTAGTTCATGCATGAGTAGATAGAAGTAACCAGAAGATGTTATCCAAGTCGTGATGTCTCAACTCTGTCACCAAGGTTGGCCTCCTTCTCTCAGTGACAAGGGAATCACCTGTACATGTGTATATGCATTTTCATATATGTGAAAATGAACATACATACATACCACAGCATACATGTTGGTCCTCACCTTCCACGTTGCTTGAAATAGGATCTCTTTATTGTTTTTCGCTCTGTATCTCGGATTGCCTAGCCCATGAGCTTCCGGGATTCTCCTGTCTCTTTCTGTCTCCAGATGGGAGCACTGGAACTACAGAAGCTTATGCTACTATGTCCAGCTTTTATGTGGGTTCCAGAGTCTTGAATTCATATTCTCACACCTGTCCGACAACTACTTTTTACCCATTGAGCTATCTCTCCCCACCTTCCAGGCTCTTTTTCAAACATGTTTATTGGGCTTGAGAGGGGATGCCTCAGCACTTAAGAGCACTGACTGTTCTTGCAGAGGACCCGGATTCAGCTCCCAGCTCCAATTGGCAACTCAAATTGTCTGTAACTCGAGTTCCAGAGGCTCTGATGCCTCTTTCTCAACTCCATAGGCACTCCATATATTTAGTGCACAAATGTACATACAGACAAAACATTCATACCGAAAAAAAAAAAAATTTAAAGTGTGTGTATGTGTGCGCGTGCATATACATGCATATGTGTGTGAGGGTCTGTGTCTTCGTGTGCATGTGAATGCCAAAAAAAAAAAAAAAAAAAAACAAGGTATCAGCTGTCTTCTATCATTCTCTGCTTATTCCTTTGAGGCAGGACCTTTTCCAAACCTGAAGCTTGTTTCCTTGGCTAAGCTTGGAAGCCTGAAAGTTCCAGCAATCTCCTGTCTCTGCCCTACTTATAGCTGAGCTTACAAGTGTTCACAGGATGCCCAACTTGTTAGATGGGTCCTGGTGTCAGAACTCCAGTCCTTATGGTTGCATTGATCACTGAGCCAATGCCCAGGTTTTTGTTTTGTTTTAATAGTTTTAGTTTAGTCGTGGGAATGACTTTGGTTAGTCTGACCCTGTTTGCATGCTCCTCTTGTAAGCAAAAAGTAGGAAAGCCCTTTCCCTTTATTCTAGAGAATGCTGCCCTTGTCTTACTGGAGCTCTGTTTCCTGGACAAACTGGCATTCAAGAGGGGTGATCAGCAGCACTATCATGGTAACAGTTGACAGGTGTACTGTAGGCATGCTGCTTGAAGGTGAGACATGAATGCACGAGAATTAATGAGTGAGGTCTGGGCAGAAGCTACTCCTGGGCCTCCTGGTGGGTACTAACTAGTTAATAGAGCAGGCACCTTGCGGGTGCTGAAAACTGCCAAGAGTCATTGAAAGTAGTGTCAGTCTGTGTGGGACATGTGTGTCGCCCTTTGCCCTGCTCACTTGAGGACGAGAGCGCAGCCCCTGCCTGTGGATTGCTGTCCTTGCTCCATTCTCTGCCCTGTGTCCTCAGTGAAGCTGGGCCAGCTGCAAACTCAGTTTTTGTGTGTGTGTTGAGGTGACAAAGACTGGGCAGTGCAGCCTTGACTCCAGTCCCTGAGTGAGTTGGGTTTTTGCCCTACTTTCTGAAAACTGAGATCTATATCACCAAAGCTTTTTAGATGAGAGCAAGAGCTTTATAATCAAATGGACTGAGCCTCAACTCCTGCCTCACCAAATTCATCCTCATCAGGGTTCCATTTTCTTTTCTATAATTGTAGGGTTTGCCTCGCAGAGTCATATATACTATCTGTTACCACCCACATGATGAGTGACTTTTTCAGGTGCACTGCAGGGCATGCACTACCTAGTACAGAGGTGAAGCTAGTGGTCAGTAAAGTTGGTGGCTTCAAGTTGTTTCTTTGGATGAACTTCTCCCAGCAAAGCCAACGTTTTTGCTGGTATCTGGACACTGCCACATGCTGCAAGGGTGATTTAGGGGTCCTGTTTAACTATAGGATTTTATTTAGTTCACTTTCCATTTAAATCATAGGGTAACAATATTGATTGTAAAATGAGATTATATATATATATATATATATATATATATATATATATATATATATATATATTTGTGTGTGTATGTGTGTGTGTGTGTGTGTGTGTGTGTGTGTGTGTGTATGCATTTGGTTTGGTTTGTTTTTCAAGATATGGTTTCTCTGTGTAGCCTTGGCTATCCTGGACTCACTTTGTAGACCAGGCTGGCCTCACAGAGATCGGCCTGCCTCTGCCTCCCTGAGTGCGGAGATTACAGGCGTGAGCCACTGTGCCTGGCTGTAATTATATTTTTAAAGTGCTTTTGGGAGTAAATATTTAGAGGATTGATGTTTGTTTGTTTGTTTATTTGAGACAGGCTTTTACTATTAATTGAGATCTTCTGTCTTGGCCTCCTGAGCACAAGACTACAAACATCCATCACCATCCCCAGTGAAAATGTTGGTTTTAAAAACCTGAACTATTGTTGTTGTTTTTCTTGAAATATCTTTCTTCTATTAAATTTCAGGTTCTTCTTTTCTGCCAACCAGGTTAAGATTTATACCAATCAGGAGAAAACCAGGTGGGTCCCCGACTTGAGTCACCAGAAGATTTCCTATTGCCAAGATAGAAGGAGTGCATTTTGTTTTCACCTATATCTCTGGGGCCTCTGTTCCCAAACCCAAACTTTTTCAGAAGAAGAACTGAGGGGGTTCAGGAGTGGTGCATATGTAAGAAAACCATCTCAGTATAGAGGGGGCTATGAAAGTGGAGACTTGTTCCTATCTAGTTCCCTCCCTGTCATAGAGATAAGCTCTTATTACCTTCCCTTCTTCACCATCTCTCACTTCCCCTTACTCATCCACTGCCAAATGAACCAGTGAGGTCTGAAAAGTTCCAAGAACTAAAGCATTAAGTGACCATAACAAGGCATTTTATATGCAGGGCCTCCCTGTCCAGTCCATCCACCAAGCCACCCCTCTTACCTGCTCTGAAATGGTTCACTCCTCCGTTTGGTGTAGGCTATAGAACCTTATAAGCTGAAGGGTTTCCAGAAGTAGGGGGTCGACTGTGTCTGATATTGCCAAGCAAATAAGGAAAGGATTTATGGCTTTGCTAACAGAGATCATTATAATCACTGGCCACTTTGACAAGAGCATTTCTGAGGGAGGGTTAGAGGTAGGAAACCAGACAGAAAAAGATAGAAGACCACCTTGTGTACCGCGTTTCACTGAAAATATGAGGGCTGGCTGAAGATGCAGCTTCAGGTGAGGACTTAATTACTAAAGACAGCAGCTCTCATAACCTGCAGGAGGAGGTGGGTGCCAGATAGCCAAGCTTTGAAAGGGTGATGAGTCCATGGGGTCTGCCAGAGAGTGGAGGGGCCAAGAGGGCAAAGTATGCAGTGGTAGATGAAGGCTGCCCTGCAAGGATTCACACCTACTGAAAACAAGGATCTAGGTCAGGGAAGGAAGGGAGATTAAAAGAGTTGCTTCATGGAGCAGCGGGGCATGCACAGGAAGATGAACTGAGCAACCGCCCAAATCCCTAGGCTTCTTGTTGGATGCCTCCTGCTCCTACTTCTATGGTTTGTACTCTCACAGGCTACATTTTGTGCTCTTCTTGTCTCTCCTGCCTTTTCCTAGGACCTTCATTGGGCTTGAGGTCAGTTCAGGGCATGCCCAGTTCCTGGACTTGGTTTCAGAGGTGGACAGAGTCATGAAGGAATTTGACCTCACTACTTTCTACCAGGTAATGCACAGGGTTGAGGAAAGTAAAGACAAATGGTTACTGTTTCTGCCACAGAGCTGCTGCTCCACTGGCCCTGGCGCAGGGCAGCCTCCAAGAAGCAACCTCCAGGACTTCCCATGTGGAGCCCTGAGTGCCGGCCCCAGGATTAGGGTCTGATGTGTCTACCCAAAGTCCTACATTTCAAAAATCTCTTTGTGCATCTTGAGATTTGTGCTTTCTACTCTGGAAAGTATCCATGTTTGCCCTGTCTTTTCTAAGTGGTTGGTTGTCTCCAACATATAGTAAAATGACCCTTCAGGAGGGATCACAGCTTCACACCCTCACTACACCTTCCCTGTTGCACTCCTGGAAACTCCAAGTCCAGGTGAGTGTCACAGCTTTAAAAGGCCATTGATTCTATTCAGTGTGTTTTTCAAAACCATGCTTGGGTGTGCAATTATTTGTTTTTAACTTTGTAAACATTTATTAGTATATTTTTTAGCTTATGGAACTGCCAAACTATTTTCAGAATGGTTGTATAGTCCCAGATTCCCCACCAGTCAGTCCCTAAGAGGCCTTACTGTTCTATGTCCTTACCTATCTGCCAGTGGCATGCTCAGTCTCTCCAACCTCAGGCATTCTGATAGCTATGGCCTTTTATATGGTTTTAATTTGCATTTCTCCCAGGTACACTGAGCACCTTTCCATGTACTTATTGTCCTGCCATATATTTCTTTTGGTTGAGTGTCTGTAAAAAACTTTGGGGCTATTTCTTCTAATTGAGTTTTGTTGTTGTTAAAATATTTATTTATTTATTTATTTATTTATTATGTATACAGTGTCTTTTTTTTTTTTAATGATTTACTTATTATATATACAATGTTCTATCTGCATGTACACCTGCAGGCCAGAAGAAGACACCAGATCTCACTATAGATGGTTGTGAGCCACTATGTGGTTGCTGGGAATTGAACTCAGGACGCTTGGAAGAGCAGCCAGTGCTCTCAACCTCTGAGCCATCTCTCCAGCCCCTAATTGAGTTTTAAGAGTTCATTGTACAGTGTCTATACAGGTCATCTCTCAGATATATGATATACATGATAAATAAATATATATATATGTATAGAATATATCCTCCCTCACTCTGTGGCTTGTTCTGGCTCTTTTTATATTATTATTATTATTATTATTATTATTATTATTTTATTACAATTCAATTTGTATCCCAGCTGTGGCCCCCTCCCTTATCTCCTCCCAGTCCCACCCTCCCTCCTTCCTCTTACCCTATGCCCCTACCCTAGTCCACTGATTGGGGAGGACCTCCTCCCCTTCTATCTGACCCTAGCCTATCAGGTTTCATTAGGACTGGTTGCCTAGTCTTCCTCTGTGGCCTGGTAAGACTGCACCCCCCAGGGGAAGGTGATCAGAGAGCTAGCCACTGAGTTCATGCCAGAGACAGCCCCTGCTTCCCTTACTAGAGAATCCACTTGGAGACTGAGTCTATGGGCTACATCTGTGCAGGGGTTTAAATCCTCTCCATCCACGGCCCATGGTTGGGGTATGCAGTTACTTTTGAATAGAGATAATTACTGTTTCTTAATAATTGTTGACATTTTATTCATTAAATCTGAAAAGTATGTCCTCTGCTGAAGTGTTCTAGATGAGAAAGTAGAGTCAGAGCTGGGCATGCTAGCATATGCTTTTAAACCTGGAAGGTGGAAGTCCAAGATTAAGGTCCCTGCATAATTAGTTTCTGATGAAGGCTGTGACTTGTAAGAGGGCTCTCCCTCACTGTACCTTTCCCTTGAGGAGGGAAAGGCACACACAGCTCTCTACCCACCCCCTTTAATTTTTAATTATTTTTGTGCTTATGGAGGTCTTGCCTGCCTGTGTGCCTGTGCATGCAGTGCCTTTGGTGGCCATAAGAGGGCATCAGATTCCCCGGACTAGTGTTATATATTCCTTACAGAGACTTGTTAAGCATCAGGTTGGGTGCTAGGGATCAAACCTCTGTCCTCTGGGAAAGCTGCCAGTGTTCTTAACCTCTGAGCCATTGTCCCTCCACATCTCTTTTCTAAAGGCGCTACCCTGTGCTCCCATCTAACCCTAATTACCTCCAAATACAATCAATTTAGGGTTAGGCTTTGTCTATTTGCAAATGGGAGAGGAGCACAATTCAGTATGTAGTGAGGAGCAACACAAGCTATTGTGTCTTCAGTGCTGGGGCAGCCAGGGATCCTCCAGGTAGACCTCGTAGGACTGTCACAGACCTGCTATCACGGGTGGGCCTGCCATGCTATCCAGTGGTGGCCTGACTCCTGCTTGTCATCCCTAGGACCCTTCATTTCATGTCAGTCTGGCCTGGTGTGTGGGTGATGCTCGGCTCCAGCTGGAGGGACAGTGCCTGCAGGAACTACAGGTGAATTTCCAGGGCAGGGACACAGAGCACTGAGCCCCAAAAATGGTGGGATGGACAAATGACGGAAAGGGAAGGATTGGGTACTTAAATGTAAATCTGTAGGAAACTAAGTGGCATGGCAAGAAAGAGACCCTCCCCACCTCGCTCCCTTCCTGCTCGAAGACTCATTCCTGAGCTAGCAGTAGCAGCAGCATCTGGGAACTGAGTAGCAATACAGGTGCCCTGGCCCCACCCCAGACTCGGAAGCAGAAATTATATTTTAGTAAAATCTCTAGGACTTTGTGGGCCCAGCCTTACAACCCTGATACATGAGGAGGCTGGAAGCCCACCCCTCAGCCCCAGCCATTTACCTGAGGTCAGAGGTTTGGGTCTGGCAGTTGTAAATGGAGGAAGAATGCCAGGTGCACAGAACCTCCAGCCCTTAGCACCTATGAGGTTTGTTTTTGAGACAGGGTCTCACAATGCCTCCTTGCTTGTCCTGAACTCACTATAGAGCAGGCAAGCCTCAAACTTGCATGTTCCTTCTGTCTCGGAGTTCTGAGATTGTAGGCATATGCCACCATGACAAGCCACATTTTTATAGCATGTGAAACAGTAACCTTCCTGCCAGTGCCCTGCAAGGAGAATTTGCAGTACACATGCACAGTGCCTGGCAGCTGCCACCCTCCCCTGACAGTGCACAAAGGCAGCCAGCAGCATGGCCTTTTGTCACTAGCATGTTTTTCTCAAGAGATGCCAAAAACTCAGATTTTTATGTGCAGTCGTTTGATTCTCCTGTGTTGGCAACTGATCAGGATACTTAAAAAATATATATAAATATAAATATATATATATATATATATATATATATATACACACACACACATACACGTATATATATACACACTTTGCTAGTCAAAAGTCTGTGCAGGCCATGGGCCGTCATCTCTATAAGCACCTTGCCCTTGGCCTGATCATATGCAAGACAGCAAAGAGCTCTGATGTCTAGCTCCAGGAGACATCAGTAGAGCCAAGTCCCAAACCAAACCAGGCTTCATAGTAGTCACTGCCCCCAGAGCACTATGTGTGTCCTCATCACAAGCCGAGGCCATAGGCCCTACCTCATACATTTTAAGGTGACTGGACAAGACAATGATTGCAGAGCCTGGAGTCTGGCTCTGGGATGACTTGGGACCCTCTCAGCATTGCCTAGTTTACTGGACTTGTTTTGTTTGTGGTGTTCTGGGTCTGATTTCCCTTAACATAACTGTCATCTCCCTGCCATTGGCTGAAGGAAATCGTGGATGAGTTCGAAGACTCTGCGATGCTGTTGCGTGTTCTGGCTGAGCAGGTCCGCTGCAAGTCCGGAAACAAATTTTTCTCGATGCCTTTGAAGTGAGCTGTATACCCTGCCTCTCTACAAGCCGACTGAGAAGGAGGAGCCTGCTGCCATCTGTGGGATGCCCCAGTGAGAAGTCCTAGGCACACACTTAGCACTGTTGTAGTGGGCTGCTCACTCTCTCCTGGTCCTTTGGGTCTAGGTTGGTAGTTGGTTGCTGTGGTGTGGTCATTTCCAGAAAGCACCAGTAGAGGGCAGCCCAGCCCTCTAATCCTTCCTCTGCTGGTCTTAGGAAAAGAAAATGAGCCCTGCTGGGGAGCCCACCCACACTCAGTCCCCACTGAGGTGTCTCCACTGCAGTAATCTATATCAATCCCATTGGCCATCAGCCAGTTTTAAAATCACTGCACCCTAACTCACCTCTGTCAAACTGGGGGCTTCAGTGACTCTGTCACCCTCCTTTTAATCTCCTTTATTTATCACCTTTTCCCTTCATCCCATCCTGAGCCAGGAGAGATCATTTCAGGGCCAGGGCACAGGGTGCTAATTTGTGGTCAGCAGCAGTTTTCTTCATTCCGTCCTCCCACTCCCCCAGCCAGGTGCCTGGGGAAAGCCCAGCAGATGTTTCATCTTGGCCTGGCTGTGGCTGTCGGCCAGGCCTCCAACACCCATGACCCCAGCTTTCCCCCATCAGCTTTCCCGAAGGAGCATACAAGGCACCTTTCCTCCAGGCAGAGCCCTGCCTCTGTTGCAGAGCATTCTTTAGGGATAGCAGTAGGAGTGGGAGGTGGGGAGGGGGTCAGGGAGGCATAGGGGAATTTATTTTCCATCAAGCTTTTATGGGGCAAAGAACCAATACTCTCCAGTTGTCATGGGGATTTCTAGTGATGGGTAAAGAAGTTTTTTTTTTTTTTTTACAGTTTTAAATTATGTTCAACAAATAAAATCGGCCTTTTTAATGTGGTGTCTTATTTTTAACTGCTTCCCTTTAAAAAGGTGGAGGTCTCCCCTCCAGCTGTGCTTCACAGTTCAGGGGCTCTTGGGAGGTTCTGCTCTGACTTTAAAGATTTTTATGTGTTTGCTTATTTTAGCGTGTGTATGTTGCATACGTGTGTGTGTGTGTGCAGGCACATGAGTTCTGAAAACAGCTCTCAGGAGTTAGTTCTTTCCTGCCACTCTGTACTCTGGTTGCCAATTATCAAAAAGTACTTCTTGCCAGTGAGCAACCTCATCAGCCCTCTGTTGTAACTGTCAGTTTTGAGGAAAAAATGTTAGGGTTGAGGATGCTGGAAAGATCACTGCTCTTTCAGAAGGCATAGATTGATTCCCCACACCCACGTGGCAGCCCATAGCCATTATGACCCCTGTCCCTCTCTGGCACCAGGCTTGCATACACATACAATTTTAATTAGAAAAAAAAAAAGAAAGAAAGTGGGAACTGGAGAGCTTGCCCAGGCAGTAATGTTCTTGCTTTGTAAGCCTAAGCGCCTGAGCTCAGTCCCCAGAACCCATCCTTACCAAAAGTTTGTAATCTGCACTGCGTAGGCAGAAATACAGAAGGTTCCCTGAGCTCACTCACCAGCTAGCCTCGCCTTTTTGCCAAGTTCTAAGCTAATGAGAGACCCTGCCTCAAAAAACAAGGTGGATGGCTCCTTCGGAACAATAAACACCTAAGCCTGACCTCTGGCCTATGTGCACACCCATACACACATGCATGTCTACCTCTCCTTGCGCATGTGCATGCACACACACAAGCATCCCCCTACACAAGAAAAAGAAAGATGGGGTTGCCTGTCTGCCAGGTCTTCACCAGGGAAACCACATGTAGTGCATGGAACCTGGGGTTTGACGTGTCCCGGGGATCCACCATCCCCACTCCTCCAACAGACATTTAGACTTTGTACCCGGTGAGTTTTCTAGGGCCTTCTTCGTTGAGCCTGAGAAAAGCAAACTGGGTAGGGGTGATTGCCTGGAAGGACAGTTAAATGGCTTGCCTGGGGACATGAGAACTCCTTAGAACCTGACTCAACCCTAGTCTCAGCTTTTGCCATGTGCTGCTCAGTGTTAGTGGCATCAGAAGTCACAATGGAGAAGAAACTAGGCATGTTTTCCAGCCTAAGGCAACACTGTAACCTTAGCTTCACAAGTCACATTACTGAAACCTCACTGCCAGGGCCTGAATTGGCCCCTCGGATAGAAGCCAAGTCTGGCTCTAATAGGTTTTCTCCCTTAATGACATAAGCCAATTCAAGCCAAATTAAAAGTATGAAAGCAGGATTATTGAGTGACCCCTTGGGTGGGTTCACTGGTCTCAGAGGCAGCCAGAGCAAGGGCAGAGAGAGAGAGAAAGCTTCTGCACACAGGGAGAGAGCAGGGGGAGAGAGCAAAATGTGTGGGTTATATAGGGAAGAACCTCTGGGCGAAGGAAGCCCAGCCACGGGGCTGGAAAGTTCGGGGTATACCCTGTACCAGCCAGGGACTGCAGGATGCTGGGAGAACCCGAAGGCCAGGTCTGCTTTGATAAGTTAGTTAAATAGGTACCTCAGCTGCCTTTCCTGGGTCTGAAACCAAGCAGGCCCTCCAGGTAACCAGAGGGAAAACAGGCAAGGTGTGCTAGGTAGAATCCCCATCCCTAACCTGGTACTTGTCCAAGCCACTGAGAGCTGCTCCCCTGGGAGAGGATGTGGCTCTGCAGGTCGTCTGTGCTGAGAGTGGAGTTAAGAGTGCAGCCACTTTGAGAAATGGGCCAAGATCAATAAGCAGCTCTTCAATAGAGAATGGAGGTAGCGATGGAGGAAGGAAGTCTGAGCTTTGCTGAGGGGGATGGGCATGTAAGCTGTGCCTGAGGAGGCTGGCAGCCTTTGCTTGGCGGGCACCCAGACATGCCGTGTGCTTCCAGAGTGGAGCGCCTTCAGCAAGCACTCCGCTGACAGTGCAGAAGCAGCTGGGGTATTTCCTTCCAAAAGAGGAGAAGTGTTCCAGAAGCTGGAGAGACGACTGGAGATGGAAGACCAGGGCGGGCTTGCCCGCCACTAGGGGGCGGTGTTCTCGATGGGAAGAACTGCTCGTGATGAGGATTTTATCACGCTTGGGAGAGTACAGAATCAACACATCTGGCCCTGGCATCCTCAGATGTTCCCCTGCAGGGCTGGGAAATACTCATCTCAGGGCCTGCCTGGCTGGTTTCCACCTGGCACTAAGACCTTCTCCATTGCCTCTTTAGACCACCCCAGCTCTGTTTCCAAGAGAGAGGGAAAGCACTTTGTTTGTTTATTTCTTCTCTTGGCACCCAAAGTCCAAAAGACTCCCATAACCAAAAGGGTCCTGTTTTGCCAGCCAGTACCAAACACTGAAGTGACAACGTGGCCAAATGTGAAGAAGCAAGAGCTTCAAACCAGCCTTACCAACCATAGGCTTTAGAGTGTTTGTGTGATAAAGAAACGGGGTGGTCCGAGAAATGGGGAGGGTGACTGGAGGCAGGGAAAAGAGGTGTAACACATTCTGTACTTTCAAGTCCCACCAGGGATGGGTTGGGGTGGATGTCTGTACACACGGAGGCCAGAACAGGGGGCCAGGTTCCTCCAGAGTGTGAGTCACAGGCAATTCTGACTTACCTGATATGGGTGCTGGGAACCAAACTTATATCCTCTGAAAGATAGGCAAAAGCTCTTAATCACTGAGCCATCTCTCCAACCCATTGCAGCCCTTTTGAGCTGCCTCCAAGTCCTGAAAAACAGGCAACCTATTCTCCCATGACCCTGACAGCAAAGCTAATGGGAGTGTACCGCATAGCTACATACTTGTAAAACTGGTAGAAAAAAAAAAAAATCAGGTAATGGGGGCAGGAGCGATGGCTCAGAGCTTAAGAGCACTAGCTGTTCTTTCAGAGGACCGTGGTTCTATTTTGATACCCTCACAGACATAGATGCAGGCAAAACACTAATGCACATAAAATAAAAAATAAATCTTTTTTTTTTAATCAGATAATGAAAAACAAATGGAGCTGCAACTGGGTAGCCAGGGTACAAACATCCTGACATCCTAATTCTAGCCCACAGCAGCATCACAGGGGAAAAGAACTCACTTGCTCATCTGTGAGCTGAATCAGAACCCTCCTTTTACAAATAAGAAAGTAAACCTAGATAGGAAACAAATTCCAGTAATGTTGACCCCGGGCAGGAACCGGGGTCAGAGACCTGGCTTCGAATCCAGAGTTTTCTGTAAAACCCCTCACACTAGACTCCATTTTTACAGCTGGGTGTGGTGGTACATACCTTTAATCCCCAGCACATGGGAGAAAGAGGCATGTAGCTTTCGGATCTGTGGGTTCAAGGCCAGCCTAGTCTGCAGAAAGAAAGAGGAAGGAAGGAAGGAAGGAAGGAAGGAAGGAAGGAAGGAAGGAAGGAAGGAAGGAAGGATGGATCTATTATCCTAGAGCCAGAAGTATCCACCAAAACAACTGGTCTCTCAAACCTCGTCCACCTACCTGAGTTGTATTTACTTCTAGGTAACCCCATAAACTCAGTGTTTGTTTGTTTGTATAAAAATACTTGGGGGTAAAATTTGCAAATTCTTGAAATACACCTGAACCAAGGCTGTGGTGCACCCATTGGACATTTTTCAAAATCAAATTTCAAATTAGAGAATTCAGAAACTGGTTTCCCAGGTGAGGGACCCCCACGGGGAAGTCCACCCGTGGAAAGGGGAGAGACTGCCTCTACCTTTTCTTCAAGACCCAATCTCCTTTCCTGAGATGTTAGGCCAGGCACCAGGCATGTTTTATCTTCCTTCACACGGTGGGTGGGTACAAGCCAGCCATTCCTAAGGTCCTTTGCCAGGTCTCCTATTTCTGAGAGATGGGAGCCGGCGGGAGGCGGGGGGGGGGGGAGCACCCAGAGAGCCTGCTCTAAAAAAGATCCACCTCAGGGAAGGTAAACTCCATTTCCCTGGTCTGTGAGGGAGGTGATGAGGTTCTCTCCCTCTGCCCTGGCTCCTGTGGCCGTCAAGTGGCACCCCAGCTCCACCAGTTCACTACACTAGGGCTGACCTTGGCCTGGACCAAGTTTCCGCTGACCTTCGACCCCCTTCCGTGTCCACGCCTGGGTAAAAGTTAAAAGTCTAGCCCAAGCTTTACTGGAAGGTTTGCCATTCCAGCCAGCGTTCTGATGGGTCTCATCCATACACCGACTTTCCCAAAACAGAGACCAAATGGAGCTGCCTTTGTTTGGGGGGTGGGGAGGAAGGAATGGGTGCACACTAGGAACCAGAATCCGCATCCCAATTTGGAGACTCAGAAAAATCCAGTAATTTGTTCACACCCACCCGGCAGGGAAGTGGGGATGCACACTCCAAGCCTCGGTAGCCTGTGTTCTCGGTCGCACCCTGCACTCGAATTGTCCCAGAGGTGCCCTAGCCCTAGCCTTTTCTACTGAGGAAATTTGCTAAAGCGCTGAAGACACTCTGGGGTTTGTTTTTAAAATTACATTTGTGTGTGTGCGCGCGCGCCTGTGTGTGCTCGAACGCGCGCCACAGTGGCGCGGGTTTTATCTGTCCACCAAGTGGGTCCTGGGGATCGAAGTCTAGCCGCCACGCTTGACCAACTCAACCGTGACCACTGACTTTACCCGCTGAGCAACGTTACTGGCTCCTTCCACTCCTTTGTTTCGGAGTCTTAGTGTCACGTTTTAAAGTTTAAAGCAGGACTTCAGGCCCTCTTCGGGACCACCTCTGTAGGCACGTCCTTACCTCCTCCCTCCGGGTGGCTGCCCGGGAATCTACAAGCTGCCCTCGAAGGGAGACCACGCCTTCCTTGCGCCCTCCCTCGCCAGAGGTGCGAGTTACGGGGTCACGTCTGCTCCCCAGAAGCGGAGGTGGGAGCTAAGCAGGCAAGGGGAGGTTGGCTGCCGTCAGAGTCACCCACCTGCCGGGGCAACACAGCTGGCACCTGCTACCGAGAAGCCTCGGCTTAAGTACCGCCCCCAGCCTACGCCAGGCTTTGCGCACGGGGAGACACTGGCCCTTTAAGAGCGGCGGCTCCCGCCGCGCACTGGGAGTAGGGCTGTGGAGCCAAACTCGCCGGGGACGCGGGGCGCTGGCTGGCTAGCTGGCTGGCTGGCTGGCTGGCTCGCTGGCGGGCACGTCGTTCTCTCGGGCCGGTTCCCTGCGCTCCTCCCGGGACTGCCTGGGGATCCGGGCCCGGTTGGGCGCGGCGACAAGTGGAGTCGCCGGCGGGAGGCGCGCGCTCTGGGCAGCGCGGGGGGCCCTGGGCATGGACAGAGAGAGCAGGGCGCGCAGGGGGCGCCGCGGGACCGGGCGGCCGGAGCGCTGAGCCAGACAAAGGCTCCGGAGTTGTGCTTGCTCTCGGGGGGTCGGGGCCAGGGCGCACCGCGCCGAGGCTGCGAGAGTCTGCGGCGTGCAGCTCGGCCGGCCCCCTTCTCCCGCGGACGAGTCCCCGCGAACCCCGACCTGCCCTACCCGCTTCTCCTCGGGTTTGGGAAATCGCAGAGGGGACCTGAGCGGCTCCGGCAGGCACCGGGAGCCCGAGGTCCGCCGCCCAGGGGGCGGGGAGCCGGGGAGAATCGCAAGTTTCCCAGCCGCGTGCGAGGACCCGGCGCCATCCAGCGAGCCAGCCCCACTTGCAGCGCTCGGGACCCGGCTGGCGGCCAAAGAGCATGGGCAGCGACCGGAGCGCGCCCGGACGGCCGTGCTGCACTGGCGGCTGCCCCAGCGGCCGAGCTTGGCTGCTCCCGCTGCTACTACTGGTGCTTCTGGACTGTCTGGGCCGCGACGCAGCGTCTGAGGACGCCGAAGTGTACGCCGCTGAGGTAAGGACCTGGAGGGACGTGGTGCGAACCACGCCCGCAGCGGGGGCCTGCAGGTTGGAGAGACGCACGGGGCCTTGGGGGTGAAGGCTGATCTGGATTGGAGAGCTTGGGTAGAAAGCGGGACTGGCAGGGCTGCCACTCCCAGGCTGGAGCTCTGCAGCGCGCCTCTTCCCAGAGCCCTGGGAGCACAGGGCTCGCGGCCGCTCTGCACCCTGAAGCCGCTCGGGGCATCGGCCCGCTCTAGCTTGAGTCCCTGCAGCCGCCTCCGCAGCCCCCAACCCTGGCCTCCAGGCTTTTCGCCCGCACGGATTCCTCGAGAGCCGGATCCGCGCACTGTGGGCTTTGAGAGTAAGGAGGGGGTGGGGTGCTGCGGGTAGTGAGAACTCAGGCGGAACAAGAGCCCCGCAGCGCTCGCTCCTTGGCTGACACTCCTTTGGGTGACATCGTGCGTTGCCGGGCCGGCCAGGGTGGTTGGGGGATGGGTGTGAATCTCCCAGGCAGATGACCGATTGCATAGGTGCTTTGGCGACTTTCTTGCGCTGAGGCATTCGCACCCCAGGGTGGGTTCTTTAGGACAGACCCTATCTCCGGAGACACTTTTCCCACCAGCGCCCTTACGCCCAGGCCTGGGTGAAACAGGGTTAGACTCCACGCCTCTTTTCTCTGGAAGCCGGGCTGACGTCCATATGCCGCTCTCAGGATTGGTCCAGAGAGTGACCAGGCGCGGTCTCCAGGCGCAGAGTCCCAGCCGGTACCTCCCGCTCCAACGCATCCCCCAGCGATAGCTCGGTCACCCCAGGGTGCCTTCCATCATTCATCCCCGCCCTTGGAAAAAGGAAGACTAGGTGTGGAGACAGCGTGAGTCAGGCGCTGTATCTACCTTGTAGGCTCGGGGCCCTTGGGCTGCCTGGAGCGACGGCCTGAGAGAACAGTTTGTATTTGCAGACAGTCCATACTGCCATCCCAGCCCAGAAGACTTACTCACTTTTCTAGTCTGCGTGAAAGATTTTCCCAGTAGAAGTCTGCCCTTTCCCTACCCTACTTTAATAAAAAGTTGGGGGGACCAGCTACACCTCAAGCCAATCCTCCAACCCCTTTGACCTCTTCCCTCATCAGGTCAGAGAGTTGAGGGGACCAAGTCTGCCCCAACCCAATCCACAGCCTAGGGACAGAGGCTTATAGGGAAGCTGGTAGGAAATGTTTGCCAGTCACCAAGGTACTGCCACTGAAGAAGAGGCCAAAAAATTTGAAGTCCCAGATTGCCCAGGTTTGTAGCTACACAGGCCAACCTGGAGTTTGGTGGTTGTGCATTGTGAATGAGCTTCGTGGATGGCCAGGAGCTGGGCAGTGGGGCCTGATTTCTCCAGTTAAGGAAGCACAGCTGTTAGTGCTCACAGCCCACAACTCCCGCCCCGGCTAGCACTGACTCTTGAAACACAATTGTGTTGTGGCTGGAGAGAACTCTGAAATGTTTCGTGTTGGAATCCACCGTAGGTGGATGGATGGATGTCTTTCTGCATGCAGGGTGTTCTGGAAGACCCCTCAGGACTGGCCATAATTGGGCTCAAAGAGTCCCTAGGCTTTGGTGACCAGCCCATCTGTTCAGTCTAGGCCCGCCTTACATTTGTAGCATCCAGTTGAAGGATGCACCGTTTTCAAATGCTGGTTTCTGTACCCGGATTGGGTTGCAGTCTGGACTTTGGCATTGTCATTATTGTAAAGCATCTTCTGTCTTGGTAGGCTGCAAACTCTGTTCTCCATCACCTACTAATTGGTCAATAAAGAGCTGAACAGCCAATAGCTGGGCAGGAGGGTTAAGGCGGGACTTCTGATCCCAGTGGGAGGGTCTTAGGTGGGAACCAGGGAGAGGCAGGAGTTGCCCTCCAGAACTGGTGAAGAAGAAGGTGCCAGAGTGAGACTAAGATGGCAGATAATGGGCCGTGTGGCTGGGAAGTAGGCCAGGCCGGCATAGACGGGTTAGAATAGCTCAGTATCTGCCCAGCTATAGTGCCTGAAGCTTTTAATAAACTTAATAGATCTCTGTGTCATTTTTCAGGAGCTAGGGCACACATAGAAAGCCATGATTTTCCAGTGTCTAGGTCCCTGTTCCTTTGATAAAGACCCTGGTTCTCACCTGAGGGAGTCCACAGCTCCAGATCTCTGGTCAGCTCATAGCTTATGAGTACCTTGGTAACCTGACTCATTTCACCCTCCCAGGTGACAGCCATGGGAATTCGCTAGACTAAGGAACCAGAAACTGGCCTGTGCTAGAGGCTGCCACTCACCTCCAGCCAGCACCCAGTAGCCTTCCTTCCTTGAAAAAGCTACTTCGGAACTACTCTGCCCTAGCCTCTCCCATTTTCTCCCCTGGACAGGCCCTGTGTTCTAGCACCCCACCTGGATGAGCTGCCAGCTTGCTGTCCCATTAGGTTCTGGTCTTGTTCTGTGGCTACACTCCCTGGCAACCCGAGTGCCACTGCCCATTACTAGACAAACTTCCCCTGCGGACCCTCCCCGCAACTTAGCACTGTCAGCCCATCCTGTGGAAGTGACTCAGGCTGCCAGGGTTCACAGGTGTGGTGATACCAGCACCAAAACCGGACAGTCCTACCTTCCCTTTATAGCATCACAAGTCTTCCTGCCCCCATCCGACCACTAAGGAAGAGGAGCAAAAGGAGGCAGGGGGTCAACTAGAGTGTTCCCTTTGTTTGTTTGTTGAGACAGTGTTTCTCGGAGTAGCCCTGGCTGTCATGGAACTCACTCTGGAGACCAAGCTGGCCTCACACTTAGAGACACATGCCTGCCACTGCCTCCAAGTGCTGGGATTAAAGGTGAGCACCACCACTGCCTGGACTTTTGATCTTTAGATCTGACCGGAGTCCCTGTCTGTGTGCCCATCTTCTCTTGATGCCAATGATGGTCCCTGTAGGTCTGCTCATATTAATATTCCTTCTCAACTACAGGACAGAAACTGTACTGTACAGATCGCATGTCTTCCCTAAAGGAAAAGGGGTTTCGTGTTGGGCTCATAGCAGAGATGACTACGAGAGTATGTCTCCACACATTCTTGGGTGGGGGACAAACAGACTACACGAGGGACACGGGACACTGGTGTGATGGGCACCGCCGAGAACTGGGACTGGATGTGGGCCATCTTTCACATCAGCCCATAACATGTCACTGTATTTGGGGTGTCCCTTGGCCCACCCATCGTTGACCTCCTCCTGGGTCTTTCTTCACTGGAGCAGCATCTGGGTCTGGCCTGCCCACTGTGACCCCTGGACACACATACTTCCTATTGCCCCAAACCAAGGAGGAAGGAGACTTCTCTAAGACACCCCTGGGTGTGGCCAGGAAACCTCATATGTCCATACCCTCTCCCCTAAAGCTTTTCTCCAAAAGCTCAGTAACCTTTAGATCCAAGTTACTCATGCCAATTCAAAATGGCATGCTGTGGGTGTGGAAAGGCCTTTTCTGCCACACATTTAGGTCTGGCTCTTCCTTTGTGCCCCTTTTGTGGCTGGATCCAGGTAGTCCTTGCCATTGTTACCCTGCTGGGAATTTATTTGGC
Source organism: Psammomys obesus (assembly GCF_907164565.1). NCBI lineage: Eukaryota > Metazoa > Chordata > Mammalia > Rodentia > Muridae > Psammomys > Psammomys obesus. Next base: position 11,612,070 of record NW_026596034.1, read on the forward strand.
TCCTGCCTGAGGGTTCAAAGATGGCATCCTCAGTGTCACCCCAAGACTTAGGTGGACACCAAGGCAGGAACAGAACCTTGGTTTCTTTAAAAACTCAGTTATGTTATGTAAATATGTTTTTGTTTTAATCCCAAATGTGGGATTTTTTTGTTTGGGCTTTAGTATGTCCACAGTTGATAATTGCCTCCTGTGAGGCATGGTCTTTGCCAACTGGTAAAGGCTTGCCTGGGGCAGCACCAGGAGGGGCGTGGTCTAGGACTCTGAGGGATATAAATATGAGAACCCAGAAGACAAGTATGGCGTGTAGCAGTTTGGAGAGACCAGAGACAGACATTGTGGCGACTTGGAGCAGACAGACAGACAGAAATGTTTCAGTGCAGTGGCTTAAAGGAGACTGTTTGCTATTGACAGACATTAGTATAGCCCCAGAAGAACCCATTGACCCTAAACAGCTTGGAGAAGTAAAGGAGTCTGTGGCCCCCCTCCCCATTATCCTTCTCTCTCCTACCTAGGGTTGGGGAGTTAGAAGGGAGAGGCTTTAAGTAGCCCCAAGTAGATAAGAGTTTAAAAATTAGCGCAACAGAACCCTTGGTTGTTTCTACTTGGGTACAGTGTTCTATGAATCAGAAGAAGAGTGTTTGGGGACACTCTGCTTGGGCACCTCTTTCTTGCAAAGAGGATCCTGGGAGATCCAGACCCCAGGGATAGCTGAGCATTCCCAGGAACACCTTCTGGCTAGAAGAGCCCCCTGGAGAGCTTGAGTGATGGGAACAAATTAAATCATGATGGCTACAACAGGTTTTATATGAAGAGGTTTATTAGGTGGATATGAAGAGAGGGAGAGAAGAGAGAGCAGGACATAAGGGGGGGAAGAGAAAGGGTGAGAAGAGAGAGAAGGGGGCACCCTGATAGAGAAAGTGGAAAAGGCCAAGAGGCCAGGAGCAAGAGGGACCAAGAGAGGCCAAGAGAGAGACTACATGTTGGGTTGTCCCTTTAAGGGGCAAGGTAACCATGCCTTCCAGGTGTGGCCACCTGGCCGGCGACACATGATGACATCGTAAGTTGCTAGGCAACCCAGAAGCAGGTTTTGTGCCAAAATCCTAACATTGAGAATTAGAATTCCTGAGCACTGTTCCCCAAAGGTTCTGAGAATGCCTAGAGACTAGCAATCGTGTGGCTAGGCCCCCTGAGGCAAGTGTCAGGATATACAGCCCCAGGCAGGTGTGTCAGCAGACGTGGGTCCGCCAAGGGACATAAGGGGTACCTCCCCCTGAGTCCCATATGCCTCAAAGAGACAGGAGGAAGTGAATAGAAGACCTGGCTTGCCCTCCTCTGCTGTCAGAAGAAGTTGGCATAGGCAGATGAGGAGCCAGGTAGCAGCCATAAGCAGCTTTGGAGATGTCCCATGTTCCATAGCCACTGATGGCTGAGCCCCCAGAGCTACGCAGCCTGGAGAGCAGGATCTGGATCCACTCTCTGACTGACCCACAGATGTGGGGTTCACCATGGAGACGTGAGGACCCTGCTCCATGTCTGGCACTTAGCATCACAGCCCTTGATAAAATGAATGGCATTCGTTGTTGGTGGCAAGTTGTTGAACTTGTCTGAACTGTGGTTTTCCTGCTCATAAGATGGGAATAGTCACAGTAACTGCTTGATAAGAGTTAGGGGAAAATTTATTCTGTTTGTGAGCGGTGCTGTGAATGCTATGCTCAGCCAGCCCGAGGGCTTCACGCGTTATTTCAGTGCTTTCATTCCACCGATTCTGTCCAGGAACATTCTAGAAGCATTTTCACATTTCTACTTTTAACTCTTTGCATTTGGAGGAGGAAACTTAATTCCTCTAGGTGAGAGAAGGTACCTCAGGTTACATAGCCCGAGACTGTAGAACTGGAGTTTGAACCCAGCACCTTCTCTCTTGGAGCCTCAGATTGGCTAAAAGGTCAAATTACAAGGTATCGCCCTGGTGAGTTTCCATATTCTGCTAGTAGGAGCCTGCCGAGACTGATCCAGATGGGAAGGTCTTTTCAGGGGTTCTACCAAAGCTGACCTGTTTCCTGCCACTCCCACCCACACCCTGCCCTAGACAGCCCCATCTAAGAGCCATCACTTACAAGGGAAGGTCCAGGTGATACTCAAGGCCTGGTCTCCAGCCAACCTTGAAAACCCTGGCAAACAAAGGCGTCTTCCACTCCACCCCTCCCCGCCCACAGGCCAAAGGACCCGTTTGTTTTCCCCTCCAGGTTAAGGCTTGTGGGGGTGGCTTGGGCTTGGGCGGCTGCCTTGTTCCTGCTTCCCTGGCTGGAAGTCCCCCAGAGACATCATCATCCACAACTTTCCTTAAGACCCATAACGAAGAGGCGATTGCTGGTACTGGCCTGCAATCTCAGATCCTTGGGAGGCTGAAGCAGGAGGATTCCAAGTTTAAGGGCTGCCTGTTGCCAGCCTAGGCAACTTCATGAGACCCTTTCTTCTTTCCTTCTTTCTCTCTCTCTCTTTCTTTCTTTCATTTTTTTTTTTAAGACAGTGTTTCTTTATGTAGTCCTGGCTGTCCAGGACTCGATTTTAGACCATGCTGGCCTCAAACTCAGAGCGATTCTCCTGCCTCTGCTTTCCTGCTGGGATTACAAGTGTGTGCTGCCACAACCAGCTGAGAGCATGTTTCAAAATAAAAAGTTAAAAAAAAAAAACAAATTGTCTGGGATGGAGCCCAAGAGGTAGAGCACTCGCCTAGCGTGTTCTAGGCTCTGTGATCAATCAATCCCCAATACCGGGGTAGGGACACTCCTGGGCCTAGAGAGTCAGAGAGGTGATGGCTCAGAGAGTGTAAGAGTGTACTGTAGAGCACCCAGAGTTCAGTTCCCAGCATCCACATCAGGACCTCACAACTACCTACCTCTAAGGGCTTTGGCCTCCAAGAACACTGGACTCATGTTCACATGCACAAAAACACACGCAAAAAAAAAAAAAAAAAAAAAAAAAAAAAAAATTTAAGATTCGTGATGGTCTAGGTATAACAGCATATGCTTACATTCCCAGGATTTGGAAATCTGAGGCAGAAGGATCTCAAGTTCATAGTGAGAAGTAGATTTGGCCCCAAATGCACGTGTCCTAGAACTGTTTAAACAGACCATGCTACCCTCTGGGAGTATCAGGCAACAAGAATTGAATAGTCTAGTCAGTTCCTTGTTTGTTTGTGATAGGGTCCCCCTATGTAGCCCAGACTAGCCAGGAACTTACTATGTAGACCAGGCTAGCCTCAGCATGACCCCATTTTACAGAGATGGAAACCAAAGTTCGGACTTGTCTTAGCCACAGTTGGTTTCTCACAGGCCTTTAATAGGGACAGGCAACCAGTAGCTAGTTTCTACTCAGCTTCGGGGGAGCTTTCTAATGGATCCTTGCTGGCAAAAATGGCATGAGCTGCCTATGGCAGCTGAGCACCCTGTCTCTTGCAGGGGTACCTGCTAGGTTAATCTGTGACTCTGCCACAAGGAGGTAGCTGGCTTTGGTAGCTTCGGAAACTACCACCCCAGCACTTCCCAGAGCCTGGATGCATCTTGCTAGTACAGAGGCCTTGCAGGAGACTGTTGCAGGGTCTCCATCCCAGAACTAACTGTTCAGTTTCTGTTCCTTCTGGTATGGCAGACAGAGCAGAACCCTGCTTTGTCCCCAAAAATTCTCAGAGGCAGAGTTGGGGAGAGGGGAAACCTTACAAGATCTTGGAAGGTCTGGGGGCTGCTCCATCTTTGATGGCCCTGACAAGCTTCCCTTTGTACCTGGCTGGGCAGAACACACCTGGGGCTGCTCAGGTTACAGAGGGCGTTGAGGTGAGAGACAAAACAGAACCCTTAGAATTATCCTTATCACCTGGAGCCTGATAAGGCCTTGGGGGAAGGGCTGCTGTGCTACTGGCCAGTCCCCTTGTGTAAGCCCCTAGCAGCAATGGCTGTTGGTACAGAATGGCTCTGGCTCCAGTCCCCCTTCCCACTAGTCTCCACTAGGAACAGCATTGTTCTAGGATCTGGGGCCTCCTTCTCAGATGAGCCCTCCCTGCAGGCTTGCATTTCTCCATATTGCTTCTACAGGCCTGGAGGAGGGCAGGCAGCCTGGCTCAGTGCCCAGACTCAGGCAGAGATGTTGGGTGTGGGAAGGATTGGTGCCTTGCACAGTGCCAGGGCCCAGCATATGAGGCTAAGGAGCTGAGAACAGTACAGAAACCTCCTGTACCCAGTCTATCCCAAATCAGCTGCATGACTCTGAGGAGACAACTCACTGCCTCTGAACCTTGCTCCCAGAACAATGAGAGTAGATGGATGTTTATCTTTCAGGAGTGGTTGTGAGCATTAAGTGGCTCACAGCAGGTTCTCAGGTGTTATGTTTACTGTCTCGACTGAGGATCAGGAATTTCTCTTGTGACCTACTGTCCCTTGTCTTCCTGCTTGGGATAAACCAGTTAACCTGCAGCATCAATAAATACAGGATGGAGGCTGAAACTCAAAGCAATGGCCAGGACAGCCTTGACACTAGGGTCTCAGAAACACCCCACATACACATCCTACCCTAAAGATGAGAGAGACTTCATGGCCCAGTGGCCGCTTCAGAGCCCTCCTACTCTGTCATCGGACAGTGGCCCTCATGGAAAGAGTACAAAGCTTTGGGCTAGGACCCTTCCCTTCCTATGCCCAGTGCTGACCTCCATGCCTTGGTTTCCCCATCAGAGAAGCACAGCTTCACCTGCTCGGCTCACACGTGAACCTCTAGACAACAGAGGAATAGGAGAGACAGACACCATCAACAGAAACAGTAAGGGCTTGACTCGTGCCTTCTCTTACCTGGGGCTCAGCGCTTGAGCTGCCTGTCACTGTAAGGCTGCCTCATGCACCACTAAGGGACAAGGTGCGCCTGAGCTCTCTAGCCTCTAGAACTTGTCATTCAGTACTGTGCTGGGTGATGGGCACTTACTCCCCACACTAGGAAGGGAAGAAGCTCCAAGGTGGCGTCTGTGGACACTTGGTGTTCAGCCACCCTGAGCACATGTTGGCCAGGGGCAGGCCGGCCATCGGCTTCCCCTCAGGCTGGGAGGCTGCACTTCTGTTCATCAGACCCCGCCCAAGGGGTGTCACCAGCCACCTTCACCCCAGCAGTGGCTGATGGGGGAGATGGAAACTCTGCTTCCTGGGGACTTAAAAGCTTTTAACTACGAGAAAGAGGCTCACTAGGCTCCCTTGGGACCTGTCTGGCAGCTGCCCTCCCCCCTCCCCCAAGCAGGCTCTGGGATGAAGCAGCTCTCCTGACAGATCTCTGCAGATCTCTGGAGCCCTTTGCTGCATACAAGCCAGCACCCCCTCCCTTCCCTGCCCCGGGGCCCCTCCTGAGCCTCTGTCCCCAGCATGCCCCTCTTATTAGCTCTGCAGACAGGCTAATCAGCCCCTCTGGGACTCTGATTGCTTGCACTGAAGATATTTTTACCTTATGCAAATAGGTGGTATGAAGGTGCCCTCATCAGCAGCCACTCCTCCCGGCCCCCGCCCCTCTGCTCTACCGCCATACATACCTCAGCCCCATGGCTTTTGCTGTTAGCCTAGTGGCCTTGCCCATTGGACCTTTCCATGAGGCTTCAGGAAAACTGTCCAGAAGGGAAGTAGTCCCGCCTCAGGAACTTTGGAGGAGGTTTGGGAAGAACTGAGCAGTATTATCATGTGGTCAGAGGGGTGAAGAGAGTCAGTAGGGAAATGATGGAGGCTCCCTCCTCTCGCAGCTGCCCTAGGGCCTGCTCGCACCTGACCAGTCTTACCAGAAGCCTGGACCCCTCAACCCTATTGGCACAGAGTAGCCATCCAGAGCCCTGATCTCTTATCAACCATAACATTCCCAGTACACTTTGCCACTTGATCCTTGTAGAACCTCACCGATGAAGCAGGCCCTAATCCAGCCCCACCACCCTCCTTTTTTTAATAGGCTTGGCTCTACTCTGTACAGAGCTGACAATTAGTTCTCAGCTTTGCTTGCTGCTCTACCACCCTCCAAGACCCTGGGGCCCCTGAGTAGAGCTGCACTGCCAGCCAGGCTGGGACTTGGCTGGGCAGCTCTCTGCCCATCAAGCTTGGGCACCGATGCCCTGGGCCACATGGGCCAACATGTGTCAGTCCAAAGCATCTGCCATGCCCCGCCTGCCTTTGGGCCCCTCAGCATATAGCCTTCTCCTTCTAAAATACTCTAGAAAGTAGGTTTTCCAGGTGGCTAGTTAAGTGTGGGAAGGACAAGGAAGGCTTCTGCTTCCTTGCTTCTGTCTGGGTACCATCTCCTCACCACCTTGAGGGCATGAGACAGCTGGTCTTTCTTGGCATTTCTCAGAATCATTCATCAGAGTTGCTGCTTCAGATTTGCTGGTGCATTCGTGGAGTTGAGAGCCGTGAAGCCCTCCTCCAAGTCAGGGCCTCCCGGGAGCCTATAAGCTCTAGACAGCCATGTCTTTCATAGCCCCCTACTGGCTTGCTCTCTGGCACAGTCAGCATGTGCAGGAACATCTGGCTGAGCGGATGATGGGTGGGTAGCTAGATGGTCAGGTGGATGGATGGGATTTGCCTGGCAAGTTCTAGAAGGGAACTGAGCACACTCTTTTTGTACTGAGAGCTTTTCCTCAGGCTGTGCCGCTCATATCTTACCCTAGTTTTCCTTGGCCCAAGCTAGAGTCATCTGACAGGAGGAAACCTCACTTGAGAAAATCCTTCCATGAGATCTGGCTTTAGGGGATTTTCGTAATTAACGGGAGGAGCCAGCCATGGTGGATGCTGCCACACTGGGCTGGTGCTGCCACCCTGGGCTGGTGGTCCCTGGTCCTATAAGAATGCAGGCTGAACAAGCCAGGAAACAGTGCTTCTCCATGGCCTCCGCATCAGCCCCTGCCTGCAGGTTCCTGCCCCGTTTGAGCTCCTGCTCTGACTTCCTTCAATGATGAACAGTGATATGGAAGTATAAGCCAAATAAACCCTTTCCTCCCCAGGCTGCTTCAGTCATGGTTAAAGGGACTCCAGCCAGCCCCAGCATGGTGCATGGCTCTGGCAGGCTTCACCCTTCTCTCTATTCTCCTGCCTTGCTAAAAAAACAGTAGTTTACATTCCCCAAACTAGCTACCGAGGTCTATTCCCTTATTTGGCCTCTTCCTCCTACTGAGGCTGACCACCAAGATCCAGCCATCAATGCGTTGAAGTCCAGCAATCAAAAGCCCCCTTTGGCTCACCTACTTAACATGCCTAATTAAAATTAAACTCTTTATCCTAACATGGGTTTCCCCTTGTAATATAAGTTGCCATTTACCTGTGGGCTACATCTGTCTCGTCTCTATCCAGAGGAAGTCCTCTGTCCCTACCAGACAAACACCCTTCTCCTTCTCCTTCATCCTCTATCTCCTGCCTTAGCCTCTTATTCTCTGCCCCTTTGTCCCTTAGGGTGTCTTGTGCTGAATACTGATCCCTTCAATGGTGTTTCATCACAGCACTAGTCACTCACTGAGACATCCTAGAAGAGCACATTGGCCTTCATTTTGCAGATGAGGAAACATCCAGTGCAGACAGTAGGAGCTGAAGGTGTAGACCTGTTAATGGGATAGTTGCCTAGCATGCATGAAGCCCTGAGATAGAGTCCCGGCACTGCATGAAACCAGGCATGGCTGTGCACACCTGTAATCTTGGGAAGTGATGCAAGAAATTGAAGAATTCAAAGCTATCCTTGCTTACATAGCAAGTTGAAGGCTAGCCTGACTAGAAACCCTGTTTCAAAATAAACAATTCATGGCAGAGCAGGCACTGGGCTTTAGGGCCTTGTCACATCCTTTTGGGGAGGGCCCATGGCGGGATCCTGCCTGCCTCCTCCCGCTCCTGTGGAGGCTTTAGGACCTGCTGGCTTTCCCACCTCTTGAGCCCTCAAGAAATTCTGAACCAGTGAGATGGCTCAGCAGGTAAAGGTGTTTGCCATCAGGCCTGGTGAGCGGAGTTTGATTCCTGGGACCTGTGTGGTAGAAGGAGAAAACCCACCTCCTCTGGTCTTCACATGTGTACCATGGTTTGTTTGCCCGAACATAGACAAATAAAGCCAGGCACGCACGGTTGCAGCCTCCTTTAATCCCAGCTCTCTACAGACAGAGGCAGTTTCATCTTACGAGTTTGAGGACAGCCTGGTTTACATAGCGAGTTCCAGGACAGCCAGAGCTACACAGAGAGACCTTGTCTCAAAAAAGAAAGGAAGAAAGGAAAAAGTATGTGTGTGTGATTAGAAGTACTTGCTGTTCTTGCAGAGGACCTGGTTCAGATAACTCACAACTATCTGTATCTCCAGTTCTAGGGACTCTGACATTGACTTTTAACCTTTGTGGGCACAGGCACTCACATGGTACACATACATACATATATGCAGACAAACACTCATACACATGAAATAAAAATAATTGGAAAGAAAAAAGAAAGAGAAGGCTCATGACCCAGAAATTTATAGGGCTGAACCTAGTGTTCTCATGTTAACTAGTCATGCTGTTGGACTGCCTTCTAAATATTTATATTTAAACCCAGAGCGTTGTGTTGGTCATAATTTCAGTTGGAGAAGCCTCTTTGCACAGTGCGTAATGGTTAATGCAGAGACTCATAACTGGTCAAAGTGCCAAGTGTATGTAACTGAGTTGTTCAGCTGTGGATGAATCATCTATATTAACAGATAAGGGATCGGTGGAAGGGTGGGAAGAAAGAGTTAAGAGCTGACGGAGAGGAGGAGGAGTGTGAAGTGACTTTCAGACAAGGAGTGGCTCATAGCGAGTGTGATGACCTGTGTAAGATCAAGCTGGTCAAAATTCCAACACGAATGGAGATATGTTTAAAAAGCATTGGGTAAAGGTAAGAATTCTTCAAAGAATGAATAAAATCTATTTTAAACATGGTGCTGGAGAGAGGGCTCAGCATTTAGGAGCGAGTACTGCTTTTGCAGAGGACTTCCAAGCTCAGCTCCCAGCACCATGTCACATGGCTCACGATTACCTATAATTCCATCTCCAGGAAATCCAACACCCTCTTCTGGACTCCACGAGAACCTGGGAGCACACACACAACTAAAATAATAATTAATAACAATAATAATTTAAAAGGTTGTCTGAGTGGTGGTGGCACACGCCTTTAATCCTAGCACTCCAGAGGAGGCAGAGGCAGGCAGATCTCTGAGTTCAAGGACAGCCAGGGCTACACAGAGAGACCCCATCTGGAAAATCCCATCTGGAAACAAAACAAAAAAAAAAAAAAAAAGAAGGGTTTGGGCTGGCTGTGGTGGCACACACCTTTAATCAAACAGCATTGGGGAGGCAGAGGGCAGGTGGATCTCTGAGTTTGAGGCTAGCATGATGTACAAGTTCTAAGGCTACACAGAGAAACCCTGTCAAACATCCCCCTCAAAAAAGAGGGCTTAGAGAAATGGCCCGGCAGTTAAGAACATTTGCTGCTCTGGCAGAGGACCAGAGTTAAGAACTTAAAGAGAGAGATTCTGAATACTCGAGGGTCCCCAGCAGCCTGCCTGGGGCAGAAGAGTCCCACCCAGGCAAGACCGTGCCAGGCAGCAGGAATGAGGCTGGAGATCTGAGGCGGGGCTTTGTGGTGAGGGGTTCAGAGGCCCTGGAAGAACTGGATTTTCCTCGAAGTTGGGAGGTCTTGGGGGGTCCTGAGCAGCCACTGAGCAGACCTGATTTGGCTTCCTCGCAGAACTGGCTTCGGCTCTATGGCTACCTGCCCCAGCCTAGCCGGCACATGTCTACCATGCGCTCTGCCCAGATCCTGGCCTCTGCCCTTGCGGAGATGCAGCGCTTCTACGGGATCCCTGTCACCGGTGTGCTCGACGAAGAGACAAAGGCGTAAGTCCCCCCATCCGACCCCTCCGGGACCCCACCCACCTCCTGCCCTCTGGCCTGCTCAGAGGAGCCTTTGGTATTTGGAGTTTTCAGAGGAGAGTGGCCAGGATGAGGAACTGCAAACGATTTGGTCGTCAGGCTAATGCTTATTGTTTAGCATGGCTTCCTGAAGGCCTTATGTTAAGAAAGATAAGACAGGGGCTGGAGAGTTAAGATGGATGACTGCTTGTGCAGAGGACCTAGGTTCAGCTCACAACCACGTGTAACTCAGAATCAGGGGTTCTGAGGGGGCCTCAAGAAACACCTGTGTGTACACAGGGCACAGAAGTTCATGTGAGCACACGTACATAAAAAGTAGATAAATAAAAAAAAAGAGAGACGAGGTAGGTGTAATCCAGCTTTGGCAGGAAGAGCATTGTATTTGATTAGTAATGTCTGCTACAGGCATGGGAACGGGAAATTTTGGTAAAGAGCCCTGGATGGGACAACCTAGCTAGGCCTTGCTCTACTCAATAGGACCTACAAATACATTGGGAAACACAATACCTGGGACAGGAGGCCTCAAGAGCACTCATCCCATGCTTGGGTTACGCTCAGGAGAGGGGGCACACATTTTTGAGTCCTTGCTGAAAGTACAATCTCTTTATACACTATTGTGGAAGCCAAACAGTCTCCTACCCCCAGTACATCCCTGTGAGGGAGAACCGGGAAGCAAGAGGGGGTTGGAAGGAGATGGACCGCCTGGAAGAGATGACCCATAGCTGATGCCTCCATATCTGTGGTCCAGGTGGATGAAGCGGCCCCGCTGTGGGGTACCCGATCAGTTTGGAGTACGGGTGAAAGCCAATCTGCGTCGGCGGAAACGTTACACCCTGACAGGAAAGACGTGGAACAGTTACCACCTAACCTTCAGGTACGGGTCCAGCTTTGAAAGGGAGCTACCTTACACATCTCAGAGGGACTTTCTTTCCCACAAGCTTACCAGAAGAGGTCTGGCTAGCGGTGCCGAGGGTCCTTTCCTGGCCCCAGCTGGCTGCAAACTAGACTGGCCTACTGTGGCCGGAGGGGCTCTTGAGTCAGTATGGCCAGTAGGCGTGGGAGTCAAGGGTCCTGCTTTCACTCAGGATCCTAGAGTGAATTCGTGGTCCACCCAGGCAGATGCCCGTTTATAGTTTATGGCATTCCGTCTGCACCAGTTGCTGAGTCTAATCCAAATCCACAGGGAGGGTGAGTTCCTCTTCTAGGGCAGGCTCTAGGCCAGTGGTTTTTCAACCTGCAGGTCATGACCCCTCTGGGGCAACATATCAGCTATTTAGATTACTATTCATAGCGGTAGCAAGATTACAGTTATGAAGTAACTGTATGATTATGATTTTCTGGTCGGGGAGTTGCTACTTGAGCAGCTGTACTGAAAGGTCGCAGCACAAATGAAGGCTGAGATCGCTGTTCCGGGCTGTATATTCGTGCAGTATTTCACCCGCTCCTCTCGAGGGCCCCACAAAGAAAGGACTACTCCCCCTCCTCCTCCTGCTGCCTTTCAAATAAAGAAACTGAAACTGTCTACAGTCAAATGTCCAAGGTCACACAGCTCACGTTTGGGTGTGCCTGGGCCTGGGGTCAACATGCAGATTGGCAGAGCTGCTTGGCCTGTATCCCAGGCCTCAGCTACCCATCCCAGGGCCACAAAGCACCTGCACTTTCATTTACTTCGTATTTTTACTACCTTTTGGGTTGGGATTTGGAGCTTAGGGGCATTTGTTTACCAAGACAAGGTCAGGTCCTCATGTAATATACCCAGGTGTAGCTGAAGCTAATCTTAAACTGTCAATCCTCCTGCCTCTGCCTCCCAAGAGGTGGGATTGCAGGCATGTCCATAACGTCCAGCTCCTTGTTGGGTTTCTTTCTTCTTTTTTTTTTTTTTTTTTTTTCGTTTTTCAAGACAGGGTCTCACTGTGTAGGCTAGGCTGTCCTAGAACTCATTCTGTAGACCAAGTTGGCCTTGAATTTAGAGAGGTCCACTTTCCTCTCCCTCCTGAGTGCTGGGATTAAAGGCATGTGACAACACCGGGCCTTACTGTCTTTTTAAATTCAGATCTGCTTGTCTTGGACCATGAAGACTTAGGGTCGGAGTTTTAATGAATTACTGGGTGTGACAGGTTGTAATTCATCTCTAGCAGTGGATAGTGTGGCGGCTTTACGTGCTCTGGGGAAGGAGGCAGCAGTGAACAGTGTCCCACAGCCCCCTGTCCATTTCTCATCTCCCCGCCCACCTGCAGCATCCAGAACTACACGGAAAAGCTGGGCTGGTACAATTCAATGGAGGCGGTGCGCAGGGCTTTCCAAGTGTGGGAGCAGGTCACGCCCCTGGTCTTCCAGGAAGTGCCCTATGATGACATTCGACTACGAAGGCGAGAGGAAGCTGACATCATGGTACTCTTTGCCTCCCGCTTCCATGGCGACAGTTCACCGTTTGATGGCATGGGTGGCTTTCTGGCCCATGCTTATTTCCCCGGCCCTGGTATGGGTGGGGACACCCATTTCGACGCAGATGAGCCCTGGACCTTCTCCAGCACTGACCTGCATGGTGAGGACAGCTGGCCAGGGTGGGAGTAGTCCAAGCTTGGCTAGCCCCTCCAGTTCAGTAGCTTCAGGCTCAGGAGGAGAGAACGTCCCCTACTTATGTCTCTGGAGCCCTGTACTTAAATCTCAATCTGTTGTCCCACCAAGGGAAGGTGGGAAGAGAAGAGTAGGTTGGGCCCATTTTTCACATGGGGAAATTAGAAGCCAGAAGTCAGAGAAGCTCAGCGACACCCACAAGAGAAGCAAGGGTAGGGTCCATGGCATCCCGGAGGGCCTAGGATGAACGGGACTGACTGTGCGTGCCCCCACCACAGGAATCAGCCTCTTTCTGGTGGCTGTGCATGAGCTGGGTCATGCTCTGGGGCTGGAGCACTCGAGCAACCCCAGCGCCATCATGGCACCATTCTATCAGTGGATGGACACTGACAACTTCCAGCTGCCCGAGGATGACCTTCGGGGTATCCAGCAGCTCTATGGTGAGTAGGCTGTGACCAGTTGGCCCTGTGAGACGGGCACTACTCTGCCCCAATTCTATAGGCAAGAAAACTGAGGCCCAGTCACTTGCCCAGAGCCCACACTGTGGCTCCAGGCTGGATGCAGATGACCCAACCTATCTTCCTTCCATCTTCTATTCCTACTAGACTCAGGGTATTCTAAGGCTCCAGGACCTTGAGTTTGTCCCCATCACTCCACATACTTCCCAGTAGATTTGAGACTTCTGCCTACCAAGCCCAGACTCTCCCTAGCAAATCTGCAGTGGCCAGGTCTCCCCAGGGCCAGCTCTTCTGGTCAAGGCCTGTGTCTCCATGTTCACGCTGAGCCCTCCTCAGGTGGTGCCTGACAGATGTCCCTTCCTCCATCACCAGCAGCTCAGTAATGAGTTGTGCATCAGGATAGAGTTCAAGTCACAGAAGCCAGGGCCATGCTGACCCTGCTAGCACCTTACTTCCTAGGCCCCCACTGACTAGGCCAGCACCGCCAGGGGAGCGTCCTCAGGCAAAGCAGAGGCAGGTAGCCTCCTGTCCAGCAGAGAGGTTAAGAAAAGGGTTGTGTAGAGGAGACCCAGCCATCCCCCATGAATGATGATGGTGTAGAGGGAGGGGGCTGCTTTGGATAGACAGGACCTTATCCCTGGAGGGGCCGCCTGCTAGGGTCTCTCCGTGCTGGGAGGCTCAGGACTCCAGCATTTTATGTAGGGGAGCCTGGCATCCAGGCTGTGTTCTTCATCTGCCCTGTCACTTCTTGCCTTCCCCATCCCCCACCTCTCTGTAGGCTCCCCAGATGGTAAGCCACAGCCCACCCGGCCTCTCCCCACTGTGAGGCCCCGGCGGCCAGGACGGCCAGACCACCAGCCACCTCGGCCTCCCCAGCCACCACATCCAGGTGGGAAGCCAGAGAGGCCCCCCAAGCCAGGGCCCCCACCCCAGCCCCGAGCCACAGAGAGGCCTGACCAGTATGGCCCCAACATCTGCGATGGCAACTTCGACACAGTGGCTGTGCTCCGTGGAGAGATGTTTGTGTTCAAGGTCTGGCCCCACCCTCTTAGTCCTCCAGCCAACCCAGAGCCTAGCCCTGCCCCTCCCACTGCCTCTTTAAGCCTATCCAGAGCCTTGCCTGGCTCCTTCCTTGCTAACCAGTGCCTACCAGACCCTAGACCAGGAAGAAAACAAGGGACTTGTCAAGGGTCACACAGCAGTCAGGTTCCTGCTCCTCAGCCCGGAGCTCCCTCCTTGGAGCTGCTTTGGGTCTCCAGGTACTGCCTGGCTCCTCAGGGCCTCCATGGCCTCTGACAGATCATCCCTGACCTGGGCAGGAGTAGTCATAAGCACAGCTCCCATCCCAAGCCCAAGGTACCTTGCACATGCTGCCATTGATACCATCCTCTTCCATAGGGCCGATGGTTCTGGCGAGTCCGGCACAACCGTGTTCTGGACAACTATCCTATGCCAATTGGCCACTTCTGGCGTGGTCTGCCCGGGAACATCAGCGCTGCCTACGAGCGCCAGGATGGACATTTTGTCTTTTTCAAAGGTAAGCCGGGATGGTGTGAGAGGGACTGGGGCAGCCTTCATGCCCTACTGCTGGCTCCGCAGCATCTAGGAGAGAAGAGAGTTCTGCTTCTCCAATCCCCACTGTGGGCTCGCTCAACACCTGGAGGCAGCAAAGTGTGAGTGGCGAGGTAGACAGAGGCTGGGGGGTTAGGCAGGCAGAGACCCTGGAGGCCGGGGCTACCTGGATTGAGGGGTGTATCCCTGTCCATCGTCTGCAGTTTAGGAACCCCAGCTCACTGCTCCCACCTTGGCCTCTTGTTCTCCTGAGCATGAATTCCTATAAGAGCAAGCTGTCCTTTTTAAGAACAGGTCCCTGAGCCCAGTTAGCCAGGATCTCAGCTGTCTTTCCTGCCCCACAGGCAGGAACTCTCTAATCCAGGACTGGGTTCACAGTGAAATGGGAAGTTCCCAGGGACACAGCTCGCAGGCCTAGAGGAGGTGTCCTGTGGAATGAAGGGCCGTGTGGAGTGTGTGAGTGGGGCTGGGTGGTAGCAGCTGACCTGTACACAGAGAAGTGAGTATCTCACAGGTTTCCATGAGTACCCGGCATAGGTGTGCATATGAGTATCATTCTGAGTACGTGTGGTCCTGTGTGGAGCTGGGCAGTGATGGTGTGAATCGATTGTGGACTCAGAAGAAAAGCATTTCTTCTGCCACGTCCTTCCCCAACCCAGGCCCCTGCTCACACAGCTCACTGTTCCCCGTGCAGGTAACCGCTACTGGCTTTTCCGAGAAGCGAATCTGGAGCCCGGCTACCCCCAGCCACTGAGCAGCTACGGTACAGACATCCCCTATGACCGTATCGACACGGCCATCTGGTGGGAGCCCACAGGTCACACCTTCTTCTTTCAAGCAGACAGGTAAGCAGTTCGCTGCGCCCCTTCCCCCAAAGGAGGGAGCTTTAGCCAGGCCCTCTCATGTTCAGACCTGCCTGGAAGAGGGCCTGTGGGGGAAAGGCCCGAGGCCCAAGCAGGGACTTCTCGGTTCATAGACTTCTGGTCACAGGTACTGGCGCTTCAACGAGGAGACACAGCATGGAGACCCTGGCTACCCCAAGCCCATCAGTGTCTGGCAGGGAATCCCCAACTCTCCCAAAGGAGCCTTCCTCAGCAACGATGCAGGTACCAGGCCAGTCCCTCCCAGAGGACCCAGCACACACAGGGCACAGGGCTCGTCCAAGGTCCTGTGGCATTGTGATGGCATGGAAGGGGGGCCTAGCTGTGACATCCTGCCTTCTCTGCATCTATTGCTGTCCTCTTTTGGTGGACCTCCAGTCCCCACAGCCAGAGAGGCTCCTGTCCAGGTGCCTCCCATGTCTGTCTGCATCCAGAGCTGAAGCTGGGAATTCTTCAGGGCAGAGAGCCTGGTTCAGAGTGTTGGGCCCTCTCAGGGCGGCACTCACCGACCTGTGAAAGAAGCCTAAGTATCTGTCATTGTAACTGAGTGACAGGAGTTGTGACTCCTTTAGCCCTCCAGCAGGGCCTCTGTATGTCTGGTTTTTTTATCTGAAACTCTTATGTTTAGGGCAGACCTGCCAGCTTTGCCAGTGCCCGGGGTCATCAGCTGATTCTGGCTGCGGACATGCCACTGCAGCTGCTCTGAGCTCACTGTGCTCCAAACCTGACCCTTCTTGGTGGCGGTGGGGTGCTTGCAAGGTGCCCCAGGACAGAGAACTGGTCCAGGACAGTACTGGGTTATGTCCGAGGTCCATGAAGGCCTAAGGCCACACAGCCATGCTGGCTCTTATGGTTGGGAATAAAGCCAGTCCTGGGATAAGCAGCAGGCTTCCTTGACACCCCGACCCTGACAGGCTGTGGGCCCCTTCTGTGTCTGTCAGTGTGGCCAGGAAGCTGGGGACCAAAATCCACCAAGCCACCGTAGGGTAGCAGATTTGAGAAGACTCAGGCAAGCAGTGGGGAAAAAAAGGAGGTGTTTGTTTGTTTGTTTGTTTGTTTGTTTTCCTAAGACATAGCCTTGGCTGTTCTGGAACTTACCCTATAGACCAGGCTGGCCTCGAACTCACAGAGATCCACCTGCCTCTGCCTCCCAAGCGCTGGAATTAAAGGCATGCGCCAGCACAGCAGGTTCCAATTTAGAATTTTTGGACCATTTAACAAAAGCATACTTCACATCTCATTTGAATTTATTTATGTATTTATTTAGGCATGTATTTATTTATTGTTTTTAACTTTTTATTGATTCTTCGTGAAGGCGTACGCCACCACCGCCAGGAGGAAAAGAGTATGCTTTTGTTTGTGCTCTGGTTTGGTTTTGGTGCTAGGAGACCCAGGACCACTTAATATACGCCCCAAGCACTCTACCACCAAGTTACGCACCTTCCCCAGCCTGAAACCATTCTGGCCTGTCTGTTCCTATAGCCTACACCTACTTCTACAAGGGCACCAAATACTGGAAATTCAACAATGAGCGCCTGCGGATGGAACCCGGCCACCCCAAATCCATCCTGCGGGACTTCATGGGCTGCCAGGAGCATGTGGAGCCCCGACCACGATGGCCGGATGTGGCTCGTCCACCCTTCAACCCCAACGGGGGTGCGGAGCCTGACGCAGATGGTGACAGCAAGGAAGAGGATGTGGGAGACAAGGATGAGGGCAGCCGCGTGGTAGTGCAGATGGAGGAGGTGGTTCGGACAGTGAATGTGGTGGTGGTGCTGGTCCCCTTGTTGTTGCTGCTCGGCATCCTGGGCCTGGCCTTCGCCCTGGTGCAGATGCAGCGCAAGGGTGCACCCCGCATGCTGCTCTACTGCAAGCGCTCGCTGCAGGAGTGGGTATGATCGCATCGCGCCTGCAGCACCCAGTGCTCAGGTCCACAGGGGGCAGGCGTGTGGTTCCCAGATGCTCCTTATGCCCGGGTGTCTGGCACCTTCTCTCGGAATTTGTTTCTGCTTTCCTCACTGGGGCCAAGAGATGCTGAGAGTTCTGAGTGGACCGCCCCACACAGGGACTAAGGGACAGAGTATCTGGAAGGTGGCAGGGGGCTGGGAAGCTTCTTCAGCTCTGGCTCTCCTCAGCCTGAACCTCTCTCCTCCCATGACAAGAGCTGTGTTTGCCTTGAAGGAGCCCAGCTGGGGCTCTACCCTCCTGAATTTGCCTTAGGAAGAACAGAGGGCCCAAGGGCCACCCTGATTACCTGGGGGCTGGGTTCCTTCTTAGGCTGCTTCTGAGAGCCCAGAAGCCTGAGAAAGCCCTCTCCATCCTTCCCACCCAGCAGCACCCTCTTGCCCCTGGGTCTGCAGCTTCTTTCCTCTCGGAAGGGGCCCTGGACCTGTCTCACCAAGGACCAAAGGGAGCCTGCTGAGCTCCCCTTCCAAGTGCTGGTGACTGGCTTCTACTTCCTTAGGCTGCCCACATTCTCTTTCATTACCCCCACAGGTCTCAGGAGGCTGAGCACTCCCCCACCCTCCAGCTTCTGCTGCCCTTGTCCCAAGCCTTGGAGAGAGGGGGCTGGCAGGCACACAGACTAGGGTACCTGAAATCCCGAGACAGTGCCTGATGGTATGGATGCCCAGGACATCACAGACCAGGCTTGTGGGATTCCTCCCTTCCAGATCCCTATCCCTCTATGACACTACTAGGCTCAGGTCAGCAACTTACCCCACACAGAGACTGTGGAACCCCCAGAGGAATCTACTGTGGCCTCAGAGGTCTGTCCTAAGGGTGTAAAGGGGCCTCCCTTCCTCTTTTCGTTCTGCAGTCAGCAGGAGGCTTCTGTGGGAAATGGTACTGTACAGCTGGCTCTGTCCCCTCTGCCTCCCTAAAGCCTTGAGCAGTGAAGGGCTGTCACTCAGGATCCTCTGGGCCACCACCTCTCTCCTAGTGTTGGATTCTCATAGCCTAGTGCTAGAGGTAGGGGAGGGTCACTCATCAGACACCCCCTTCTGCAGAAACAGAGCCAGCGGGGGTGGGGGCAACATCCTCCTCCATTGTTTAGTTCTGTAAATATTCTGCACTGATTAAATGTACAGCGGGCAAGTGTGGCTGTGTTTTTATGCCCAGACTGTAGCATGGAGCAAGGAAGACCTGCTTGGCAAAGGCAGAGCTAACCTAGAGTTTGGCTGGGCTTTCTGGGCTGAGGCTGAGAACTGGGTTTCTTTGGGATTTGGTGGTGATAAGAGAGGACAGCCCAGCTTCCCAAATTACTCCATGTCTAGGAGGGGTGGAAGGAGCCAGGCCACTCAGTCCTCCTCCCACCTAAACTGGGTTTTGGGTAGCTTGAGAAGTGGCTTGAACAAGAAAGAGCCCAGATCCTAGAGAGTTGGGTAATGGGGCCACTTTGCCTCCAGAATCTGCTTTCAGTGTTCAGAGAATGAAACCCAGTAGGGCCTGCCGCCTTGTCTTTGCAGGGGTGGAAAACCCCACCACAGGCCCCAAGATTCCAGGAACTGGGGTGCTATGGGCCTGGCTGTGGCTGGAGAACTGGGGGCCATCTGAAGTCCTGTGTCCACACTTGTCCTAGGCCAAGTCAGAGCCTCCCTTCCATCACCCAGCAGGCTGAGCAGCCTGTGTCATCAGCAAGGTCTCTTAACAACACTTCCTATCCTGATCTCCCACCCCTACTCCTGGCCTGCCCCTTCCCCTCTTTGTGTAGCAATGGGCTGAGAAGAATTGGAAGGGATGGCCCTCAAAGCCTAGAGCTTCCGGCTCATCTAGCTTCTCACCAGAGGGGACTCACACAGCAGGGGGGGGGGGAGATCTGGGAGGGAGCCATCTTGGCTTTCCTGTATAGAATCCCCAGCCTGGGCTACCTCTGCTTGTGTTCTTGGGGTGATCAGAAGCCTAAAGGTAACTGGGCAGGTGGAAGGCTGTGTGGGGTTCAGAGATGAGTAAGGCCCTGTTCTTGTAGCCCTTCTTTGCTCCTCCTTAGATCAAGGCCACAGGAAAGACTTGACAGAGGCCTTGGCTCAATAAACTGCTTGGTCAGCCACCCATCTCTACTCTGCTACAGCCCAAGAAATCAGGGGCTCCCTCCCTCCCCCCTCATTCCCTCAGCATCCCTTTAACATTTTACTAATTCTCAATTATTTTTTACAAAAATAAGACATCAAGAAGATACATGAGTCACAATAATCCTCCACTGAGTGTTTCCAGTCTTTACTTGTCTGTGACACTTGGAGCTGCAGTCTCAGGAGGCCAGGGCTCACCCCTGACCCAAAGTTAAGGCTGCAGAGGAGTAGCATGCTCTGAAGAAGAGAGGATGGCAGGAGCCTGGTACTGGACATGTCTGAGTGTGATTGCTTATGATCCTGGCCAACCAGCATGCTCCCTCTCACATTTTATTCGGGAAGAAAGTGGGTCTCAGGAGAAGTGACTTGGCCAAGACCACACAGCTTGGAAGTCACCATGCCAACATCAGATGTAGGCAGACATATTTGGAAAACCCCTGTCATTCCTTTCCCACCTGGTGCTGATGAAGAATGAGACAGGGATAGGACACCCACCCACCCCCAGCCTTCTTCATTCTATGCATCCAAGATTCCAGGGCCTAGGACAGAGCCTCCTTTCAGGCTGGGATTGGACTGAGCCAGCCTGGCTGCTTCCTCTCCTCCACTTGGCAGAAAAGCCTTTTTGTTGTGGTGCACACAGAAGCCATTCTCTAGTGGAGGAGGAATGGCAGGCTTCCTGTCCACCCAGAGCCATCGGTGCCTCTGCAGGACCCTCTATGTAGATCTGAGAAGAGTGGGACTTTTTTTATGCTCATGCGTTCTTCAGTTTTGCCTCCAAAGTCCTGGCTTTGTGTCCCCACTACAAACTCAACCCAAGGAACTACAGAGGGTGGAGGAAAACAGTTATCATTCAGCTGCTAGAGAGCCCTGGGACAGTGGCCCTGAGCCAGTGGGACAGTATCAGGGGATCCCTCATATCCCATGAAACAACTCTGACCCCAGTGAGGCTACTCATGCCATTCCAGATGTCCAAGGTTTTGCCCTGAGAAAACCTTTCCCTGTCTATTTCATCCAGTCTGAACTATGTATCTTCAAGACCCAAATTAGGTCTCTTGCCTTTCCTAGATTCCTATCCTTCACCCTTAAGACAGCTGAGTGTCTACCCACCTCTGGCTAACTTGGCACCTAGTCTTACCCCTTGCTTAGCCTCATGGTTACAGGCACCCAGTTGCTGACTATGGCTCCTTAATTTATAAAACTGTCCTTGAGCAGGTCACTTCACCTCTCTGAACCCACAACCTTAATCTGTAGAATGGGACTAGCAGCCATGTCTAATTCAGTTATGAGACTTGAGAGTCGGTATTATGAGAGACGCAGGAGGCTCCCTGTGGTTTGTGCTGAATACTCCCTGCTGGGAATGCTGTTACCGGGCTGGGGGTTGGGCCCTGGATAGTATTGCTTCTCAGCTGCCTCTCCAGGAGTGTTTATGGGGGTGGGGCCAAAAGTCAGAGGAGCCTGAGGACAGGTGCCTGGGGGGAGGGTTCTCTGGTCCCACCCGGCTCCCAGCTGTCAGGCTCTTCTCTTGCCCCACCCCAGGCCTGCTGCAGCTTCCCAAGTGCTGGGCTCCAGCCTTAGCTCAGGTTTCTCTCTCCTACCCCTAGTGCCCAACACCTCTCACACCCACGTGTCTCCCCGCTTCAGGCTTCCAGAAATAGCCTCCACTCTCCCCGTTTCTAAGCCAACACCCAGGCTCCTCCTGGACATCCGGTGTCATCCACACCCAGCATACCACAGCGATAGGCCAGGTCCACTGAGGAGCCAATTATTCCTGGTCCCCAGACTGAGAGGGGCAGCTGCACCCCACTACCACCCACTACAAACTGTCCAGAACAGTTCTAAAACCTGTGGTCCTCAGCTACCCTCTTTGACAGATGGGGATACTGGAGTCCTGGGAAGGTTGGCTGGGACGTGACTCCGCCCCTCAGGGTTTGCTTTGTGCTGTGTTTGAGGTAGTCTTGCCCTGTAGCCCAGATTTGTCTCAAACTTGAGATCCTCCTCTCAGCACTCACTCTACCTGAGTGCTGGGATTGAGTCTCTGGCCCCTTGCTGATCTTTTAAATTTGTGTGTGTGTGTGTGTGTGTGTGTGTGTGTGCATGGTATATGCACATATGGAGAGCAGAAGAGGATTTTCAGTGTCTTCCTTTCGTTTTCCCTTTAGTCCTTAGTTTGTCGCTGAACCGAAAGACTGGCCAGTGAGACCCCAGGTGTCTAACTCTACACTGCTGCACTCCCCATTCACACACTGGAACTACAGGCATGCACAGCCACTGGGCCTTTATGTGGCTGCTGTAGGTTTGAATTTTGGTTCATGTGTTTGGACAGCAATCACTCTTACCTGCTGAGCTCTCTCCAGACCATTTACTGATCTTTCAACAGGGTCTTCTGCTCTCTAGACACGACTGTCCCCACACAGGGCTTTCTTGTACTGGGAAGAACCCAGGCCCATGACCTGGGTTCTCTAGTTGAAGGACACTTCTATGCCCAGGGGAGGAAGCACAGCTCCTAGGCCAGGGGACAGAACTGTGCTAGCAGACACTCCCTCTGCCAATAGCCTCCTTCTGTCAAGGAGAACACCCCTCCCCCTCCAGGCAGAGGTTCCCAGTTCTGCTGGCATAGCCTCCTGACATCCCCTTAGAGCCCAAGGGCCCTGACCACACTTCTCTAGGTCTTGACAACTATCTTTGGTTCAAGCTGTCTAGAGTGAGTTTAAACCTTGACACAGTTGCAGAAAGCCTGAGCTTCCTAAAGCCCCAGCACTGTGTGCTGTCTGTTTTCACACACATCTCCAAATTGCCCTTGCAGGCCACCCCTGAGAGGGCCGTAGGTAGGTGTTAGATGGTTCCAGGTAAGATGGGAGCATGGGGCTCCTCCATAGGACAAGCCCCTGATATGCCACCTCTGGGGTAATCACCTGGTCAGTCAGCAGCCTGGGGCATTCAATGCTACCCTGGTAGTCAGGGCACTGCCAACTCCTGTCAGCAGCACCAACCGAGACCGCCCGGGCCACCTTCCCAGGCTCGCTCAGAGGTAGTACAGAAACTTGACAAGCGTGTTTTCAACAACCTGAGAGTTTCGGCCCCTCTCTGGGGACTGTTTGTGTTTCGGGTCATGTTGTTGGCTGGCCCCACCCCTTTTTTCTTGTGCCAAGTTGACATTCCCCAGGCCTCTAAGAAGTGGCTGTTTCCTTCCCTAAGCTGCCCATGGGAATCTTCCGGTCCTGTTCCAGGTGCTTTCATGACTTTGTAATGTTTTACCTATTCCATGCAACCTGGCAAATGGGAATGTTGCCTCCATTTACTGACAGGCAGGAGAGGCCCAGCAAAGGGCAGCAATTTGCTTGATGTCACACAGCAAACAAGGGCTAAAGTGACATGAAAACTGACATCGACTCAGTAAAAACCTTTGTCCCCACTAGATGAGGATCAGGCCCTGCTAGCGGCCTTCTAGCCAGTCCGTTCATTCACTCAGCAAACACTGATCCACTGAGCACACGCACTGCTGGGACTGCAGACTAACGCCCTCCAACCTAAGCCAGCTCCTATCTGTTTCTATAGCACTGAGCTTGGCTGCTCCCCTTCATGTCTGTGGTCTGCTGCTGCCTCTGCTACAAAGCAGAGTCTAGTAACAACAGGGACTGTGTAGGTCCCAGTCTGAAATATGTGCTGTCTCTTTGAAGAAGACGTTCTAGACACCTGTATTCCCAAGTCTTTCCATTAAAAAGAATTATGAACACAATTTTAAAAGCATGAACATGTAACACACACTATCTTAAGTGTTCTAATGCTGGGAAGAGACACCATGGCAACTCTTATAGAGGAAAACGTTAATTGGGGCTGGCTTAAAGTTCAGAGGTTTAGTCCATTATCATCATGGCCGGAAGCATGGCAGCACGCGGGCAGACACAGTGCTAGAGAAGTAGTTGAGAGTTCTACATCCAGATCCCAGGACAACAGGAAGAGAGAGCCACTGTGCCTGGCTTGAGCATTTGAAACCCCCAAAGCCCACCCCCAGTGACACACTTCCTCTAACAAGGTCACACCTCCTAATCCCTCTCAAGTGGTGCCACTCCCTAATGACCAAGTGTTCAGATGTAGAAGCCTAAGGGGGCCATTGCTATTCATACTTCACAGAAAAGTTTAATTTTATGACTATGTTGATGTGAAAAGAAACATAACCCAGTCTAGATTGTATTCTTGTTTTTCTACTGACTAAGAAAACATGTTTTTGGGGCTGGTGAGATGATTCATCAGATAAAGGCACTTGCCACCAAGCCCAAAGATCCAAGTTTTATCTTTGGAACTCACCTGGAGGAAGACAAGAACTGACTTCTGCAATTTGTCCTGTGGCCTGCATCCCCAGCCCACACACATACCTGCAATAAATAGTGGTTTTATAAAAAAGAAAGAAAGCAGGTTTCCAACTGTTCCAAGGGTCTCTGGAAATGTTACAGGCCTGCCAGACATGCTGTGAATCGTGCAAATGCCGGTCCCGGGTCTGCCATAGGTGGGCCTTTACAGTGTCCCCAAAAGAGACAACCCTCATCCTGTGACTAGCTCCTCACCTTGGATCACCCCAATAGTAAAGAGGCAGATAAAAGTAGTTTTCTTGTTTGGCCTACTTCAGGTTTCTTTTTCAGAGGTCTGACTGTGTAGCCCACTTAGGTTCCTCAAGCTTCAGCCTCCTGAGCATGCATGGCTTAGATGTTTGAATGGCTTTGGTGGAGACAGTGAGGGGCTCGGAGGAAAGAGCTGCTTACGTCCCTTGGGATGATTGTTTTCTTTTCCACATCTATAGTTCAGTTTTTCCTTTATTTTTGTTTGTTTGTTTGTTTGTTTGTTTGTTTTAGTTTTCCAAGACAGGGTTTCTCTGTGTAGCCTTGGCTATCCTGGACTGGCGTTGTAGACCAGGCTGGTCTCGAACTCACAGAGATCTACCTGTTTCTCCCTCCCTGAGTGCTGGGATTACAGGCGTATGCCACTATGCCCAGCTCAAAGTTTTCCTTTTTTAAAAATACTATAAATACTTTATTTCAGCCAGAAGGTACACTCTTTCAGGGTTTTCATCATTTAAAAGCTACAGTCACATCATGTTGAAACAACATTTAAAAAACAACAGTGCTGTAAATGGTTTGCTTGGCTTTGGCCATATACATTTCTGCAAAGCCCTTATGGAATCTGCACAAAGAAATAACTTCTCCCCTTTCTCCTCTTAATTGTTCTTGTTTGTAAGTCGCTTTCTCAAGAGTGGTGAGATAGCCAGGCCAGCCACGTAGCCAAAGTTTGCTCCAGGGGTACAGGAGATGGGCCACACCTGCCATGGCCTTTCCCATCCAGTGGAATAAAAATGCTCCAAGCCATGCTCCTGTAAAAGTAGAAATCATACGATGAATGTAACTCTTATGTGATAATGAACTTCTTTTAGAGCATACATTTGGTTTCACTACTGCATACAACAGGAGATTAACAGCAGCCACAAAAGCAGAACAAGTACACAGTCAGGCCAAGTGAGTTTCCAGAATTGAGAAGTTGTCCAAGAAGAAGGATGAAATACAAATGCTTAGGAAAATTGAAATTATGCACAAAAAAAAAAAAAACAGTCTATATAAGTCTCTGGATATCAGTATTTTTTATTTTTTATTTTTTTTTGGATAGCTAACTGTCCTGCCTACCACCTCCCAAAGTTTTCCATTTCTAGTTATTTTTTAATAGGAAATTCAGATGGATTTTTAAATGTTTTGAATGATCTAGATAGCTTGCAAAGGAATTCCATTGTCCTCTGCTGTGGTCCATCCAAACAGATTATGTATATGACAAGAAAGAGATCTATTCATGACATTCTGGTCTGCCCTATTCCCTATTTGGGTTTTGTTTTTTGGGGTCCGTCCCCCCCTCAGTCTGTATTCTCCTGCATAAATTTCCCTTTCCAAAAACATTTTATTTCTTTTGTAGACTTATGTATGTGATGAGTGTCTTGCCTGCCGGTATACACGTGCCTGTGGTGCAGCAGAGGTCAGGAGAGGCCAAGCAGACCCTCTGGACCTGGAGCTACGGATGTTTATAAACCATCTTTGTGCTGGGAGCTGATCCCAGGTCCTGTACAAGAGCAGCAAGTGTCCTTTACTACTGAGCCGTCTCTCCAGACCCTTGTCTCATTTTAAAAGTGATTTTTCCATTGGATGGATGTGCTCACATTAGAGTATTTGGGCATTTCTAATAGTCCTCCCCATGCTGGAATACTAGGCAAGCCTGTATTCTTTTTCTATCCAAAACAATTGCTTGGAGACAAGGGAGTCCCTGTCTGCCCAAGTTCTCATACAAGCACCTCCTTTACCTGATGTTTCCTGGTTCTTTATTTTAAACAAGGAAGTACTATTTGAAGAAGCCACAATAGCCTGAAATGACCTCAGCATTTTCTAATTTGGGTGCTGGTGGCAGTCACCCAGCAGAACTCCTTGGGGGGAGGGGAAGGAGGTAAAGTTATTTAATTCAGATTTAGTCATTTTCCCCCCCACAGGGCTGTGATTTCTCAAACTCACACTGTAAGCAAACCTTCCAAGTACCTTATAAAGTATCTAGCAATGATCACTTCTGCTTGCCAGGTATCCCAGTGACAAGGAAAAGCAAGGCTCCAGGAGAAAATAGTAAGACAAGCCTTGTATCTGCATATGCAATTCTGCAAAACAGTATATAAAAAAGAGAGAGATCCTCAGGAAAACATTCATAGATGACTTGGCCATTACTTTACTTAGAAACATCTCGGCAAACAATAAAAAGATGAAAACACAGCCAGGTGGTGGTGGTGGTGACACATGGTTTAATTCTAGCACTCTGGAGGCAGAGGCAGGAGGATCTCTGTGAGTTTGAGGCCAGCCTGGTCTATAGAACTAGTTCCAGAACAGCCAGAGCTACACAAAGAAACCCTGTCTAAAAACAAAACAAAAAAGGATGAAAACTCATGTCCAACTTCAAATACTAGCTCTCAGGAAAAGAGAAATTAGACGACACAATACCACATCAATCAGTCTACTGGAATGGCTAAAGTGCAGAGGTTGACAATACTACATGTTGACGTGGGCACAGGGCAACCTGGACTCTTATACAGTGATGATGAGGGCTGACACAGTATGACTTTGAAAAGCTAGGACCCTAGCTAGAGCACCCACCTAACACACATAAGGCCCTCCTTTCTATCTTCAGCATGGGAACCGAACAAAATCAGTGTAAACCAAAAATAAACCATACCATCAAAAAACCATTTGGCATAATTTGCCCAAACTAAATGTACGAGATACCCATGCCTGGCAGCTTCGTTTAACAAAATACATGTATCTATTCATGAAAAGACAAGCATTGGATAGTCACAGTAATACCATTTGGGAAAACTAAATACTGCAAACAAACCAACTGTCCGTCAGTGGGGAAACTAAAACATCATGGCACATAGACGTGCTCTACAGTCCTGAAGATGGACAGACTGCAACTTAATGTAAGGACTCAGAAGACTCTCAAACACGTGAGCAAAGGAAGTGAGAGTGAAAGGGAGCCATGGCTTCTCTACTCACAAAGCTAGTCCAGCTGTCCTTCTGGTCACAGAGGCAGCTCCTGAAATGACCTCAGAGCCTGGGGAACCTTAGGAGAGAGAACAGGACTCACAGCCCCAGATTAGAAGCCAGGGGCACCACTCATTTGTGGGGCAGCCAGGGAGCACCCAAAAATCCCACTTGGACTGCATAATAAGCAAGCCAGCAAGGCTCAAGTTTCAATCATGCAGCCTGCTATCCTACTTCATTTCGGTGGAAATATTCATGGCACCCAGCAAGCCGAGAGGGAGAGGGGGTGAGGTGACCTCCTAAAGCTTCTACTGCCCAGCTTCTACTGCTCAGCCCAGGCTCAGCTGAGCGCTTCCGGCTGTATCTGAGATTCAAAAGCACAGGCCAGAAGCAGCCAAAAGATGGAAACCACCCATGTGTCCATCAACAGGCAAATGGTTAAACACAAAGGAGTCTGTCCTCGTACTAGAGAGCAGTGTTACTATTTTGTCATGAAGAGGGTGAAATTATTATCCATGCTCCAAAATGAATGAACCTTGAAAACATCATTCTAAATGAAATGAGTCTCACAGACTGAGCAAGTTCAAACAGTAGATTAAAGGTTAATAAGAGTGGGCTATGCTGATGCACGCTGATAATCCCAGCAAGTAGGACTCTGAAGAAGGAGGATTGCAAATTCAAGGCCAGACTGGAATAATAATGAGACTATCCTAAACACACACACACACATACACACACACACACACACAGAGAGAGAGAGAGAGAGAGAGAGAGAGAGAGAGAGGAAGGGGTGGGAGGGAGAATTAGATCATAATTATTTAATGAAATATGACAGAATGACAAAACTACATTTCCTTTTTTAGAGATCTATTTTATTTTTTTTTAAAGTGTATCTGTGTATCTACACATGTGTGCAGGTGTCCAAGGAAGCCAGAAGAGGGTGTTAGATTCCCTGGGGCTGGATTTACAGATCGATGGCTTAACTGCTAAGCCATCTATCACTTCAGGCCCCCAAAACTACATCTCTAAAGTGATGTCTTACCTAATGTGTGATGTTTTGTTTTGGGACATGATCTATTGATGTAACCCTGGAACTCACTATGTAGACCAGGCTGGCCTTGAATTCATAGAGATCCACCTGCCACTGCCTCCGGAGTGCTGGCATCAAAGGCATGAGCCGCCATGCCCAGCTCGTGTGATGTTTCAAACAAGTAAACAGACCTAGTTAATACATTTTTTATCATGGTTATGGAGATTTCACTCAGGGTCATGCACACGCTAAGGAAACACTCTACCACTGAGCTAACACTCCCAACCACCATCTAAACTCTTGTTTGTTTGTTTGAGACAGGGTCTCTCTGTATAGCCCTGGACTCACTTTTTAGACCAGGCTGGCCTAGAACTCACAGAGATCCACCTGCCTCTGCCTCCCAGGTGTTGGGATTAAAGTCCTGCAGCACCACTCTCCTCTCCATCTAAACTCTTTTAAGAATACAGTGTGGCTCTTCACAGTTAATGGCTCCTGACAGGAGAGTAGGGAAAGGCTCCAGTTATCTTTATGGGCTGACCACTGGGAGTTTAAATGATGTTTTATAAAATGAAAATGCCAACTGTTCTATTTTACCAATAAAGACTCAGGAGCCAGATGCTGGGGTGAAAACCTGCTAGTTCAGTGAGGCAGAGAAAGCACCTAGCTGACCTTCCTTCCCAGCTAAGGTCCAGATGGAGAAAACCCAAAAGGCTCACTAGCTCAATTG
This sequence comes from Psammomys obesus, assembly GCF_907164565.1. Lineage (NCBI taxonomy): Eukaryota > Metazoa > Chordata > Mammalia > Rodentia > Muridae > Psammomys > Psammomys obesus. Next base: position 11,640,854 of record NW_026596034.1, read on the forward strand.
ACAGACCAGGAGCAAAAGGCCAAAAAACCCAAGGCTGAAGGCTTACTAGCTCAAAGTCCAAAGAGCCAGGGAGCTGAGGAGCTGAAGCCTAAACTAAAGCCAGAGCTTGAGCTAAAAGCTTCAAACATGTTTTTGTTTTAATCCCAGATGTGGGACTGATTCAGCTGGTCCACAGCAGCAGACTATTTGCCTCATGTGGGCTCTGAGAGGAGCTCTTTGCCAGCTGCAGATAGTTTTAAATCTGAGGACTCTGGAGAAAGAATCAGTGGCAGAGCCCAAGAGTGTTGGGGAGCTCTGAGAAAGAACAAAGCTGCTGCTGCTTCCCCCCTGTGGCTCCTGATTGCCGTTATTGCAATGAGACAAGAAGTTGGAGACCCCCTGAAATGAGGATTGGACTGGCTCCAAGGAATTGAAGACCCTAACCAGCAGGAAGCAGCTAAGAGAACGGCAGCTTCTCTCTCACTGACCCTTTCTCTCTCATACCTAGTGTTGGGGTGTTGGAAGGGATTGGGGTGGAGTAGCAAGGAAGAGATATAAAAAATGTAAATAAGAGTTTTCAAAAAGTACACCAACATTTGACCATGGTCCAATGAGTATAGGAGCAACACAAATAGGACTTGGTGAATTTTTCTCTTTCTCTTTTCTTTTTTTTCCTTTTTGCAGGGAGAATCAAGGATGGGAAGGTGAACCCGGGAGGAATGGGAAGCAAGTGTGATCAGAGTGCATTGTGTAAAATTCCCAAATAATGAATAGAAATATTATGTTGGGAAAATGAAAAGAATACGGTGGGGGGGGGGGCTGGGAATGTAGCCCAGTAGTGGCAGAGCTCTTGCTAGTATTGGAAGAATACAACGTGAGGACATTTGTATTGTACAATCATCACCACCTGTTTGTAGAACACTCTTTCTCTTTCCAAATGGACTCTACTCCTAGAATGCATCCCACTTCCACTCCTCCAGCCCCTGGCAGCTACCATTCATTCTGTGATGTTTCTCTGTGAATATGATTATTCTGGGCAGATTGTGTAAGTAGAATCACACAATGTTTTTCTCTTGTGGGTGGTTCAGGTTTAGGGCTGGTGACATGATCAATGTGATTGGTTTCACAGATCAGCACGTGATCCAACCTTGAACCTCAGAACACAGCTGCCACTGTTGGGAAGGTGCAGCTCCCTTTCTGGTGGGCTTGTGGGTCTTGAGATAACTGCTGGGTGCCATCTCACCATTCTGGGAGGGGTCTTTGGGTGGGGACCCCATCAGAGCCATGCACAGCAGGGAAAGACTAGCAGAGGTCTGACCCAATTACTGGTGTCACAGAGTCCCGGACACACCCTTTGGGAGATGGGCTCTGCCTCTGCCCTGCTCAGACTCTCCAGGACAGCCACTGACCCTTTTAGATTAAGCTAGTGTGAACTGAATCTTTATTGCTTGCAACCAATAGACCCAGGCCTAGCCCATGAAGGCGTTTTGACAGACATCGTCACTGAGAGTGAGTGGGGGACTCCCTTGCCCCATATTTTTTGGAGGAAGTCATAAAATTTGGTCTCCTAGTAGAAGCTTAGACAGGATATTTTTCTCCAAATCACAGTTGGGGGCAGAAGTGTCACTGTGTAAGCTGGGCAATGGCCCACCCACAGACAGAGAGGCCCTGCCTCTCTGCTTCACACTCTCCTTTTCTCTCCTCCCTTTCCAGGCTCTGTCCTGTGCACCAGCTCCCCCTCCCTTCTCAGCTCAAACAGCCACTCTGTGAAGGTTACCTGGGACAAGATCCTGAATAGAGCGACTCATCCCCTCCCCTGGGCTCCTACACTACCTCCCATTTACAGCCTTCTGCTGAGCGTGGCATGTGCGACTACATGCTCCCTCATCTTTCGAGGCTCTAGGTTGTCTCCTCGGGTTTCCCAAGTGCCCAGCACTGTTTTGTTGTTGTTCGCTGAGACTCCATCATGGTAAAAAATATAAGATAAACTGTCTTCAGGCCAGGGGTGATGGTGTGTGTCTTAAATTTCAGCACTCATTTGGGCAGAGACAGGCAGATTCCTGAGTTCAAGGCTGGTCTGGTCTACAAAACAAGTTCCAGGACAGCCAGAACTACATAGATAAACCCTGTCTCGAAAAACCAAATAAAATTAAATTAAAAAGTCGTCTTCGTGAAGGTTATGTTCTGGTATAAAGGCCAATAACTGTCCCAGGAAGCAGCCAACGGCAAATGTGTACCTGAGAGAGAAGCGCTATCAAAAGAACCGGGCAAGGAGAGCCCAGGCGGGTGTGCAGCTTGCCTGAAGTGCATGTTACCTGAAGGAGATGAAGTGTAGAGGACTGATGTCCCCAGAAAAATGACCCCAGTTCCTGATGTCCCAAACGTTATTTGGCAAAGGGCTTTGGGAGATACGGGATCTCAACCGAACCATCCTGGGTTGTCCAGTTCGCCCCCGATCCAATGACAGATGTCTTCATGAGAAGCACACAGAGTGGTGTCTAGTCTCCTGCCAGACATAAAGAGAAGGCGAATGAATAGAATCTAAGTTTCATGGTTGTTCAGGGGAAGAGAAACGGATTCCGTAGTTCGGAGAGGAGTGGGCAGTTCGGCGCAGGTGTGGGTCCTAGGTTGCTAACAGGTTGCAGAGTGCATGGGTCACAGGAGAATCTGTGTACAGCATATACAGGAAGGGCTGCCAGGCGTGTTAGCATTAGGAATGTGTGCAGCCCAAAGCAACCAAATCTCAGGTTACCAAGCTATTCTTTCTGCCTGCCTGCCTGCCTCACGGTGCTTCTCAGGAAGCAGACAGTGTCCGCAGTGAACTTATTGAGAACAGTGTTAACTGCATGGCCTGTCTCTCCTCACCGCTTAGAGCGAGATGGGGGATGTAAACAGTGAACCGAGGAAGGGCCTGCTAAGCGAACCAGCCTTGTGGAAGGGTGGGGGAGGGGAGAGAGGGTCTTGGCATGTCTGTTTTCGCAGAGGAGCTTCATGAAGAAATCGACTGTCAGGAACCCAGGGGCTGTAGAGGCAATGAGCAGGTGGCTGATTAGAACATAACTCAAACTACTCAACTACCCTGAGGCTGAAGGAGATGAGCTTGACCAGGAACCACCTAGCGGGGAACCTTTGCTTAGTGACTCAAGTCTCTGCCACACAAGGTTGTTACATCAGCAGAAACATTACCACCTGGGGCAGCAAAGGATGAAGACAAAGAAAAGGCAGAAAATTCAGGAAGGCTACTTGATTCCAAAGTGTTACAGGCACCAGACACGGTGCCACACGCCTGTAATCCCAGCACTTGGGGAGGCAGAGGCAGGCGAATCTCTGTGAGTTGATTAGCCTTGGACCTTGCGGCATAGCAATACTGCCCCACTGGGTGTGGTTCTAACTTTTCCTGTCACTCTGAAGGGTTGGTTTTTTGGCTCACGGCTTCAGAGGATCTCAGAATATGGTGACAGGAAAGTCATGGCAGGTGAAAGCAGAGAGAGAGCTGTCCACAACCAAAGATTGTAACTTTCAAAGGCCCACCACTGGTAGCCAACATCTGTCAGCGAGGCCTCACCTCCTAAAGGCTCCACAGACTTCAAAAAAGCACCACATGTATGGGAGAGATGGCTCAGCCAGTAAAGGACCCGGATGTGCAAGCCTCAGTTTGATCACTGGGACTCCCATGGTGGAAGAAGAGAATTGACTCTCATAAATTATCCCCTAACCTCTACTTGCATGCTGTGGCACATACCCCCACCCTCAAAATAAGTAAGTAAATATCAATTTTTAAATTCCAAAATAGGGCTCGGCGGTTGAGGGTGTTGAGTGGCTTTTCAGAGGATACAAGTTCAGCTCCCAGCATCCATGTTCAGTGGCTTACAACAAACACATTAATCCAGTCCCAGGAAATCCAACACTGTGCTCTGGCATCTGCAGGCAACCTCACTCATGTACACAGACATACACACACATCCATCATAAATTAACCATACTTTTTAATATCCCCAAAGAATACCACAAGCTGGGGATCAGGTGCTCAAAACGTGGGCCTCTGGGGGACATACCATAGTCAAGTCTTACCAGCGAGTGGTCCCCTAGTCCTTCTATTTCCCCCTGTGGATGGAAGCATCTGTCATGTGATGTCCCGCCATCTTGGAATTTTGGAAGCAGGAAACACGTCTAGATTTCTGGGTTCATATGTGCAGAGGAATGTGCCTCAGGGTAGACTGAACCCAGAGTCTCACCTATGCTTCCCATAGGTAATGAGATTTGGGCCTTTTCTGAGAGAACAATTTCTTCTTTGGTTGGTTTTGTTTCTGTGTTTTGTGGTTTTTTATTATTTTGAAACAAAGCCTCATTCTGTAGCTCAGGCTGTCCTGCAGCTCACTATGTATGCCTGGCTGGCCTTGGACGAGTGATGATCCTCCTGCCTCAGTCTCCCTAGTACTGGGTTTACAGGCATGCATCATCATGCCTACTTCTGAGAAGAATATCTTTAAAGGAAAATTTGAATTTGGCTTGATGCTGCAATGGATTAAGACTCAGGGGTGATGGTACGTGGGATGAATGTATTTCCTCTAGTGGATTTTGAAGAATGAGAAAGTAGAGTGTAGTAACCTGAATGATGGCCCCCTCACATCTGCCCCTAGAGCCTGTGTAAAACAGATGGGGAAAAGTTCTTGCAGATGTCATTAAGTATCTGAGAAGGGGTCATCCTTGATTGTCCAGGTGGGTCCCAAATACAGCAAATGTCCTCATAAGACTAGCATAAAGGAGAGCTGGGGATGTGGCTTAGGAGCAGGTAGAGTGTGTGCCCATTCAAACAAAGGGAAGGAGGGAAGGAGGAAGGGATGGAGGCACGGACAGAAAGTTATGTGAAGACAGAGACAGCCGAGAAATAATACCAGGAGCGACCAGACTTTGGAAAACACTGGAGTTTTCTCTCGGGGTCTGTGGCCAGTGAATAAACACAGCCAGGCATAAACATAGGCCTACTATTTGACCTCACTGGTGATGTCCATACTGTAAGCTTCTGAGGTTCATGTTCATAGTAGCGTTTGTCATATTCTGTCAGGTGATCACACTTAAGATCACAGTATTATCATACGTAAAATTTACTCAGGAAGGGACAAGAAGAAACCAGAAAGAAATCTTGAACTCTAGTTAATGCGATGCTCTGTTTAGAGATGAAGTGTTCTGGCAGGCTGAAACTGGCTTTAACAGGAATACAAACATAAGCAGAACAGACACTCGCTAAAGGAAGTCTTGGGAAACCTCTAAGCCAGCCAGCGTTCACACCCATTCTCCCGACATTACCGGGTACTATAAGAAGACTCAGTCAAGACTGTGGCGAGGACAATAAGATTCTCTCTGGCGGTCACAGAATTGCCAGAAGTGCTGGGACTGCCTGGTATACCCGGAAAGGGGACTGTCCTGTAGCTGACAGGGCCTCTATGACATCAGCATTTCCTTCCGAGCCCTGTCTCACGATCCCTTTACATGCAATGTACACAGCTCTGTATCCTGTTTTCCCAGCAGCCTCCTAGCCACCGTTCCCCACGCACTTAAAAGCTCACGCTAAAGGTATAAAATATCTTCTGGAATAGGGCATGGGTATTCCTGTTTTGTTTGTTTTTATTTTTTTATGACTACAAAGTTCACTGTAGGGAAAAAAAAAGTGCAGAAAACAACAACAACAAAGAAAAGTCCCTAACATCCTGACATCCTGACGTTTTGTGGACCCCATCTGACTTTCTGTGTCCTTTCCTGCAGAGACAAAAATGAAGAGACAAAAATCAGTAGATTCAGATCCTTGTTCCTACAACACCTTCGTCTCTCAAGATAAGTCCTAAATGTGGAGAAGGGCTACATTCCCTGGCTATCCTGGCACACACTGGCACACATATGTCCGTGGGTGTTTTTAGACCTATTTACCTATTCATCTAGTGTGTGGACGCTAAATGAACACGTGTGCACACCCCCACACAAATACCAAAGCATGCACATGGAGGTCACGAGACAACTTGTGAGAGTTGGCTCTTTCCTCTCTCCATGTGGTTCCTGGGACCCAAACTCAGTTTGCTGGACTCATGACAGTCATCACCCTTATCCACTGAGCCATCTCCCGCCCTGGTGTGTGACACTGGGTTCCTATAGGATGCTGAGTTTTGTTGTCTGCTTTAGGATTTTTCTGGATCAATAATGTTCAGAGTGCCTGATTTCCTAATGAGGGGTCACATCCCTGTTCACCGTCATGGTGGAGGGTCAGCCTGACCTTCCTGCATCCTTCGGGTATCTGAGGATGAGAAAACTGAAGGTGTACAAGTTAGTGTAGTTAGGGGGCCTGGCAGAAGTACCCAGGGATCCCTGGCCAGGCCTGGCTGCCCCATCAGCTCCTACCATGGGCTGGTCCTGGAGCCTCTTGCTGTTCCACGGCCTGGCCTAGCTTCGCATGGCCTGTCCTGAGCTGCCCTTGGGGTGAGGTGAGATTGAGTCTTGAGTGTCCCTAAAGGCTGAGGTAAGAGTGTATGTCTGTGGCCAGCAATCAGGGAGTCTTACTTCAGGGAGAGAGGCTCTTGGCCCCAGTTGCATCCTCAGGCCAGCCCTGCACCTAGAGGAAGCCCCTGTGCACTGGGCCTCATTGTGTTTCAGGATTTCCCGTTTCCTGACCGCCTAACCTATTTATGGGCCACAATAGTTCCTTCCCCAGGGAGCTCTACTGTATTGGACCCAACTGATGGAGGCTCTAGACAGGTCCAGCCTGGGCTTGGCCCAGGGAAAGGACAATAATGGATTTAACTTATTTTACACGCTACATTATAGAGCCAGCCAGAGTGTGAGTTTGTTGACTTTGTGACTCTGAATACAGCAGTCCCTCAGAGACTATGTGTGCAAGACAGCCTCACAGATGCCCAGCACTTGGCTCAAGGCGTCATGACAGGCACTCTGCTTTGGCACCAACTTCCTTTCTCTTCTCATCACCTACCTCCCCTACCCACTTTCTGGAACATGCCCAGGACCTTTGCTTTTGCCATTCTAAGGACATGCCTAACACATCCTTCAACTCACCCTCAGTAATTCAATCTAGCAAGACTCATCCAATGAGGAGACACAGCTGTAGTTGGACAGTTCTTACTTAGCCTTCAAGACTCATATCGAATGTCATTTCTCCTGGGCCTTGATCCTGGTCAAGTTCTGACATCATTGAGAAGATACCAGGCAAATGCTGTGGGTTGTTTTAGGTCAGGTTTCCCAGAAGCAGAGCCTGGAATGGGAACTCCTGGGCTTTGAGAGTCTCAAGATCCCAGAAAGAAGGCAAGGGAGTCTGATGGGGCAGGAAAAGGGCTAAGCAAATCCATGATTCTGGGGAAATATATATATATTTTTAAGATTTATTATGTATACAGTATTCTGCCTGCATGTACACCTTCATGCCAGAAGAGGGCCCCAGATCTTATTATAGATGGTTGTGAGCCACCAGGTGGTTGCTGGGAATTGAACTCAGGACCTTTGGAAGAGCAGTCGGTGCTTTTAACCTCTGGTTATCTCTCCAGCCCCGATTCTAGGGAAATCTTATCTACCATGACTTTGTGGTGGACTCCAAAGACGTGGTACCATTAAAGTTGCAGTAGTTAGAGGTCAGGGAGCAGGGAAACCGCCCCATCCTTCAGCTTCCCCCAGGACCTCCCTGACATAACAAGGGAACGTGGCTTTTTTTGTCCCAGGGCACACCTTTGCAAACAACAGCAGTGGCTTAGGGAAGGGTACTGACCATCTTGGGGACCCCAGGAGACAAGAACAACATTTGCCATAAAGAGTGTCCAAACCCTGAGCCGGGCATGGTGGAGCATGCCTTTAATCCCAGCACTCAGGGAGGCAGAGGCAGGCAGATCTTTGTGAGTTCCAGGCCGGCCTGGTCTACAAAGCAAATTCAGGACAGCCAAGGCTACACAGAGAAACCCTGTCTTGAAAAGAAGAAAAAGAGGAGGAGGAAGAGGAGAAACAGGAAGAGAAGGAAGGCTCCTTGGAACAGGCACAGCCACCCAGGCACCAGGCTGTGATGACCATGCTGGCTCATTATAGCCTATGTCAGGTAGCAGCAGGAATGTCCAACAGTCCCCCCATAGCATGGTGTGGGTTGCTCACTACAGGTTGGAGGGGAAATGACTGTTGAGAGACTGCATGCAACTAGGCCAACTATTGGCTAAAACATTGCTTTCAGAGCTTATCTGAGGTCAAGTGCTCTAAAGTTCAGAAATATGAATAACCACAAAATAGGGACTAGATAACAGATCTGCTCTTTGTGAACAACAAAGAGGCCTTGGCATCCTTTCCAGGGCTTGGCACTTAGTACACATCAGTGGATGGATGATGGATAGGTAGGTGGAATGGATGATAAGTAGATTGTGGATAAGAGGTAAATAGATAGATGGATAAATTAAACAATGAATAGATGGGTGGATGGATGGACACATTAGCGACTTGATGGAAGGATAGATGTTAGATGAACTAAAGAATGGGTAAACGGGTGGAAGAGCTAGTGGGTAGCTAAATGTATGAATAAATGAACGATTTAAGTGAATTCATTAGTGCATGTTTGATTTATTTATTTATTTAGAGACAGTGTTTCTCGGGATAGCCCTGGCTATCCTGGCACTTATTCTGTGGGCTGACCTTGAACTCAGAATCCACCTGCCTCTGGCTCTCAGAGTGCTGGGATTACAGACCTGCGCTACCATGCCTGGCTTTAAGTGCATATCTTATATGTGAAAAAAACCTGAGGTTTCTTTTTTTTTTTATTTTTTATTTTTTGTATTTTATTTTTTTCTTATCAGTTACATTTTATTAACTCTGTACCCCAGCCGTGTCCCGATCCCTCATTCCCTCCCAAAACCTGAGGTTTCAAGAGGCAGAAATCACAGGGAAATGTGGTTCGTGCTCAAAGTAATAAACAAACAAATAAATAAATAAATAAATGTGGCAGAACAAAGATTCCAGTTTACTTACCTCAGTGCTGAAAAAATGAAGAGACAAAAATCAGTAGATTCAGATCCTTGTTCCTACAACACCTTCGTCCCTCAAGATAAGTCCTAAATGGGTGAATGGGTGACAGAGAGGTGGAGAGGTAGAATCCCATAAGATGTGAGGAAAATGTGGCTCCTCAGAGAAGGAGCCCTGTTCTTGCTGCTTTGTAGCATTTGCTGGTGGCACTAGGGCAGTCTTCAGCTTGATCAATAGGGGCCTAGGTCAATCAGACACCAGGCAAGTGTTTACATAGGGGAGGAAGTAGGCAGAAAGTAGAGACAGGTGTGGAGAAGGGCCACATTCCTTTGACCAAACTTAGATGGAAGTAATCATGCCTAGAAATGGACTAGGAAGAGGAGGAATGTTTAGAAGTCCTAGTGTCTCCATTCGTCTGAGCCCTTCTTTGAGGAAGGCAGGGAAACTGTGGTGAGTTATGAACTTGGTGAAAAAGAGAAAGGAAGGGAGGGTGTCTGGCTACTGGTGCCCATTGCCTGGACACATAGACAGGAAGCTGGAATCCCAGCTATATATATATATTTCATCTATATATTTTTAAATAATTTATTTATTTTTATTCCACGTACACTGATGTTTTGACTGCATGTTTGCCTGTGTGAGTGTGTCGGATCCCTTGGAACAAGAGTTACAGACGGTTGTGAGCTGCCATGTGGGTGCTGGAAGTTGAACCTGGGTCCTCTGGAAGAGCAGCCAGTGCTCTTAATCACTGAGCCATCTCTCCAGGCCCCTACCTATATGTATTTTGCAGCCTTAATCCATGTGCCTTCATCCCAGCACCTCAAGCTCCCCAAACAAATGACAAAGGTCTGGCCAGATGTCTATGGGGATATTTTGGGTTTGCACAAAGTGCAGAACATGCCCAGTTAAGAAAGGACCATAGCTCTCATAGGTTCAGAGAGGCTGCGGATCGGAGTCCTCAGAGGGAGGAGGTTCTGCGCTGTCTCTGTGTGATCTCTGTGACCTTGAACTGGAGAAGCTGCCGAAGCTTTGTTATAAATCACCTAGACCAGGTTGGCCAGTGGCAGTTGACATTGTGGAGGCTGAGGCTCCTCCTGGGGGACACTCACAGCCCCTGCCTGGAGAGTGTAACAAGTCCCCAGGAACCCTGGGACATGTGCCAGCCCTTCCTGCCTTGCTTCCCTGTGACACTAACATCAGCCTTCAGGAAGCAGGCAAGTGCTGTCCTCATATTGCAGATGAAAAAGTAGGCTCCAAGCCCACGCAGGGGCACATACTGACCTTCCCAACTGCTCAGGGGGTTGAGGATGGCTGAAGCCTGAGAGTTGAAAAGCAGCCTGAGCAATGTGACATGACCCTGTCTCAAAAACTCAATAGCTCCTTTAAAAAAAAAATCCTGGCCCCAAATAACAAACCCAGCACCTCAGATATTCAATTTAGTCCTGCTTCCGTCTCAACCGTGGCACTGATGACGATGGCCAGCCTGCCTCCATTTGTTACAAGCACCTAGGGCCTGTCAGCTGCAGCTGTGTTTGTATGTTTGTTCACGAGCACACCAGCATTCACTTGTGCACATGCGCACCTGTGCTTGCATGCTCACATCACATTTGAACATGTATGTGGCACATTCCCATGCCAATATGTGTGTACATACGGTTTTACACTCACATGTGTGTGATCACTCTGCACTAACTCCTGAACATACTTGCGTGCCTGCCCTACCTACTGGGCCCTGGGTGGTTGCTACAGGGAGGACCAGGGTTTGCCCCGATGCTAGCAGTAGAGGGAAGAAGAAAGGGGAGCAGGGATGGAGATGAGGTGGTTAGGAGTGGAGGAGGAATGGACAGGGAGGGGCGGCAGCTAGCTGCCTGTTCCACAGAGGGTCAGATTTTCCCTGGAAACACCCGGGCAGCTCCTGTCCTCTGCCCCTCTTCTCCAATGGGCTTTTCCTGATTTTCCTGGAACAAAGGATGTGATAAGGCTCCACCTGTGGACAGGCACACTTTGCCCTCACCATTCAGCTTAGCTGAAGAGCCCCTGCCCTGCCTGCCGTGGGAGAAACTGAGCTGGGTGCTGCCAGCCCCAGAAGAAGGCCATACCCTTTGAAGAGTCATGGTGGCTAGTCCCCGGCCTGGAGGAGGAGACCTTCGAATGAGAAACCCCTACTTGTGTCTAACTGAATCCCTTTGTGTGGCTCCTCCTATGTCCTCCAACAGCCTGGCTTTGTGTCTCCTCTAGCCATCAGGGCTGGGTGGGTCAGGACAGGCTGGAAGATTCAGGCAGCTTCTGCGCAGGCCCCGTTTCCATCTGTGGCTCCTGCTTGGACTTCCTGCCCCCACCCCCACCTTGTCTCCGCTTTTCCTCCCCATCCTCATCTCCTTTCATTTCCCTTCTCCACCCCCACCCTCCTACCCCGACTCCCAGCCCCCTACCAGGCCTCCTGGGCTTTCTCCTTCCTTTCCTGCCCTTGTTGCTTTCAGGCTCTCTGTCCTTTCTTCCCCTCCCTCCCCAGCTCTGAGACTCTCTGAGCCACCCTTCTCCCCCAGTGGTGGCTCCCGAAGCTCCCACCTGGCTGCGACCTGAACTGGTCCCCATCACTCCCACTGTGTTACCTTCCTTCCACTTCTGGGGTGGGGGTGGGGGGTACTGACTGATGATGTAGCTGCTGCTCTAGAGACAGACTTGCAACCCTCTCTACTTACATTTGCAAATCTCAGTTACAGGTCCCTGCCTGCCTCCGCTCCATCCCCACCCAGGCCTTTGCGGGTACCCCCCCCCCCCGCCCAAGAGTATCAATAGGGCCCTACCCAGTGTCCACTCTCGGTAACGGCAACAGCCTCACATCCCTTCTTAATCATGGTTATTACTACTACTCTTATTACTTAATAATTTCATACATGAATAGAATGAATTTTGGTCATTTCGCCCATTACCCTCGCTCACTTTCCTCCCCCACACATTGATGTCTATTGGGGTGTATGGAGGAAGAGCCACTGAATTTAATTAGGGTTGCCTGTGTGAACACCCACGGGGGTTATTTACTGACAAATTATCAGTAGGGAGCTTATCAGTGGCTACATCACTAAAGAAAATGACACCCCTCCCCCAGTCACCATTAACTGCCAATAGTTCCTCAGGAAGGGGTGGGGGCCCGCACCAGCCCCTCCTTCATCCTTGATGAAATGTTTCCAGGGCTAGTTAGCAGGAAAGGATTCTCAGATTCAGTAATCAGGCTACCTTACCCGCTGTGCCTTCCCAACAAGGGCTTTTCATTATCGCGTCATGACCAGATTCCCCCCAGCCACTGGGTGGACCCCTCTGCGCGCCCTACTTCCTGCCCACCCCCTCTAAAAGCAGCTCTGCCCAGCCCAGAATGCAGCAGCTGCATTGAGGGATTTGGACTGGGTTGGGGTGAGAAATCCAGGCCAGCCCTTCAGAGGCCAGCCCTTGGGGGTTGCCTACCGGACAGCAGAACTGAGGAGGCCTCTGACACCACAAACCTGACCCACTTTCTTCAGTACAGAGGAGTCCAGCTCCCATTCAGGGATTGTGTGCTAGATAGGCACCCCACACCCTGGTGCAAGGTTCTCTGCCTTGGGGGGGGGTTTCACTGGAGCAGAAGGCTGCCCCTGATTACTGCCACCCCAGCAGCCACCCAGCACCACAGGCTCTAAGTCATTGCTGTTGTCTGGCTTGGCCTGTCTGCACACACTTTGAAAGGAAAGGACAGAATCTTGCTGCCCCCACCAGCCCAGAAGCTGGTGTAGTCAAAGAGAAAGGGGTCTTTATGCCCACAGGCAAGAGGGCACTACGTCCCCTGTCAGTCCCCATACAATACCCTCTGGTGAAAGGGCCTTTTGTGATGCTCCTGAGACTAGCCAGGACAGGCTTGGCACCCTCCCCATTTAGGAGGCAGTGGTCACTAGATCAGGGGCCCTGCCCCGGGTCGGGGGAGGGTCACAAGCCACAGTCAGAGAAACCTTGGACCTAAGAACTCTAGAAAGAGGCCATCTGAGGCTGGAGATGTGTAAGGACACAAATGGCAGCTGGAGGGGGTGGGGATGGAGTCCCCGTGTTGGTGTTCAGTGTCCACACAGCCTGTACTCCCACAGCTGCTTGAGACCCTTCCCAAAGGGACTGTGGGAAGGAGGCCACGCCCATCCCCAGAGTAATGGTTTGACTGCCACACCTTCTCTCCACACCCCTCCCAAGCACATGCCACCCCAACGATACACAGGCTGTCCCCTCCACCCAGGATGCTGGTCCCTGAGACACCTAGCTCCATGTCACCCCTGTGAAGAAGGGGTCCACAGTCTTGGCTGGTTTCCTCACACCCCGCTATGATAACCACGTCTAAACCTGTTATTGGTCTTCCCAGCTAAGACAGAAGATCAGCGAGAGAATTTACACTCACTTCCTTCATGGCCTGTTCCTAACACCTAGTAGGTTCACAGTGGCTATTTGTGAGAGCAAAGAGATGGTCGGTCCTTTGCTCAGTCTTTCTCCCGCCCTGCATTTATTGACGAAGTCTCCGGGAACTGGAGGAGGTTTTCCTAGCTGTGTGGACAGGCGGAGGGAGGACTGTTTGCAGACTCCTCTTCTCCAGCCCGCTCTCTGGTGTTGCCACACGCCCCACTGCACCCCGCACAGCCTGGCTGGCTGGCTAGCCCTTTGGACATGTGTTTGAGGGTGCATGGATCCATCCCTTGCGTGCTGGATGAAACCCCCCATGCCAACTCCTCATGCCCCACACTGGAGAGGCATCCCTTGCCAAGTCCCCCTCCCACGTCACCCCCCAAACACCTCCCCTAAAGGCTGACCCCCACCGAGCTTTGCACCATCAGGCAAGCTTCTTAATAAACCCCAACCTCAGCACCCTGCTGGTAATGTGCAGTCACCCCCACCCGGCAAGTTTGTCTGTAGGGACGTGCACAGGAAAGGACTCTTGGGACCTGAACCACAAACCATAGATGGAAATGAGGCCCTCAGGCCTCTGAATAAGGACAGAAGGACCACAGAGTCTGACTTAGTCCTCCCCCTTCCATTTAGGAAGGGGTTGTCCATGGCCGTCATCCTCCCAGAGTCAGGCAGAAGGGCAGGAAATGGGAAGGCAGGTCCTCCTTCATGGGAGAAGGGTCTTGTACTGAGAAGTTTGGTTTCTTTAAAAAAAACAAACAAACCAGTTGTGTGATGTGAATATGTGTTTGTTTTAATCCCAGCTGTGGGATGTGGGGCTGCATCAGTTTGTCCACAGCCCTTACCTATGATTATCTCCTGCTCTTGGAGGGGCAGGATTTTGCTTTTTGCCAGTTGCAGATAGTTAAATTCTGGGGACTCTAGAGAGGGTCTGGATGGGAGAGGCCAGAGAGGACCTGTGATGGCTGCTGCTCCCTGCTCCCGCTGCTACCCTCTTCCAGGACCCTCCTCCACCGCTGCTGGCTCCTACTGCTACGTTTGCTATTGCTGGATTGCTATTCGGAGATATTCTGAAGATTAGACTTGCTCCTAGGGACCGGATCTCCCTAATCAGCAGGAAGTAGTCTAAAGAGGTCTATGCCCCCTTTCCCCTCTAGCCTTTTTTCTCTCCTGTTGTGGGCTTACAAGGGATTAGGGTAGATGAAGGATTGGAAGGGTAGTAGATATAAGAACCCCATAGAGAAGCCCAAAAGTCACCTACAAGGCGTCTTCAGAGGAAGCCACCGTCCAACCAGAAACCAAGTAGACTCCATCTTTCCTGAGCCTAAGAGGTCTTGTGTATCAGCAGCTTCCATCTGGGCAGTGCTGGGGAGTGGGAAAGACCTTCCCTTACAAAAGCCAATCGTCCCCTTCTCAGTCCCGACACTTGCCTCAGATTCCTGGTCTTGCCCCATCCATCCGGCCACCCTCGCCCCTGGTGACTGGACAGGGTTCTCTAGAAGCAAGCTGGCCCCTCACTGTGCAGGTGGGGCCTGAGATTGGTAGCAGCAGAGTCACATATCATCAGAGGGGAGAGCTATTCGCAGCCTCAGGCTGGAGTGAGCTTAGACCGGGGACCCCCACCCGGTGTCCCTCTAACCCCACCACTCCCGCTCTTTAGGTGCTTTTACACACTGGTCAGGGCCTGTCCAGCCTTCAGGTTAATACTACTCCTCCTGCCTAGAAGCCTCTCCTCTCCCAGGTCAGCTTTCATTGTTCCTCAACGCAGACAACGCACATCCCAAAGAGCGCTTCCTTTTCCTGTCCACCCACTGCCCCCTCTCTGGACTCTTTGTTATGTAGGCCACTCTGTAGAGCTGCAGCATGGCCTACAGTGGCATGGCTGGTACGCCAAGGCTCTCCAGATGCTCAGGGAGAGGCCTGTGGACAGAATGAGCTCTTCAAAGGTGCATGAGGAAACATGTCCTCCCCTCCCTCCCTCCTCCTCGAAGCTTGCGGGAGGGAAGCCAGTGGAGGCTTCTGTTTCGGAAGGGCTAATGAGGGTCCTGCAGCCCTATTTTCTTCTGCTTCTTTGTTCAAACTCCAGAGTCACTAGATGGCTCCATCCTGCTTGCTGCCCAGTCTAGGACTGCACCAGAGCTTAGGGCATGTCCCCATTCCAGGGATCCAGCCTTTCTTTATTCACTCATTCATTCATTCACCCATTTACCCATCCTGCCAGCTCATCAGATTCACTCAGTGCCAGGCAGTTCAGGAGCTGGCCCTGCTCTCTCGGTGTACATGGTCCAGGGTGTTCCTCCTGGTCCCTAACGCCTTTCTTGAGTGTCCTCCTGGTAAGGCTGTCAGCATTCCCCATACTACAAGGCCCCTCCATGTAACTATGAAAATAGTCAAGGCCCAAGAGCCATGCCAACCACCACAATATCCAGTGACAGCTATGGTTACCATGACAACACACGAATGGATCTAAGCCTACCCAGTCCCAGGAGGTGCATGTTGCTCCCATGCCTCCCATTTCTGCAACGGAAGGCTCAGTGAGGTAGCCCGTGGTCTTGAGGGAAAAAGAGCTGGGATTCAAGTCCAGGTTGACCTAAGTGGTCTTACCACTGGATCACTTGACTTTCCCAGGCCCGGAGGCTCATGTCCACAGGCAGCAGTGTTAGACACCTATGAAGGTTATGAAGCCCCCCACAGTTTGCTTCCTGACAGGCGGCTCTGAGGAAGGCTTGCCTAGAAGGAAGGATTGTTTCTCCTGTGGTCCTGACTGCCCAGACCCCTACAAGGAGAGATACCATCCCTGCTCCAGCAGCACTCATTTTGGCCAGTGGGACTTCCTTCTTTACTTTTGCCAGGGTTAAGGGACCAAGATGGAAAGACTGAATCCATCTCTACCCCCATTCCTCCCACCAACCTCACAGTCCATTCAGACAGCACTCACAACTCCAGCCCTATCTTCTGAACCCCTCTTCTGGCCTGCTTCCTCCTGGCCCAACTCCTTCCTACACAGCCTGGGCCACCATATGCTGAACCTGGCTCTGGCCCTGCTTGTCTACCCCATTGCCAGGCCTTGACTCAGCCATTCATGTTTCCTGGTTAGAAGCCAGTGGCCCACTCAAAATAACTAGTCCCTTTCCCTGGGGCAGAGAACAGCTGCAAGGGATTAGGATAGTGAACCGGAACAAGATAACCCCCACCCACAGCCCCACTCCCACAGAGCTGCAGCAGGTGGCTGGGCCTGTGGGTAAGAAGGCTGCCCTGAGTCCCAAAAAGCCTTGCTTCCAACAAGGCCTTCTCTTGTCTGGATAGAGAAGATGAAAGAAGACTATGTATGAAGGATGTCCTCCCGTCCCCAGCATCTGAGCCTGTCTACCTGTAGCTCCTGCTAGGCTACTTCGTGCCTAGCGGCTGCAGCTCAGAAATCCAATGTCAAGGGTTAGTCTGGTCTGCCAAAAAGAAAAAAGATGTCTCTGCCCTTTCAGCCTATCTGCTATTGCTGTTCTGCTATTGTCTACCATTCTCCACACCCTGGGTTTGCGTAGCCTAGATTGTCAGAGGCCTCCTTCACAAAGCCTTCCTCTTATCTGTAACCTTTGGCCCAACTTTGGCCCATACATCATCTGTAGCCATCATTTTTTTTTTTTCTGTTGGTTTTTAAAGATTTATTTATCCCCACAAGGA
Source organism: Psammomys obesus (assembly GCF_907164565.1). Classification (NCBI taxonomy): domain Eukaryota; kingdom Metazoa; phylum Chordata; class Mammalia; order Rodentia; family Muridae; genus Psammomys; species Psammomys obesus. The sequence continues at coordinate 11,657,918 of NW_026596034.1, forward strand.
GACCAAAGATCTGAGCCCAGGGGTTCCTGCAGAGACCGATGCGCCAAAGGAAGACAACGCATGGAGAGAACCTAGACCTGCTGCTCAGATGTGGCTGACTGGCAGCTCAGTCTCCATGAGGATCTCTGAGTGAGGGGAGCAGGGGCTGCCTCCATCATGAACTCAGCTGACTGCTCTCTGATCACTGGCCCCTGATGATGCAGCCTTGCCAGGCCACTGAGGAAGAGGATCAGGCAGTCCTGATGAGACTTAACAAGCTATGGGCAGACGGCAATAGTGAAGAACTTCCCTTTTCAGTGGACTAGGGGAAGGGGAGGAGGAGAAGAGGGAGGGAGAGCGGGACTGGGGGAGTTGAGGGAGGGCTTCAATTGGTATATATAATGAATAAATTATGAAGAAAAAATAAAAATTTAAAAAAATTAAAAAAATGGAAGGAAGAAAAAAATTAAAACTGTATAAAACTAAAAAGATATATTTATTATTATTTATACAGTATTCTACCTGCATGTGGGCCTACAGGCCAGAAGAGGGCACCAGAGCTCATTATAGATGGTTATGAGCCATCATGTGGTTGCTGGGAATTGAACTCAGGACCTTTGGAAGAACAGCCAGTGCTCTTAACTGCTGAGCGGTCCCTCCAGCCCGCTAGCCATCATAGTTTGTGAGGGATCAGATGACCCTTCTCTTTCCAGGCCCATCACTGCTTTCACACTCAGTTCAGCAAGAACTCAGACACACCAAGAAGACTTGAAGCAAGCGGCATGTCCACACGGACCTGCACACATCTGGGGCCTGGCCTTCCTCTAGCCTTTTCCCTCCCTCTTCTTTTCAGCTTTGAAGATATTCTTACATCATGTGTGGTTTAGCTAGGCTCCCTCATACCCTTTTTTGGAACTGAGATGAAAACATTTCAGGCTTTCCCAGGCCCAGGATCGCAGGTGCTGGCGTGACCTGGAAGCTTATGGGGATGCACTCTAGTTTTGAGCCCCTGACCTGCCCAGTAAACTTGCATTTTAACAAGATTGCCAGGTGGTTTATGTATATGCATGGTGACTCACACCAGATCAACTTACTAAAGACACGATTGTACGGTGGTGGACATTTTTTTTTTTGTTAATGACACAGCTTTATTTTATTCAGTGCAAGAATTTACAGCAGCACTGTCCAGTGGAGACTGCGGTATGGCTGCTGTGAGCCACGCTGGAGACGCTGGGCAAGTCACTTTGCGTACTGAAAGCCAAACACTGCGACTAAGAGTTCTGCAAAAGCTCATGCATTCATTTATTTGTGACAGAGCCCTGAGTACAAATGGAGAGCTGTCTGGACCCCTCTCCTCAGGACAGCTGCTTCCTGGAAAATGTGACTGAAGCTTATGAGGCAGTTGACAATCTATGCATGCAAAATCAGGCTTTCCCAGCCCACATTACGACCCATAGACCAAAGATATTAGCTGTTCCTCTGTGATCAGTGATTTCTTTCTATTTTTAAATTTAAGTTATTGTTTATTTATTTAATTTTTGAGACAGGGTCTCAATGTTACACTAGGCTGGCCTTGAACTTAGAGATCCACCTATCTCTGCGTCTTGAGTACTGGGATTAAAGGTGTATACCATCACATTCAGCTTTTTTTAAAGACAGTTTCTCGGGGCTGGAGAGATGGCTCAGAGGTTAAGAGCTTCTGGAGGTCTGAAGTTCAATTCCCAGCAACCACATGGTGGCTCAAAACCATCTATAGTGATATCTGGTGCCCTCTTCTGGTGTGAAGGCACACATGTAGACAGGATATTGTATACATAATAAATAAATCAAAAAGGACAAAAGAAAAAGACAGTTTCTCACATACCCTAGGTTGGCTTCAAACTTGATTCGGAGCTAAAGGTGACTGAGAATTCCTGATCCTCTGCCACCACTTTTCCAGTGCTGAAATTATGAGTAGGCATGAGCCACTGTGCTGGCTACTGTTATATTGCCTTGGCACAAACTAGAATCATCAGAGAGAAAGCCTCAATTGAGAAAATGCCTCCCTAAGACTGAGCTGTAGGCAAGCCTGTAAAGCATCTTTCTCTGTTTCTTTCTCCCTCCCACAATCCCCCTTGGTTTTTCAAGATAGGGTTTCTGTGTAGACCAGGCTGGCCTCAGACTCAGAGATCTGCCTGCCTCTGCCTCCGAGTGCTGGAATTAAAGTCATATGTTATCACTGCCCAACCCATTTTCCTAATTAGTGATTGATGGGGGAGGACCTGCTCAGAGAGGCAGAGAAAGCACCCAGCCAACCTTCCTTTTCAGCTCACGTCCAGATGGAAAAAGCCCAAGAGGCTCACTGGCTTAGCTGACAGGGCAGGAGGAAAAGGCCAAACAAACAAAAAAACCAAGGCCAAAGAATTGCTAGGCCCCAAAGCCCCAAAAGTCAGAGAGCTAAAGCACCAAAGAGCCAATGCTCAAAAAGCTCCTTCTTCTCCATTCTCAAACCCCTCAACTCAAATTCCCTCCTATTCTTTAATTCTAGTTAGCTGGTTCCTTCTCCGCCTCTTGACCTAGTGTTAACTTTATTAATTCTGGTGTACAGAAAGCTTTTGGGTTGAAGGTGTGTGCTACAGATGGTTGAACCACACCATAATCATCTGTTTACAACAAACAGAAAGTGCTTGGATTAAAGGTGTGTGATAGGGCTGAACCACACCAAAGAAACAGGGTTTTACAGTTCACAATTTTGGGGTTTGTAATGGGATCAAATATCCTGCAACACATTGTGGGTGCCACCCCTGGGCTGGTTGTCCCGGGTCCTATAAGAAAACAGACTGCCCAAGCCATGTGAAGCAAGACATCTAACTTCTCTACCTTCCTTCCAACCCCCCGGCCCCCGCCGACCCTAGGTAAGAGACAGAAAACGTTAGAAGGGACAGGGACGTAGACCTCTTTAGACTTAGTTCCTTGGGGCAGGTCCAAGCTCCACAGTCAGGACGTGCAGAAGCCCAGCTAACCAGCAAATAGCAGTTGCCTTCTTCCTTCTTGGAGCGTCCTGTCCCATGAGGCTTCCTCTTCCTCTCCCTGGGCTCTGGTATTTATACCCTCTCTAAGCCCTCAGAACTAAATTCTCTGAAGCTGGCAAAGACCACGCCCCCACACGAGCCATTAAAGTTATCAGCGGTGGATAAACTAAGGCAGCCCCATATCCCATACCTGGGAGTAAAACAAAAACATGTTCACATAACATGACTGAGTTTTAAAAGAAACCACGACACCTCCCCAAGCTGCTTTTGGTCATGGTGTTTCATCACAGTAATGGCAATCCTGACTAAGATAAACCACCATGCCTGCTTCAGACCAGTGATTCTGAACTCGACTCAAAGCCCGTAACTGAGAGCAGGTAAAGCAGGTTGGTCAGCTTCGAGTATTCAGGTATCCCCCAGTTTTAGGAGCCCTTGAAATTTCACTGATGTGATAAGAACTGAAAAATTAATTTGATTTTTTAAAAACAAGAACAATTTTTATTTCAATCATTAAATAGAGTCCTTGGACAGGGCAAACATGAGACACCCTTGGTTTTCTAATGTCCCGCAAATCTAGATAACTGTGGCTAGCCTGGCCTTCTGTCCCCAAGAGGGTCAGCACAGCCCTTGGTGTCCTTGTTGTGTGTCATTTCACAGAGAGGCCTGTGCACACTTTACTGGGAAGGTAGGATGCCAGCATGGGGTCCTCCGGGTGAGCTAAGGTGAGCTTCAATTCCCGGGAACCTCTGGCTCTGGAGCTCGCTCTGGCTTCAACAGTGGGTGCAGGGGGCACATCCGGAAATATGGTGCATAGCCAGGCGAGGAGGGTGCCAGGTGAAGCTGGCGCCAGCTGGCCAGCCCATCCAGGGCTCAGCTGCCACGAGAGGCCCAACTCCCTCACCTCCCTTCCTAGAGGCTGCTGGGATCTGCAGGTGGGTGGGCACACAGGGGAGAGGTTGGTCCTGAGGCACCCCACACTCCTGCCCTCTTCAGTGCCACGACCAATGACCACAGCTTTCTGAGATGAACCTTTACCCCCTCGTAATTAGTAAATGGTCTCAGAAATCCTGATAATTAACAAAATGGGGCAAGTTTGAAACTAGTGCCTGGCCAGAGATGCTTGCACAGAACTCTCTCTGTCCCCATTTTATACACAGGAAAACAAAGGCATAGGATTAATGCGCCCCAGGCCATACAATAAGCCTCCTAGCGGTGGAAGCAAATGTCAAACTCGGGCTATGTCACTCAGCTTTGATGTGCTGGATCCTCCTCAATATTACTCTATTGATAAAACATGAAACTGGGAGAAACAGCTCCGAAGGATGGATTACAGTACACGTGTTACCGATATGCAGTGGAATACTACACAGCAATGAAAAGGAGCAGGCAGCAGCTAGGTGCAGCAACCATGGGGAGCCTCATAGCTAAAGTGCAGAGTGAAAAGCATAAGCCATACTGTAGCATGGACGACTCTGTTTATACAATTATAAAAACAGGCAAAACAGCCTATTGTAGGATGAAGGCAGGGAACTGGGTATGTTCAAATTGGGTATGAGGATCTCTGTGAGTTCAAGTCTAGCCTGGCCTGCACAGAGTGGACATTCTAGGACAGCCAGAACTGAATAGAGAGACCTTGTTCAAAAAAAAAAAAATTAAAAAGAAAGATTTAAAGCCAGGTAGAGTGGCCTTCAATCCCAGCACTTATGAAGCAGAGGCAGGTAGATCTCTGTGAGTTCAAGGCTAACCTGGTTTACAGAGTGAGCTCCAAGAGAGCTACATAATGAGGCATTGTTTCAAAAAGATAGCTAGATAAACCTCCAGAATACTCTTCCTGAAGGTAGTGGTGAGGGGTGAGGTCATAAACCCTGGGAGAAAATACTTCAGGAGTGCTACAAATCAGCAGTGGTATTTTTTTTTTCCTTTGGGTTTTTCAAGACAGGGTTTCTTTGTGTAGCCTTGGCTGTCCTTGACTTACTTCGTAGACCAGGCTGGCCTGGAATGCACAGAGATCCGCCTGCCTCTTCCTCCCAGTGTGCTGGGATTACAGATGTGTGCCACCACACCTGGCTTCAGCAGTGCTATTTTTAACCTGAGTTGTGTTCACATGTGGATTTTTAAAAGTTATTCTACTTACAATCACATTTAATATAGTCTTTTGGCAAGATTTCTTAATTTAAAAGATAAAATTTGAGGCTAAGGAGTAAGAGTGCTTGCTGTAAAAGCATGAAGAACAGGAGTTCAAATCCCCAGTATTCAAGTTAAAGAGAGAATGTGAGAGAGAGAAAGACAGAGAGAGAGAGAGAAAGACAGAAAGACAGACAGACAGACAGGGGCTGGAGGGATGGCTCAGCAGTTTAAGAGCACTGGCTGCTCTTCCAGAGGTCCTGAGTTCAAGTCCCAGCAAACACATGGTGGCTCATGACCATCTATAATGAGGTCTGATGTCTTCTTCTGGCCTGCAGATAAGAGTACTCAAATAATAAAATAAAGAAATAAATCTTTAAAAAAGAGGACAAGCCAGTTCCTGGGGTTTCTGGTCACGCCTAGCCTCAGATTTAGTGAGATAGCCTGTCTCAAAGGAAAGAGGCCGAGAGAGAGGAGGACACCTCGCATCCTCTGGCCTATGTTTGTTTACAGGCAGGTGCATGTGCACACGTGTGGACACGCGCACACACACACACACACACACACACACACACACACAGCAAAATTCCTTGGCTCGGGCTTATTCAAATACAGATTTTTAGGTTGCGGCTTGTTCAAACGAAGATTAACTGTCCTTTATCTCAAGAGATAGATTTATATTCTCTCTCCCTCTTCCTCCCTCCCTGTCTCCCAGCTTCCCCAGTCTCTGTCCCTTTCTGATCCAGCCTGGGGGGAGCAGGCTGATGTAGTGCTTGGAGATGTAGAGAAAGAAGCAGAGGACACTGGGAAAGCAGAGGTGTGTGAAGCGCCTGCTCCCGGGCTCCCTCAGCCCCCTTCACATCCAGCTCTAGCTTACATCCCGATGCCTTTGTGCAGGCCACGGGGAAGCAGCCAGCTCATGCCTCTGGGCTGTGATGAAAACTCAAAATTATAAATCTACGAGGCGCTGAACATCTGGATGGAGCATGAACCTTGGAAAAATCGTGCCTGTTGGTATCCATGGTGTCTGAAGCTAAGCAAAACAGTGCAAGGGGTGGGATGTGGAAAAGACCAACAATTTTTTTATCAAGTGTCACTCACTGTTTCACTGCATGGCAGTCGCGCATGCTCCCAAACGTCTTCGTGGGTTCCTGATCACTGGGGTTTCTCCCGCTCTTGCTTCCACAGAGTAAAGCTGCGAGCCTTCCTGGCATCTGGACAGAATTCTGTCCGTAAGTTGGCAACCGCTCGCTCCTAAGAGGATGTTCCAGGGTTCAAAAAGCTGAGGCAGGGGGATTGTGAGTTGGAGACCATCCTGGGCTACATGGCAAGACACCATCTCACGAGACAGAAGACTCAGTCCGTTAGTACAGTAGCCTTCAGGTTCCAAGGCTCACCCCTCAGCTTCCTCTTGAACCAGGCATCCTTTGAGCCAGAAATCTTTTTGCTGTTAGAACCTTCCTGAGCCTCAGGTGCTGAGCAGGGGAGATTTGGAGTCCCTCCCTAAAAACTGACAGGCACCATGCCACACAGGAAGCAAAGCTGAGGCCACAGTAGAAATTCTCTGGTAAGTGTGTAGAACAGCTCTGTGTCACCTGTCCCCAGAACCCCTAGAAAGTCCCTTGGCTTCCTCCTGGGGTGCTTTTGGCAGCTCTGGGCTGTGAGCGCCCAGGATCCACGAGAGAAAGCAGGATGCATGAAAATCTGATGGAGAGGGCTGCAGGTCCTAGAGCATGAGCCATCCTAAATTGTCTTGGCTCACCACCTATTCCTTTCTGAGCTGGGCTGTGTGGCTGCCTGTGTATCTACCAACAAACACTAGGAAAGCTTGCAAGACCTAGGAAGCTCAGAAAGTTACAAAGTTCACAAGGCCCCTCCCATGCAAGGAGAGGTTGTTCACCCAGGCCAGAGCCCTTTCAACAGCCAGCTGTGCCCAGTGGAGAGGCCAGAGTGCCAGCCCAGAGCCTGTCAGACCTGGGGAGCTGCGACAGGGGCATGGGGTAGAACATGACCTGACTCTCCCTTGGCCCAGAGCCAGGCTGGGCAGTGGAAACTGACCTCAGAGACAATGGGGGCAACGGAAAGTGATGCTCCCTGACTGCGGTGGCCTAGGATGAGGAGGCTGGGTGGGTTATGACTGTGAATTCTGGCGGGGCAGCGTGCCCCAGCCATGTTGCCAACCCAGCGTTGTCCTTCTGACAAAGCAATTGTTACAGCAAGGCAATCTTTTCCTGACAAATTGGACCTGGCTGATATCTTTATCTATTATTTATATCGTTATTTTTTAGGCAGAATCTCACTATGGAGCCCAAATGGTCTGGAACTCACTATGAAGACCTGACTAACCTTGAACTCTCAGAGATCCACCTGCCTCAGCCTTCCAAGCGCTGGAATTTAAAGGTGTGCACCATCACGCTTGCCCCTCCTGAGGCTTTTTTATATCTCCTTAGCTGCTGGACCCTAAAAGCAATTGGCATTTGCTTGCACTGGTCAGTGGTGGCCTTCAGAGATGCTGTTCACTTTCCATGGAAAAGTTACATTCCATGGAGATCACAACAACAAACCTTGACTGTCTTACAGATGGTTTTTAAAGAGGTGAGAACAGAAAAGCAATAGTGAAAACCTTTAAAAGAATGTATACGAGGCTGGAAAGATGTGGCTCAGTGAAGTGCTTGTCTTGCAAAAACACAAGGACCTGAGTTGAGGCCCAGAATCCAGATAAAAAAGCTGGGTGTGGTGGCGGCACATACTTGGGATCCCAGCCCTGGGGAGGGGAAGACAGGCAAATCTCTAAACTCTGGCCAGCTAGCCAAGCAAGTCCCAGATTAGTGAGAGATGATGCCTTAAAAACCAACAACAAAAAGTAGGTGGCACTTAAGGGACAACACTGAAGACTGTGTTCTGCGCTCCACACGCACATGCATGTGCACATACAGACTTGCGTACACACACAAACATGCATGCATACACACAGAGATCCGAAGAGAGTACCCTGCATAAATGGAAAGAAGCATTCCTGGGGGCTTCATAAGGTCTAGAGGTGGGCCGTCTCCCTGGACGTTGTTGGCCAGTGAATCTACAAGTCATGAAGGCTACTGCTGCTGGTGTCGGGTGCATCCCGGAACTAAACGGTGAGACATCAGCCACTTGGGATGCAGAACACAGAGAAATCAGCCTGGGGTTGAGCTAAAGCTCCTCCGCTACTGGCTAGCTTCCATCGTCCTGGAAGGGTTATTCAGGTTGTTAAGGTGAGATAGATTCTTTATTCCACACTTCCAACATGATAGGCCAAGATGTGACTCTCATGCAATACTGGCACAACTGTTAGGGGAAAAACCAACCAACTGCTTTCTAGTTGAATCTTAAGACCTGTTCTACAAGAGGGAACTCACATCTGCTACTGTAAGTCTGCGCAAAAGCTGGGAGATCACAGGCCCCTATGAAGAAGCACCTACTGTTGTTCTGTTAAATACATGTGACATGCCCATCAAATTGCCTTGAGATCATTTGTGTCTATAGCCATAAACTTGTTCAGTCATGAATGAAAAACAAAACAAAACAAAATGAAAACCTCAAACAGCTGTATCACCCCCTCCAAGGCCCAGGGGACACTGTAGAAGATGGGGTGCAAAGACTGTAAGAGTCAGAGACAGGAGAGAGGAGTGTTTTGTGGCTACTTCTGTTGTATAGAAGCACGCCTATCAAAGGAGGGAGGCTACAATTGCTCAGTGGGGTGGGGGGGAGACGACTTCCTGGCGCCCTACCCGGTGGGCCTTTCAGGGCTGCAGGCTGCCTTTGAGTCATCTCAGCTCCTGCAACCCCTCACCCATGCCCCTGTGAGTCATCCCAGTAAACCTAGTGGTTCACCAAGCCGGACTTTAGGGAATCACTTCTTCAAGCTGTTGTCAGTTCCCAATATAGGATGTTCTCATCGCTCCAGAGTCACTCACACCACACAGCAACACACACTTCTAAGTGGCCAGGATAGGGTCCAGCAATAGGCCCTGACATGTGACCAGGGCTGTATGTTCCTGAAGGAAAGACACGGTCACTCTCTATTGTAGTTCCCCTATATCTTTTCCTTTTTTTCTTTTTTTAAGGCTTTATTTGCTCTATCTGCATTTTATGCCTGCCTGCCAGAGAAGGCATCACATTCCAGTTGTGAGCCACCGTGTGGTTGCCGGGAATTGAACTCAGGACCTCTGGAAGAGTAGACAGTGCTCTTACCAGCTGGGCCATCTCTCCAGCCCCCGTGTGTCTACTCTTGATGCTCTGTGAGCAGGTATCTGAAGTGACTTATGGTATAGCAGGCTCTGTCTGACCTTCCGGCAGGAAGCCTCAGACTTTATTCCTGCCCTGGCCAGGAGAGCCACACAGCCTTTGTGAGTCATTTGACTTTTGTATAGGTCTCTGGATTGGGGTAGTCCCAACCTTTGTCCTTTTATATACTACTGAAGATACCCCTGAAAATCTATGAAAGCCATGTTGTGGTGAGGGGTGGAGAGATGGTGTAAGACCTGGGGTCTCACAGCTCAGGAGTTCAAGATCGCGCCCTTCCCAGAAACTCCCCCAGATCAAGACGCGTTGCAAAAGCAAGAGGTTTATTAACCATTGCGCAATGGGGTCACCCCTGCCGGTCAGCAAAGAGTGGCACCCGGAGACAAAGTCTTTAGGTTTTTAAAAGAAAAAATGCGGGAGATTTGAAATTGTAGTCTTGGCAATTTAGGATTGGATGAGGAAGCTATAAAGTAAGATAATTGGTTAGTCTTAGGTGCTCAAGCTTGGCCAGTCCTGCCAAGTGTGGATGCAGCTGCAATTGAAGGTGGGGGTGGTTAGCTCATCCTTGAAGATTAGGGGCTACAGACTTTTGGCTGGAGGTCAAAAGTTACTCAGAAGAAGTCTAGGTTTGTTGCTAAGAAATGCTATCTCAAAGACAGGAGTTTTTCTTTTTGCTGAGTGAAGGTCATTGCTTGCTTGCCTTTTTTTCTATCTGTCCTCATAGATAGGGTCACATTTTTCCATTCTCTGGAAAGGTACTAAGAGGCTTTAGCTTAACCTGAACCTAAAACTCAAAACTATAGGTTTTAGAAGACATACAGGTTACAAAGTTAGTCTAACCCTTTCAATGGCTCAGCAGTTAAGAGCACTGGGAGCCCTTCCAGAGGACCCAGGTTTGATTCCCAACACTCAGATGGCGGCCCATAACCATCCATAATTCTAGGGAAATCTGATGCTCTTTGAGATATACACGTAGGCAAAACACCTAAACACGTAAGATTAAAAGACAAGAAAGCGTGCTGTGGTCGAAGGCTCTCCCCTCTGTACTGTACTATCTGTGCTACTCTGGGATTCAGGATTTGTCCCATCCTAGGTGAGCTGTACAGCTAACTGTGACCTTGGAGTTCTAGTCCTCAGGTTTTCACCTCCAGAGATCTGGGATCATTAGGATTCACTATGTGGCTTGTTGTTGTTGTTTTTTTTTTTTTTTTTTTTTTTTTTTAAGATTTATTTATTTACCATTTTATACAATATCCTGCCTACAGGTGTGCCTGCAGGCAGGCCAGAAGGCACCAGATCTCATTACAGATGGTTGTGAGGCACCATGTGGTTGCTGGAAGTTGAACTCAGGACCTTTGGAAGAGCAGCCAGAGCTCTTAACCATCTCTCCAGCCTGTGGCTTGGTTTTATGTGGTGCTGTGTCTCAAACCCAAGGCTTCTTGCAGGCTAGACAGACTCTACGGACCTGTATATCCCCAGCCCCAGCTCCAAGCCTCTTAAACCCCAGGGAGGAGTAATGACAGTGGGAATCTGAGTAGGCTGTTGCTGCTGTCAGGCCAGGCACAGAGTGTGCAACTATCTTACCTGTCTGAATACAAGAATGGGGACCAAGTGTGCATCCTACTCCTAGTTTGAATTCGCCCCAGCACACACCCCTTTATGACCCATGTGTGAAACACAAACTTCTACGCCTCAGCTTTCTACCTTCAGCCTCAGAGTTCAGGTAGCATGTGGCCACGTGGTAACTGACCACCTGCCTTCACTGCCAAGGACAAGCCAGTCTAGTCCATGAGGCAGGGGAAACACCAACACAAAGCCAGGTGTGGCAAAGGACTTTCATTAGGCGAACTGGGTCCTTACTCTGTCGCCATCAGAGTGGCATCAATAGCTCCATCAATAAAGCAGGAGTGCAGGTGTTTTTTTCTGTGACTCCAAGAAGTTTTGGCTAAATCCACTGACTGTTCGAATCCCTGGAAGTGCCTCAGGAAGTCGGGTCTGGTGCCAGCCAGCTTCTGGGCTGACTACAATGAAGCAGTCACTGGACTAGCTGCTAATGGGGGCACAATGGATCTCTGACGCCCAGAATGAGCCACCGAGATGGCTGCATGTCGATTAATAAACTGTCACTCAGAAGGCAGCTTTTCTTAGAACACGGCTTCCTAGGTACTACACAGCGCAGCCCTACCTGCCACCAGTGACCCTAGACACGGTCTGTCCTTCCTCCGGCTTCTCAGTAATTGCCTGTCATCTATGCCTGTCATGTATCTTCCTTCTGAGTTGGAAACTCAGGGGCATGCTGTAGTTGCAGCCACTGTTCTGCTGGCCTGAGTCCAGCCTAGATAATATCTGTTTTCCTAGGCACCCCATCCCCACTTCCTCTCAGATGAGTATGCAGAGCATCTGGGAAGTTCGCAGCTGCCTGCAGCCACCCTTTAGAGGCTGGTGAGGTAATGCCCAGTCCGGCTGACAAGAGCCTCAGGGTGAAAGGGGCTCTGTGTGTAGAGGAGAGAGTCTTACTGTTTTCTCTCAGCCTCCTGGAGCACTTCCCTGGTGTCCTGGCACCAAGAGCAGAAGAAAGGTTACCCCGGACTTCCTCGCCTCCACAAAAGCATCTTTCACTCCACAGCAGACAGACTGCAACGAAGATCTCAGCACAGTGGCAGGCAGGAAGTGAGGTCACTGACCACCTCACTTCCACCTTATTTCATGGAAAAAAAAAAAAAACAAAAAACAAAAAAAAAACAACAACAAAAAAGCCACACAAACAAACTGGGAATGCTGGCTAACTCAGCTGTCACCCCAGGTAAGGGCTGCTCAAGATGCTGAGCTTCAAGATGCTGAGCTGTCAGAGATTTTCAGGACAGGGAAACAGCTGTGGAAGTAGCCCTGGCTGACTTGGTGGCTCAGAGAGGAAGGTCACAGAATTAACAGGTGAGTGTACCTGGACCTGATAACTGCGGGGAGAAAAGGAACACAGTGACAGTCATATAAGGTAGCAATGGAGTAACCCTTGCTCCCTGCCCTCCTCAGGTTTGATAGTGCTTGCTCAGAACATTTTGGAGGCCAAGGATGTTGGTGATGGGTGTTCCCTACCTTTTAATTTCTCAGAAAGCAGAAAATGAAATGAGATATCTCAGAATCTGTGTTTTCATCTTCAACCAAAATCATGAGTCAGGGAATGAAACCAAATCCAGAGGAATGGAGGAGTGTGTGGGGTGGCTTGGACATTTTTCTTACAGAAGTAGTGGCTTCAGAACTGTCTGGCATGAAAAAGCAGACAAGCCACCCAGAAGCTACCTCTGGAGGTCACCAAGGTATGTTTGCGCACTCTGACATCCCAAGTGCCACATATAGAGTGAGGCAGAACTGTGCTCCCATCTGAGGTAGTGAGATGGCTCAGTGGTGAAAGGCTGACCTGAGTTCCATCCTGAGAACTCATGGTGGAAGGAGAACTAACTCCCAAAAATGGTCCTGTGAGGCCCACATGCAACACTATGTCATGTACACATATCACATACAATAATATTACAATTTTTTTTGGGGGGGGGTCAAGATAGGGTTTCTCTGCGCAGTCGTGGCACCTGCTCTATAGACCAGGCTGTGCTAGAACTCCGAGGTCTGCCTGTCCCTGCCTCCCTCTGAGTGCTGGGATTAAAGGTGTGCACCTTAAAAGAAAAGGTTCTTTCGGGAGATAGCTCAGTAGCAGACACTTGCTGCCAAGCCTGACTCCTTGAATTCCCTCTCCAGGACCCACAAGGAAGAAGGAGAGAGCTGACTCCTGAAAGTTGTCCTCTGACTTCTAAATGTACCCCCCTCCCCTAAACAATAAATGCAATTTTCAAAAAGTTATTTTGTTAGCGGTGGCAGGTGGCCACCTTTAATCCCAGCACTGGGAAGGCAGAGGCAGGCTAATCTGTGAGCTCCAGGTGAGCCTGGTCTAGTGAGTTATATGGCAGACAGTGGAGGGAGACCTTTTCTCAAACCAAAAAACCCAAACAAACAAACAGCAGCAGCAACAAGAGTTCCACGACAAACTTAACTACTTGTGCCTAACCAAACAAAGCTGTGGCCTCAAGGCCATTCCATGGACTATAGGAATGCAAGAAGGGATCTGGCAAGTTCTTCATCTGAGGACCTGCTCCAGATCGGGAGACTCTAACCGAGAACCACGAAGGGCTCCATGGCACCTTCAAAGGTGTGTAAGAACAACTTAGGTTAGGTGTCATTTTGTGTTGAGCTTAACTCACCGCCCCCCACCACCATTAGGCGGCTTTCCTGGTGACACCCTGGCTATATTCTTTCTCCTAGCTCATCCGGAAGTCTGTCCAGCCTGTGCATACAGGCCTGCTGTTGCACTGCAAATGGCTGTACTGTCATAGCAAAGAGGAAAGAGAAACCAGCCATACAAAGAAGTCAAGTAGAGATAAATTTATAAACCAAGAATATAGCATTTTATTCATTTCCAGATTATGCATATTACACAACATATACATATATTTAGGGAATATATAAAAGAAAGAATAAACTATAGGAAGAAATATTGGTCTGGTCTGCCTTGTAGGATGTCTTTACTTCTGTGCATTTGTCGCGTGTGTCTCTCACATGCCAGGGCAGGCAGCACAGGAAACCCCAGCACTTGTGTGTCACTCAAAGCTCTGCTTTGCTCCACTGAACTTAGAATGCAAGTAACAGAACTGTGGCATGGTCACTGGTGTCCTCGACAAGGACATGAAGTAGTAAGTGAGCCATAGCACAGTTGATTATTTAAATGTTTTTGCATCGTCTCCATGTAGTTTCCTTTTTAAACTAAGAGTCATGTCCAGAGTCTGTCCCCCTTAGTTGCCATCCAGTTATTGCTGAAGGAGAAAAGCAGAAAAGAGCAATCAGCTTCAGCTATTAGAAAATTCAAGGTCGGTGCCACAGTCTCCTATTTCTGGTGATACCCTAGTGGACACTGGGCCACGGGGACACAAACATGGCTAGAATAGGCATACATGCAGTACACTGCTTGCTTTGAGGCTGACAAAGGATCAGATGGAGGGCATTCTTCCAAGAGCTGCGAGCAGGAAATGAGCCCTGATAGGAAGGGAGATGCACTGTGGTGGGGGAGGCAGCAGCAACAAAACAGTCCACAGCTCATCTCTCACTTGGGGCTGCCATGCTGGAAGGAGGGCTGTGAGGTGACGGTCCTCCAGTGACAACCCAGGCAGGCTAGCAGCCCACCTTTTGGTCAAGGGCATGTCCTAGGTCATGGCTCCCCACGCCCACGCTCCTGGCTTCCTTAAGGAAGGATGTCTTACTTTGGCCTTGTTCTGAACTGGGAGATACAGTTTGAACTCTGCTGGCAGCTCATCTTCTGAGTAGAGTCTGTCTGAGAAGTAAACCCTTCGGATACGACAGTTTGCATGGATCTACGGAGACAAGACTCATTTAGACAGGCTAAACAGAACTGTTTCCTCTTCTTCTGATTCGCCCAGAAGCCCTCTTATGGTACTCCCATTAGCAAACTGGCTTTTCTTTGGGGTGGATTCCAATAAAAGGGAAATTCAGGGCTGGAGAGATGGCTCATTGGTTAAGATAACTTGTTCTTGCAGAGAGAGGACCTGGGTTAGAGTCCCAGCATCCACACTATGGCTTACAACTATCTGTAACTCCAGTTTTAGAGGATCTGATGCCTTCTTCTGACCTCCTCAGGTACCAGACATACAAGTGGTACACATATATACATACATATATACAGGTAAAATATCATATACTAAAATAATCTAAAAAAACCTCAAAGGGCCAGAGAGTTGGCTCAGTGGTAAGAACACTAGCTGTTCTTGCAAAGGATCCAGATTCATTTCCTGGCACCCACACGGTAGCTCAAACAACCTCTAACTCCGGGGAATGTTTTCTGGGTTCCAATGGCTTTTTCTGGCTTTCTAGAGCACCAGACATGAACATGGGGCACAGATGTACTTGTAGGCAAAACATTCATACACACAAAACAAATTTTTAAAAATTTAGGGGGATAAAGAGGATTTTGCAGCTGGGCATGGTGGCGCACACCTGAAATTCCAGCACTCAGGGAGGCAGAGGCAGGTAAATCTCTGTGAGTTGGAGGGCAGCCTGGTCTACAAAGCGAGTCCAGGACAGTCAAGGCTACATAGAGAAATCTTGTCTCGGAAAACGAAACAGAAAAGGATTTTGCTTGTAGAATTTACCTTATGTTTGAGTAGACCTCAGATTATTTTCTGGATTTTTTTGAGACCAAAATCCCTTGGATGGTGCCTTGGGAACTTTGGGTAGAAGCCCCACGTTGTTCTCCCACAGGGACCTTAAGCCAGCCATCGTGTGTTCAAAAGCCCTAGCGTGGGGCTCCATCCGTGGAAGGTGCGGTACCTGTACTCTCAGGGTCTCGATGTAGTTTGTGCCATATGCCCGACGGGTGAAATCGGACAAGTTGAACTGAATCTGGTTCCAGCCATCATCCAGCCTCATGGGCATGGTACAGATGAAGGGCTTGACGCGAGTGGTACTCTGGTAGTTACTTGCTCGAAACCGCCGACGAACATTTTTGTCATCTAGCACCTGCAGCACGCAGGGGAGGGCCACACTAGTTCTCTGTTCTCAGGCTCAGAGGAACCGTTAAGAAAAGACTGTGAGACTCCACTTCCTGATTCCCAAGGCCAAACCCCAGGGAGAATAAACAGGCCAGAGACAGATCACAACTGCTCACAGATGGTCTACAAGTAGCAAGTTTATCTTATTTGTTGTCAAGACAACATAGCAGCTGCTATGACATATGACATAGCTAGCAGGCTCTCAGACCATACAGTGATTTCATATTTCTTCCCTCTAAAATACTAGGTACTAGTATTTTAAGATACTAAAACAAAGCAGTAACTCAATATTAAATATTTACTCCCCAAATGGACATGTTACTCTTTAAGCTTTAAAATCTTGTAAGTATTGATTTGACTTTTCTGGGTGCTATTTTTTTCAAAACCCCATGTTAAAACCGGTTTTGAACTCTCTAATGAGAGCTGCACTGAACTTTACAGAGGCGAAAAAGAGCACACGAGGGATAACCTGCAGTCTGGGGTCATGTGCTCCTGCACTCACCTGTACCTCAAAGGTAAAATACTTCTTCAGGTTCTTGATGATCATAACAAGGAATGGCAGTTTGATTCCCAGCGTCTTCTTAGGGTCTGCCGGACAGGTGATGTATGTGGTGCTGCCGGCAGAACCAGGGAATAGATTACTTGTCTTTCTTCCTTTGTGTGTACACAAAACCACATGGTCCAAAACTAAAAACTAGCAAACCGATCTAAGGGACTTAACGATGACCTAACAGTTCAGTTAGTGAAATTTTATAAAATGTCAGGGCTGGTATAATAGATCAGTAAAGGAACCTGCTGCTAAACGTGGTGATCAGTTTGATCCCTGGAACCACATGGCAGGAGGAAAGAGCTCTAATCTCCAAACACAGACCATGGAATGAGCACCACTCTCGATTCCCCATATATATACAAAGTAAGTAAAATAAAAACTTAAAATGTCAAGTGTGGTGAACTGCAGGACTGTTGGCCAGGAGATCAAGGGCAGCTTGGGCAATATAAAAAGAACTTACCGTAAGAAAAAACCAAAGTCAGTTAGGTGTGCTGGTGTACCACCTCTTTTTTTTTTTTTTTAAAGATTTCTTTATAATTTATACAATATTGTGTCTGCGTGTGCAGAAAAGGGCACCAGATCTCATACACGGTTATGAGCCTCCACATGGTTGCTAGGAATTGAACTCAGAACCTTTCAATGAACAGCCAGTGTTCTTAACCTCTGAGCCATCTCTCCAGCCCTGACACTGCACATCTTTAAACCTAGCACTTGAACGGCAGAGGCAGGCGGATCTCTGTGAGGCCAGCCTGGTCCACATAGTGAGTTTGAGGAAGAGCTACATAGTGAGACCCTGTCTTGAAAGAAACCAGAAACCAAAAACCAAAAATAAACAAGCAAACAAAAAAACCCAAACTGGGTCTGGCGAGATGGCTCGGCAGTTGGGAACACTGGCTGCTCACAACTGTCTGTAACTCCAGTTCCAGGGGATCTGACATCCTCACACAGACATACAGGTATACATACACTGATGCACATAAAATAAACAAAACTTAAAAAGCAAAAAACAAACAACAACAACAAAACCCCCTAAGCTTAAGTCAAACAATAAAGTATCTGAAAAACAAAGCCTAGGAAGTTCTGCAGTAAAAGAAAACTTTAATTCTTGTCTAAGGTAAACATGAAATGATAGATCAAAAAACTGGGGCATAAAAACCACCACAGCTACAGCTGAGTGGTCAGAACAGCTCTTCTATCCTCTGGTTGAACAGCAATTACACAGCTAACTGCTTTCTAAACGAGGCATGGTTCTAAGGGCGCTAACTTCGAACTAACCCTTCAGGATATACCCCAATTTTGCAGACGAGGAAACTAAAGCTGGAATAAAGCAAATTGCCTAAAATAAGCTATAAGCAGTGTAGGGAACCCACAACAGCCTGATTGTACGACCTGTTCTGTTAACACTGTAGTGCCCTGCCCTTCTGATAAAGAAGGTCTAGAGAACAGAGCTGGTGACCTACCTGACATTTGTCCCTTCAATCTCTAGCACCAGGGACTGGATGTCATTGTCAGTGATTCTTTTGATATGGCCATTCCGTACCTATAAGGAAGAAAATTCGTCAGTGTTGCAGTTTATGGCAACAGCCTTATAAAAACTTTGAAGGTTGAATGAGTCCACTTGAGGAAAAATGGTTCAAGGCACATGACATACAAGCTGGCAACAACAGTTCAAAGCCTATGTATAAGGCAGTATGCTATTCTCTCTACCTGGCATTTGGAATAAATTACCTCCTGATTTAGGTTCAGCTAATTAACATTTACTCTCTACTCCAGTAACAGCAAAGTTCATACATATTATTATTCAAACCCCCCCCCCCCCAGCAGCAGCAGCAGCAACAACAAAACGTAAGGTAAAGTGGCAAGAGTCCCATTCACAGTATGAATGTGGTACCCAAGGACTGTAAATGGCAGGGCCAATAGGACACTGGGTTTCCTAGACCTTCCGCTAACCATAGCTTCTTTGTCCACATGATTAATAAACTACTGTCTTTCGGGCATGATGGTGCATGCCTTTAATCCCGGCATTCAGAGACAGAGGTAGGTGGATCATTGTGAATTAGAGGCCAGCTGGTTTATATAGTGAGTTCCAAGACAGCCAAGGCTATGTAGAGAGACCCTGTCTCAAACACAAAAATACAGACAAAAGGTCACTGGTCACGAGGAAAGAAGGTTCCAGGTGAGGAGTAAAAGCAGTATTCCCAGCCTCGCCTGTCACGGCACACCTCTAACCACTAGTAGGCTAAGGTAAGAGATCTCTGTGATTTGCAGGGCAGCCTGGGCTACACAAAGATCTTGTCTCATAGAAAAAGTGTGTCCCTTGAGTTCATTCCTACTTTTTCCTTTACCTTCTTTTATAGAATTTTACACCTTTCTCAAGGATGAGTTCAGGTTCTTTCTATACATGTATATATATATTCCTTTTCAGCCAAGTGATCTCTCTCTTTTCTGATCTTCTTTCTTGGTTTATGTTGTTTAAAGGGCATACTTTAGCACTTCATACATATACATATTTATTATACAGAATATAAGGAGGAACCCACATTAAATATGAATTCCTTTTCTCAAAGCAATTAGAAACAATCAAGCATTCTGAGCACTACACCCAGAAGCAGTTAATATGCACAGGTCACGGGGCTGAATGGTCTAACACTAAAAGACCAATCAGGTGTAGGAGAGGCTACAGGAAGAAGAAAACATGCCTTATGGGTACTATGAAAATGGCAGTGTGGCTGCATAATCAATGACTCAACCTCAATGACTAAAGCTCCTTGCTCATTAATCAGTCTGCTGATTACAATTTTATTTTCTATTAATTTACATATAGGGAGAGGGCACTGTGGGTCTGACAATACTTTCCAACACAGACTATTAAAAACACTGCTCTAGGGCTGGAGAGATGGCTCAGAGGTTAAGAACATTGGCTGTTCTTCCAAAGGTCCTGAGTTTAATTCCCAGGAACCACATGGCAGCTCACAACCATCCATAGTGAGATCTGGTGCCCTCTTCTGGTGTGCAGGCAGAATACTATAAAAAATGACTAAACCTTTAAAAAAAAATAGAACATAAAAGCACTGCTCTGTGCTTTACCATCAGTATGCTCTATCACTGATCCAATCTACCTTCACTTGTGTGGTGTTGCCCAGGTGACATCTGTGAAGCTCAGCCAGCAACAGGATCAAGTGTTATTCACCCTTAAGATCCTCTTCAGTGCTCAGCTCTGTGTGAGCTAAGTATTCAAATATGTGCTGACTCTGGAATCTGTCACCCTAAGAGTTGGGACATCTGAATAGGTTCAAGAAGGGTTTTAAACATTCCTGGATAACATATCGACAGTGGACTATTATAGGAAGCTGAGATCACGGGAGTGTCACAAAGCACGTGAAACTAATGGCATAAAGAATGCTTCTTACAAATCACCCTTTGGTGTCATTTTCAGGCACAGAACGCTGGGCTAGATGGGCCTCCCATCTCGTCCAATGGAGCAGTTCTTGAGTTGTCAAGATACAAATGTCACATTGAAATGCTTCTCAAACAAAGCTGGCCACACTCAGTGCCCTCCTGCTTTCAGCTCTGGGCTACTTTCCAAAAGAGATTAAGAGCACAAAGGCTCAAGTCTGTAGAGCATGCCAGCACTGCCCACCTCCTTCCCCAACGCTCCCAACCAAAGTAGCAATATTTCTACTGTATTTTCTATGGAAAATCAGGCAACTTGTTGAAGGAAGAATCTGTTAAGAATTATTTCCAAATAATACGCTAAAGCTCCACTGATAAGAGCTGGGAACATTCCAACAAGACCCAATATTAATTTTACAACACACCACTAGTTACTACAAATAACGTACACAATTCCTTCTTAAAAAGGTAGCTACAATGGCAGTGAAATTCAAGGGACTAAGAAGTAACCAGGGTCTCAAGTCTACTCTGGTTAAAGTAGATAGGTGTTGCTATTCATCCACCACTGTCTGAAACCATGCCTCAATCCTGACATTTCCGAAAAGCTCTCCATCCAGAGTCAACAAGCGATCTTCCAGCAGGA